>NC_142868.1:161685416-162320625 GCF_051225735.1 Oryctolagus cuniculus | reverse complement strand
ACTCTTTCAAAGAAATAAATAAATCTTTAAAAAAAAAAAATAGACACACCCATGTTTAGCATGATAAGTATCCTCTTTTTTTTTTTTTAATCATCAGAAGGGAGGTTCATTCTGCTCAGTTGATCTCTCCCTAAAGGAGACCAGTGCCTGATGGGTATAATATTCTTCCGCTCTCCCACAAGGACCACACCAAAGATCTGTGCAGTCCTCAGTGTAAGCTCAGATTCCCCAGCAATGTCCCTCACCAGGTAACCAGAAAGCACTGAGCACGTGGAGTCCCCAACAGTAACTGCCCAGAGTCCCAGGCACACCATGAGTCCTCCCACACAGTCTGTTTTTTCACAGTCCTGGCACATAAGCCTTCCATAGTCACAGCATCCAGCCTCCTGTTAGTTCTCCCCACCAGAGTCAGGAGTCTCCACTAGACTTGTTGCTGGGCATGGACATGAGCTGGTGCAGCTGTCACATATGTCCAAAATGGCACCCACTATTGGCTGTTACAGGACACCACTGCAAGGTGATCAGAGAAGGGTGAAACGTGTCCCTCCTTTTTTTTCTCTCCTCTAATTTGGCAGCTATACTATCCCCCTCGGGGCTCCAAGCCGGTTTCCTTCTAGGCTCTTCCTGCAGTTTTATTGCCAATGGTTTGGGCTGCTGCAATCTAGTCTCACCTCACTCTCCAATGCTGGTGCAGAGGCTCTCAACTGCTAGGGTCCTGAGTTTTGGGCGTCCAAGCCCTCCACATAGGTAGGTCCTTTGTGTCCCTCTAATTTGCATAGTTTCCTCTAACATTTTCCCCCTAACTCTTCCCAGAAACTGCACTCTCTCTACTTTTTTTACATTATCTTCTAGACTAGAGCAGAAAGCTCCCTCCCTATTCTGCCATCTTGGAAGATCTCTTGTAAGATTTGTTTGTATCACAACTTTAGTTCTATCTCAACTTTATCTAAATGGCTGCACAAAAGTCCACTGTTAAAATGTAACCTAATAGGTTTAAATGATCTACCTACTCCTTAATACTTTGTTTCATTTGACAGTTTCTGGATTAGTGACTTTTGGTTATTCAATAAGTTGATCCATTAAGGAAATTGGCTTAACAAGTTGACTTCTAAAGAACCAACAGAAGAGTCATGTTGAAGAGGCTGGCATTGTGGCGTGGCAGGCATTCCCTATGAATGCTATTTTGAGTTTCAGCTGTTCCACTTCTGATTCAGCTCCCTGCTAACACACCTGGTAAAGTAGCAGAGTGGCCCAAGTGCTTGCGCCCCTCTATCCCTATTGGGAGATCCACATGGAGTTTCAGGTTCCTGGCTTAGGTCTGGTATAGTCCTGTCCAGTGCAGCCATTTGGGGAGTGAACCAGCAGACAGACACTTGCGCTCTTTTGCGCTCACTCTTTCTCTTTCTCTCTCTCTCTAACTCTGCCTTTCAAGTACACAAATAAACCTTTAAGAAGCAAACCAGTCATGTTGGATGAGATAGCTAATTCCCAAAGTAGCCTTCACTTATTCTTCTCGAAGAATAAGTTGCCTACCTTTTCAAGTATTCCCATCAATCCCTTCAGGGGTGAGGCACCTTTTTTCTGCCAAGGGCCATCTGGACATTTATCACATCATTTAAGGATCACACAAAATTATCAACTTAAAAATTCGCCTGTTATAGATTCGTTGGATTTTCAGTCCTGCTTGTGGTTGCCTTGGCAGGGCTAGACCAAATGAATTTGTGAGCTTTACACAACCTGCAGTCAGTTCTCCATCCCTGCAGGTCTAAACTAAAGTTATACAGAGCTAGCTGGTAAAGAGCATATCCAAGATTTACACCTCCTGCTTGGCAAGATGCTTTAACCTCTATGCATAGTTTTCTCATTCCCTCAAATGGTGGCTACAAAATCTGATTTATAAACCAATCTAACACAGATCTTGGTGAGAGTCAAACACTTTAAAAATTTAAAATTAATCATTTTAAAGTGTTATACAAATTGCAATACTATTTTAAAAAACAACATACGAGCTGGCGCCGCGGCTCACTAGGCTAATCCTCCACCTTGCGGCGCCGGCACACTGGGTTCTAGTCCCGGTCGGGGTGCCAGATTCTGTCCCGGTTGCCCCTCTTCCAGGCCAGCTCTCTGCTGTGACCAGGGAGTGCAGTGGAGGATGGCCCAAGTCCTTGGGCCCTGCACCCCATGGGAGACCAGGAAAAGTACCTGGCTCCTGCCATCAGATCAGCGCGGTGCGCCGGCCGCGGTGGCCACTGGGGGGTGAACCAACGGCAAAAGGAAGACCTTTCTCTCTGTCTCTCTCTTTCACTGTCCACTCTGCATGTCAAAAAAAAAAAAAAGAAAAACCTACATACGATCATAAATTTCTTTGAAAAATCAACTTTTATTTCAGTTATCTTTAATGTACAAAATATTTTAGGTAAATTACATACCATATCTTTAGAGATTTATAGTGTAACATCTATTAAACTAAATGTTTGACTCAATCATCCTTAATGGGCAAAAAATTTCAGCTATACTACAAACAGTATGATGTTTTTATTTTTTCACAGTGGAAAAAATGCTCTTTATAAAAGAATCAAATGGTACCAAAAAGTTTTGAAGTAAAAATTCCTTTTCCTAAAAGTAATCATTATTAATAATTTCTTCTACACCTTTCCATATATTTTTCATTTAAACATATACAACATATTTGCTATCCTTTAATGAAAAAAGGACCTCTATACATTACCTGTCACTTGCTTTTTATTTTATTACATAATAGATACATCTCGATATTAGTAAATATAGGGATCAGTGTGGTATTTTAGAAGAGAGGAAATTCTGTAAAATCTATAAACTGGAATGGCACTGTGCCATAGGAGTTAAGCCTCCTCTTGCAGAACTAGCATCCCATATGGACAACAGTTCCAGTCCCAGCTGCTTCTCTTCCGACCTAATTCCCTGCTAATGGCCCGGGAAGGCAGAAAAAGATGGCCCAGGTGCTTGGGTCCCTAACCAACATGGGAGATCCAGAAGAAGCTACTGGTTCCCGGCTTTGGATCAGTCGGGTTCCAGACATTGTGGCCATTTGCAGAGAGAACCAGTGAACAGAAGCTCTCTCTGTCTCTCTTTCTCTCTCTGTAACTCTGCCTCTCAAATAAATAAATAAACCTTTAAAAAATATATCTATAAACTGACCTGTTTTGGATGCACCACCTACAGAATTCATTCTTCACTCCATCAGAAATGTTGACTTTGACTGTCAGTATCTTCAAATTTTCTCCACGGTTAATTGCCAGAATCTGAGTGCACAAATATATGACAGATAATCCAAAAAATACATAAATGATAAATATAGCCAGTCAACATTTATGAAACAAATCAGGCAGCTATCCTGGCAAGAGCTATATAATTTTTCACTTGTTTATTTACCAATAATATATTTAAAAAAATCATTTTAGACTTTTTTTTTCAAATAACCTATCTCCCTCATACAGGAAACCATAATATGCTCTTTGAAAAAGAAAAACAGGTAAAAAGCCTATCCACCACATTCACAGTAAGAAACTTTGGAATAAACTATTTTAAATTCTACTAATTGAAATTTTTTGATCTTCTTAAGTTGAAAGCATATACTTTTTATAATTGTGAAAAGATAATTTGTGCTAAGATAAATACCAACATGTGAAATCCTAAGTGGAATATTTAATAGCTACAAATTATTTTCACCTATTGAGCATCTACTAATTGTAGGGCTCATTTAAGCACTTTACAAATACCTCAATTCATATAAGTATAATCACCTTAATTTTAAAAATAACTTTTCTGAGACTAATCCATCACAAATCAAAGCTAGCAAGTGGCAAAGAAGGAATTTAAATTCAGATCAACCTGCCCATGTTCTTAATTAGTATTACATTAAAAGAGCAACTGGTTTAAAACAAATTAAAAGCATTCCTTAAAGGAACGCAAACACAATCTAAACCAAACAGAAGAAAGGAAACAACACTTAGGACATTCATATCCCATATTAGGGTGCCTGGGTTTGAGTCCAGGCTACATTCCCAATTTCAACTTGCTGCCAATGCAGACTCTGGGAGGCTGCTGATGGTTCAAGTAGTTGGGTTCCTGCTGGGTTAAGTTCCTGACTACTGGCTTTAGCTGGCTGTAGTGACCACTTGGAGGGTGAACCAATGGAAAAAGGAAGACCTTTCTCTCTGTCTCTCTCTCTCTCTCTCACTGTCTAACTCTGTCAAAATAAATAAATAAATAAATAAATAAATAAATAAATAAATAAAATTAACTCAAACTAGATTGTAGACCCTAAAATAAGTAACAAAACTATAAGATTAGCTTGTTATTTCACACATGCCACAGCTGGAGGACCTCAGGCTAAAGTTAAGACATTTGAAACAGGTGTAGCCAAAGAAAAATAGAAGAGGCATAGAATATTAAGGATGAATTCACAAAAGCCCAAGATCATGGAAATCTGGCCTGTTCTCTATACTATTTTTCCAAGGAAAGGTTGTTAATGATGTTAGACTATAGAGCTGTTAATCTCAGGTGTTGGAAGCAAGGTCTGGTCCAACAAATTTACATGTTATCGATCAAAAAGGTAAGTACTTTGAAATAATAGATGTTGAAGACAAAGCGTGGGTGAAGCTCATTGTCTAACAGATTTAAAATTAAAAAAAGATAAAAGTATCCTTCTAATAAATAAAAAAAATTTTCATTAAAACTAGAATTTAAGAAGTGTCCCTCTCTTTGAAAGTCATCACCAGAGCCATTCTTTTAGCCCAGTGGGTTAAGTTCCCACCTGCAACACCAGAACCCAATATGAGCACCAGTTCGAGACCCAGTTGCTCCACTTCCAATCTAGCTCCCTGCTAATGTCCCTGGAAAGGCAGCAGAGGATAGCCCAAGTGCTTGGGTCCCTGCCACCCAAGCAGGAGATTTGGATGGAGTTCCAGACTCCTGGCTTTGGCCTGGCCCAGCCCCAGCCATTGCAGCCATTTAGGGAGTGAATTAGTGGATGGAAAATCTTTCTCTATCTCTTTCATTCTGCCTTTCAAATAAAGACATAAATCTTGAAAGAGAGAGAGAGAGAGAAAAGAAAAAGAAAAATCAGTCATCACCAAAAGACTGGGAAAGACTTCAATCCCAACAACATTATCACTGAGCAAGAAGAGGAGGCAGTCCTTCCAGGATTAAACTGGGCAGATCATCCTTGAGGGTGTCCTGAACACTACCTGCAAAAAGTAGGGCTATAGAAGCCATTTTGCAAGCAGCCAGGTGGGACTAGAAGTCTGACCTTATGAAGGATTCTTCTAGAAAAAGAAAAAGAAACATGGAGACAGGAAGTGACTCTAATAGCTCAATCTCAGAGTGATATGGGCAAGAGAGCAAAGCACACATCAAAAGACAGCAAGGCAGTAAAAATTAAAAAGCAGCAGCACCACAAGAAGAATAAGGAATGAGAGCAGAAAGAGCTGTGGAGTGACTCAAAGAACTAGGAATTAGAGCCAAAGCCGTGACTCTTAGAAAGACTTATTGGGAATATGGTCTCCCATCCCTGACTCTGCTCCCCAGGGAGATGGCTTTTCTATCTATAGAAGGTAGGTTTCTGGGTAAAGGTCAAAAGCAGTTGCCTCAATGAGCTGCAGTTTCCGTATGATTTCTGGTTCCTTCACAGGTGACCCCTGTAGCTTTTCCATTCATTAGGATTCCAGATGAAAGCCCAGTTATGGCTGGACATGAGCCTGGCTGTAGCTGGTAAACAACTGATTGGCCCTTTTCTATGGGTCTGTCTTGGGCTGACTGGGAGGTAGGTTCTGCTGCATCCAACACAGGAGCAGAGAGACAAGCAGCAGGAGGAAGAACAAGGTAAGAATTGGTGCTCACTTTTTCCCTTCCCCTGACGTGGTTCTACTACACTAGAAATGACAGCCAGTAAACAAACAAAAAATGATAATTTGCAGTGTGACTTATCTTGTGTATGGCATTCCAGCTGACCACTCAGACATCTGGAGTGAAGATCACTGCTCAATTTTGTATTTACTCTTGTGTGACAACTGGTTCTACTTCAGATCTCTGCATAAACTTTTGGCACTAAATGGAAGTGTGTTTGATTTTAAACTTACTAAAAAATTCTTAAAAAAAAAAACAACTGTGAATCTCTCAGAAGAAAAGACAAAAGAAAACCTTTGTGATTTTGACTTAGTTAAAGCTGTCTTAAACATACCACCAAAAGCATAATCAACAAAATAATAATAATGGATAGATTGAACTTGAACAAAATTGTAATTTTTGTGCTTCAAAGGATACCATCGAGAAGGTAAAAATAAAATACATAAAATGAGAACGTTTTTACAAATCATACTAGTATTTCAAACTAGGGAATCTAGGACAAATAAAGAACTGTTGGGGCTGGCGCTGTAGCGCATCAGGTTAAAGCCCTGGCCTGAAGCGCTGGCATCCCATTTGGGTGTCAGTTCTAGTCCTGGCTGCTCCTCTTCCTATCCAGCTCTCCGCTATGGCCTGGGATAGCAGTAGAAGATGGCCCAAGTCCTTGGGCCCCTGCACCCACACAGGAGACCCAGAAGAAGCTCCTGGCTCCTGGCTTCGGATCAAAGCAGCTCTGGCCGTTGTGGTCATCTGGGGAGTGAACCAGTGGATGGAAGACCTCTCTTTCTGTCTCTACCTCTCTCTGTAACTCTGTCTTTCGAATAAATAAAAATATATCTTTAAAAAAAGAACTGTTACTCAATAATAAAAATATGCAATCCTATTAAAAATGTATAAATGATCTGAAGAGGTATTTGATCAAAAATTTTATACAAATGAGTGATAAATACATGAAAAGTTGCTCGATATCCGTAGTCATTAGAGAAACTGAAATCAAAACAATAATAAGAAACCACAGACAGCAAGCGTTGATGAGGATGTAGCGTGAACTACAACTCTCATAAACTGCTTCTGGGAATGTAAAATGGATTAGCCAATTTGAAAAATATTGTGGCAGTTCTTTGAAAGGTTAAATACTGAGGTACCATACAATGCAGCAATTATACCTCTAGGCATATATTCAAGAGAAATGAAAACATTTCAACACAAATGTCTGTAGCAGCATGAGTTGCACTATCTGTATGATGTGATATTATATGGCAATAAAAAGTAATGGAATACTGACACACACAACATTTGCTAAGCGAGGAAAATCAAATGTAAAAGGCCACATATTATGTGATTTTGTACAAAATGACCAGAACAGATAACTCAATATAGATAAATAGGTGGTTTTCAGGAGCTTGGAGCAAGAAAATATTTGAGGAGAACTGGAGTGGTTACTAATGAGTATCTCATTTCTTGTTCAGTTGATGGAAATGTCCTAAAATTGAATGTGCTAATAGTTGCACAGTACAGCACACACTAAAAATGTTTAAATGTATAATACAAATTGGTGCATTATATGTGGTATGAATTTTATTTTAATAAAGCTGTTATAACCTAAAACACTTGGCTTTAAGGTCCCACTCTGCCTTCTGCTAATGTGCACCATGGGAGGCATCAGGCAATAGCTCAAATATTTGAGTCCTAACATCCACGTGAGAGACCTAGAAGGAGATCTGGATTCCTGGCTTCACTCTAGCCCAGCCCTAACTGTTTTGGGCATTTGGGGAATGCCCAGCAGGTGGAAGATATCGTCTGTCTTGCTCTCTTTCTGCCTTCCAAATAAGTAAAAGAAATACAGTTTTGTAAAAGATGGAGAACAAAACAAGAATGCCCACTCTGACCATTTCTATTGGATACTATACTGGAGGTTCTAGTCAGAGCATTTAGGGAGAAAATTTTTAAAAATTTAAATTGGAAATAAGTAAATAAAACTATCTCCACTCAAAAATGGCATGAAAATCCCAAGAAATCCACTAGAAAACTATTAGAACTAATAAATAAGCTCAGGAAAGTTGCAGGATTCAAGATTAACATAAAAATCAATTACTTCTATATACTTGCAATGAATATTCAGAAAATAACAAGAAGAAAACAATTCCACCAAAAAATTAAAATGCTTAGAAATAAGTATAACAAAACAAATGCAGGGTCCAGCGCTGTGACATAGCAGGTTAAGGCACTGCCTGTGGAGCCAGCATACCATGTGGGCTATGGTTCAAGACCCGGTTGCTTCCATTTCCAATCCAGCTTCCAGCTTATGTGCCCAGGAAGGCAGCAGAAGATGGCCCAAGTGCTTGGGCTACTGTACCCATGAAGGAGACCCAGAAGAAGCTCCTGGCTCCTAGCTTTGGACTGGCCCAACTGTGGCCCTTGTAGTCATTTGGGGAGTGAACCAGCAAATGGAAGACTTCTCTCTCTCTCTGCTTCTGCCTCTCTGTAACTCTGTCTTTCAAATAAGTATATAATTTTTTTTAAATGTGTAAAAGTGATATTGTGAAGACAACAAAAACATTGTTGAAAGAAATTTAAAAACTTCCCCCCAAAATGGAAAGACAGTCCACGTTTATGGAGCAAACATGATCCAGTTCCCTGTTAATATACCAGCAGAAAATAGGACACCTGCAGCCTACGTGGAAGACTCAGAAGAAGTTCCCGGCTCCTGGTTTTGGCCTGGCCCAGGCTCAGTCATTGAGATCATTTAGGGAGTGGACAAGTGGATAGAAGATCTGTCCCTCCTTCTCTCTGTAACTCTTTATTTATTTATTTATTGCCAGGCAGAGTTAGACA
This sequence comes from Oryctolagus cuniculus, assembly GCF_051225735.1. NCBI lineage: Eukaryota > Metazoa > Chordata > Mammalia > Lagomorpha > Leporidae > Oryctolagus > Oryctolagus cuniculus. The sequence continues at coordinate 162,311,907 of NC_142868.1, read as the reverse complement.
GTGAGAGAGAGACAGAAGAGAGTTATAGACCATGAGAGAGAGACAGAGAGAAAGGTCTTCCTTCCGTTGGTTCACTCCCCTAATGGCCGCTACGGCCGGCACGCTGCGCTGATCCAAAGCCAGTAGCCGAGTGCCTCCTCCTGGTCTCCCATGCGGGTGCAGGGGCCCAAGCACTTGGGCCATCCTCCACTGCCCTCCCGGGCCACAGCAGAGAGTTGGACTGGAAGAGGAGCAACCAGGACTAGTACCCAGCGCCCCAGCTGGGACTAGAACCCGGGGTGCCGGCGCCGCAGGCGGAGGATTAGCCTAGTGAGCCACAGTGCCGGCCCTCTCTGTAACTCTTTCAAATAAATATTAAAAAAAAAAAAAGTTAACTTAGTAGATGAGTAAAATTATTCTCACAGTATATAGAGAAGGAGTTCCAGAGGACCTGTAGGGTTCAAACTCCCTCTGAAGGGTTGATGTGTGAATCTGCTCTAACAAACTGGGGACAGACACATTAACAAGAGCCATATTAAATTTATTCATGATCATAAGCACAGGAACCATACAAAATATGAAAGTCAAAAAGGACCATATGGTTGAAGCTTAAATACCCTCTTCATGGGGGAGAAGGAGATGGGAGTGTAGGAAATCTGAAATTTACAAGAGTAATAAGTGATTTTTAGGGGATATGGATAGGCCTGCAAAACAGATAATGGCCTGCAAGAAAGCTCCTCTGGGCTCCAGGTGTGGTATTTGATTTTCAGTTCCTTCCTCTGTGATATGAATTTAATCTCTCTTGGTTAACAAAATTTCAATAAAAACAATAAAGTCAACTGTGCTCCTCTGTGGTGGATGTGGTCTTAAGGTACCTAAGAGACCTTCAGCAAAAGCCCTTTCCGGTGCTTAAGGAAAGAAAGAATTGAATAATAGTGGGCTGCAGAAAAGACCTTAGTTCAGCATGTCAATGCACCATTCTTTGCAGTATCATTTTCTGAGTCCTAAAACACCCAAAATATACTAAATGGTTAAGAAATATTTGAATAACATACTCTTCATATCATGTTATACCAAAACAAAAAAAATTTCACATCTGTGTTATCCAAAGTTTAAAACAGCATTACATTTTTAACGATGAAAATTAAATATCACCTGAAAGGGAAAACATACTAGACTTCCAGTATCCTCTCTTTAACAACAAAATGCAGATAAAAAAGAAGAAAAATAAATTTTAAAATGATTTATTGAGGACTTTCAGGTTTGGTAAACACTGCTAGTCCCATGAATCCAAATCTCTCCTTATCCTTCCTGGCAAGCTACAAAACCAATACAGAGAATTAATAAAACACAGAATCAGCATCTTCTGCATTTCTAGAACAGAGTAATAGACTGGCATCAGATTTCTCAATAATAACATACAACAGCAGGCAGCAGCGCAGCAACATATCCAAGAAATTTAAGAAGGAGCCTGCGCTGTGGTGCAGTGGGTTAAAACCATGGCCTGCAGTGCTGCCATCTCACTGACTTCCAATCTAGCTCCCTAATATTGTGCCTGGGAAGGCAGTGGAGAATGGCCAAAGTACTTGGGCCACTGCATCCACATGGGACACCCGCAAGAAGCTCCTGACTCCTGGCTTTAGATCAGCCCAGCTCCGGTCATTGCAGCCTTTTGGGGAGTGAAACAGAGAATGGAAGACCTCTCTCTGTCTCTCCCTCTCTCTGTAACTGCCTTTCAAATAATAAATCTTTAACAACAAAAACAACAAAATTTAAGTAAAGAAAGTGCAAAACACAAATTATCATACCAAACCAAGCTGTCCATCACATGTCAAGGCCACAGAAAGCAATGCTGAATGTGACAGAGTTCAGAGACTACTGTATACATTTAACCTTCTTGAAGTATATACCACAGCAGAGGTCGGCAAGCTATGCCCCATGGGTCAAATCTGGCCTGACATCTGTTTTTATAAATACAATTTTATTTCTTTAAAAGACTGTATGTATTTATTTGAAAAGCAGAGTGATGTGGGGAGGGGGCTAAGGGGAAATAGGGAGAGATCTTTCAACTGCTGGCTCACTCCCCAAAAGACTGCAGTGGCAGAAGCTGGGTCAAGTCAAAACCAGGAGCCAAGAACTCCATCTAGGTCTCCTGCATGGGTGGCAGTGACCCAAGAACTTGGGACATCTTCTGATGCTTTCCTAGGTGCAATAGCAGAGAACTGGAACAGAAGTGGAACAGTCTGGCCAGGGCCACGGCTCACTAGGCTAATCCTCCGCCTGTGGTGCCAGCTCACCGGGTTCTAATCCCGGTTGGGGCGCCGGATTCTGTCCCGGTTTCTCCTCTTCCAGTCCAGCTCTCTGCTGTGGCCCTGGAGTGCAGTGGAGGATGGGCCAAGTGCTTGGGCCCTGCACCCACATGGGAGACCAGGAGAAGCACCTGGCTCCTGCCTTCGGATCAGCACGGTGTGCCAGCCGCAGCGGCCATTGGAGGGTGAACCAACGGAAAAGGAAGACCTTTCTCTTTCTCTCTCTCTCTCTCTCTCACTGTCCACTCTGCCTCTCAAAAAAAAAAAAAAAAAAAGTGGAACAGTCAGGACTTGAACCAGCACTCTGATATGGGATGCCGGTGTCCCAAGTGGCAGCATAACCCACTGCACCACAATGCCAGCCCCAGTAAAATTTTATTAAAATAACAAAGCTTATTCATTTATTTTTTTGTCTATGACTGCCTCATGATACATGGCAGTTGTACGGCTGCAAGTCATCTCGGTCTTGTAGCCTAAAGTATTTATTCTCTGATATTTTACAGAAAAAGTTTGCCAGCTCTGTACTGGACTACAGAATAAGTTTTTATGTAACCCAAAGACTAGAAAGCTTTGTCAAAACGATGCAGAGAAAGCATTTCAAGAAAATTGTAGGGCTAAGATTAAAACAAGAGTAAAGTTGATTTCCATTAAGTGTGCACAAATTCCAATCCTGATATCAGGTTTCCTTAATCAGACTGTCACTGCAACAAATACCTGAGAGAAGGTACTTATAAACAGTGGAGGTTTACTTTGGCTCATGGTTTTGGAGGTTCACAACCCACGACTGGATGGACAACACTGGATCAGACATCTGGTGAGGCCAGAGGGTAGCATCAGCAGAAGCACATTCAGAATAACATTCCCATGGCAAGCCAGGAGGCAGAGACAGGGGTTAGGTCTAACTCAGGCTTCTATGACCAACCCTCTCATGAAAAACCTCTCATGAAAAATACTTTCCAAGGGCACACTCCTTAGTGACTTACATACCTCCCACTAAGCCTACTTAAACACTATAACTAGATTAAGCTTGAATTCTCAATACCATTAACTTATCATTTAAGGGTTAAGGTATCTGCATGAGTTAGTAAACCAAATCATGTTCACATTATGGCACAAATAGATTTCAAAATAAAAACAAGATAAAGGAGGAAACCTGGTAAGTTAAAATCCACATTCCAGTTTTAAATAGAACAAGGGGCATAAATACCGTATCTTAAAGTTGTTATTAGGAGTAATATCACCAAAATGGTGGAGTAGGGAACTCCAAAACTCTATCCCTCCACAGAAGTAACAAACTGCTAAGGTAGCAAAAACTGTCAGAACCAACTTTTTCATAAATCTGGAATCTAATAAAAAAAATTTACAACCAGAAGAAAACATGAAGAAGAAAGAAGCTGCAGAATTTCCAGAAATCAGCACTTTTAACTTACCCAGCTACCTATCATTCCAACTCCCCAGCTCAGTGTTAACCATATAACAACCCACGTTCCTGGGACAGGGACCCTATATCAATCTATGTCATATCTATGTCACATATATACATGACTATATATATATATATATATATAGCCTAATATCAAAGGTTGCGGTTGTGTGTTTTGATCTGTCTGCTGCATCCCTGAGGAACTAATTCTAGGGCTTGCTTTTGTTTCATCTGCCTTAGGGTTTACCCAGAGCACAAAAAGATTCCCAGAATCTGGTTTGTTTTTTTTGTTTGTTTGTTTTTTTTTTGACAAGCAGAGTGGACAGTGAGAGAGAGAGACAGAGAGAAAGGTCTTCCTTTGCCATTGGTTCACCCTCCAATGGCTGCCGCGACCGGCGCACTGTGGCCGGCGCACCGCGCTGATCCGATGGCAGGAGCCAGGTACTTATCCTGGTCTCCCATGGGGTGCAGGGCCCAAGCACTTGGGCCATCCTCCACTGCACTCCCTGGCCACAGCAGAGAGCTGGCCTGGAAGAGGGGCAACCGGGACAGAATCCGGCGCCCCGACCGGGACTAGAACCCGGTGTGCCGGCGCCGCAAGGCGGAGGATTAGCCTAGTGAGCCGTGGCGCCGGCCACCCAGGCAGTTTTTGTCAAAAGTATTTAAAAACAGATATATTAGTCATATCCACAAGGGGAAAGAGATAACAGTGATACAACTGGCAGACAGCAAAAATGAGGTATTTGACAGAAAAAGGATTTTTTAAATTCCATTTATACCAGGAACTCTACTGGGCCACCTGTATGCTCAGAGCCAGCTGCAAGCTCTGCAAGTACCTGAGAAGACCTTAAGCTTTCACATCTGACTGACCTCGGGGCTCCAAGCAAAAGGAGGTAAGGCTCTGGCAGAGCTGTTGATGACGAAGGACCTAATGAAGTGTTGAAGTAGTGCTCCGACACACAGCCAGTCTTTAAAAGCAGAGATAATTTGAGCTTTGTATTAGTTGGTTGCTTTTTGGGTTTGTTTGTTAGATTTTTGGATCCAAATTTATGGAAATCTCTGTCAATTACTAGCTAATTACTAAGCTGAAAGAAGAGACACGTCATTGGCCACATATTGCAAAGAATACAGAATTACAAAAAGTATTAAAAAGTCATTAAAATAAACAACCCACAACAACAAACAATTGAGAGGGAAGAGAATTTGATTTCCAGAGTTGCCAGGTTATAATATTAAAATCACCCAGTCTTTACCAAAAAAATGAAAAGGCACACAAAGATTAACAAAGTATTATTCACTTACAAGAACAAAAGAAATGAATAGAAATTGTCCCTGAGGAAGCTTAGACATTGGCCTTCCTAAACAAAGAATTAAAACCACTGTCCTTCCGAGTCCCACCACTGTAAGCACGTTCTCAGCTAACACCATGATGATGCGATTGGTGTCCCCATCGAGTAATAAGCCTGAGACCAGCCTGGCATGGCAGGCCTGGCCTAACCATGGGACGCTGGCCCTTGACACTTGAGCCATCTGCAAGCAGTGTGGGCAGGGAGCCCAGCACTCTGGCCTCCTGGTCAGGTGGCCCCATCTCCTCAGGCCCTTACCCAGGCCTCTGTTGGGAACCACGTCAACATAAATCTACTTTCCAGAACCCCAAAGCGGGAGCTGCAGAAACTGTTCAGCAGCAGACACCTAAAGTAAACTTGAAGCAAGAGCCAGTGGCTGGTGAGGCTGTCAGCTGCGGGTAGTGATAAAGGTAGTGAGGAGATGCCACAGGTGGGCTTCCTGGGAACCCTGGGGAAGAGGCCCTGCAGGCTGGCTGGGCAGATCACGTGGTGGGGGCACCTAGGAAGAAGAAAAGTTCCCAGGCTGCCAACCGGAACAGAGGCCTGGGTGTTGGTTCGATCCGTCCCCCTTGGGTTTCACAACTTCGGGGTCGCTACCTCTGCTCACCGCAGCTGAGGCTGCTGCTGCTTGGGCACGTTTGGGGCCCCGAGCCTGACCTCTGGAACTGACCATCACTCACCTATAGTTTCTGCCAGTAAATCTGATTCTGGAATGATTAAAGGCCGCTTTGTCATCAAAAATAAATAAATAAATAAAACCACTGTCCTTTAGTTTAAGGAAATCACAGACAGAAACCTAACACAAACAAGGAAAATGATATACTAACACTACAGAAAAAATGAAGACTTGGGAATTATTATAAGGAACTAAGTGGAAATTAAGGAGCTGACAAGTATAATGATTGAAATGAAAATTCACTAAAAATGTACTAGGTTTAACAGCAAATTTGAGCAAGCAGAAGTACAATCAGTAAACTGGAAGGCAGGCCAATTGAGATTCCACAGCTTGGGAGGAAAAAAAAAAAAACAAAGAAAATAAATGAACAGAACCTAAGATACCTGTCAGACACTACTAAGCACACCCACTATACAAAATGGAGAGAAGAGGAGAAAACTGGCAGAAAGAATTTTTAAAGAAAAAATAGCCAAGAATATCCAAATTTTGAAGGAAAAAATTAATCTACACATCTAAGACTCACAATCAATTCCAAGTAGGATAAACTCAAAGAGATCCAGAACAACAGACATTATAATCAAATTGTCAACAAAAGACAAAGACGGATAATCTTGGGGTGGGTGTTTGATAGAGCAGTTAAGACCTTTCCGATGCCTTCAACCCGTATCAGACTGCTGGGTTTGAATTCTAGTTCCCCTTCCAACACCAGTTTCCTATTAATGTGCACCCTGGGCGGCAGCAGGTGACAGCCCGTGTACTTAGGTCACTCAAGTGGGAGATCCGAATTGAGTTCTGGGCTCCTGGCTTCCAGCTCACCTAGCCCCAGCTATTGTGGGCATTCATAGAGTGAACTAGTTGATGGAAGCTCTCTCTCTGCCTATTTGTTTCTTTATTTGTCTGAAAGTCTCTCTGCCTTTTAAATAATAAAATTTATTTTTTAAATGAGTCTTTAAAATAAGATAATCTTTAATGCAATAAGAAAATGGCCTGTCATGAACAGAGGTTCAATAATATTAACAGTTGATTACTCATGAAAAACCATGGCGGCCTTACCACAAGACAGTGAATGTGAGATATGAGATACTCAAACTGCTATAAGAGGGAGTGTCAGCTAAGAATTCCACATCCAGAAAAATTAACGTTCAGAATAAGTTCTGGAGACTGGCTAACAACAATGTGAATATATTTAACTTTATGGATCTATATGCCTAAAAATGGTTAAGATAGTTCATTTTATGCCACAATTGAAAATAATTTTTAGGCTAGTCCTCCACCTAGCGGCACCGGCACACCGGGTTCTAGTCCCGGTCGGGGCGCCGGATTCTGTCCCGGTTGCCCCTCTTCCAGGCCAGCTCTCTGCTGTGGCCCTGGAAGGCAGTGGAGGATGGCCCAAGTGCTTGGGCCTTGCACCCGCATGGGAGATCAGGAGAGGCACCTGGCTCCTGCCTTTGGATCAGCGTGGTGCGCCGGCCACAGCGCACCGGCTGTGGTGGCCATTGGAGGGTGAACCAATGGCAAAAGGAAGACCTTTCTCTCTGTCCCTCTCTCTCACTATCCACTCTGCCTGTCAAAAAAAAAAAAAAAAGAAAGAAAGAAAGAAAATAATTTTTAAAGTGAAATTAAGACACCCCAAATAATCAAACCCTAAGATATCTGTCATTGAAAGACCTGTCTCACATGAAATACTATAGACAGTCCTTCAGGCTAAAACTAAAGGAACTCAAAGACGTACCAAGAAATAAAGAACACTGGTAAAGGTAGCTTACATGTATAAATATAAAAGTCAGTAATATTTTAACTCCTCTTTTTTCTCCCATATGTTTTAAAAGCCATATTCCATATGTAGATATAGCCTATAAATATATTTAGGAAAAAAATTGGTAAAATGAAATATGAAATTAAAAAACCGAGATTAAATGACCATGGTTGTACAACTACACAAATCTCTCTCAGTTGTATTCTAAATCAGGTATCTCTGATTTGTGGGTAACATGGAAATAATCCAGAATTGAGTTCAGCTCCATGTCTAGTAAGAAGCAGAATCTAGTAAGAAATATTGCTGAGCAGAAAGTCCATACACCTGAGTGGCTACACCATCAACCTCACTAAGAATGCAGAGTGACTTACTATCTTCTCTGAAGTCTTCACTTGTGGTTTGTGATATGAAAAGAATATGACAGTATTATAAGAATTTTTATGAAGAAAAAATAGTTCACACAAAATCCTTTAGTAGGCAAACACAAAGTATTATCATTATTATGACTAAGGTAGCAAAAACTGTCAGAACCAACTTTTTCATAAATCTGGAATCTAATAAAAAAATTTACAACCAGAAGAAAACATGAAGAAGAAAGAAGCTGCAGAAGCAGTTAGTTACCTGATGATGTTGGATATTTCTTATGTTGCACGAAAAATTCTGGTACAGCTGAAATTTATCGACATCTTTCTCATTTACCTTTTTTGAGGAAACTTTAGCCAGTGATGACTGTATACAAATGTATCTATTCTGGCACCTATTCAGACACACAAAAGTTGAAAATAAAAAAGCAGCAGTTATCAATCTGTGCTTTAGAAATATACTTAATGGAAGTAAGGGTAGCAAAAAGGTAAATCAGTTAGCAAATGAGGCATTTTAAGGATGCTCAACTAAGAAAATGATGTTATTAACCCATCAAAAGAGGAATCTGAAGTAAGTTTTCAGTGTTGCCTCTAAGACACCTGCAGCTACGACAGCAACATACCTGGGTTCAGTTCCTAGTTCTGACTCCTGACTCCAGCTTCTTGTTAATAACCTTGCGAGGCAGCAGTGATGGCTCAGGTAACTGGGTTACTGCCACCCACGTAGGACATCTGGATTGAGTCCCCAATTCCTGGCTTCAGGCAGGCAGGCAGAGTTCTCTCCCTCTGTCTGCCTCATTCTACCTTTCTATTTGCCTCTCAAATAAATACATTAATTAATTTTTGAAAAAGGAGAACTCTGCCTACTCATGCTAACACAGGTCCTACAAATTTATATTATCAACCCAATCCCCCCATAAAATGTCTAAATGAATTCAGATTCTATCTGTAGGTAGGCAAGAGCCTCTGGTCTAAATGTTATCCTTTCCTAATCCCTGAGTTAGGCAGTCACAGTCAATTAAAAACTAAAAAGGAGAGAAACAAAAGGATGTGTCAGGATAGCTTCCCCAATAACAATTTATAAAATAGAACCAAATTGTAATAGTATAATTAGCTATAAAAATACATTTTAAACGTAAACAATTCTCCTACTTCAACTCATTCCTGTTGGGGCACTGAGAAAACAGAAAAGTTCTTGCCCCTTATTAACAAAATCCCTGGCAAGCAACAGTAGTCAGTTAGTCTGTCTCTCCCTTTTACACTCCTTTGCACAGCTCACTCAGCTAGGGATGTGGAGAGAGAGAGAGAGGGAGAAGAAGAGCAGGACCCTTAAAAAAGCTTGTCTTCTGATACACAGCAGAAAAGACAACGTAACTCAACAGAAGGGAGTTTTACATTACTGTCATTTTTTTTAAAAGAAGTATGAAAGCCATGTGCCCAAACAGTTCTAGGTGACAAATCTTGTAACTTTATAACTGAGACTGGACTAGACAGATGAGCTGCTCTCCCCAACAGCTAACATCTCTTTTGAGGTCAGCACACTGATCCATCCCTGATACCGTACATTATCAAGTCAACCCAACTACTGGCCAACACCAGAAATGAGAATTACAAAATTAAGCGCATACCTCACAATCAACATGTTTAAGATGCAATGCCACTCACACTAAAGAATCATGAATCTCTGTGTGGTGTATGTTATGCAATGCAGTGGCTTTTAAACTGTAGTCATCAGAACCCTTAGCTGAGTTGTGTCAGTGTAAGGAGGATGAGTAGGCAGAGTTCCAGGCTCCCTGCCCAGCATTCATTTAAAAGAACTTCACTTTTATCTGTTTTATATATTAGAGTTCTGCTGTTTGAACAAAGACTGCTACTTTAAAAAGAGTCTGAAAACAAAGTTTTTAATGAATGCTGTTGTTAGCACTAATCATGTAACCCTTAACAGCACCGGTCCACAAAGCAGAAAACTCTATGGAAGAGTTACTCACAATTTCCGAATGAAGTCAAGCGTGTCTTTGTCTTTAGCAATCATGTCTGCTAAAATATGTTGTACTCCTGTTTCAATATCCTGCAGCACTGAAAGCCCTTCAGAAGGGTAAAAGAAAGAACAAAAACAAAAAGTGTTAAGATTAAAGTCTATAATTGAAAGACACTAAATTAATTCCAGTCAAAATAAAATCTTAAGTGGATAAACCTAAGACAGAAAAATACTGCAGCAGTGACTAGCTTGTAACAAAAAGCAAGTTTCCAAAAGCAATATAGGCCCTTTACATGTTATATTGCCTAGTGGTAAAAATGCAGCTCTGGAACCAGCCACCTGGCTGGATCCTGGTTCTCTCATTTATATTATTACATATAATTTTGGGATCCTGGGCAAGTTTTCTGACTTCTCTGTACCTCAATTTCCTATTAAAATGTGATAATAATACTACCTCCTTCATTAAGTGGCTGCAAAAACCAAACTTGTTATAGGAAATAGGCACAATAGAATCATCTTCCAAAGTATACTATTTCACCTATTACAAAAACTTTCCTTTACAAGAAATTTTATTATACTCCTATTTTGGTTTGTGAGGCACTTATTCACATTTTCAATAACTATTTGAATTTCTCAAATCTCATACGCACAAAAGAGATCATGCATTTGTTCCTCTTCACAGTTATATTTTCTACAAATGGTGCATTAAGTTCTAAGTGAGTGCTTTATAGTATGAGTCTTGAACATCATGCCCCTGTGACATACCAACTTAAACACTGGTAGACATTATTTGCTTTCTTTCATTCCTTTAGTCTTTTTGCTTGAGAGCTCTTTATTTTTTCAGTAAAGCTTGAATTACTTAAGCACTTTGTATGCTTTTCTGTGAGTATACTTTTAACAGGTAATAGACACAAAAGCCAAAGAGAACAGGAAAACAAAGTTATTATGGCATAATTAATAAAGAAGAAATGCCTTGTGTGGTTGTGTTAACATTAACTACTGAAGTAAATGCATTTATTTTTTATAATTCAAAGAAAGAATTTTGGCCAAATTAACAGGAATTATATTTACATTTTAAGAAAATTAACAAATCACCTGAAGACTGCTCATATAAAGAATTTTAGAATGGTTGTGGCACATAGTAAGCCTGCAATAAACATTCATGTGTTAGTTATCTGCCTGGATAAGTTTTCATCTAAGAGAGGTCTATACTATAGGCTAAGTCCTGGAGCCCCAAAGCACCTCAGAGCAACACTACACAACGGTCAATGACAAGGGAGACACCAGGGAAGATTAAACCTACAATGAGAGCCATCAACAGAAGTGGATAACAGAAAGAAGAAATTACAGCCTTTGCTATAACCAAGGGTCTTTGAAAATCTCCCATTGTATAGGGGAATACAACTTAAAACCTAATATAATTGATATAATCTTATGTAACTAAAAGTTTGCTAGAGTTCCAGAGAAATGTTTTATAGTTTCTGAGGATCCAAAAATAAAATTATACTAGGTACTTATTAAACATAAATTCCTAGACTGTGGGCTTCTGATACTCATTAAATTTTAAAACACCACTCCTCGGAAGGGTCTTTGAGCTACCTTTAAAGCAGTGGTGCTCAGTGGGAGGCAAACACGATCAGTCATTTGAGAAGTTCTTTCAAATCACACACTCCCTCTTTAAGTCCAACCAGGGTGGAAAACAGGTTGGAAAGAAAGTCTTGTGTGTTCTGAAAAACCTCCTTCCCCCATCAAAGAGACCTGCTCTTTGAGGCTTAACACAGCCAAGGATAACAGGAGCTCCAAAAGTTTAGCACCTCAAGGAAATCCAGAGGAAACAAGGTACCCAGAACCAGAAAATCACACCCTCTGCCTTATAACAAAATCTTCCTAGGCGTGGACTCGCCAAACCTCCAGACCTGTAACAAAAGTTGAAAGGCCAACATTTCTTTTCACTTTATCTGCACTTGGACTACCTCTTCTTACACAGAATAGGAAAACCAGCTACTCCTCCTTGAATGCAACACGGGAATATTCAGGATCTCCTAGAACATGTCCATCTGTGGCACAGTGTAGATTTCTGATTCAGACCAAATTCTGGGTAATCTGTGGCAATGAGGAAGTGTCTTCCATTGAGGGGAAAAAAATCAAAATATCTCATTTCTTAAATACTTCTTTGAGGAATGAAGAAAATACTTCTTCAGAAAAACAGTAATAGAATTGAAGGTGATCATGATGGGAAACATTCTAAACTAACTTTAGAAAGCTGTACCTTGTTTAGAGGAATACTTAATTCTCCTTCATTTGTGATCGTGGTAAAAGAAAGAAGGAGTAAAGGAAATAAAGTCCTGATGTATCTGCTAATACTACTGTAACTGTGCTAGGCCCTGAGCTATCCACATGAGCAGAAGTATCACCAAGTGCTGTCATCATATACTCCAGGAGCATCACCACAGATGATAACCAAAAGAGATGGTTATGAACAACCTACTCAGTAAGAACTCGGTTTTGTGTGAGAACTAAGGAGATCTTTGTACCAAAAAGGCTCTGAAGTAGAAGGAAAGGAAATCAACATTACGAGAAAAGCAAGAATAAAAACAGCCAATAAACCTGTGTGCATATAACATTTTGCAAGCTCCAACGTTCCATTCTAGTGAATCATGCCATGACTGCGCACAGCTCGTTCCCACTAGCGTTAACCTTAATACTTGGCTATACAGTCTCAGCTATTATTAAAATATTAAATGCTGCAACCATTGAAAATCCAACTGCTAATACATGTTAAAAATTAAAGTAGAATTTTACTCATTTTGATCCATCTCTATATTCAAATAATCCTATTGTGCTGCTTCATTATCATCCCTTACCAAACATATTAAAATGTGTTTGTGTATGAATAGAAGTATTTTACAGATACAGACTCAATATTTTAATCATAAATTCACATTTGGTAGATTATTTAAAACAAAAACAAGTATGGTATACAATCTCTATGGTTTCGTACATAGTGTGGATTTTGTTATCAGAGACTGCCCCCTACAGACAGCTATACCCCAGACTAAAGAATCAACAAAAGGCCAAAAGAAACCAGAATTAAGGTAGGGGATACAGGAAGAGATGTAGGTCACAGGGTATAAACTTGCAGGTATATAACCTGAATTAATTCTGGAGATACAATGTATACCATGAGGATTACAGTCAATAATATTGTATGGTATACTGGAAATTCACAAAGAGTAGATTTTAGATGCTCTTAACCACAAAAAAATAATCAAGTATGTGAGATGATGAGCCACATTAATTTTTTTAAAAAATTTATTTACTTATTTGAAAGGCAGAGAGAGAGAGAGGTCTTCCATCTGCTGGTTCACTCCCCAAATGACCACAATGGCCAGAACTGAGCAGATTCGAAGCCTGGAGCCAGGAGCTTCATCCGGGTCTCCTATGTAGGTGCAGGGGCCCAAGGACTTGGGCCATCTTCTACTGCTTTCTCAGACCATTGCAGAGAGCTGGATTGGAAGAGGAGCAGCCAGGACTCAAACCGGCACCCATATGGGATGCCGGCAACGCAGGCAGAGGCTTTACCCACTATGCCACAGTGCCGGCCCTGGGCCACATTAATTTGCCTCATAAGCACATAGAGTATTCCTTGACTGTAGTTATCATTTCACTATGTAAATGATTGTCAAAGCACCATGCTGTCTACCCTTAAATAAACACCAATTTTTAAAATAAAAAAATAAATTTTTTAAAATTTTTTTGACAGGCAGAGTAGACAGTGAGAGAGAGAGACAGAGAGAAAGGTCTTCCTTTTGCCATTGGTTCACCCTTCAATGGCCACTGCGGACAGCGCACCGCGCTGATCTGAAGCCAGGAGCCAGGTGCTTCTCCTGGTCTCCCATGGGGTGTAGGGCCCAAGCACTTGGGCCATCCTCCACTGCACTCCCGGGCCACAGCAGAGAGCTGGACTGGAAGAGGAGAAACCGGGACAGAATCTGGAGCCCCGACTGGGACTAGAACCCGGTGTGCTGGCGCCGCACGCAGAGGATTAGCCTATTGAGCGGTGGCGCCAGGCCAAAAAAAAATAAATTTTTTAAAGAGAAGCGATCACCAGAGCATCCATCTTCCCAGTCAGTTCTAACAGAAAACTCCTGAAAAAAGCTCCTGCTACCCAGAAAGGTCTCACTCTAAGGCTGATTTAGACAATGAAACCAATGCATCTTGATATGAATTGTCATTGTCCTTGGGTTTTTCTTAGCGGTATCTCTTCCTTACTCTTTCCTTCTCCCATGCTCTCTCATGCAGGTGCACACACATAAAAGAATAGGAAGACACACATAAAGTAAATTTTAAGAACAAGGCATTTATTGCTAGGGAGTGGAAGGGTAGGAGTGGGGCCACACTTTATACTTCATGCCTGTCAGAACCATTGAAATGCTTTTTTAAGGAGGAACTGTGACTTATATCATGAAAGAAATTTTTAGAAATAGAATAAAAACTTTAAAAGATAATGTAGAAAAAACTTTGTAACTTTGAGATATGAGGGGATTTTTTTACGGAAAAAAAAGCAACTTAAAAAGATTTAAAAATTATAAAACTAGAACCTATTTATCAGGAGATAGCATAAGTAAAGTGAAAAGACAAGTTATGAACTGACAGTACCTATCTGCCACACATACAAGTGAAAAATATCTGAACAATACTTAAAAGTTAATGAGAAAAAGAGAAACAACAAAACACATAAATGGGCAAAAGACCTAACAGGTACTTCATCAAAAGGGGAAAGCTAAGGAATAGGTATGCCAGGATTTGTGTTATCACAATTACTTGTTCTTTAAATGCTATAATATTCTTTTGTGTAGTCACTACTTACTTTTTTAAACAGAAGCTTTTGAATTGAAAGAAAAAAAAAAGAAAGAAACAGGGCTGGTCTCTTGAATTAAAGCCGGTACCTTTAACGTCGGGTCGAATGTAGGAGAGAAGATTGAGCTCCCCTGGACGCTCAAGCAGTGTCCTGGCTGCTCCTTCCAATCCCAGCTGTTTTGCTCTCTGAGCTTTGGTGCCCTTACTCCCAGTTTTATATGGGGCAGACTAGAGAAATAAGGGCAGAAAACATATCGCATAATCTAGTTTTAAAAAGTAAAAGTTAAAAATAATACACAAAACTGGAGAACATTCTGAGAATTCTAAAGAATCCTTTTCTCCCTTCCCCCTTCCATGGCAATGAATTAATACTAAATAAATTAATACTTGTAGTACAAACAGGGCCTGTACCTTATCTCAGTTTTATTCTTTTCTACATGCTTAGTTATTTTTTGGTTTCATGCAAATTAAAAGCTCACTGCCCGGATTACAGGGTCCTCTTCTCAACACAAGCAGGATCCTAAACTCTGTCTTCATGCAGTGTTTCTGCTTTGTAATCCATACTCACTCCTCACCTGCCACCATCAGGCTTGTTAAATGTGGTGTCCAAGAGGATCCTCTAATTACATACAGCTATTGATACTCACCTCCTTCGAAAGCCCTCTTCCTGACTGCTCCACGCTACAATTATCTCCTGATTCTTCTTACACTTCTCTGTCCATTTTTTCCAGGTCTAGGCTCCCCCTTCCTCCACCCACTTTTCAAAAGCTGCTATTGCTGATTGGCTTCTCCCATGAGCTCCTCTTGAGCAGGTACTTCCAGTCTCAAGCTTTCAAATGCAAGACAGGCCAAAGATGCTCACATCTGGGTCTCATTCTGCTTTCCCCTTCTGTGTAACCTACTTCCTTCCTCACGCAGCTGGGAATTCCTCAAGGATATGGACTCTGTATTACCTTTAAAACCCCAAGGGCCTACCATGAAAAAAGTACTCAATAATTATTTACTCAATAAATAAATAAATAATAAAGGCCTGGCGCTGTAGCATAGTGGGTAAAGCCACCATCTTCAGTGCCAGCATCCCATATGGGCATCAGTTCAAGTCCTAGCTGCTCTATTTCTGAACCAGCTCCCTGTTAATGCACCTGGGAAAGCAGAGAAAGATGGTCCAAGTGCTTGGGCCCCTGCACCCACATGGGAGACCTGAAAGAAGCTCCTGGCTCTTGTCATTGGATCAGCCCAGTTCTGGCCATTGTGGCCATTTAGGGAGTGAACCAGCAGCTGGAAGACTTCTCTCTCTGCCTCTGCCTCTCTGTAACTCTGTCTTTCAAACAAATAAATAAAGCTTTAAAAAAAAAAAAGAATATTCTGTGGAATTAAATAATAGTAGCTAATGACTAGCTTTTTTATGTCTTTTCTTTTTTTAAGATTTTATTTATTTACTTATTTGACAGGGAGTGTTACAGACAGTGAGAGGGAGAGATAGAAAGGTCTTCCCTCCGTTGGTTCACTCCCCAGATGGCCGCAACAGCTGAAGCTGCACTGATCTGAAGCCAGAAGTGAGGTGCTTCTTCTCGGTCTCCCATGCAGGTGGGGGGCCCAAGGACTTGGGCCATCCTCTACTGCTTTCCCAGGCCATAGTAGAGAGCTAGACTGAAAGTGGAGCAGCTGGCTAGAACCAGTGCCCATATGGGATGCCGGCGTCGAAAGCGGAGGATTAACCTACTGTGCCACAGAGCCAGCCTCAGCTTTTTTATTTCTTAGTCTTCTTTAAAGATCCAAATCATAACAGTTTCAGGGATTACATTAAAAGACAAAGCAAGTTCCTTACCACGTGTTCTAGCTCTTCAAAAGTTTTACAGTTCAGCAAGGCTTTTAACAAGCATTCAGACATCTTCCCCTCTTTCTTAATTTTCTGGATTGTACTATGAACCTTCTTTGCAACGGCCCTGAAATTAAACACTGTTGTAATATACAAGATCTACATGTCAAAACTGTCATTTTGAGGCCATCTCAAACTTACAGAAAAGTTGTAGGTAAAGTACAAATAACTTTTTTGTCCTTTCATTCATATGAGAAGAATGATCTCCAGATACTTTAGTTGTGCATCTCCAATAGCCAGACTATAACCATTAAAATCAGGTAAATAACACTTACGTAACACTATCGTCTTATCCTCAGATCTCAGATCTCATTCAAGTTTCATCAGTAGTCACATTAATGTTCCTTTTAGTGGATTCAGTTCAGAATCACAGGTTGCACGTGGTTGCCATGTGTCTATTGTTTCTAGCTCAAACAGTATTGCAGCCTCTCCTGATTTTCAAGGCCTGGATTCTTTTGAATGCTATGGCCAGTTAGTTTGTAGAATGTCTCACAGTTTCTGTTCCTGTGATGTTTCTTCAAAACTAAATTCAGATGGTACATCTTGGGCAAGACTATCATAGGAGTGATGCTGTGTTCTTCTCACTATAGCTTACTTGTTTACAAATGATTTTCACTTGGTCCATTACTAATTAACTTTGGTCATTTAATTAAAGTAGCATCTGTGGGTTTCTCCACAATACTGATACTCTTTATAATTAATACGTATTCCCTTTGTAATTAACAAGTATTTTGGGTAGATGTACTTTTAGACTATGTCATTATCTCATTCCTCATTAAACTTTCAATTTATTCACTGATATACTTGTATCACTATAGAGTTATGGCTTCTTATTTTATTTAGTGGTTAAAATTCATTGCTATTACTTATTTTAATGCCCAAAATATTCCAGATTTGTCCAAACCCTTCCAACTACTTTCTATGTAGTTCTGACACATCCTGATCACTGTTTGAGCACTTTCTTATCCTCAAGGATATGGACTCTGTATTACCTTTAAAACCCCAAGGGATCATCTTTTACTTTCCCTTCCACAGCCCTGAAATCAGGAAATGGTACTCAGAAACCAAGTTATAGGTACTGGTTATTGCTCACTGCTATTATAGTATCACTGTTCAAGGTGGGTACACCCAGCACCCATGATTGGTTTCCAGATACTGTTCTCCAATACAAAGAACCAGGATTCCATGTAGGAACATAAACTCTAGGATAATCAATACACAGGGATCAATATAGAAGACAGGACAAGGGGAAGCACAAGCGTGGCAGTTGCCACACTTTCCACTTTCCACTGTGAATATACAATATTACTGATGTATTTAATGCAGCTGTTACTATGTACAGAATCTGCCTAAATATGCCATTTGCTAAATTGATTGGCAAAAGTCATATATGATAACGTGAATTACTAAAAAGGACTGATGAAAAAGAAAATTAAATATCTACATTTTAAAAAAAAAAAAAACAAAGGCAGATGATTTTCAATTAAAAGGAGGAATAGATAGTCCTTAGATCACACCTATATGTTGCTGATAGTCCTAGCAGTCCAAGACTGTTTTCAAGGGCTAAAGTCTACTGTGGTCATTTTCACAAAAGACCAAGCTCCTGTTGGCCTGCATATAAGAAAGGAGAGAGGATCCTTTAGAGAAAAATGCAGGAAGCTTTCCTTATTAACCAGAATCATCCTCTTTAATTCACTTTTTAACAGTGACCCATAGGAAGAAATATATTTCACCTCGCATCCCATTAAACACATACATATAGAGGCTATATCTTATTACCAAAAAGAAATATCTACTAAGGAAAAGATCTTCTAAGCCCCAGTCAATATCCTCTACTTATTTCAAGGAATATTCCCCTACCAATATTCAGTCCACTCCTCTCTTAATAGAAACCCAGGGAATGAAACTCCTTTGCAATGAAAATTTTTTATAGAAAACATAATAAAAATTTGAACATAAAGCTTCTGTTTGTCCCCATGCACCAATGACTTTTAGAATACCTTTAATATTTTTAAACACACTGTTTTTGCTTGTTTGTGACACTTCCCCCATTTCAAGTCCCAAACTCTCAAGCTTTCTTCATTACCTCGCCTTCAACCAAACAGAAAGTGTCCTTTGTAGTTTGCAAACTGCTAGCCTTCCAGATATGGAACATAGATGATTTTGTTTGGTTCAAACATTTTTTATGCAAAATCCCAGATTGCCAGCTTCTTTTCAGAAACAGAAAGACTCTGTAAATGGCCCTCCATGTCAGTAATGTTCAGGACATGAATAGGGACTGCCCCTCTCAGACAGGATTTGAAATCTCTAGCTCTTATCTGCCAATGCTTGATTTTACCAGCCTGGGCCTGGAAGATTTGCATCTGAGACCATTGGTTAACAAGTCATTTATAACTCCAGGTTGGCTAACAGATTCTGCCTCACATGAAATACAACTTTGCACATATCACCAATTTAGTTCTCCTGGCTATAAAAGAACTGTAACAAAAGTGATAGAAAAGTTAGTACAATACAAGTCTTCCAAAAATCACAGGAACCTTATCAAGTTTATTGTAAAATTAACCGTTGGTACTTTTTAGAATGGCTTGGTGATAGGATTATGCCCTATTTTAATCAGATCCTTGTTGTAGACTTGCAGAACATACACATCAACAACATAGTGCCTGTGGTGAACATGTGATAAATGAATTGTGAACATTGTTTTAATAATTTTACTGAGTAATATGGTCAGTCTTAGGGTCTTTATATGCATATTTTTGAGTTATTACATTATATCCAGAGGCATAATTTTTTAAAAAGTACTTTCCAATCTATAACCATACAAAATTTATAATCACTAATTCTAAATTACCATAACCTTTTAAAAGAATGGAAAAAGAAATTATAATTATTTTCTACAATACTCTACACTGCCAAAGAGATCATTCAAGAATTGTATGGTATTAATAGCACAGCTTTATACCAGCTTTGAATATTTAGATACAACTTACTTTTCTGAGTTTCCTGCTGGCAGTACAATTCTGTCACTCTGCTCGATCACTTGTGTGAGAGAAGGTAACAGTCAATCTGAGGCATTCGCTTTCCTAGTAAAGCACCTGATTGCTGACGAACACCCAAGCTATGCAGAAACACACCAGTAGAGGGACTCCGTACACCTCTAATAGGTAAGTAAAATGGAGCTGACTTTCTGTCAGAAGATGGGTACACAACAATTTAAAGAAAAAAAACTCTGGAGCACTCAAAACATTCTGCCTTTCACTTCCTCCCTATTTCTTATTGGCTCACAGATCCCTTTCCCTTCCATTAACCTCACCTCCTTCCAGGTTTCTTACCGGAGCTCCTCAAGGGTTTGTCGAACTTCTCTCAAGGAATCAGCATCAAGATTATTAATGAGCTCTTTTCGGTAACGTATGATGAAGGGAATTGTGTTATCATCATTAAAAAGACGGATGATGTTGGCACAAACCCAGAGTTCAATATTAGTTCTCTCAGATAAAACCTGTGAATCACAGACATTTAGTAATTTCAAACACTATAAACTAAACATCTATATTTTAATGCAAACTTTAAAAATCTAATAATGTTCTCCAATCCCTTAAAAGTTACTTATGTGGTATTTTAAAAGACCTTTATAAAACACACACGTATAGCAACAAGGCTTTGGTAAAATAGTCATTTCACTAATTCAATAAAACCCAATCTGAACACCTGTATCATTCAAATCCCATGATGCTCACATAGAGAACACTTTTCGATGATGCTGCCTTTTCTGACCACCACAAAATCCAGCCTGTTAGTACTTTTTCTCTCAAACCTGTGGCTTTTCCTGTTTCCTTTTCCAGCTGTCGTCGTCGTCGTCGTCATCGTCATCATCATCATCATCATCATCATCAGTATCTACTATCGAGTCTTTGGGGGGATATTGTGGTTACTTCCTCCAATATTGTGGTATTACCCCACTATGTATGTGTGGCTTGACAGCACTTGATCCAACTCCATTTCCACAACATTTGGTTCCAGTAACCACCTGTGCTGGTGTTGTGGGACAGCAGGTTAAGCTGCTATCCACAAAGCCGGCATCCCATATGACTGCTGGTTTGAGTCCCAGCTGCTACACTTCAGATTCAACTCCCTGGAAATGCACCTGGGAAAGCAGTGAAGATGGCCCAACTGCTGAGACCCTTGCAACTCCAAATGGAGTTCCAGGCTTCTGGTTTTGACCTGGCCAATCCTCAACAAGTCATGACCATTTGGGAAGTAAACCAATGGATGAAAGATTAGTTCCCTTCGTATCTCTCTCTCCCCTTCTCTTTTACTCTGCCTTTCAAATAAATAAAGTAAATCTTACACACACACACACACACACACACACAGGCAAAGTGTGACATTGCCCTGGCCAGGGAGATTAGCCCAAGCAACATGAAATTGAAGATTTGGGCTTGAACGGTAGACTCAGGTATGATGACGATACCCTCCTCTGGAGAAATAATTTGTAGAACTAGAAACTGGAAGCTACACCATTTTTTTCTATTAAGAGAACAATGGTGCTAAAAAAACAGTAGACAGACTTTTTCAGTGCACTGACCTTAA
This sequence comes from Oryctolagus cuniculus, assembly GCF_051225735.1. NCBI lineage: Eukaryota > Metazoa > Chordata > Mammalia > Lagomorpha > Leporidae > Oryctolagus > Oryctolagus cuniculus. The sequence continues at coordinate 162,290,749 of NC_142868.1, read as the reverse complement.
CTTTCCTGTTACAAGATCAATAAATCTTCATTATTGCTTAAACTAGTTTGAGATGGGTTTTCCCTTGCTGTAACCAAAAGCTTTCTAGTCAACTGCCTCAGCATCACTGTGGGTTTTCTATCACATCCATCTAGTCTGTTACTAAGGAGGCAAACAGAACTTCTAAAATGTCTGTTCTCTCCCTTCAAGTGCCCTTTCCACTAATATCATCTTTTATCTACCCACAAGGCAGAGCGTGTTACTGTTGTTCATGCCTCCCACCTAACCTCTTTGTATTGCTGGTTACATTTCTAAAACCCAGATGTAACAAAGTCCCTTATTTTCCCCTTTTCTGGTTTTGAACATAAGCTCCAGTAACTCTTATCTACCTAGAAGTAAAAGTCCAATCACTTTACCTTAGCCTTAAAGTCCCTACCAAAGCTTGGTCCTGAATTGTCACTGCCCTCCAGGAGTCAGCAGTCCACAAGGAAGACAAAACATAAATGCAAGTAAGTACAAGTAAAGCAGCACATTGCAGGCACTGAGTATGCTTTCAGAGAAGAGAAAGATCTCAAAGGAGGCTATCTCTGACACCAGGTGGCACTGGCATCCCATATAGGCTCTGGTTCATATCCCAGCTTCTCCACTTCAGATCCATTGCCCTGTTAATGGCCTAGGAAAAGCAGAAGAAGATGGATGAAGGGTTTGGATTACTGCAACCACAAGGGAAACCCAGATAAAGCTCCTGGCTCCTAGCTTCAGCCTGGCGCAGACCTGGCTGTTGTAGTCATCTGGGAAATGAACCAGTGGACGGGAAGATCTCTGTCTCTCTGTGTGTTTCTCCCTCTCTCTTTGTAGCTCGACTTTCAAATAAATAAATCTCTAAAAACAAAAAAAGTTTGAATGCTATCCTATATTCAGCAAGAAGCCATTGGAATATCTGATCTGCTCACTGCTTATTGTTACCTGCAGAGTCAAGCCCATACAAACTGTCACATTCTGAGAATGGGTAAGACCCATGGACTGCAGCTGTGGTTAGGGTCTGTGGTTTCCCAAGCCAGCAGCATAAGCATTATCTGAGGACCTGCTTGAAATGCTAATTCTTGGCACCTACCCAAAATTCACTGAATCACAAACATGCAGTAGGCCCCAATAATCTGTATTTTAGAAAAATGAAGCAGACAACAAAGAAATAGAAAGCAAGCCCAAAGGACTTGCCCCAATTGGTAGAGTTGGAAACATACCAGGGGATTCCAATTCAATCCCATCAAGGTGGCATGTGCCAATGCCATCTCACTATTCCAAGTGATCAATTTCAGTTCACAATTGATCATAATGAAAGGACTAAGAGTCAAAGGGAGCACATAAACAAGTCTAGTATCTGCTAACACCAACCGATAGAATAAATAAAGGGGAGAGTGATCCAACATGGGAAGTGAGATACTCAGCAGACTCATAGAATGGCGGATGTCCTAGATAGCACTCTGGCCTCAGAATCAGCCCTAAAGGCACTCGGATCTGGCTGAAAAGCCCATGAGAGTATTTCAGGCATGGAAAGCCAAGACACTCTGGCAAAAAGATCTCTGTGAGTGAGATCCCAGTGGAAAGAACAGGTCTTCAAAGAGGGAGGTGCCTTTCTCTGAAGGGAGGAGAGAACCTCCACTTTGACTATGACCGTGTCTAAACAAGATAAGAGTCGGAGAACTCAAGGGGCTTCCATAGCCTTGGAAACTCATAACTGGTGCATAGGGAGATTGCTGATGCCATAAACAGGAGTGTCAATTGGTAAAGTCAACAACAGGAGTCACTGTGCACTTACTCCTCATGTAGGATCTCTGTCCTTAACGTGCTGTACACTGAGGCTTAATGCTATAACGAGTACTCAAACAGTATATTTCACTTTGTGTTTCTATGGGGGTGCAAACGATTGAAATCTTTACTTAATGTACATTAAACTGATCTTCTGTAAAAAAAAAAAAAAAAAAAAGAAATTATCAATTCCCAACTTGACTCTCACTGGGATTAAACATGACAATAGGTCTGATCTGATTTCATCATCATTTAAAAAAAATCATCTATTATTGTTCACTTTATGTTTCTGTGTGGGAGCAAACTGTTGAAATACTTACTTAAGGTATACTAAGCTGATCTTCTGTATATTAAGATAATCGAAAATGAATCTTGATGTGAATGGAAGGGGAGAGGGAGTGGGAAAGGGGAGGGTTGTGGGTGGGAGGGACGGTATGGGGGGGGAAGCCATTGTAACACATGAGTCGTACTTTGGAAATTTATATTCATTAAATAAAAGATAAAAAAAAAAAAAAAAGCAAGCCCAAGGGATGGAAGAGAGGTAAAGCCAGGAACTAGTGCAGTTTTCACTTGAAAACTATCACCTTTAATAAATATATATTTATTAAAGTAAATAATATTTAATAAATATATACTTAAATACAAGTTATACAACTGGCAGACAAAAATGAGAGGTTTAAGCAAAACAAAGGCAGCCTGGAGATTTTTCTCACCACTAAGACTTAGGCACTTTTTGCAACTGTTGTTTTACAGTAACACCTGTACAGTTTATTATGTTCTAAGGATTTTTACATATTCAATATTAACTCATTTAAATTATATGATAGGTATTATTTATACACACAAAAACTGAGGCCCCCAAAACAAGTAAATTACCCAAAGCCACACAAGCTATATTATCTCTTCAAAAATTCACTTTGTGGAGCAAGTGTTGTGGTGCAGCAGGTTAAGTTACTGTGTGAGATGGCCATGTCCCCATTCTGAGCGCCAGCTTCAAGGCCCTGCTGCTCTGCACTTGCACTTATGATCCAGCTTCCTGCTAAGGCACCTGGGAGACAGCAGTTGATGGCCCAAATACTTGACTTCCTGCCACTCATGGATGGAATTCTGGCTTCTGGCCTCTGCCTGGCCCAACCCAAGCTGTTGTAGGCATTGGGCAGTGAACCAGTGGATGGAAGACTGATAACTCACTCTTTTTCTTTTTCTTTTTCTTTTCCTTTTTCTCTTTCTCTTTCTCTCTCTCTCACTCTCACTATCACGCTGCCTTTCAAATAAATCTTTGAAAAATTCAGTCTGTGTGCAAAGCAAGATGACTTTTCAGGCAAAAATACAAATTAATCAAACAGCCTCACTCCTCCTAAATACTACTGTAGAACAGTAGAGCTTCCCTATAGCTCTCTGGCTGTCAAAACCCCTGACAAAATGCCCTCTCCCAAAGTGTCCTAAAATATACTCCCTTTTCCTCAGGTAACACGAAAACAAACTATAGCCTTAATCTTCATTTTATAAGAACTAACAGCTAAAGTAAATGACTCTCCAGTGAGCTGAACTAAAATGACTTGCTATTAAAAAATCACTCCCAAACCAGCAACTGCACACTTCTCTACTGTAAAGCTATTTGATTCCTGCTGTTCTTTTTATCTAGTCGTTTTATTAGAGTATTTATTTTATCACACAAAAGTTTCCTTAAAAGATTGCACAAGGAAAATCTAGCCTATGCCATTAGAAATCAGAAGTAATAATAGGAGAGGAAAAGGGGAGTTAGAAAAACATATGATGGGAAATTTAGTGTGGTTAGTTATGTTGATTTTTGATCTGGAAGCTGGTTATATGATTATACTTTTTTTTTTTTTTTTTTTTTTTTTGAGAGCAAGCACCCAAGCTCCCACTCAATGGTTCATTTTCCAGATGCATGCAAAAACCAGGTTGGGCCAGGGATGAAGCCCACAGCTAGGAACACAGCTCAGTCTTCCCACATGGGTGGCAGGGACCCAATTACTTAAGCCACCACCACTGCCTTCCATGGTCTGCATTGGCAGGAAGCTGGAGCCAGAGCCAGGAATTAAACTCATGTACTTCAAATGTGGGCCTTGAACATTTCTGAGCTATATATTCAAGTTCAATTTTCTCTATGTATGAGTATGCTAAACTTTATAAAAAAAAAATGTGTTCTTTAAAAAGTTCATACAGAGGTCAGCGCAGTGGCACAGTGGGATAAAGCTCCAGCCTGCAACGTCAGCATCCCATATGAGTGCCAGTTCGAGTCCTGGTTGCTCCTCTTCTGAACCAGCTCTCTGCTATGGCCTAGGAAAGCAGTAGAAGATGGCCCAACTCCTTGAGCCCCTGCACCTGTGTGGGAGAGCCAAAAGAAGCTCCTGGCTGCTGGCTTTGGATCAGCTCAGCTCTGGCCATTGCTTCGTGGAGTGAACCAGCAGAATAGAAGACCTCTCTCTCTCTCTGTCTCTGTCTCTCTGTCTCTACCTCTCTCTGTAACTCTTTCAAATAAATAAAATAAATCTTAAAAAAAAAAAGCTATTACAGTTTCTTTGATTTAAGTAGGACAAACAGGTTAAACCTAAAAAGTGGTACCACATTTAAATGCAGAATTGCAGTGAGATACCCAGTTCAAAGACATATCTTTCCCTAATTTTGTCTCCCATGATCTTTTTCACCCACATACTCCCACATCATCTTTTAAAACAAAGGGGTAAATGGCTGATAAAAAGGTTTTCATTTGCATTTTCTCCCTAATTTAGCAAATGAAACTAAAAAGTATGGTTGCTCCACTCCCCCCACATCCACCACCCTCAAAATAAAGAAACTGTATAATAGCAACCTCAACTTTAGAATAGATTACTTTCCTCAAAAATTACTTGTAGGGGCCAGCATTGCGGCACATAGAGGTTAAGCTACTGCCTGTGACACTGGCATCCCATATGCAGGCAGTTTCTTTTTCTTTTCTTTCTTTTTTTTAAGATTGATTGATTTATTTGAAAGGCAGAGCTACAGAGAGGCAAAGGTGGGGGGGGGGGAGTGGAGAAGGTATTCCATCCACTGGATCACTCCCCAAATGACCACGATGGCCAGAGCTGGGCCAATCCAAAGCCAGGAGCCAAGAGCTGCTGGGTCTCCCACACAGGTACAGGGACTTGGGGCATCTTCTACTGCTTTCCCAGGCCATAACAGAGCTGGATCAGCACCCAGATGGGATGCTAGCATTGCAGGCGGCAGTTTTACCTGCTATGCCACAGTGACAGCTCCAGAGGCAGTTTCAAGTTCTGACTGCTCTACTTCCAATCCAACAACCTGCTAATGGCACCTAGGAAAAAGCAGAAGATGGCCCAAGTATCTGGGCCCTTGCCATCCACATGGGAGATCAGGATGGAGTTCCAGGAGTCCAGCTTCAGAGTGGCCCAGCCCCAGACATAGCCATTGCAGCCATTTGAGGAGTAAAGCATTAGATGTAAGATTCTTTGTCTCTCCCTCTCCCTCTCCGTAACACCACCTTTCAAATAAATAAAAGAAATCGTTAAAAATACATATTATTTTTTTAAATTTCTTGTAACTAGTCACTTCTTCAAATTCTTATTAACATCTAGTGCCATGGCTCACTAGGCTAATCCTCCGCCTGTGGCGCCAGCACCCTGAGTTCTAGTCCCAGTCGGGGCGCAGGATTCTGTCCCGACTGCTCTTCTTCCAGTCCAGCTCTCTGCTGTGGCCCGGGAGTGCAGTGGAGGATGGCCCAAGTGCTTGGGCTCTGCACCCCATGGGAGACCAGGAGAAGCACCTGGCTCCTGGCTTTGGATTGGCGCAGCGCACCGGCCGCAACACACCAGCCGCAACACACAAGCCGTAGCGGCCACTTGGGGGGTGAACCAATGGAAAAAGGAAGACTTTTTTGTCTGTCTCTCTCTCTCACTAACTCTGCCTGTCAAAAAAAAATTCTTATCAAGTTCATGTTATTTATAACATATTTGCATATGTTATAAATATTTATGTTTAGACATAAAGCCCAAAAGTAAACCAAGTGTCAGGTTGCAGCTTTCCCTCCCCAAACAGCACAGCAAAACTCTTGAAACAGCAGAGGAGTTTTCAGAGTTTAAACACATCTTGAAGAGAACAGACCAAGGACCAAGATACCACGGCAGGCAGGGGCCTTGGAGAAGAACATACAAAATAAGGGAAAAATAAATGACATTTCCACATGCTCAATTAGTAAAAATTAACAACTCCATAAAATTTTTATTAGCTATTCCTTGCTTACTAGGTACTATTCAGGAATTCCCAAACAACTTGGACCTATTTTGTGAGCAGGTAATATGCATACTATAAACATTTTATTCAGTGTGGCCCTTATCTAAGTGTGCAATACTCTCCTGATTTTCTGAATTAGGACAACTGACTCTCACTCTTCTCAGTTCCCTGTTCTTCTAACACGCGTGCTGCTCTCAACCATATTTGAAAGCAGGAATACAGTTTTAAGAACAGAATTATTTTCTTTCCCATAAAGGGTCTCCTTCTGGGAGTGGGCATTTGCCTAGCAGTTTCGATACCCATGTCCCACATAGGAGAGCCTGAGTTTAATTCCCAGCTCCAGACTCTAGCTGCCAGCCAATGCAGACCTTGGGAGGCAGCAGTGATGATTAGAATAACTGGGTTCCTGGGGAGAGGCAAGATGGTGGAATAGCAACAGGGAAGTCTGCTTTAGGCCACACAAACCTAGCAGAAAAAATAAATAAATAAAAGTGGAGAAGGTACACTCTCAGGGGAAAGTGGCAGGGAAAGCCACAGTGGGAGGTCCCACGAAAGCAGTGGAAGGTGCAGACCTGCAGCAATGGAAACGGAGCATGAACTCTGAACAAGGACCCAGCATCCCGCTCTGGTGAGCAAGGTGAGGTCAGACAGCACCAGCCCACGCCACTGTTGATATGGCTAGAGGGAGAATTTAGTAGACTGCACCGTGTTTTGAGTCCAGCCTGGAACCCTCAGGAAAGCTGGGTGACTGCTCACCGGGGGTGGGGGATGGTGGAGTGGGAGGATGCCAGGGTATGTCTCTCTCTCTCTGTCCCCCTTTCTTCCTACCTATCTCCACACCAGCACCCTGTGGCTAGCTGTGGGAAGGCTGGTGCCATTTCAGTCATAAACAGGCAGAGACTGCTCCAGCTCTTCTGGGCACACCCAGCAACTAGCAGGGACTGTTGGCATGGGCAACCATAATAGTCTGAGTCAACTGGTGGGAACTATCCCCACCTTGTCATCCGGGCAACACCACCAGCTCTGCTGTGCTCACCTGGCAACAGGCAGGGAGGTGGAGCCATCCCCACCAAAGGGGAAGGACCACCTGTGAGGACTCTTGTACCCACCCAGCACAACTGTGAAAGGAGTGGGGCTGTGGCAGGCAGGTATTGTGCACACTTGTGATCCAGGGATTTTACCAGAGGGTAAAATCTGCTTTCCCCGCTGATTTTGACTCTGGCTGGGGGGATCAGATTCAATTGGCTGGGGGTGAAACACACACAGGCAGCAGCTCTGGGAACCTCTCAGTCTCTCTGTGGACAGGACAGGCTAGTGGGGTGGAATGGACTCTTGTGCTCCTTGACCATGGGAGTCCCGGGGTCTGAGACTGTGTAAACACTGTGACTGCATGAGAGGGGCCAGGGTATAGCTGGGTTTCCAGGCAAACTCTGGGTGCAGAGCCACACTGTCAGAAATCCTTGGTTGCCAGGGCAGCTCACTGCAGCTAGAACAGTGCTCACAGTGAGGACTGCGTAGAACATTCGCGTGGATGAGTGTTGAACCACTGAGGGCTAACACCCGGCCATTGCTCAGCTTGAAGGAGAGGAAGTGAGGAAGTGATTATGCCAACAGATGTGACCATACCCCCCTTCTGTTAATAAGAGGACATCTACCACCCCCAAACTAAATGTTACCCTGGATACTCACTCCACCCTGGACGACTGACCAGAGCTCCCTAGCACACCTACCACACACCTCTCAGTATTCACTGAAAGCACAGACACTCCACTAAGCCACAGAGGCACAGCTTCAGATAAAAGCTATCAGAGGGGGAGATAAAACAAACCTCCACAAATGCCCAAAAATAAATGCAGAAAATCAAGAAACAAGAATAAGGAATCATGATCCCCCTCCCCAAAGGAACACATCAACATTTCAATATTAGAATGTGAAGATGAAGAGACTGATAAAATCCCAGAGATGGAATTCAAAAAATTAATCCTAGAATTACTCAAAAGCAATCAGAAGCAAATCCATGAACTAAAGAAAACCATGAGACATGAGATCAAATAAATACAGTGGAAAGCCTTAACAGCTGACTTGGTGAGTTAGAAGATAGAATATCCAAACTAGAAGATAAATCTGGAAATCCTACAGTAAGACCAAAAAAAAAAAAAAAAAAAAAAAAGAAGAAGAAGAAGAAGAAAATAGAAAACTTAAATCAGTGTTGTAGATTTATGAGATACAACCCAACACATGGCTCTTAGGAGTTCCTGAAGGCATGGAAAGAGACAATGGACTAGAAGGCCTATTTAGTGAAATAATAACAGAAAATTTCCCCAATGTGGAGAAAGAAAGGGATGTCCAAGTAGAGGAAATACATAGAACTCCTAACAGACATGACCAGAAAAGATCTTCACCATGATACACTGTAGTCAAACTCACCACAGTAAAACCAAAGAAAAGATTTTAAAATATGCATGAGAGAAATGCCAGATTACTTTCAGAGGATCTCCAATTAGACTCACAGCTGACTTCCCATCAAAAACCCTATAGGCTAGAAGGGAATGGTGAGTTATAGTCCAAGGCCTAAAAGAAAGAAACTATCAACCCAGAATACTGTACCCTGCAAAGCTCTCATTTATAAATGAAGGTGAAATAAAGACCTTCTACAACAAACAGAAATTGAAAGAAATTGTCACCACTTGTCCAGCCTTATAAAAGATGCTAAAGGATATGCTACACACCAAAACACAGAAAGATAATCATCCTTATGAAAGAATGAGAAGGCAGAAAATCCCCAGAAGTACAAAAGAAATTCAAAGTGAACAATAGGAATATTTATGGAAAAATGGCAGGGCCAAGTTGCTACTTATCAATAGTCACCTTGAATATAAATGGCCTGGAAGTTTTAGCCAGAGTTATTAAGAAACAAAAAGAAATCAAAGGAATACAAATTGGAAAGGAGGAAATCAAACTATCCCTATTTGCAGATGACATGATCCTTTATATAGGGGATCAAAAAACTCCACTGAGAGATGACTGGAACTCAAAAAAGAGTTTGGTAAAGTGGCAGAATATAAAATAAACACACAAAAATCAACAGCCTTTGTACACACAGAACTTTTAAGATCAGTCCCATTCACAATAGCTCCAAAAAGAATCAAATACCTTGGAATAAATTTAACCAAGGATGTCAAAGATCTCTACACCAAAAATTACAAAACACTAAAGAAAGAGTGGGAATAAGAGAGAGAGGAGAGGTACAATTTGGGACATGCTCAATCGGACTTGCCCCAAATGGTGGAGTTAGAATCGTGTCAGGGGATTCCAATACAATCCCATCAAGGCTGCATGTACCAATGCCATCTCACTAGTCCAAGTGATCAATTTCAGTTCACCATTGATCACATTGATAGGTCTAAGAGTCAAAGGGATCACACAAAGAAGACTAGTGTCTGCTAATACTAACAGATAGAATAAAAAAGGGAGAGAATGATCCAACTTGGGAAGCGAGATACACAGCAGACTCATAGAATGGCAGATGTCCTAAACAGCACTCTGGCCTCAGAATCAGCCCTTAAGGCATTCGGATCTGGCTGAAGAGCCCATGAGAGTATTTTAGGCATGGAAAGCCAAGACACTCTGGAAAAAAAAAAAAAAACCTAAATGAAAGATCTCTGCGAGTGAGATCCTAGTGGAAAGAACGGGGCCATCAAAGAAGGAGGTACCTTTCTCTGAAGGGAGGAGAGAACTTCCACTTTGGCTATGACCCTGTCTGAATAAGATCGAAGTTGGCGAACTCAAAAGGCTTGCATATCCTTGGCAACTCATGACTAGAGCCTAGGGAGATTACTGATGCCATAAACAAGAGTGTCAAATTGTTAAGTCAACAACAGGAGTCACTGTGTACTTACTCCTCATGTGGGATCTGCCCTTAATGTGTTTTCCAATGTGAAGTAATGCTATAACTAGTACTGAAACAGTATTTTATACTTTGTGTTTCTGTGTGGGTGCAAACTGATGAAATCTTTACTTAATATATACTAAATCGATCTTCTGTATATAAAGGTAATTGAAAATGAATCTTGATGCGAATGGAATGGGAGAGGGAGTGGGAGATGGGAGGGGTGCAAGTGGGAGGGAAGTTGGGGGCGGGAGTCATTGTAATCCATAAACTGTACTTTGGAAATTTATATTTACTAAATAAAAGTTTAAAAAAAATGGAAAAATGTTCATAGATTGGAAGAATCAACATCATCAAAATATCCATTCTACCAAAAGCAATTTACAGATTCAATGCAATCCCAATCAAAATACCAATGATATTCTTTGCAGATCTAGAAAAAAATGATGCTAGAATACAAATGAAAACACAAGAGACCCCGAAGAGCTAAAGCAATCTTATACAACAAAAACAAATCCAGAGGCATCACAATATCTGATTTCAAGTCATACTACAGGGCAGTTATAATCAAAACAGCCTGGTACTGGCACAAAAACAGACTTGTAGACCAATGGAACAGAATACAAACTCCAGAAATTAATCCTTGCATCTATAACCTACTTATCTCTGACAAAGAAGCTAAAATCAATCCCTGTAGCGAGGACACTCTTTTTAACAAATGGTCCTGAGAAACTGGATCTCCATGTGCAAAAATATGAAACTAGACCCCTACCTTACACCTTACACAAAAATCCACCCAAAATGGATCAAAGACCTAAATCTACGATCTGATGCCATCAAATCATTAGCGAACACTAGGAATTGGCATAGGCAAAGACTTCTTGGAAAAGATCCCAGAAGCACAAGCAATCAAAGCCAAAATTGACAAATGGGATTACATCAAGCTGAGAAACTTCTGCACTGCAAAAGAAACACTCAGCAAAGTGAAGAGGCAACCAACAGGATGGGAAAAAATATTTGCAAACTATGCAAATGATAAAGGGTTAACATTCAGAATCTATAAGGAACTCAAGAAATTCAACAACAACCAAACAAACAATTCAGTTAAGAAATGGGCAAAGAACTTAAACAGGCATTTTTCAAGAGATGAAATTCAAATGGCCAACAGACACTTGGGAAAACGCTCAAGATCGCTAGACATCAGGGAAATGCAAATTAAATCCACAATGAGTTTCACCTCACTCCAGTTAGAATGGTCCACATATAGAAATCAACAAACAACAGATGCTGGCAAGGATGCAGGGAAAAAGATACACTGGATGGGGCCAGCACTGTGGTGCAGTGAGTAAAACTGCTGCCTGCAGTACCGGCAACCCTCATGGGAGCCAGTTCAAGTCTCGGCAGCTCCACTTTTGACCCAGCTCTATGCTATGGCCTGGGAAAGCAGTGCAGGATGTCCCAAGTCCTTGGGGCCCTGCATCCACGTGGGAGACCCAGAGGAAGCTCCTGGCTCCTGATCGGCATAGCTCCAGCAGTTGTGGCCATTGGGGGAGTGAACTAGCAGATGGAAGACCTCTCTCTTTCTCTGCCTCTGCCTCTCTGTAACTCTGGCCTTTCAAATAAATAAATAAAAATCTTAAAAAAAAAAAAAAAAAAAAAAAAGGTACACTGGTACATTGTTAGTGTGAATGTAAACTGGCACAACCACTGTGGAAGACAGTATGGAAATACCTCAGAAATCTGAATATAGACCTACCATGCAATCCAGCCATCCCACTCCTGGGAACTTACCCAAACCAAAAGAAATCAGTTTATGAAATAGTTATCTGTACCCCCGTGTTCATTGCAGCACAACTCACAATAGCTAAAATACGGAATCAACTCAGATGTCCATGAACTGTTGACTGGATAAGGAAATTATGGTGTATATACACTATGGAGTACTACTCAGCTTTAAAAACAAAAAATGAACTGTCTTTTGTACAAGATGGTCACAACTGGAAACCATTATACTTAGTAAAATAAGCCAGTCGCAACTGGATACCATTATACTTAGTAAAATAAGCCAGTCCCCAAAAGAAGATATCATGTTTTCCCTAATCCGGGGTAACTAATAGAGTATCTGAAATATAATGTATTGGAGTGAAACAGACATTTTGAGAATCAATGATTGTTTATAACCTTTGTCTCTTTTATTGAGGAACAATTTTATTTTGTTTTCTCTTCATACTATTTGTTGAACTCTCTTACTTAGGGTAGGGTTTACTATACAATAGATCATTGTAAAAATAGAGATTGGGAATCTGACAGGGAGAAGAGATTGGAGCGTGGGTGGGAAAGGAGGGGAGGAGAGTGCCACTATGTTTCTAAAATGATATAAAGGAAATATATGAAACTTGTATAACTTAAATAATATATACAAAATTTTAAAAGAAAAAAAAAGAGTCATTGGGTTCCAGCCACCTATAGAAGACTTGGACTGAGTTCCTAGCTCCCGGCCTGGGGACAACCCAGTCCTAGCTATTACAGACATTTGGGGAGTGAAAGAGCAGCTGGAAGCAGTCTCTTTCTCTCTCCACATGCACCTATCCCCACTGCCACCTGTCATGTAAATTTAAAAAAAAAAAAAAGTTTCTCCTATTTAAAGGGCTATAAAAAATAGGAAAGGAAATTCATATATCCCATAAGAAGTGTCTAAAAGTGAAGCTAAAGTTAGGGAAGGGTGACTACCTGGTTACATACATAAGAAGAATTCCAACAGAGTAAATGTACACTAAACAGTTTCCTAGGCAATGTCCTAAGTCACCTGGAAAACGCTGAGCTGAACAGCTGTCATCAGATTGCTGAGCAAAGGTGGGAGCTAGAACCATCACTCTCCCCAGCTTACAGGGAGAGCCCAGAGTCCCAGCGAACAGGCTTCCAGCTGTTAAAGGTCATCACCCATAAGGAGGAGAGAGGAAGACTGTGGAATTGAAAGGACACACAAGTCTATTTTCCAAGTAGGGCCTTAAAATGAGGTAACTAGCTTCCATCTCATGCTCCCACACCAAAACAATGGACATCCCTGCTATTGGCTCATTAATGAGTCTTCTGCCGTTCCTCCTGGTGTCTGGGCACCTGTCTCTCACCAAACACTCTTTCCTCATTCTACTCAGCAGAAAATCTTACCTCTCTCTGCGAACATATTTTCCAAAATATTTGCTTAGCTGTTCTTTTACTGACATTACGGAACTCAGTAGTGAACCAAGGTAATCACCCGTAACAAAAAATAAAAGTTCCAGGTTAACAAACTTCAGAATAAGCTTTCTTCCCTCAAAATCTGAAATCAACTTTAGTTATACCTGTTACAGAAAGGACACACATACAGAAACTAAATTCTACAGATACCTTGAATCAATTCTCAGTAATTTTTTATTTTTAAGATGGTTTCTCTTTAGTTCTTACTATACAAAGAAAAGTGTATTCTATTCTAATTAAAGCTACAAACAAGTTTTGGATTATCCATTACTTCTAATAACCCATTATGATAATGAAGGAATAAATGTTAACAGTTAAGTGCCCAGTACACCAGTACAGAGTCAAGCCCACAGTAAGCCAACTATTAATAAACAGCAAGTATTGCTATTCCTTGTCAATCAAAGATCTGTAAACAAACACTGTAAGGTATTATGGCAGTGATAAAAAGAGGAAGCTATATAAATCTTCACTATGAGAGGTTAATCCTCACTTAGAATTATAAATTTACATTCTGAAGCTAGACCTAGAGCTAGACACTTTCACTAAGCTACAAACACCCACCCCTGGCCTCAGCACAGGCACACAAACACAGCTGGAACCTCAGCAATCCCATTTCTACAACACAGTGAGGCCTCTGGCCTCCAGGCATTGGCCCACAAGAGGATACCTGACCACGGTCTGTCAATCAGAATCTCTTCCTGAAATTAGGAACCAAAATGCACAATCAGCAGGTCAGTCCATGTAACCAATGAAACTAGTAGAGCTAGTGGAGCTGTCATTTTTCTATCCTCTATACATAAACAGAGAAACCTGGTCTGCTGAGAAAAAATCACACCTCAGAGAAGCAGCAGAAGTAAGTGATCCTACCACCCCAGGTATCTTCTGTGAGTCCTCTGTTTTCCAATTTCTGAGTTGAGTCCTGTAAGAGACCTGATCACATTCTGTCCCTTTTTTTCTTTGAAAGGCCCCCATGTCTGACGGTAAACTCTCTTCTGCTTAAGCTCGTAGGAAGTAGGTTTCTATTACTTATCACCTTGAGACAAAAAGGCTAAGGTAGGTCTATGTTCATCTTTCTCTGTAACAAAGATTAGGGGATGGGGTGGGAAGCAAAGTGTCATAAAGCAGCTCTTGACTCAACTATGAATAACTTATTACCGAATCTCAAAGACCAGGGATTCCATGGTCACAGAAACCTGTCTCCGTTTCTCCTGCACACTGTCAGCTACCTCTATAGTAGTAGAGTATATATTACTAGTATATATAGAGTAGTATAGTATATATAGTGTATAGTCACTAAAAGACCTTAGCGATGACCTGCCTTGACTGAGGTCATATCAAAGAACTAACCTTAGTCAGCAGAACCCCTATACTGTGGGGAGCAATCCGGACTAGACTAAGTTACTCGAATTGGGACTTATTCTATGCATCTGCTCTCCCACAATATGGCGCTGGGAGAGAAGTAAACAGCTTCCGCACAGCTGCCTCCAGTTCAACCAATTAACTGTGGGACTTGCTCCTGATTGGAGAGCAGCGTACTCAGCCGAGTTGGGATTGGCGGAGGAGGACTATGGGGGAGGGGGGAGACGGCATGCACCAGGAACATCTATGGGGAACATCTAGCTGAAGGAACACCTGTGCAGCCCCCGAGAAGAGCCGGCCGGCGGTGTGCCGCTCCCCTGCGGAAGTGGGGAATGCGGCCAGGGGGAACCGCCCTTCCACGGAGGTGGAAGGGTCGGTAGCCAACCCGGGAAGAACCAGCAGCAAACCCGGGGAGGGCCGAGCAGACGAAAGAACAGCGCAGGGTCCTGTGTTGCTCCTCCACGAAGAGGGGGAGCGACATAATGGTGCCGTGACTCGGATAGGAAACCTAGGACGGATTGCAAACTTAGGAGGGAAGAAATGACTCGGATTAGGAAACCTAGCTCGGATAGGAAACCTGACTCGGATAGGAAACCTGACTCGGATAGGAAACCTGACTCGGATAGGAAACCTAGCTTGGATAGGAAACCTAGGACAGATAGCAAACTTAGGAGGGAAGAAACGGGAAGAACTGGGAAAATATCGGAGAGAGAAACTAGCAAACAGCCTAGGGAAATTACCGGAGAGAGAGACTAGCAAACAGCCTAGGGAAAAGCCGGACGAAAAGGGTGCCGGAAGAAGCTATTGAAAGCCTAGGCATAGACTCGGATACGGACTACGGGGGGAAGCTGGGAGAAATCTCTAAGGTCGAAAGCGAAAGTGAAAGCTAGAACAAACAGATTCGGACGCGGACTGTGGGGAGAGGCCAGGAGAAATGAGGGAGGAATATCGTTGGAGGAAAGTTTGGGGAAACATACCGGGTAGAGAAAACTGTTAGGGAAATTGAAGCCGCGGGGGGCAGGCCGAGGCGGATACGAAAGCCACTTTGGGGTTCTCAAGTTAGCCCGGGAATAGGGGGCGAAAAGTTAAAACCAGAAGCTGAGACGCAAGCTAGATTGGGATCCGTCTGATTAGCCCGGGGAGCAAAGGACGGGAAGCCAAACCGTGGGGCGGAGACGTACGCTGGGTTGAATTCGCCAGGCTAGCCCGGGGAACTTAGATTGAATCCTAGTGGCGGACACGTGAGCTACGCTGTGTTACTCGCGGAAGCCGCCGCGTGCAGAGAGAGCACGGGGCGTGAATAGATAGGGAACGCTGGCGTAGGCCGTGGTTCAGACGCGAAAGGGTTAAGCGTGGAGACCGCGGAGCGCGCGAAGCCGCGGAGCGCGCGAAGCCGAGCCTCGCAAAGCCGGGAAGCTGCGTAGATGAGAGAGGCGCGCGGGCTGAAGCGGCGCAGAGCCGGGAACCCGCCGGCGGGGCGAGGTGCCGGAAAGCCGCAGGGATAAGAGAAACAGAAGTTTGGAAGTGAAGTAAAAGAGAAATGGGAATGCTGGAAGATAGAAGTGAAATGGGAGAAATAGGAATGCCCGGAGATAGAGAAATAGAGAAAATAAGGCCTCCCCTCAACATGCCAATTAGAAGGCTTGGATTCGGTCTGCCTGATTTAAGGCGGTAAGCGCCAGCAAAGCTCGACCAGAGTATGAGCTGCAGGTCACCGAAGATAGGCACGAACCAACACTAATAAGTCTCCCCCACAATAAGGCAATGAGAAGGCTTGGATTCGGTTTGCCTGATAGGTTTTGTAAACACCTGCAGGCAGTTCTAGCAGAGCAGAGCATGCGCTGCAGGGCACCGAACACAGGCATGCATCAGCGCCTAAAAACCTCCTCACAATGGCGAAGAGAGGACCCGGATTCGGTTTTCCTGATTGATAGGACTTGTAAGAGCCTGTGGCAACTCTAGCAAGTAGAGCAGAGTGTGTGCCGCGGGACACCGAAGACAGGCGCATATCAACGCTAAAAAATAAAAAGAAAGGGGGATCTGTGGGGAGCAATCCGGACTAGACTAAGTTACTCGAATTGGGACTTATTCTATGCATCTGCTCTCCCACAATATGGCGCTGGGAGAGAAGTAAACAGCTTCCGCACAGCTGCCTCCAGTTCAACCAATTAACTGTGGGACTTGCTCCTGATTGGAGAGCAGCGTACTCAGCCGAGTTGGGATTGGCGGAGGAGGACTATGGGGGAGGGGGGAGACGGCATGCACCAGGAACATCTATGGGGAACATCTAGCTGAAGGAACACCTGTGCAGCCCCCGAGAAGAGCCGGCCGGCGGTGTGCCGCTCCCCTGCGGAAGTGGGGAATGCGGCCAGGGGGAACCGCCCTTCCACGGAGGTGGAAGGGTCGGTAGCCAACCCGGGAAGAACCAGCAGCAAACCCGGGGAGGGCCGAGCAGACGAAAGAACAGCGCAGGGTCCTGTGTTGCTCCTCCACGAAGAGGGGGAGCGACACTATACCAGTCACAAAGGAGTCAAACCAACTAACACGCCAGAAAGGCTGCACATACCTGGACTATGTCCCAGTTCATTTCCACCTCCTCTTTAATACTGTTGGCATTTGCTGGAAACTTGACAGGCTGCCCCTGAGGACACATTTCAGTCTTCATTTTCTTTAAAGGGGACTGACCAAATGTAAAGTCATCTTCATTCTCTTCCTTCTTGCATGTACCTTCCCACATGGTGCTTGTTGATGGGGTCTCTGTACTGTGATCCCCACCCTCTAAGTTGCTGACTTTGTTGATTTTTTCCACTTTCAATTTTTTGGTCCTTTGAGCTGAATTCTTCTGTTTTGTCTTTGCTGTTTTCAGAGTCTGTACAGTTTCCAATTTATTTTTTCTGTCTTCTAAATTAACATCAGCAATAGCCACAGAATTATTCTGTCAAACCACAAAGAGAACACATGAGAATTAGAAAATAAAAACCAATCACCCTGGAATATTACTCAGAAGTAAAAAGGAACAACTTAATAATATACACAATGACTTGGAAGGATCGCCAGGGAATTATTTTGAATGGAGAAAAAGCCAATCTCAAAGTTACATGCTATATGTTACATTTATATAATGTTTCTGAACAGTTCAGTCTTGCCAGGAGTCAGAAGGGGACAGAGAAGGGGGTACAAGGGAGGCATGTGGCTACAAAAGGGCACCAGCATGGACCCTTGCTGTGATTAAACTGTTCTACTGGGATGCGTACACAAAAGTACACATGTAGTAACACTGCTTAGAACTGTATACACACACATATACACATAAATAGAAACAAGTAAAACAGAAGAAATCAAAGTAAGATCAGTGGATTTTACCAATGCTGTGATACTGAATTACAGTTTGGCAAGATATTATCACTGGGAGAAACTGGAAAAAGGGCACATGGAATCCTTCTGTATTATTTCTTACAACTGCACATTAATTATTTATAAATTTAAAGTTTAATTTTTAAAAAATAAATGGGGGCCAGCATTGTGGCATAGCAGTAAAGCCATTGCCTGAAAAACCAGCACCCCATTATGGGCTCTGGTTCATGTCCAGGCTGCTCCACTTCCAATCCAGCTCCCTGCTAATGGCCTGGGAAAGGCAGTGGAAGATGGTCCAAGTGCATGGACCTGCCACCCATGTGGGAGACCTAGATGAAGCTGGTGGCTCCTGGCTTCAGCCTGCCCCAAGCCCGGACACTGTGGCCTTTTGGGGAGTGAACCGTGGATGGAAGATCTCTCTTTCTCTCTCTTTCAAATAAATAAGTAAAACTTTAAAAAAAATGAAAGTTAGGTCTATAAGACAGAAAGCAAAGATTAAAGTTTATAAACACAGTCAACACTTAGGGAGAGAACAGTAACATTTACACTCTCATTAAACCAATAGGCTACCTGCCTATCAAGTTATACAAAAGGATGGAGGACAGAAAACACAGAATGATAGTAGGACACTGTCAGACATTTGTCTTTTCTTTTTCTTTAAAACTGTTTTATTTATCTGAAGGCAGAGTTCTGGCTCACTCCTCAAATGGCTGCAATGGCCAGAGCTGGGTCAGTCCAAAGCCAAGAGCCAGAGCTGCTTCCAAGTCTCCCACGTAGTTGCAGGGGCCTAAGGACTTGGGTCATCCTCTACTAATTTCCCAGGCATGTTAACAGGGAGCTGGATCAGAAGTGGAGCAGCTGGGACTTGAACTGGTACCCATATGGGATGTTCGTGTCACAAGCAGAAGGTTTTCCCAGTATGCCACAGTGCTGGCACCAGGCATTTGTCTTTAATAAGAATTCACAAAGTAGCCCACATACGTCCCAGGCCTACTCTCTGAACCACCCCTGTCTCCAACTCAAATGATGTTCAGGTGTGAAGGAATGACTCTTGGCACTGGGAGTAGAGTAGAGAATAAGATAAAGATCCTGCCTTTAAAGGGATTCTCATTTCCCAAGGTCTGGTTATCTAAGTGATACAGAGGGCATAAAAATAAACAACTCTCAAACTAAAGTTTAGCCAAAATTCAGTCTCTTCCCTTATCAAACATTTTTTCCAGAATTATTATTAAAAATTTTGGGTACAGCAGCATAAGCCACTGTTTGCAATGCAAGCATCCCATATCAGAATGCCAGCTGGAGTTCTAGATGCTCTAATTCCCACCCAGCTCCCTGCTAATGTGCCTGGAAAAGCAGAAGAGGATAGCGCAAGTGAATGGCGCCCTTTGACTCACATGGAGACCTGGATGGAGTTCAGGTCATGGATTCAGCCTGGACCAGCCCCAGCCATTTGGAGAGTGAACCAAGAGATGGAAGATCTCTTTCTCTCTCTGTCACTTTGCCTTTCAAATAAATAAGTAAATCTTTAATAAATAAGTAAAAATATTAGGAATAACAAAAACAGCATTTCCAACCCAATGCTTGCCTACTAACTACCAAGTCTGAACTTGAATATGATGTACATTAACAGGCCTCTGAGTATTAGATTTTTTATCCAAAACATGAGGGATCAGAGCAGAGATATGAAGATAGCATGATTCTCAGGCTTGTAAGAGCTGATAATAACTTAATCAAATGAATTGACATGAAGAATGTGTCAACAGTGGAACTGTCAGACACAGAAGTAGAAAAAGGACAACTGCAGAAAGCAAACATAATCAGCATTCTGAGTAATGTACTACAGATAGGAAAGCTTAGCAAATAGATTGTGAGTATTTTGGTCCAATGATAAGACAGTACTCCAGTGAGGTAGATAACTTCAGTCCAACTTAGGTTCACACAATTAAAACATTCAGTTGTGAGGCTGGCACTGTGGCATAGTGGGCTAAGCATACATCTGTGCTGCCGGCATCCTATATGGGTGCTGGTTCGAGTCCCGGCTACTCCTCTTCCGATCCAGCTCCCTGCTATGGCCTGGGAAAGCAGAGGAAGATGGCCTGGGTACTTGGGCCCCTGTACCCGCATGGGAGACCTGGAAGAAGCACCTGGTATGCAGTCATTTGGGGAGTGCACCAGCATCTAGATGGAAGACCTTTCTCTCTGTCTTTCTGACTCTCTGTAACTCTACTTGTCAAATAAATAAATAAAATCTTAAAAAAAAAAAAAAAAAGGGACATGCCATTTGTCTAATTTAAAAAAAAAAAAAAACACTCAATTGTATGGGGCAGGCATTGTGGCACAGCAGGTTGAGCTGCTACTTGGGATGCCTGCACTCCATACAGGAGTGCCAGTTTAATTCCTGGCACCTCTGCTCCAATCCAGCTTCCAGCTAATGTGCCTAGGAAGGCACTGGATAATAGTCCAAGTACTTTGGATCCTGCCACTGAAATGGGAGATCCAGATGGTGTTTCTGACTCCCGGTTTCCGTCTGGCCGAACTCCAGTTATTACGGGCATTTGGGGAGTAAACCAGATCGATCTCTCTCTCTCCCAACTCCAGTTATTACGGGCATTTGGGGAGTAAACCAGATCTCTCTCTCTGTGTGTGTGTGTGTGTGTGCGTGTGCGTGTCTCACTCTGCCTTTCAAATAAATAAATCTTTTCTAAAAAAAATTCAATTGTTGGAGCCAGCATTGTGGTACAGCTAGTTAAGCTGCTGTCTGCAACATAGGTAGCCCATATGGGCACTGGCTCAAGTCCCAGCTACTCCACCTTCAATCTAGCTCCTGCTAACATGCCTGGGAGAGCAGCAGAAGATGGCCAAAGTCCTTGGGCCCCTACACCCATGTGGTAGACCCAGATGGAGTTCTAAGATCCTGGCGTTGGCCTGGCCCAACCCTGGCCTTTGCAGCCATCTAGGGAATGAACCAGAAGATGGAAGATCTCTCTCTCTCTCTTTCTCTCTATCTCACACAGTCTCTCCGTAACTCTGCCTTTCAAACAAAACAAATATTTTTTAAAAGAAAATTCAATTGTCACTGTTACAAATACAGTGCCAAGACCACAGCAGGCACTCAATAAATCCAAATGAATGAATGAATGAATCATCATGCAAATTTCTGATTATTATGTAATCCCCACTTAGTCCAGCCTCCAAGGAGAAATACTGCTAGCAATAAGAATTTCAAGTCCTTGTGATGATTATTTCACAGTATTAATTTTTAAAGGAGCTCTTTGGTTGCTCTTGTGAGCACTACTGATGCAAAAACACCCACGAGAAATATACTGGTTCCTGAAATGCTGACAAAATCACATTCCTAACTTAAAAACCCAGTCTCATCACTTAATATTTATGTACCATGAGCAAGTCACTTTGTTTTACCTAGCTTCCTCATCTAAAAGAATCAGATAACAACAACAAACACTTCAACAGTTGTTGGAAGGATTAAATAAGATCATGCAGGTCAAAAGTTGACCGACTATGTTGCCTATGTAAAAATAAGCACTCACATATTTGCAAATAGCCAAATCATTACCATCACCTAGGAAAGGAAATGTGAAGCAGACCAAGAAACACAGTGCATCTGATGGTAAACAGTATTAAGACCCATGGCAGGGTATATCACTGTCTGGCATGTTTTGCTATTTATATCTTTGTCCTACTTTAAGATCTCCCTAAAGGCAAAAACCTGATTGGATGACTTCTTGGCAAAGGAGAAGCATAATTCTAGGACAGAATCTAAGTCAAGCCACTGACATTCTCAAAGTGAGCTCTCTTCAGAGGTGGATGCTAAACTCCAGAGTAAACAAATACTGAACAGAAAATCATTAGAATAACCTAAAACACAAGAGCAGGAGAAAGCAGTATCACCAGTCAGGAAAGCAGGCCAGCACTCCCTCTCTGTGCAGCTTCAGCACCTACCAGCTCCTCTTTAACAGCCACAGCTTCTGAGCTGTCACTGACCACTTGGGTGTTCTTCTTCCCCCGAGGCACCCTCTTTGGTTTGGGTTCCTTGGGAGCGGGCTGCTTACGGACTCTGGGGGCTTTCTTCTGGGGCTCCCAGATGCTATCTTCCTTGTCATCTTCTTCAGAGGCAGACGATCTAGGGGTAAGTTAAAAGAAGAATTTCTAGTTAAAAGGAAACCAAATGTCAAAGATAAAAAGAGACACATGCTTCTTGAAAAAACAATAAAGTAGGAAATGTTTAATATGAAGCATAGTGATCTGTGAACAGGCTGTGAACAGTAATTGCTAAGAACTGAAACAACAGAATTGATCAGGGATCAGGGATCAACATAAAAATATTCCCCAATATGCTATATATCACAGGATTCTCTTCTCACCTAATGGACACACATATATGCATACTTTCAAGACATAGGAACTCACTTATTAAGTAATTTACTAGGCCATGTCACATCACAGTTAAGCATAAGCTTTTCAAATTTTTAAATTTAACAGTGAGAAGTACTTAAATTAGTTCCTAAGTGATAATCAATGTTTTTAACGTATTAAGTTAACCAAACCAATGAACAGAGAAAGAAATGACTCTAGGAAAGACCCTAAATAACATAAAAAGCACCAAAACCTTTCAGCTGTTTTCATTAACCCTTTTCTTTCACAAAATGGATGTTTTCCTGATTAAACTGGATTGAGTGCAGCCACAGCACTTTGCTAACAACCAAGAATCAGATTCATAGCAAGAACAGAGAAAATACAGCTCTAGCAGCTATGTAAACTCTGTTAAATGAACATCACACTGCTGCCAACCTGGTTAATCTTATTTATACCCTAATGTAAGAGGTCAATATTGGTGGGAGGGGGGACCACTTCTTTCACAGAAACAAATGAATAGAAATGTCTGGATTTTGTGGTTTAAGTTCTGCCTGCAGGCAAAATCTGACTGGATAACTTCTTGGCTAAATGATGCTGGAGGAGAGCATAATATTGGCAGGTCAAACCACTGATATTCTCAAGGTGAGCTCTGTTGAGAGACAAGAGTAAGCAAAAAAGAAAAAAAAATTACAAGATAATCTAACACAACAGCACTGACACAGAAAGGAACTAGAATCAAAAACCCAAGGATCTAGAAAACCACAGCCCCGCCTGTACTCTCAGCTGAGCAGGACAACTTCTCACATCAGGTTCACCACCTCGCAAGCCGACGCACTGACTAACCCTATTTCCTATAGAAAAGTCATCAAGATTAAAGGGTAATTAGTTATTATGAGGAAAACACAAGTACAGGTATCATCTCATTATACCCATGGTGGTTCTGAGGCAGCTGGTCAACTCTATTCCCAATCACACATCAGCTCTTGGCAACAACATTACGCAACTTCTCTGACCCCTCCTCGCCTCAACCTCTAGATGTGGAAATCCCCAAGGTTTAGTCCTCAGCCGTCTCCATGCTCTTCTGCAGTTTTTGTTTGTTTTCTTTTTGTCCTATGGCTCAGCACAAGAAATTCGATTTTATATCTTTACTTTGACCTTTCCAGAGTTCAGGACTTCTATATCTACTTTCATGTGGATGTTTGGCAATCACCTCAAACTTCCCAGGTCCAAAACAGAACTCATGAATGCATCACACTCACACCTGTTTCTCTTCCAGCCTTCCCAAAACACCTGTTTCCATCACACCTCCAAACTCAACCCATTAACATAGTCTGCTTTACCTTCAAAATATATCCTATATTAGGCCATTTCTCACTACTTTTTTTTTTTTTTTTTTTTTTTGACAGGCAGAGTGGACAGTGAGAGAGAGAGAGAGAGAGAGAGAAAAAGGTCTTCCTTCGCCATTGGTTCACCCTCCAACGGCCGCCGCGGCCGGCGCGCTGCGGCCGGTACACCGCGCTGATCTGATGACAGGAGCCAGGAGCCAGGTGCTTTTCCTGGTCTCCCATGGGGTGCAGGGCCCAAGCACCTGGGCCATCCTCCACTGCACTCCCTGGCCACAGCAGAGAGCTGGCCTGGAAGAGGGGCAACCGGGACAGAATCCGGCGCCCCAACCGGGACTAGAACCCAGTGTGCCGGCGCCGCTAGGCGGAGGATTAGCCTAGTGAGCCGCGGCGCCGGCATCACTTCTCACTACTATCACCACTAGACTTCTACAGTAACTTTCTTAGCTCATTCGTCCATTCTTCCTGCTTCCATTCTTATCCTCTAGGGTCAACAACAAAAAATCAAAACGTAAACCAGGTCATGTCACATCCCTGCCCACAATACTCTAGTAGTTTCCAAATGCAAGTCACATAAAATCCTAACACCTGAAATAGCATGGTATGTCCTCCCCATCCCAGTCTTATTTCCTATCACGCTCTGCCCTGATGACTGAGGACTGGCCACACCGGCCTTCTTGCTGTCCCCTGAACACATCAAATTCATTCCTGCCTTAGGGTCTTTTCACTTACTGCTCTCTCTGCTTGAATCACCAGCCCTGAGATCTTCACAAGTTACACTCCCAAATCTTACCCACATCTCTTACCAAATTCTCCAAAAGAACTTCCTGAGTACTCTAGACAAAATGCTCCCCCGCTATTGTCAGTCACCGTGCTCTCCATCTCTTCCCCTACTTTATTACTGTCTATCATAAATCAGTATCTTACTTAACAAACATCTTCAGAACACAGATTCTCAACTGGGGACAACTCTGCACCTCGCCCAACCCCAATGTCTAGGTAAAAAGGAAGGGGAAGAGGGAGGGAGGCTTGTGGCTGGCATCTGATGGGTAGAGGCCAGAGATGTTGTCAATGTCTATAAGCACAGGACAGCCCCCACAATAAAGAAATATCCTGCACACAATGCCAATGATGAGTTACCCTAACCTAAAGCAATACAAAAAAACTCCCTGTTCTCATGGAGCTGATAAGCTACTATAAATCTTATGTTACATATTTATTGGTTACTTTCTCTCTCCTTACTTAACACTTTATCACTAACATTGGACAGAGAACCTGGAGCATAACATGAGTTCAACAAATATTCACTGCCCAAATGAATAAAAGAGGCTCATTCCACTCAAATGACAAATGTAGGCAGAACTCCTTAAAATATTCGTCATTCCCCACCACCATATTAAACCAATATGCTTACAATTCAGAGCAAGAAGAAAATTCATCTTTGTATACCACAGTCTGGACCTGCACTTTTGCTCTTCTGGGCAATGATGACATCTGAAAGAAATGGAACAGGAAATCAACATGACCTGAATGGTCTCATCAATTTATTTGGCTACAAATATACCATTCAAATATACCATTCAAAACTAATATTCCAAGGGTAGGCACTGTGGCACACCAGGTTAAGCCCCCACTTGGGAATCCCACATCCCATATCAAGAGCAGTTTGAGTCCCAGAACCTCTGCTTCCAATCAGCGTCCTGCTAATACATACTGGAAGGCAGCAGATGACAGTTTAAGTGCTTGAGCCCCTACCACCAACGTGGGACACCGAGATTGAATTCTGGGCTCCTGGCTTTGGCCTGATTCAACACTGGCTACTGCAGGTATTTGGGGATCAAACCAACAGACAGAACACCTCTTTATCACTGCGTGTTGCTCTGTTTTTCAAGTAAATGAAAATTCGAAAACAACACAACAACAACAATAGTTCTACAGCTAGAAATGCCGAATGGGAGGTCCTTCCCCGGCAAGGCAGAACATGAGGCCTATTCACAAGCCCAAACCCTGTACTTTCCTATGAAAGGAGCAGCAAAAAGCCTTTAAAAAGCTTCAAAAGCCTTATAGATATGGACCATCTCTTCAAACGATAAGCTCCAGGGTTGGCTTTGTGGTATAGTGAGTAAAGTTGTAGCTTGCAACGCTGGCAACCCATATGGGCACACGTTTGTGTCCTGACTGCTCCACTTCTAATCCAGCTCCCTGCTAATGGCCTAGGTAAAACAGCAGAAACTGACCCAAGTATTTGGGCCTCTGCCACCCACATGGGAGACCTGGAAGAAGCTCCTGTCTCCTGGATTTGGCCTAGCCCAGCCCTGGCCTTTGCAGCCACCTGGGGAGTTAACCAGTGGATGGAAGATCTGTCTCTCTATTCATCCCTCTCCTTCTCTCTCTCTCTCTAACTCCTTCACATTAAATTAATAAATCTTTTTTTAAAAAAATTATAAGCTCCTATAGCATGAGAATTCTTAATTCCTTTAGACCTATACACTGGAGTATTCTTCAAGTGTTATTTGATAGTGATACGATCAGGTAGCAAATTATAAAGTCCTTTATTAAACTATATCTCAAAGACAAGAAATATTTTCCCCATTCTATATCTTCATGGTTTTAAAAAGATTTATTTACTTATTTGAAAGGCAGAGTTACAGAGAGGCAGAGGCAGAGAGACAGAACCATCTTCTGGTTCACTCCCCAAATGGCTCCATCAGCCAGAGCTTGGCCACTCTGAAGCCAGGAGCCAGGAGCTTCTTCCGGGTCTCCACGTGGGTGCAGGGACCCAAGCACTTGGTCCATCTTCCACTGTTTTCCCAGGCCATAGCAGAGAGTTGGATTGGAAATGGAGCAGCCAGGACTCGAACTGGCGCCCATATAGAATGCCAGCACTAGCAGGTGGCAGCTTTACCCACTATGCCACAGCACTGGCCCCTCTATATCTTCTTACAATATAAACACCTTGCTACAAAGTTGGCAAATAAATTATCCTAAATGACGGAATAAGCAGTTCGGTTATTCCTAAAACAAGAAAACCCTTCCCTTGTAATAAGATTTCTTCATAATATTCAAATAAAATGATTAATTACCATGCCACTAAAAAGCACTTAACAAATTCAAAGGCTCAGATCTAAAAAATTTTTAGATAAATAGGCAGAGGAAGTAAAGGAGTTTACTTCAGGTGGTTAAGACTTATCACCTAAAGAATATGTGTAAAGGGGCTGGCACTGTAGCGTAGTGAGTAAAGCCAATGGCTGTGATGCCAGCACCCAATATGGGCACTGGTTCATGTCCTGGCTGCTATACTTCCATTCCAGCTCTCTGCTAATGACCTGGGAAAAACAGTGGAAGACGGCCCAAAAGCTAGGGTCCCTGCTACCCACGTGGGAGACCTGGAAAAAGCTCCTGACTTCTGGCTTTGGCCTGGCCCAGCCCCGGCTGTTGTGGCCATCTAGGGAGTATAAGGATGGAAGATCTTTCTGTCTCTCCCTCTCTCTAACTCTTCAAATAAATAAATCTTTAAAAAAAAAAAAAAAGGAATATGTATAAAGCCATAAAAACTGCCTTAGACTCTGACATGTTTGGAACCCTTTAAACAAATTCTTAAACCAGTTGTATACTGTAATTCCTCTGGTTCTAACACCCACTCCAAGGAGGAAGTAGTGCCTCATAGAAACACTAAAAGAGCTGTCACCAAAGGGAGCTTGTTCTCCCAGCAGGCCTCGCTCAACTGCATCCAGGAAGCACAGAACCCCTGGGCAGAAGAGCGTTCGGAAGCTCCAAGGGAAAGCAGGCTCCAGCAAGCCGATGGGGTAACCCTGCACCATTCCCTTCATTCTCATCTTGGGATTTTCTGGTTATGTGTGTTATCCTCCTCCAAATGGGTACTTCTAGATACTGCTCACAGAGGAAAAGGCGACTGACTTCTGTTCATGTGTACTGTACCACAATGAACCAAAAACAGAGGAGGTTAGTGTATGACAGGCATAGCATTTCAAACTGGAGCAGGGCAAGAATGGATTATTCAAAACATAGTACTGAGACAACCAGCCATTCCTCTGGAGAAAAACTAATGTTCTATTTCCACACCATAAGCAAAAATATACTCTACAACGAGTAATGATTAAAAACATACAAAATAAAAGTATAGGGGTTGAACATGTGGCATAGTAGCAAAATTGATACTTATGACACCCACATCCCAAATCACAGTGCCTGGATTCGAGTCCCAGCGTGGCTCCCAATTCCAGCTTGCTTCTAACGCACACCCTGGGAGGCGGCAGGCAAAGGCTCATGTACTTGGATCCCTGCCAACCATGTGGGAGACCCAGACTGAGTTCCTGGCTCAGCCTGGCTCTTATAGGAAGAGAGATTTCTGCTGCTTTTTCTCCTTCCCTCCCTCCCTCCCTCCCTCTCTTTCCCTCTCAAACAAATAAAACTTAAAAAAAAAAAAAAAAAAACTATAAAAACCAAAGACAATTCTTCATAATCTTTTATGATTTATTTATTTATTTATTTGAGAGGGAGAGTTACAGAAAGAGAGAGAGAAATATCTTTCATCTACTGGTTCACTCCCCCAAATTGCTGCACTGGCCAAGTCTGGGCCAGGCTGATGCCAGGAGCCCGGAATCGTATCCGGGTCTCCCACACGGGTGGCAAGAGTCCAAGTACTTGGGCCATCCTCCACTGCTTTCCCAGGCACATTAGCAGAGAGCTGGATAAGAAATGGAGCAGCTGAGCCATGAACCAGCACCCATATGGGATGCTGGCATGCAGGCAGCAGCTTATTCCACTGCACCACAATGCTGGCCTGATTCTTCATAATCTTAAATGGGGATGGGGGAATGGAGGTTTTCTAAACATTATTAAAGTCTTAAAACCGAGGAGATTAACGGTTCCCACCACATAAAGTTAAAATCCTAAGCCAGTAATAGGAGCATTAAGCCATTTACCCAGTAGTATCCTTAAAAAGCCACAGAAAGCAATAGCTGATACTGGGGAACTAAAGGTAAAGGGAACTGGGGCTGGGCATGAGCTGTCTGACAAGGGAGCATCTCTAGGTACCCCACCCCTCTTCATGCTGCTAGCCATCTGCCCAGAAAACATCCTCAACCTTTATTCCCCAGAGAAGGTAAAATTGAGCCTCTGAACAACAGGACAGTAACTATAACCATAGGCATGGGAACCACACCAGCTGCACGCCAAACACAGAGACCTGCAGTCCTCTTTACCCACTAAGCTCCTAAAATGCTACAAGTCAGACCCTTGCCCTCTAGAACAAGGGTGGGGAACCTCTTCCCTGTCAAGGGCCATTTGGATATTTATAACCTCATTCACGGGCCAACAAGATCAACTTAAAAATTAGCCTGCTATATATTTATTGAAATTCCAGTCCTACTGGTGGTTGCCTTGGCAGGACCAGAGCAAATAATTTCAGTTCAGAGGCTTTACACAGTCCACTGGCCAAACATTCCCCACTGCTGCTCTGGAAGGAGGTTTTTCTTTGGAGAATCTCACCAATCCAGTTAGAAAACTAAAGGTGTTAGCTCCCCATCAAACAACAACCCAGATCCCCTTGTAACTAATCTCATTATACATTTTATTGCTGATTTCAGGGATCCGCAGTCAAATGTTAACTGGAAAATTCCAGAAAGGAATGATTCACAAATTTATAATCATGCACCATTCAGAGCAGAGTAATGAAATCCTCCACTGGGCCATCCTATCCCATCCAAGACATGGATCATCATCCCTTTGTCCAGCGTATTTGTCCAGGTGTTTATGCCACCTCCTCTTTCATCTTTCACAAGCCCATCATGGCTACCAGATTGAAGGTCATGGGATCATAGTAGCTGTGTTCAATAATATTTGTTTCACTTAATAATGGCTCTGAAGCTCAAGGGTAGTGATGCTGGCAAATTACATATGCTAAAGAAAAGCCATATAAAGTGATTCCTTTAAACAAAAAGGTGGAGGTTTTCAACAAGAAAAGAAAAAAAAACCATATGCTGAGGCTGCTAAAAATCTACTTTTGAAACACCATTCACATAACCTTTATTACAGGATATATCATTACGGTTGTTCTATTTTAGTGATTGCTGTTACTCACTCACTATGTCTAATTCATAAATTAAAATTTAGTGGAGGCATGTATGTGTATGGAGTGGGAAATATAATTTATATAGGCCCCAGTACTATTCATGGCTTCAGGCATCCATTGGTAGTCTTAGAATATATCTCCTGCAGATAGAAGGGGACTACTGTGCCTGAATTCAACATATTCCTACACAAACTACTGTATACTAATTCCATCTCCACACTTCAGCCCTAACAGAAATAATCTCATCCACTTCTGTGACTCACCTAAATCATCTTTTAACAATCCTAATCTCTCCATCCCACACCTTGCCTTCAAGATTCACATTTACATAACAAACTGCCTGCCTCTGAAACTATTTAGTTACCTAAAATGTAACACATCCACAATAGCACTCCAGATAACCAGTTCTTGTCACAGAATCCAATCCTACCCTAGTCTTTCTCTTCTCCATAAATGGCACCACCATCCACCTATTTGCTAAGCAGAACACTGGAAATTCTTTTAACAGCTTTGTTAGGTATAATTGACAGATAATACACTATATGTGTTTAAAATGTACAAATGTGGTAAGTTCTGACGTACGCACACACATCACCACAGTCAAGATAATGAATACATCCATCACCCTCTACAGTGCCATTTGTTACACCAAAACATTGCAATCCTGTTTTCCCACATCCAGTCTATTAGTAAGTCACATAAATTCTTCCTCCAAACTGTCTGAAATCTCTATGATCTCCATGGATCAGTAACACTTGTCTAAAGACACATTCTGCTTGCTATAACAGAATACCAGACTGAGTAATGTATAGAGAAATCTATTTCTTACAGTTCTGGTGGCTAGGAAGCCCAAGACTGATGGTCCTCAAGGGCCTTCTTGCTATATTAACCCATGATGAAAGGTGTCACGTGACAAGAAAGAGGGTATTTGTGACGTCAAGTCTCTCCCCCTCAACTTATACAGCCACTAACCCCATCCTAGGGGCCCTACCTCATGACCTCATCTAACTCTGTAACTACCTTCCAAATGCCTCATTTCCAAAGATCAACAATGCATGAATTTGGGGATTAAGTTTCCAACACAGGAACTCTGGGGGAACACATTCAAAGCACAGCAGGCCCCCTTCTCTCACCTGGATCACTCCAACGGCCTCTTCACTGCCCTCCCTACTTTCCCTCTTGCCCTTGCAACCCATGCACCACATATCAATCCACTCGCTACATATCAACCCAAGAGACCATTTAGAAAATGCTTAAAAAAAATTTCAGGGACTTCCCATACCACCCTTCATTTAGAATCAAATCATATTTTTTACCACAGCCTTCTAAAATGCCCTGCGGGACTGATGCTTGCCTCTCTAAATCACATTTAGCATTTGCTATTCCTGTAACAAGCAAGACTATTTCCCATCTCAGATTCACTCTGCCACGAGTACGCTTCCCCCTGCTCATCAATTGGCTGGTTTCTTCTTTTCTTTTAGAGCTCAACATTTTCAATCATAAAATGGGCTTCTCAGTTACACTTAAAAAGAACCCTACTTACTGTGCCCAGTAATGTGGCACCTGGGACATCAGTATCCCCTATCAGAGCACCAGTTGAAATGCAGCTGCTCCGCTTCAGATCCAGCTTCCTGCTAATGCACCTGGGAAGGCAGTATAAGATGGCCCAAGTCCCTACATCCAAGGAGGATGGAGTTCCCGGCCCCTGGCTTCCACATGGCACAGACCTGGCTACTGTGGTCATTTGGGGAGTTAACCAGTAGATAGAAGATATGTCTCCATCTCTCTTTCTCTGTTACTCTGACTTTCAAATAAATAAGTAAATAATTTTTAAAAACAGGATCCACTTATTTCCTCTATACAGCAGTAAATAACGTAACTATTATTCTTTTATTAAATCCCTCTCTGGGCAGTAAACACTATTTAGAAATATTTGCCTTATTTACTACACCTAATCACACAGAGCCTGGCACTTTATAACTGTGCTATAACTACTTACTAAATGAACATAATATATATAAATGGTCATTATAGAGAAAAACACATTCACTTTGCATCATTACTAAGCAACACTACAAGCAGTGCTCATTGCCTTCTTGAAAAAGTGACAGCACATAACAACATCGCTACTCTTTAGCGACTTGGGATTTTCCCTTCCTCCAGGCTATCATTATTATCATGGACCCAGGGGTCCATGAGCAGAGCCCGAATCAATCATTTAGAGGTCGCCCTGATGTGACTAATGTCGGGAAAGTGAAATTCGGAGTGCAAGGACCTACATTCACATATATTCAAGTTGGACAAACGATAATTTAAAAATTCAAGGAGAGCGAAGGGGAACAACTTTTTCCTCTTCTAAAGAAGCCACAGAAGGGCTTGGAATGGGAGCACAGATATCTAAGTCATAAAAACAAAATACCAGAGAGCTACAGCCTCGGAGATCAGATAGTCCTGCTGTATTACTTTATGAATGAGAAGCCTGAGACCCAACGGAGTGAAACGGTTCACTCAAAGTTAAGACACATGGCAAAGGACTAGAACCTAGAGCCCAGACACCACGAGGAGACTGTCCCCATGGCACACACGTGACATTAATGACACACGTCGCGGGGGAGGGTGCAGGCAAGCTGCCAGGAGAGTTTCCATTCCTTGCTCTGCTCGACAGAAACTCAGCGCCTCCTAGATTCCCAACATACTGCTCAAGAAGCAGATGATTCAGACAGGGCCATGACCTGAGGGTGAAAAGGCTGCTGTCTCCCCCGTTCCGGGCCATCTGTGATATTAAAAACCACAATCTAAGTCTGCCCGGGCTTTGCCGCGCCTGCCCCTACGCGCTAAGAGCTGCTGCAATTTGACATAAGAGCCAGGTGACACGCGGCAGCTAGGACGATTTTCCGGGTGTAGGTTGTGAGTCAGGAGTACAGACCGCTGACAATAAAATGGAATGAGGCTTCTCACTTTTAAAGAGGGGTGTTAGTCCCCAAATGAGCGCTCGAACTTTTTAAGTGGCCCCAAAAACACCGGGGCCCGGGCTCCAGGCTCGTGCGAGCCCGCAGGACGACCGCCAAGGCGGACGCACAGCTCACCTTCCCGCCCGGCGTGTCGGAAGACCGGGAGTCGGCGTATCACAAGACCGGGAGTCGGCGTATCACGGCACCTTCCGGTTCCCGCCGGAAGTTTTTCAAACGCCGGAAGTCCCGCCTCACTTCTTCCGGACCGGGTTAACAACAGCCTCCCGAGGAGCCGCGCTCCCGGAGCGGGGCGGAGCCGAACGGGACGCAGGCGGAGCTGGAGGGGATAATCAGTCGGAGCGCGGGGGTGAGCCCTTCTCGGGGGGCGGGCGGAGCTCCGTTTTTCTGGATCCGGGAGGCGGTGGAGCGGCGCTATTGGACTCGCGGATCCTCCTATTTTTTTTCTCTTCTTTCAATCGAAGATGTTTCTTTTCACTGAATTGCTTATTTGCAGGAGAAAAATGAAAAACAGTTCGGCTTTATTGTGACATAGGGTGTGCCTGGAGTATTTTATTTCCTAAGCCCTCAAATAAGGGTTTTGCCCCAGTCTTATGGCAAGTTCCCAGTCTTGCGTAGACCCTCTGCCGTAAGGAAGGACTTCAGTCGTAAAGTCATCACTGCCTTGGTTGGATCTCTCAGGCCGCTTGGTGCACTGCCAAGTCCACTGATTTGAAAAATGTGGTTCTGTCAGGGACTTCCTAGAATTGGGCAAATCGCTTTATGTCTTTGGACCTGTTTGTTTCCACTGCCTCCCCCCCCCCCCCCGTCCCACCTCTTACCTGTTAAGATATCTGGCACATATGTTAGGGGTAAATACTGAATTAATTTTTAAAAACATTGATTTGTTTATTTGAGAGGTAGAGCTGATGGCACTGCAGACGGCTCTACCCACTATGCCTGAGAGCCAACCCCAACACTGAATAATTTACTTGAGACAGTGGCAAGTCCTGCAACCAAGAGTGTAGAATTTAAGCAAATGGGGAGCTTAGGGTTGAGGGGTGCCACCCTATAAGGGGAGCAGAGAATCTGAACTTTCTTGAGCTTGTTTTTCATAGGAGGGCTTATCTTGGCAACAGTGCACTAAGAGGGGACAGATCACCACAAAAAAGGAGGAGTTAAAGCTGCAAGGAACCAGTTTGAGTCAGATCTTCACCACCAAAGCTGAACTTTCCTCATTAAAACACTAAATTCTCCACCTAGGAAAAGGGATTGCCTTCATGAAGAAGCATGAAGATTTTTGTCACTTGCATGTTAGGAGCAGGGGGACCTTTCTGCTCTTTCACCCTATCTTAGGAACTCCTGTAACTTTTGCTATAAAAGTCCTGGTACACTGCACTTCTGCCAGGCAGTTTCTTCAGGGAACTCTGCCTTCTACTGTCTCCTTTCTTTTCACAAGTAAATAAAGCTTTCCTTTGAGCAGCTCCCGCTTGAGGCTGATTGTTTGGCAAGACTTCAAGCCAACAGACCCCCTTGTGTCTACTTAACAGTCCCAGTAACCTGTCCTTCTTCGGCAAGAATGGAAAAACTACCCCACCTCATTGTCAGATTCTTGGAAAGTTTTGTGACTTAAGTCCTGGAAATGTAGTATCCTAGGTAGGCCTTTCTGCAGATCCAACGTTGTCATTGCCTTCTCACAAAGTAGCTCCTGCTTTTTATTTCAATCAGGCCTAACCCTGGTCTTAACCGCACTAGGATTCCCAGAGCTCCTCCTCCTCTTCTTCTTCTTCTTTTTTTTTTTTTTGATTAAACCAACATAAAAACTATAAAGGGGGCAGGTATTGCAGTATAACAGGTTAAGCTAACCATTGGAATGCCTGCATCTCATGTCAGACTGCCCACTAGAATATGGCTACTCAGTGCTTCTGACCCAGCTTCCTGCTAATGTTCCTGAGAGGCTGCAGATGGTGACCCAAGTAGTTGGGTTCCTGCCATCCACGTGGAGATCTGGATGGAGTTCCTGACTCCTGATTTTGGCCTGGCCCAGCCTTGACTTTGTGAGCATTTAGGGAGTGAACCAGTGGATGGAAGGTATTGCCCGCCCCCCCACACACACACACACCTCTCTCCCTCTCTCTGTGTCACTCTGCCTTTTAAATAAAAATATAATTTTAAAAACTAGAAAAGGCCTTCTCAGCAATTCTTTCACTGTTTACGTTAAATGCACATATTCAAAATCAGTTCCCAGTAGAAAGGAAAAAATGGCTGTTTTTAATGTTGTCTTTTTTACCAAGAAAACTAAACTCTAAGCTCATAGAAGCAGCCAATGACATTAGATTGTGAAATCAGGGAGGAAAGGCTGTTGTTAGTCTAGATTAGACCTTAGCAGACCAAAGCCCCATGGCTTTATTTCAGAAGATTCTAAAGAGCAGCTTTCCAATGCTGATGACTCACTTCCATGGACTCTCAGAACTGAAGAGCTTACAAGGTATTGAAATGACCTAGGAGTGGACATTGCTTACAGATCCACTCAAAGTCAGCGTAGATTTTATTGGATGATTTTTGTGATGGAAAGAATAACATGACTCTTCTGAGTAAATAAGTGTAATCCTCTGTATCTGAGATCATTGGTCATGAATGAGATTTTTTTCTTTTTTCCTAGTTTACACAGCCTTGTGCTGCCTTTTGCGATGGTTCCAGAAGACCTAAAACTATCTGCTACGATCACAGTCTGCTCCATGGTTTATAATACTGAACGGATAATAAAGAACACATTATAGTCCAAGATTATGGGAGTAGAAACCAGATCATAAAAACCAACAAGAATAATTTGTTATTTACTATTCACCTACGTTTGGTATTGCATTAGACAGATTTAAGGTGAGGGTTTTAAAGGTCAGGGTGAACTAATATTCAACAAAGTGTTTTTAAATATTCATGTTCTGAAAGAATTTACAAATAAAGACTGAGATCCTCTAGATACAAACATAAAAGATAGAGACCAAGCAAGAGCAGATTCAAGGGTTGGGTGATGCAGTTAATAGCCACACTACACAGTGAGCAGGAGACTAGGAGTTGCTGGTATGTTGGCCTTTGAGTCTTCTCTCCCTCATCATGGATATTTGTCTTTCACCAAGGGAAGAAACAAACTTTCTAAGCTAAACTAAATAACCTAGTAAGATTTTATACATCAGACATCTGGAAAAAATAAAATCTGGAGTAGAGTTTCCTAAAAGTAAAATATATAGGTGAAGGCCTACCCCAAAGACAAGTTAAGACTGTCCAAAGAACATTTTCTTTGGAATGTTTGTAGGAGAGCCTCTCCCGCTACAAGCTGTCTAGGGAAATTTACAATCTCTAAAGTATAAACCAGTAAAACTGCCTGTTCTGTCTCAGACCCTGCCCAATATGTTGTTTACCGTTGGATTTCCAAAGCTGAATCCCAAGGAATTCATGGATCTAAACCCTGGAATAAACCGGATAGCCACCTGAGACTATGCAATAGAGTTTGGGAGTAATAAAAAAAAAATGCTTTGGAGTTCTTAGAGGTTATTTATTTTATCACTCCAAAGCACATAGCTCTTTCCATGATATTAGTTGTTATGTTACATTTATGCGTTCCTGTCTATATGTTTAAGTCCTTTCTCTATGTGTTCTGTATCCCCTGATAGAATGTAATAATAGTAACAACTTACCTTAGTTGAGCACCTAACCTGTGCCAGGAACTAAGTCAATGCTTTTACGTGTATTTTTGTATTTAATTCAGGTACCAGTCCAATGAGATTGCTATTATCCCCATTTTATTTTATTAAGATTTTATTTATTTATTTGAGAGGTAGAGTTACAGAGTAGAGGGACACTAGAGAAAGGTCTACCATACACTGGTTCACTCCCCAAATGGCCACAACAGCTGGAGCTGAGCTGATCTGAAGCCAGGAGCCAGGAGCTTCTTCCAGGTCTCCCACGTGGGTTCAGGGGCCCAAGGACTTGGGCCATCCGCTACTGCTTTCTCAGGCCATAGCTGAGAGCTGGATCGGAAGAGGAACAGCTGGGACTTGAACTAGCACCCATTTGGGATGCGGCGCCACAGGTGGAGGCTTAGCCCGCTACGCCACAGCACCAGCCCCAATTATCCCCAATTTAATAAATGAGAGAAAATGAAGCATGGAAAAGTTAAATAATTATCCCAAGGTTACAACAGCTAATAAATTGCAGATCTGGAACTCAAACCCAGTAACCTGGCTTACTACAAGTTAGAAATTTTTAAAATATCTGTATACCATGAACTTAAAGCAAAGATCTTCAGTTTCTCTGCTATGATGGCCAGTGAAAAACTGAATCCTGGACATGTTCAGGGAATATGCAGTTATGAAGTCCAAGCATAGAATAAAAGGGTGTTCCAGTTTTATGGACCCTGAAACTTGTGAACAGCTCACCAGTTTCTCAGGCCTTTGGTCTTGGGCTGAGCTTTTCTGATTCTGAGACTTTCAGACTTGGACTGAGCCAAGCCTCCAGCTTCCCTTGTCCTCCAGCTTAGAAATGGCCTTTTGGCAGACTTAGCCTCTGTAATTCCCCTAATAGCCTCCCTTCTATCTGTCTATCTCTATCTCCTGTTGGTTGTTTCTGTGGAAAACCCTGAGTAATAATACACTCAGCAAAGGTGGCAGCCCCTTTTTTTAAGAGTCTAATGTTCTACCAACCAAGCTAGCCGGGCCTTGTAGGGAGCGCAGAGGCAGAGCCTTTGTGAAGATTAGAGAATATACAAACTGAGACAGCCCTTGTTCATTAATCTGCGTGTTAGCTCTTGTCCATCCTTTTTTCCCACTATCAAAAGCTCATTCCTAAACACTAAAACTGATGGATGTAATGAGCTTCTCTGAATAATTTAGGCAGGAATGTACAGATTTCCTGCAAAATCTGAGACAGGTGAGCAGAGAGAGGACTGCCTCTGTTTCCCAAACT
The DNA here is from genome assembly GCF_051225735.1 of Oryctolagus cuniculus. Classification (NCBI taxonomy): domain Eukaryota; kingdom Metazoa; phylum Chordata; class Mammalia; order Lagomorpha; family Leporidae; genus Oryctolagus; species Oryctolagus cuniculus. The sequence continues at coordinate 162,253,147 of NC_142868.1, read as the reverse complement.
TTCTTTTTAAGTGAGATAGACCAACGTAATTAATGGGGTTCCCAAATCTAGCCAGACATGTTATTCTTTCAAACTGGTGTGAAGCAATAATGTAATCTAATTCTGAGCCCATTGCTCTAGCCTAGATTAGATGTAGGTGTTTGTCAGCCTTTCTGATAAAAGGATTCAAAGATTAAAATCCTGAGTCTTGATTAAATATTGAATGGATGTTGAGGAAGTATCAGTTGAGCCTGAGGAAATTAGTTGTACAGATTTTCAAGGAATTGGAATTAGAGATTGCATATATTTAACTTTATGTCATGGGACCCACATGTTGGACTAGAATATATAATTTCTATCTTTAGCTGAAAATTTAAATTTGCAATGTTTTAGCTCACTTTTTAAAAATAAATTTCTAAGGCATTTTGTAATGAATGGAATTAGAAGTAAGATCAAGATTCATAAAAAGCACAAATAATAAATGAATGGCTGTATTTATTGCATAGTCCACTGTCCTACTCATCACTTCTTGGCAAACTCCCTGGCTAAGAGGCACTCATTCAGGTGCAGACATAGTACAAAATTTTTCTTAGTGACTTTCTCATCAGTAGTATCCAGGGACTACCTGAAACAACATGAGATCAACTATGGTAACCCCATGGGGGTCATTAAGATCATAATAATGTCATAGGGTTGCAAGAAAACTGAGTGGTAGCTTTGTGGGGCCAGATATGTTTTGATCTAATCTAGACTAACTACAGGGAGCCAAGTGTGGAGACTCCACACATCAGAACTAGATTTTATGTCTAATGTCTTTGGTCCATCTTCCAACTTAATAAACTGAAAGTATACTGCAAAGTGCTTGCTTGAAACATTCAGTAATGCTTACAGTCAAAATTATAATACTAGAGTCTTTATACATTAACTGGAACTCAAATGCAAAGAAGCATTGGTGATTAGATCAGTAGTCTATGTCCAACTTTGCATGGCTTCTAGAAGTTAGGTTTACTGAAACATAATTTACATGGAGTAAAACTCAACTTTATCACCATAATCAATCAGGATATGGAGCTTTTCCCTCACCCACCTCCCCAGAAAATGTCCTTTTGTAGCCAGTGCCCTCCTGACCCTGTAGCCCCTGGAAACCACTGATTTGTTATCCCAATATTTTTTTCCTTTTCCAGAATGTCCTATAAATTAATCGCAGAGTATATAACCATTTGAGTCTAGTTTCTTTTATTTAGCATAATACATTTGAGATTAATCCATATGATTGCATGTATCATTAGTTTGTTTTTTTCTTGCCAGTTGACATTCCTCTGTGTGCCTATACCAGTTTATCCTGTTGATGGACATTTAAATCATTTCCTCTTTTTGGCTATTATGAAAAATGCTGCTTTGAACATCCATGTACAAATTTTTGTGTGGCCACACATTTTCATTTCTCTTCAGAGAATAAATACGTGGCGAATCACTGAGCCATTTCATAAATGTATGTCTTAGTTTTATAAGAAACTACTAAACTGCTTTCCAAAGTAGCCATATCATTACGCATACCTGCCAATGCATGAGTGTTCCAGTTACACCATATCCTTGCCAGAAGTTGATATTATTAGGATTTTAAAGTTTCTTTTTGCAATTCTAAATGGCATATGTGGATATCTCATTAAGGTTTTAATTTGAGCTTCCCTAATGACTCATAATGTTTATTAGTAGTGTGCTTACTATCTATATGTATTCTTTGGTGAAATAGTTTAAATATTTTGTCCATTTTAAGTATAGTTTTTTGATTATTAAATTATGGGAGTTCTTTTTATATTATGGATACCAGTCCTTTATCAAATATAACCACTGGCCTTAAATTATGGCAGTGGGTATTTAGCCTTGTGGTTAAGATGCCAGTGGTTATATTTTAGATGCCTTAATCCCACATCAGAGTATGTGGTTTCAATTCCCAGCTCCAGTGCCCAATTCCAACCTCCTACATACAGTCCCTGGGAAGCAGTGGTGATGGCTTAAGTAGCTGGGAGACCTGGATTGAGTTCACAGCTCCCAGCTTCGTGGCCATTGCTGCATCAGGGGAGTGAACCAGCAGATGGGAGTTCTCTATTTGTGTCTCTGCCTCTGCCTTCCAAATAGGTAAATAAATAGACAGTGTTTTTAAAGTTGTTAGCTATAGGCAACAGCCAACGTAGCAGCAAACAGAACATGCCACAGCCAAGTGTCCTTCAAGAGGCTGGCTGACAGGTAGACTCAAAACCACCAATATTTTCACATACATGAATTTTCCAGATACCAACATTACTGCAGATAGAAAAGAGTCTTCATAGAAAAATGACCTAATTTTGCAGTGAAAGATGATAAAAGTATGAGCTTAAGTACTTGAACTTATCATCCTACAGAAGTGCATTAAAATTGAGAACATGGGGGCCGGCACTGTGATGAAGCAGGCGGAGCCTTCGCCTGCAATGCCGGCATCCCATACACGTGCCAGTTTGAGTCCTGACTGCTCCACTTCCAATCCAGCTCTCTGCTATGGCCTGGGAAAGCAGTAGAAGATGGCCCAAGTCCTTGAACCCCTACACCCATGTGGGAGACCTGGAAGAAGCTCCAGGCTCCTGGCTTCAGCTTCGGCAGTTGTGGCCATTTGGGGAATACACCAGTGGATGGAAGACTTCTCTATACCTGCCTCTGCCTCTGCTTCTGCTTCTGCTTCTGCCTCTCTGTAACTCTGCTTTTCAAATAAATAAATAAATCTTTTTTTAAAAAATTTGAGAACATGACCCTCATAAGCTTTAGCAAATGTGGAAAGTTAGTGAAGCCATTATGTTCTTATAGTATAAGTGGGTATTTGTTTAGACTAAACCTTGACCTAAGTAAAAGAAAATCCAAATAGCTTACTAAGAAACTACTATTGTATTGTGCAAGTGAGAGTTTAGCAGAAGTAGGTATTGTGTGTACAAGGTCCTTTCATAACTCTACCATGAGCTTTTGTTTTCTCAAAGACCTCAGGTCTACAACTTCTATAATGTTATGCCTGTTTTAAAAAATCATTAGCTTAACCTTCTCATATTTTTATGCACATACAAATCACTAGAAGGACTTCTTTTAAATATCAGGGTGTTGGCATTGCGGTAAGTCAAGTTAAGCCACCACCTGCGTCCCATATTGGAACACTGGTTGTGATTCCAACCCAATGTAGTTCCATGCTGTTGTGCCTGGGAAAGCCCTGGAAGATGACCCAAATACTTGGGTTCCTGCCACACATGTGGGAGACAAGGATGGAGCTCCTGGCTTCTGACCTCAGCCTGGCCCAGCCCCAGCACTTAAGGCCATTGGAGAATGAGCCAGCAGATGGAAGATCTCTTTCTCTTTGTGTCTTCCTCTCTCTGTGTCACTCTGCCACTCAGATAAATGAAGTAATTTTTAAAATGCCAGTTCCCAACTTTCAGCCCTCAAGATCCCAAATGAATGGGTCTAGCATGGTACCTTTATATGTATGCAGACAGCAGATGAATCTGATTCACTGTAGAAAGGCTGGACTAATTCTTAGTGTGCATTTGATTTAGAAAGTTTAGAGGACTGAGCTGTAGCAGTATCGTTTCTATTTATAGCATTTTATGGGGCTTGAGCCTAAACATGCCCTTCCAAATGATAGACCAGATATTTATAGTTCCTGCAAGCCACAACAACTACTATAGTTTGGTTTATTAATTGAAAGTCATGAAAACATCTAATATTATAGATTGCTTAACATTTGCAAGATACTATAATAAGGGCTTCATATACTCTGACTTATTTAAATTTTTCAATTTGTTTTGGTTTTGAAGCAGATAGAGGATATATTTATCCCCTTTTGAAGATGATAAGACTGAACCTTGGAGAGTTTAATTTATACAAAGTTAGAATAATTAAATAAATGTATCAAAGTTTAAAAAAAACTTACATACAGTACCTACTTTGACTGAACCCACATATTTTAGTTATCTATTGCTGCAAATTACCCCAACTATTTTTAATGTTTGTGAATATTTTAAATAATCCACTACTTTTCCTGAAAAACAAATGGGATGAAGTAGAGTCCAGAAAGCCACTGGATAAATAAGAAGAATGCATATGCAAAGATTTATTAAAAATGATATCCCTAGACTATTTCATCATCTAGTTAGGTAATTTTGGTTGTTTTGTTAAGAAAGTTTTTATTTAATGAATACAAATTTCATAGGTACAGCTTTAGGAATATAGTGGTTCATCCCCCTATCCCACCCACCACCTCCTCTCATCCCACCTCCTACTCCCTCTCCCATCCCATTCTTCATTAAGATTTGTTTTTAATTAACTTTATATACAGAAGACCGACTGTATAGTAAGTAAATATTGCAACAATTTACACCCACACAGACACACAAAGTATAAAGTACTGTTTGAAAATGAGTTTATTTGAAAATGAGTTAATTTTCATAGTACAACTCATTAAGGACAGAGGTCCTACATGGGGAGCAAGTGCACAGTGACTCCTGTTGTTGATTTAATAATTGACACTTTTTTATCACGTCAGTGATCACCCAAGGCTCTTGACATGAGCTTCCAAGGCTATGAAACCTTTTGAGTCCACAAACTTCATCATTAGTTAGACAGGGCCATAAGCAAAGTGGAAGTTCTCTCCTCCCTTCAGAGAAAAGTACATCCTTCTTTGATGTCCACTTTTTTCCACTGGGATCTCACTCACAGAGATCCTTCATGTAGAAGATTTTTTGCCACAGCCTCTTGGCTTTCCATGCCTCAAATGCTCTCATGGGCTTTTCAGCTAGTTCCAAATGCCTTAAGGGCTGATTCTGAGGTCAGAGTGCTGTTTAGGGCATTTGTAATTCTATGAGTCTGCTGTGTGGACTGCTTCCCATGTTGGAACATTCTCTTTAATTCTATCTGTTGTTATTACCAGGCACTTGGTCTTATTTATGTGATCCCTTTGACACTTAATCCTATCTGTATGATCATAAGTTTTTATGTTTTTAGCTTAAAAGAGGTTGACCTCATTTAGTTAGAGAATAATACTATTCAAGATTTTATTAGCAATACACAAGAAAGTCATACCATATTGACAGTGTCAATCCAATCAAAGGGCATTTGCATGTGTACAAAAATATATATTTAATATTGCATACTAGACCTGAATATGCACAGTTCAAATGAACACAAAAATAAGTTTGAATTTAACTTAAGAAGAAAAACAGGAGGAGGAGAGGGAGATACAACTCATATTTATGCTCTTTTGGTTTTAAGAAGTCACATAGAGTTAGGAGTTGGGCAAAGCCAACCTTGTTTCCTTTGGCCAGCCCACAACCTTCCCATTCAAAAAACTGTAAAACTAGCAAGAGCTGCCATAAAGGATTATTTTAACACCTTGTAACATGCTATTGCAAATATCTTTTTTCATTTGTTTCTTAATTTTCTTATAATGACTTTTCTGTCAGAATTGTTCTATGTTTATGTAGTTGACCTCTGGGATTTATGCTGTACTTGTGAAGGACTTTCTCATCCTAAGTGGTCTCTTAGTCACTAAATGACCAATTCACAGTAGTCATTATCTTGCATTAGCTTTCTTAGGTTTATTTTTGACTTCTTGATGAGCTTTGGAAGGCAGTTGAGAGTCCTAGTGGGAGATTGGGATAATGTTCTAGAAAAAAAAAAAAAAAGAAAGAACAAAAACCCACTTTGTTTTATTAGCAACACTTAAAAGAAATCACCTACTCGTGACAAATTCTCCCATTCTGATATGTCTAGCTATTAATTGGAAAGCTTATTTAAAATACTGATTCCCCAGACTGACTTCCAGAGATAGAGTGAGTGGGGCCTAGGAATCTGCCTTGTTGATCAAGTTTGAGATGGCTGTGAAGTGACAATCAACAAACTACGTTTTTAAAAACCCTGGTTTGGAGGGCATTGTTCCATTTGGTCAAATGTGGGCTAGATCTGGGTGCAGTCTGTCTGGGTCCCAGCAGTAGACAAATGCTACATTCAAATTAAGGTAAACTATTTTTTTTTTCTTTACAGGCAGAGTGGACAGTGAGAGAGAGAGACAGAGATAAAGGTCTTCCTTTTGCCGTTGGTTCACCCTCCAATGGACACCACGGCCAGTGCGCTGCGGCCGGCACACCGTGCTGATCCGATGGCAGGAGCCAGGTGCTTCTCCTGGTCTCCCATGGGGTGCAGGGCCCAAGGACTTGGGCCATCCTCTACTGCACTCCCTGGCCACAGCAGAGAGCTGGCATGGAAGAGGGGCAACCGGGACAGAATCTGGTGCCCCGACCGGGACTAGAACCCAGTGTGCCGGCGCCGCAAGGCGGAGGATTAGCCTAGTGAGCCTCGGCGCCTGCCGGTAAACTATTTTTTAAGGATGTGGGCGTGGGGAAGGGAAAGTAAGAGAATGACTACAACCTCTGGGCCCTAAGGGATGAGGGCAGGGACTAGTTATTGTAGTTGGAGAGAGTCCTGTGTAGTCAGCATCCTTGGGAGGAACAGTGGCCTTTGGTCAAGGGACACAGCCACCCTAAGCATGCAAAAGTGGAGAACAAATACCCTGACTTAATTCTTCACCCTTGATTTCCTGCCAGAGATCCCCATAAGCCAAATTGAGCTGGACACTTATGGGGGTAGGATCCCAGGAGGTTTCCCATAGAGAACAGCAGAGTGTAGGGTAGAGAAAGGTGGCAAATAGTTCTGGAGGGACAAATAGGGCACCTGGCACAGGACCATTGGAAGAATTGTGCTGGGGAGTACAAATGTATGACTGAGAAAGAAAAGCCATAGCCAAATATGTACCCCAGTGATTCTTGAAAGGAAATTACAGGAAAGAGCAACACTTATAATCTGGTAGTAAAATGAGAAAACCATATTTTCTGTATATAGATTGGAAGAAATTGTCTATTTTTACTTTGGCAAGTTATTATATGGAATGTTTTATGTTGTACATTAAAGTATTGGTCTTACGGAAGAATAAATGTGTATCAAAGTAGGTCTGTCCCAATGTTAAGCACTTTTATTTTACCTGTGCCCCAACACACAAATCACAAAAAAAAAAGTGTTCATTTCACTGCTTGGCCCTGAGCTTGCTTTGCCCTGTACCAGCCTGCTGATAAGAATGAGCCACAAATGCCAACAGGAACTGATGGGGATCACACTGGAACCTGCCCATTTCCACACCCCATCAGCATTGGCCTGGGGCCCATCTCTGTACAACTGGAAAGCTCCAGCCCTGAAAATTCTACCTCTAGTCCATAACAGACTCTTTGGAATAACTAATATGTTCACTTTGCACTGGTTGTCAGTTATTCTCTACCTCCCAGGATTGCTAAGATTCATTTTCCTTATTTGAAATTTAATATGACTGTGTGTGTGTGTGTGTGTGTAGAACATTCAGAATGATCTGAGAAGTGCCTATTTGAACTTCTAAATAACATCATTAATAAGAATGAATTAGCAGTGGTGTTTTAATAACATGCATGGCTGCCAACACTTTAAGTCATTCCCTGTGGTCAGCTCCCGTTTTATATAGCAAACACCACATATGAGCTATCGTGGTAGCTCAGTTGTTGAAAAATGCATTGATGCCAATGAAACTGTTTTTCTTTTCTTTTTGTGGATGTTTCTCTTCTCATCTCTATAGATGCTGTTCAGTGATTCTGTTAGAAATAAAAATCTATTATCAGCAGAGCATCTGATGTAATATATTTATGCCTTGCCTTGAGAAGCAGTTTCATCAACAAGAAGGTAAAGGAAGCCATGAAACAGCTATGTTGAACTTAATTTTAACCAACAAAGATCTGGTTAATGATTTGCAAGTGACCAACACCTTGGGACAAAGGGATGATATCAGTTGGAGTTAGTCCTGACCAGGCACTTGTGGGACTCTGGATTAAGAGTGTTCTACACAATGGCACAGTGCTAATTAGCTGTTACTAGGAACAAACACTAACCTGTGCACATATCTACACAAAGCAGTGACATCTGAAGGACTCATATCCAGCAATATTTTCTAAATCTGCATGAACTCTTCAGATGTTTTATTTAACATGGTTATTGATTCAAAAGTGGGAAAAATACGAAAGGAAACAGCAATAGAATAACTGTCACTCCTGCTCCCCAGCTACCTCCTGTGATTGGCATATAGTTTATTCTCACCAAAATTCATGTTGAAATTTATTCCCAATATAATAATATTGAGATATGATGGGACTTTTAAGAGATAATTAGGCCATGAGGGCTAGTGAATGGATTAATGTCTTTTTCAAGAGACTGGGTTAGATCTCTCGAGACTGAATGAGGTCTTAAGAGATTGAGTTGGATTTCATGGGACTGCAAGGATGGGTTGTTATAAGGTTATTCCTGTGCCCACATGATGGTGTCTATAAGACATCCTTGCCATTAGCTAAGCATGTGCCCATGCTCTGCTCTTGGACTTCCAAAACTATGAGCTAAATAGACCTCTTTTCTTTATAAATCATTCAGCTTCAGATATTATGTTAAATCAACACAAAACAGATTTAAGGTGTCTCCCATTGAACACTCTATTTTACCAGTATCTTCAGAGTCTTTTCAGAGAAAATTCTATGCATATGCAAAACAAATACAAATAATATATTTTGCCAAGCTCAGTGTGCCATTGGTTGCAGCATGTACCATTTTTATATATATTACTACAAAAGAAATTTTCCTAAAAGTCCTGCCAATTACATTATAATATGCCACCTGGTAGACAATGCATTCTAATTTTACCTGAACATATTTATTGAAGCTTATTTCATATTGTTACCTAGAGTATCTCCTCTTCCCTTTTATGGCTAAATCATACAAGGGCACTTCAAAAGCTCATCTAATGTGGAATTAAAAAATAAGTTTATGGGATGACCATTTAGCTCAGTGTTTAAGACGCCACTTGGGATGCCCCACCCCACATGGTAGTGTCTGGTTCAAGTCCTGGCTCTGCTTTCAGTCCACCTTCCTGAGAAGCAGTGGGTAATGGCTCAAGTACTTGAGTCCCTGCCACCCACATGGAAGACCTGGGTTGTGTCCTGAGCTCCTGGTTTCAGCCTGGCCCAGCCCCAGCTGTGGTGGCCATTTGGTTAGTGTACCATCAGATAGATGGCACAATCCCTTCTTACTCTTCAACTCTCCTCTTTTCTTCTCCTGTCTTTCAAGTAAAAGTGAAAAAATAAAGTGATAAGTTTATGTTAGTACAAAAATTTTTTGAAATCCAGAGTAGAGCAGTGGAAATAAGACTTTAGAGAACTTGTTCTAAGAAAATGAAGAAGGAAGAAATAAGACATTCTTTGGAAGAAATAGTGAATACAGATGACTGAAAGAAAGACTCAATAAACCTTAATTTGCTTCTTTCTTCTTTAAGGATGAAGATCTTCAAGTTGGAAAGTATAAGACAAATTATATAAAGAAGAGCTCAAGTCTGACATAAAAGAAACAATAGTTTATAGGAGTTAGTCTCTGAGTCTGAATAAGTAGAAACCATAGCACTCAAATACACAGATGTGACAGAACCATTCTTGGTGATTTTTGTGAAATGATGAAGAAAAGAGAGGACTGAAGATGAGGTGAAAGATGTTTACAAACATGGGAAGTAGAGATGATAGGAAATACAGATGAGTAAAATTTCCCAACAACAGCAAGGTTTAAAACACATTATTGGAGGCAGTCGTTGTGAGACAGCAGGTCAAGCTGCCACCTGGGACACCTGCATCCCATATCAGAGTGCTTGGGATTAGGTCAGCCTCGCTTCTTTTTTTTTCTCCCGACAAGCAGAGTGGACAGTGAGAGAGAGAGACAGAGAGAAAGGTCTTCTTCTTCCGTTGGTTCACCCTCCAATGGCCGCTGCAGCCGGCGCACTGTGCTGATCCGAAGCCAGAGCCAGGTGCTTCCTTCTGGTCTCCCATGCGGGTGCAGGACCCAAGCACTTGGGCCATCCTCCACTGCACTCCCGGGCCACAGCAGAGAGCTGGACTGGAAGAGGAGCAACCGGGACAGAATCTGGCACCCCAACCGGGACTAGAACGCCAGGGTGCCAGCACCGCAGGCGGAGGATTAGCCTATTTGAGCCATGGCACCGGCCAGGTCAGCCTCACTTCTAATCTAGCTTCCTGCTAATGCACCAGGCAGCAGATGGTGACCCAAGTGTTTGGGCTTCTGGAACTCTTGTGGAAGACTCAAATGGAGTTTCTGGCTCTTGACTACAGCCTGGCCCAGCCTCAGCTATTGCAGGCATTTAAAGAGTGAACCAGTGAATGGAAAATCTCTCTCTCTCTCTCTCTCTCTCTCTCTCTTTATCTCCCCCCCCCTTTCAAATAAGTAAAAATTTTTATAAGTACATTCTTTAACATTTAAAGAGGAAAATATAATTTTTTAATTTAAAGAAAAGGAGGTGAAAAGGAGCTAGAACAAGTCCATCAGAAATGTTACACCACAGCTAGCTTGTGGCTGTGGTGAGAACTAAGAATACACTTGCTTTGGCTGGCAGGGTGTAACTGCTCCTCACTCGTGCCCTGAGAGACACTTCCGGGAGAACCACAGGCATAGCAGGGTGAAGAAGGGCAAGGATGTGAGTGACACCTGGACCAGCCTCTAAAGTTCTCAGTGCGCTTTGCCTTCCTGCACCTCTGGTTGCAAGTCGCAGACAGCAATGACTTGCCTCTGGTACAGATGAGGGTGTGGACATGCAGAGCCTTTAAGTGATTCACTCCAAATCCCACAGCTGCTAGCTGGTCAAGCGGGGACTTGGAATCTGGATCCCATCCATGTTCCAGGAGAAGTTCACAGCAAAACTGAACTGCAGTGAGATTAATCCTGTGGGGCCAGAGTGGGAGGCAGGGGCAGGAGTTGAACTAAAGGAGCTTTCAGTAAACATTAGAGCTAATTAGAGCAAGAAAACCAGTGAGGAAGAGACCAGTCTTAACGTGTGTTCCCAAAGTGCTTTTGCCACCACAGCCTTTACCTGCCTTTTCTGAACAAGCTTATTAACCAAAAGAACAAGTGCACGGTCACTTGATTTGAAAACTGAGCGCTTGGACAGTTTTCCTTCCTGGAAAAAGACCATTTCCTCCTAAGGAAGAGAGCAGCCAGTGAGAAGGAAGTGTGATTTCCCCAATTTGGGTGCAAAAGAGAAATTGAAGATGAGAACTGGTAAATTGGGGGTTGAAACCCTTATATTCCTTTTTCTCTTAAAAGCTCGGCTGCTGCTCACTGGGGAATTTCTTAGAAGGACTGGTGGGAAAAGGAGACTGGTGGTGTTCCCAGCGTGGGCATCCCTGGCAGCTGATGGACCAGTTCAAACAACACGAGTACCCCTTTTCCAGGAGATCGTGTTCTGCAGGCTGAGGGAAGATGGACTTGGAGCACGGGCAAGTAGGACAGGAAAAGTTAGCACCCCGACCTCCTTTGTCCAAATAAACTCTTGGTTCACACCTGTGCTGGTCACCAGATCTGGGTACAAATAGCCCCAGAGCGTGAGGTCAGCTAATACTCTCATGATCTTTCATTTCTGAGTGATGGGTGGTCCCAGGAGAACAGAGCAGCTCGACGTTGGGCTTCTGTGTCAGTTCATACCCAGAGTTGCAGCTCTTCCTGAAGCAGTCAGCCCAGACCCATTGCACGAGACAGTCGGCTGCTGTTTTCCAGGGAGCCTGAAGAGAAAGAACAGCAAAAAAGGGTGAACCAAGTGCTTCCCTTTTTCACCTTTTGCCTGCACACTTGAGCCTTTTCTAACTTCCATAGTGAGGCGGCAACTCCCAGTGTGGAAAACAGAAGCTTTGGGGCCAAATGGACACTGCAAATTGTTTCCATCACTTAAAACCTGGATGATTGTGGGCACATTGTGTCCACTCTGAGCCTCAGGTCAACATCTCTAAAATAGAATCATACTGCTATTTAACCCATGACATCCTTCTGGGGGTTGAGCAAGATATGCATTTGTTCGAGCTAACGTGATCCTGGCTCGATATTTTGCCCCTAACTTGTATAAGTATTCCTGGCTCTGCTAGAGTCTCCGACTATGTCAGCTATGTGGGCAGATTCCCCTAGGGGAGCGAACCTACCCAGTGTGCCCTCTAAGGAGGCTGCTAGAGAGATGGGGTCCTCTGTGATGTATTCCCAAGAATGAGAAAAATTTGTCCTGGACAATCTACAATATCGTTTACCTGGTTTCCCTGAAAGATCAATGACTAAAGAGAGAGCAACACTTACAACCTGTAACAGGGTCAGGATGAAATCTGATAGCAGGACTGGTTTTGAACAATGGAGTAGGCACTGGCCTACTCAGCGCCTGTGAAGAAAGGCTGGCCATCACACACCTGCCCAGTCCTACACTCCTCTTCTAGATCCCCGGCCTTTTCTTTTTTGGGGTCTTTTGACCTCTCAGCAAGACCTCATCTGAAGATCTTTAACTTAATTAAGTCTGCTAAAAACCCCTCTTCTAAATAAGGTATCAGTTACAGTTCCCAGGATTGGGCACCAGGGCTTAAGAGCTAGACATACCCTTTTTTGTGGGCAAGCATCATGCAACACAGTGCACCACCTAATCCCTTTCTAGAGCCAATCAACTAATACACAGCACTGTGAGTCCATATAGTACTCCATCCACAATAATGCCCTCTTAACCTACAGAAAAGGGCAATGATTAACACAAAACAAAAATAGTCTGTAATAGTAATGTTTCAAATACTAGCAAGGAATGATTTATCTTCATTATTTTCCATTTCCTTCTCAAAGGAGGCTTTTCCCAGAGAACTCGCCAGGGGACCCTCCCACTCCCATGTCTCACTGTGTAGTTCTGAATCATCATAGGCGCGTTCCTAGACTAACCACAGGCAAAGGGAAGGCGTTAAACTTCCCCTGATGGGTTGAGAGCCTTCCGCTGATGAGGAAGACTCGTGGGACGGCAGATGTGGGAGGACCCAGCCTCAGAGAAACATATCACCTCCCGTCTATGACAGAACAAAATAATCACGGACAAGGAAGTAGAGGTTGGTGAATTGTTGAAAGGGTACTGTGTCTATATTTCCTGTGTGTGCTGTCTCCTTTCCCACCAGCTGTAGGGCTGACCCTTGCCTGGCACCTTGCTCCAGGGTAGAGAACATACCTAATTGAGAAAACACAAGGAAGTACCCAGTGTTTTTGCATGTGTTGTTGCAAGAGGCTGTGAGAGAAGGCATTTTAATAAACTGCAACATAATTTGTTTTCAATATTCTTTCGAAAGGCACTGTTAGGGTTTGGATGTTAGTTTCTGTGTCTCCAAAATACCTTTGTGTTGAAGGCTTGATCTCCAAAGTCTTTTGTTAATAGTTAATGGTTTAAGGGCAGAAATGTAATTCAATTATGGCGTCTGAGGTTGGAGTCTATGGGAAGTGGTTAGATTGGATTCCGGTGCTGGGATGGATCCCACATGATCAATCACAGTAGCTTTATAAACAGAGACCACATAGAAGTGGATAAGTGTGCTCCTTCCCGCTCGCTCCCCCGCCCCCAGACTCAGCATGTGACTCTTCTGCATGTGTTCTGCCAGCCACGACCCTTGTCACGCCAGACCAATGGGGCCACCTGATCTTGGGCTGTGAACCTCCAAAACCATGAGCTGAAATGAGTATTCTTTCCTTCATAAGTAATCCATATCAGGTATTTAGTAGTAGTGATAGATAAGACCTATCTTGTCATTAAATAAATAATCAAAGCATGTCCACTCAGTATTTTCAAAATACTAAGGTTTCAAAGCACCAAAAGAAAAGCTCTTTTTGAACCTTAAAGTATCTCTTTAGAAAAATATTTGCCTATGCAAATATGTCCTGAAAATGGGTTGGCAAAAATTTAAAGGAAGAAAGATCAAGGTATTTGCATTTAAATTACCCTGGGGACTGTAAGGAAATTAGCCATATCTGACGCAGCCTGCTTCTCAACAGTGACGCCCGGGTCTTAAAAGGTAAGCATTCTTTCTGCAGAAGAAATGTCACAACAGCAGGTTCCATGAGAGGCAGGAACCCACCTCTCACTAGCGCTACACTCATGGAGCTTATATTAGCATTTGATATGGTACATGTTATATCCTGTGAGGTAGTGCTTTGGATTGTTCTTGTCTTGTTATTTCTCTTGCCATTCAAGCCTACCTCAGGATCTATCAAAGCATAAAGTAGGCATCTTACCCACTGAGCAGCACTGATGAGAGTCCAGATTCAGGTGTTGGGAGAAAACCATTGCTCCAACACACAATTGTGTTGCCATGGGATGTACTTACTTTTTATCTTACTCATGCCATTATGCCAGAGACTTCCAACTGGCAACCTACCAGTTGAGTCTGGCCTGCGATAATTTTTAAATTTTAATTAGTTACCTACATTAAAGTTTTTTCAAATAATAGGAGGAAGGGTTGGGTGTAAATATTTGTTCTGTCTTCTCCCCCCAGAATTCCCATCATATATACGTTAAACTGCTTCCGTGGTTCAATAATGATCTTTTCATTAAAATCTTTTTTTTCTCTTTGTTTCATTTTGGATTATTCCTATGTTTTCAAATGCACTCAGTCTTTTCTTCTGCAATGTTTGTACCATTAACTCCATGTGCTTTTCTTCTCAGATATTATAGGATATTTTTACCTCCAGATGTTTGATATTTGGATTTTTCAATATATTTTCTGTCTAAATTTAACCTTTGGAACATTTGGAATTCAGTTATAATAACTGTTTTAATGCCCTTGTCTGCTAATTTTTTACATTTGTGCCAGTTCTGGGTCAGTTCCAGTTGATTGGTTTTTCTCCTCATTATTTCTTGCTTCATATTTTCCTCATATTTTCTTGCTTCTTTACATACTGCTAATTTTTTATCCTCTGCCAGATATTTTGAATTTTAACTTGTTGCACAATGGATATTTCTACATTTTCTTCAGTATTCTTGAGCCTTATCCTGGAGTATGGTTTGATCCTTTTGGGTCTTGTTTGTAAGATTGTTAGGCCGTACTACATCAATGCTCAGTCTAAGGCTAATTATTAACACCCAACTAAGGCAAGACCTTTCTTTTTTTTTTTTTTACTTTTATTTAATAAATATAAATTTCCAAAGTACAGCTTATGGATTACAATGGCTTTTCCCCCCATAACTTCCCTCCCACCCGCAACCCTCCCATTTCCCGCTCCCTCTCCCTCTCCCATTCCATTCGCATCAAGATTCATTTTCAATTATCTTTATATACAGAAGATCAATTTAGAATATATTAAGTAAAGATTTCAACAGTTTGCACCCACACTGAAAAACAAAGTGTAAAATACTGTTTTAGTAGTAGCTATAGCATTAATTCACTTTGTACAACACATTAAGTACAGAGATCCTACATGAGGAGTAAGTGCACAGTGACTCCTATTGTTGATTTAACAATTTGACACTCTTGTTTATGGTGTCAGTAATCACCTTAGGCTCTTGTCATGAGTTTCCAAGGCTATGGAAGCATTTTGCGTTCACCAACTCCGATCTTATTTAGACAAGGTCATAGTCAAAGTGGAAGTTCTCTCCTCCCTTCAGAGAAAGGTACCTCCTTCTTTGATGGCCCGTTCTTTCTACTGGGGTCTCACTCACAGAGATCTTTCATTTAGGTTTTTTGTTTGTTTGTTTGTTTTTTGCCAGAGTGTCTTGGCTTTCCATGCCTGAAATACTCTCATGGGCTCTTCAGCCAGATCCAAAGGGGCAAGAGCTTTCTACATTCTCTACCTTGTGTCTTGTGAATTATAAGGTTTTCCACTCTGGCTGGTGGAAGCAGGCACGATTCCAGGCTCTGTGGGAACATCAGGCACCATTCTCTGTGGTCTTTCCAGGTAGCTCTTGCCCAGGTGTTCCAGTAGCTTCCCCCATGCATGCACTTGTCAGTACACAGATGAATACTTGAGAAAACCACCTCATGTATCCAGAAGAACCCCTCTTTACAGTTCTCACTTCTCCAGTGCTATGTCAGGCAAACTCTTTTTTTTTTGGGGGGGGGTTGCTTCTATGTATTTTTTTTTCATTACTATAAGGGATAACAATCAGTCAGACTCTCGCACTGCAGTCGCCCCTACCTGTCAGCTTCATCTCTTCCAGCTAGCAGTCTACCAAGCCCTGCCTGGATTCCTTCTCACTGCGCCATGGCCTGGCAAGGCTCTTAACACACCAACCTGAGTCACTCTTGGGGCTCACCTGGTCTGTCCTCTGTATCTCAGGGATCATTCTACATTGTCACCTGCCACCAGCATCTTGAAAACTCTTTGCTTCATATGTTGTATCCTTTTTATGGTTGTTTCAGATGAGAAGGTGATCTTGTCTCTGTTAGATCGTCTCAGTTGAAAATGGACTTTCTGGAGCCCTCTCCTCCCATGTTTACCTTCCCACTCCTAGGTATTTACCCTACAGAAATGAAAACATACGCTCACACAAACACTTGTATACTAATGTTTATAGCAGTTTTATTTATAATCATCAAAACTGAAAACGCCCCACATCCCCTCGGTGAGTGAATGGCTAAGTAAACTCTAGAACAGTCACTCAGTGAATCATTTCTCAGCAGTAAAAAGGAACAAATGTTTGATATAATTTTGCTCAAAACATGAATAAAGCTCACGATCTTTTTGCTGAGTGAAGGAAATCATTCTCAAAAGGCTGCATCCTGTGTGACTCCATTTGTCAGACATTCTGCAAAAGGTCACACTGCAGGGATGAAGAACTGCCCAGCGGTTGCCAGAGGTTAGACAATGAGAGGTCAGCATTTCACCATAAATGAGTAGCATGAGGGGGTTTGGAGGGCTGATGGAGCCGTTCTGTGTTCTGACGGGGATGGCAGTTAGGCAAATGTGTATGTGTGTGAGAGCTCAGAGAACTGTACATGTGCTCAAAATATAAACTGTATTCTTTGTAAACAAAAGGAGTATACATGGTGGAGGATGCCTGCTCAGATGTCGACTAAAATGGTAGGGAGACATCACCGAAAATGCCTGGAAGCGGTGCAGGAGCCTCACTTTCCAGCTGGAGAAACTTTCTCCAGAGAGGAGTCTACTTAGGGCCAAAGAAGCACAACAGGAGTGGATTTATTTTCTCTTGGGGAACATTGCTGACGCCTGAACCCTACCCAGGCCCATCCAGCCAGTGTTAAGTTGGTGTCTGTTTATCTTTAAGGAATATCTAAGTCAAAGATTGCTGTGAAAGAATAGAGTCGTGGTTATAGTTGAAAGGCAAAACAAAAGCTGTGTGTGTGTGCGTGTGTGTACCATTTGAGAGCAGTGTGGTCAGCAAGAGGCAGTCTCCTGATTGACAAACTCAGGCCTGACTATGAGGGCAGATGTTTACAGAATGCTTGAGATCGCAAAACAAGCCAACAAGCAAACAAATGGGTGGACTTGGGAACTGGACCACTTGTCCATGAATCCAGGCGTATACCTACTTTTTACAAGTAGTATATCCTAGTATTGTGGCACCCATGAAAGAGCTTAAAGAAAAATAAACTGAGCTCCAGTGCACCCACCTAGATCGAGAAGTAGAACAACCAGTAAGGGGATTGGCACTGTGGCACAGCGGGTTAAGCCTCGGCTTATGAGGCTGGCATCCCATATTGGAGTGCAGGTTCAAGTACCAGAGACTCCACTTTTTTTTTTTTTAAGATTTATTTATTTATTTGTTTGAAAATCAGAGTTGCAGTGAGAGAGGGAGAGGCAGAGTAATAGAGGAGAGAGATTTTCTATCTGCTGGTTCACTCCCCAAATGGCCACAACAGCCAAGACTGGGCCAAGCCAAAGCCAGGAGCCAGAAGCTTCATCCAGATCTCCCAGGTAGGTGCAGGGGCCCAAGCACTTGGACCATCCTCCGCTGCTTTCCCAGGCATGTTAGCAGGGAGCTGGATCAGAAGTGGAACAGCTGGGATTAGAATTGGCACCCATATGGGATACTGGCACTGCAAACAGCAGCTTAACCTGTTGCACCACAGCTTTGGCCCCCTCCAGCTGCTCCACTTCTGATCCAGCTTCCTGCCAATGCACTTGGGAAAGCAGTGGATATTGGTCCAAGTGCTTGGGCCCCTGCCACCCATTAGGAAACCTGGATGGAATTCCTGGCTTCAGGAACCCAACAACCCAGCTGTTGCAGCAGAAGGAAGCTCTTTGCCTCTCCCTCTTTCTGTTACTCCACCTTTCAAGTAAATAAACAAATACATGAATTTTTTTTTAAAAAAAGCTGCTAGGCATATTGCTTCGTTTTTGTCCACCTGAGTCAATTCATTTGTAAAATGTACCCTAATTTTACTTACCATTAAGATATCTTTTAAAAACACATTAGGGATTATAGTAGATAGTACTTTCTTATCACAGGTTATAGGATGCTGATAGTTTATAAAAACATGTATCTTCATATTGGAAAAATATGGTAATTCATTTTGTTGGGCTGTTTTTTTTTTTTTTTTTGGGGGGGGTGCTGTTTTGATGATTAGAGTTGTTAAAAGTTAATGTCTGGCCGGCGCCGCGGCTCACTAGGCTAATCCTCCGCCTAGCGGCGCCGGCACACTGGGTTCTAGTCCCGGTCGGGGCGCAGGATTCTGTCCCGACTGCTCTTCTTCCAGGCCAGCCCTCTGCTGTGGCCAGGGAGTGCAGTGGAGGATGGCCCAGGTGCTTGGGCCCTGCACCCCATGGGAGACCAGGAAAAGCACCTGGCTCCTGGCTCCTGCCATCGGATCAGCGCGGTGCGCCGGCCACAGTGCGCTGGCCGTGGCGGCCATTGGAGGGTGAACCAATGGCAAAAGGAAGACCTTTCTCTCTGTCTCTCTCTCTCACTGTCCACTCTGCCTGTCAAAAAAAAAAAAAAAAAGTTAATGTCTGGCACATAGATCCCAACGAGCAGTTGCTAGCTGTTATTATTGTGTTGTTGTTACTACTATTCCTGTTCCAAGAAATGAATTACTATTATTGTATTGCAATGGACTGTAACACACCCCTGTCCCACCCTGTTCTGCATGCCCCACTCACTCTAACTTCTACTCTGGTGCATGGAAACACTGGGGAGATCAACAGAAACACTTACCACTTCTCAGTTCTTGCTGGAGAAAAGTAACAACAGCACGCTCGCCACCGTGCTGGCAGCGTCAGATCCATGTCAGCCTGCACACTGGTTCTCACACTGGAACTTGAACTGGATGATGGGTGCATCGATCCGGTGCTGAAGGACGGGGTCAGGGGCCTGTGTCTAGGGCAGCAGGGACATGGACTAGGGCCACAGTTCTGGGCCTGTCGCTGCCTGCCCCCGTGCTGTGGGTACATGGCTCAGTGTGAGCGCAGTTTCAGGTTCTTCCCCAGGACACAGAGATAAATAATTACTAGTGCACGGCGCTGAGAGGGAGGGACATAAAGCAGGCCTCCGGCTGGCCCAACTGGCTGGGAGACACAGCTGCAGCTGCAGGGTACAGCTAGCAAGCCACGGCATATGCTTGCTTCCATTTTTATTTGTATTACTATTCATATCCTCTACATTTTCCAGCATAATCCTATATCTGGTAGGGAGGAACAGTGTCTAGGGGGATGCCCACACCACACCTGGTCGTGGGACCATTGTTATTGAGGAAGCCGAGCCCAAGGCACACCCCTTACTCTGTGCCCATCCTCCACAACAAAACCCCACTATCCTGGAAGCACCTTGAGGAAACGGGGTAGCTGTCCACGCTAGCAATAAGAGAATTAGCAATGCAGTGTTCTGTAGGGAGGGTTTCCTGATAACTCCTTGTGCCAGAGACTGTACCTACATCGTTATTCTGCAAGGTGTCATGACAATGCCTTGTTAGGTTTCCGTAAATGGAGGTCCACTGAGGGGCAGGAATGTGCCCAAGACCCTAGAGCTTCCATGCTGGATCCCTCCACACCCTGAGCTGTGTGTAAGGAACAGGTGCAGAAGGCACAGGCACTTCATCCCAGCCATCTGGCTGCTCAGATGGCAGTGCTGAAGATTCTCCATGCAAACCACTGGCCAACTAAGCATCCTTTCTTCCTTTTGTTCTTCCATTTCATAAATGTTTGCCTGGGAGCCCAGCTCTAAGCACCAGGGGTGACCCAAGGAATCGAACCTACATCTCTGAATTTGCAGGGTAGTGGGAAAAGCTATGGGGGGCCCGGGTTTCATGGCTCCTAAAGCTTGAACAACTTGAAGAATCTGCTTTAGGAAAAAGAGCACAAAATTCAGAACAGGGCCTTGCAAGGTGTACAAGTGAGTGACAGGCCCACAAAAGGGCCACTGCAATTATGCTTTGGGAAAAAACAAACACGTGGGCCAGTGATAACCAAAAAAGAATGGGTGCAGGGCTGGTGGCAGATCAGAGACGGCTCTGGGGAGAATTGTCACTTATGCTGAGACCCAAGGGAGGGCAGCAAGTCCTGGCAGAGGGTTCAGCAGGTGCAGAGCCCAGGTTTTCAGAAAGGGATGAGGACAACAGCATCTTCTTCCTCCCAGGACCCCAAGGCTCCAAGGCCCTGAGTTGCCACTTCCTAGAGGTCAACAGCGCCCTGCCCTGGGTGGTGCTGTCACATTTCCTCCAGCACTTCTAGGCAATCTCAGGTCCCAGGGTTGGTTCTGACACTCCAAGAAGGACACCAGCCTGTGCTATCAGCATCTGGCCGCATGTTCCCAATCAGCTTATGTTTATACCTCCCCCAAACAGAACCATCTAGAAAAGCTTCCTTTGCCAGAAATTAACCTAAGGTGCAGTGCAGTAACTTCAGAAAAAGAAAAATAGGGAAGGGAGGAGACAGGAGTGCGGAGAAGACCAACTTTTAAAAGAAAATCCAGACCAGCGCCGCGGCTCAATAGGCTAATCCTCTGCCTGCGGCACTAGCACTCAGGGTTCTAGTCCCAGTCGGGGTGCCGGATTCTGTCCCGGTTTCTCCTCTTCCAGGCCAGCTCTCTGCTGTGGCCCGGGAGGGCAGTGGAGGATGGCCCAAGTGCTTGGGCCCTGCACCCGCATGGGAGACCAGGAGAAGCACCTGGCTCCTGGCTTCAGGTCAGCGCGGTGCACCAGCACAGTGCGCCGGCCGCAGCAGCCATTGGAGGGTGAACCAACGGCAAAGGAAGACCTTTCTCCGTGTCTCTCTCACTGTCCACTCTGCCTGTCAAAATAAAATAAAATAAAATAAAATAAAATAAAATAAAATAAAAAAAAAGAAAATCCCTCAGCCAGGTAAGAACTTGAGAGACATCTGCACCAACCCAGGTGGTCAGGGGTAGAAAAGAGTTCATATAAGAAGCAGTAAGCAGAGTCCCCTCCTTGCTCCAAGTTCTTAGTGAACACATGTCTTGTTCATTGTTCCCATCTGTGTGAGCTCAGCATCAGGCCCGGTGAAGCGAGGTTTGCTGAGTGGGCAACTCCCACAGTCCCAGGCCTTGCGTCTCCTGGGGCTTCCCTGGAGGCTCCAGTTCCAGGGATATCATAGGGCACACACACTGGCACCTTTCTCACTGCCCGGGCTGGTCAGGGGTCCTGGAAACCTGCGTGCTTTCTCTGAGTTTCGGTGGGAATAATGATACTTGCCCTCCGCTTGTGGTTGAGAGGGGAGGAATAAAGGGGGAGTCGGGATGAATAGCTCCCTCCAAAGGTCAAAGTATTGGGTCCTCCATGGCACAACCCACTGTGTGCTGCAGCAGCTCCAAGGTCAGCTGCAAGGAGGACCTTGACGAAGTCTCACTTGAGAGCTGAGAATGGATCCTTCCCCTAGGAAACAGGAGGCACAGCTCCTACCACATCACGACTTGTGGCAGATAGGGAGGCAACCAGGCACTTGAATGGGCAGAGAGGAGCTGAAAGAGAGTGTCCAGCACCTGGCTCTCCTGATCATGCTTCAGCGTCCTGCTCTTGGGCCATATGTGCTCCCAGGTCTCTGCTCACACCTGCAGAATGCCTTACAAAATACGATGGGGAAGGGAAGAGGAAAATAAAGAAAGGTTGGAATTTGCATGGAGGGTAAACCCAACAGATCATACCCATCCAGCTCCTGGGAAGAGGACCTAGTGGGAGACACCTGCTCTCTGCTCATGCCAGGCTCTCGCCTTCCGGACACACAGCTGGGCTTTGATTTCCAGCCTCCCTTGCAGTGACCTGTGGCCACGTGGCTAAGTCCCAGCCAATGAGATGCAAGTGACTTGGCCTAGGGAAACTTCCTGGGCTTGTTCCTTAGCTTTTCTCTTAAAATAGGATTTCTTTATTTGAAAGGTAGGGTGACAGGAAGAGAAAGGAAGACACACACGCACACACACACACACACACACTCAGAGCACTTCGATCTACTGATTCACTCCCCAGATGGCTGTAAAGCTTGGAGCTGGGCCCGGCCAAAGGAGACAGAAGCTCCATCCCGGTGCCCCATGTATGTGGGTGGCAGGGGCCCAAATGCTTGGGCCATCTTCCACTGTTTTCCCAGGTGCATTAGCAGGAAGATGGACTGGAAGCAGAGCAGCCAGGACTCAAAGCTGTGCTCTGAGGTGGGATGCCAGTGTTGCAGGCAGTGGCTTAACCCACTGTGCCACAATGCTGGCCCCCTTTTCTCTTGTCAAAAGATTAATTAGACATTATGGATGATCCCCAGGGTGATCAGAGAAGCCTGAGAAGGCTGGACTATCCCTTGGACCTGTTCACCACCCAGTACCGTTAGCATCTGCTGTGTTTGAGTTTTTACACATTTGGTGGTTTATTGTTAGAACACTTAGAACAGTTAACACACCCTAATTCACACAGATCAGCACAGCCCATGAATTCAGCCACCTCCAGGAAGCCCATGGCAATCTCCTTTCTGCCACCTGCTCCCTTATTTGCTATGGAGTCATTTCATAGCAGGGGACTAAAATTTACACTTGGGGCTCACATCTTTCTTTTCTATTTGACACTATGTCTAGCAAAAGGCCAATGTCAGGGGCAATTGTCTTGCTGGTGGTTCAGATGCCAGAGGGGCCAGCACTGTGCATAGCAGGTAAAACCACCGCCCATATGGGTGCCGGTTCAAGACCCAGCTGCTCCACTTCCCATCCAGCTCTCTGCTATGGCCTGGGAAAGCAGTGAAAGACGGCCCAAGTCCTTGGGCCCCTGCACCTGCATGGGAGACCAGAAGAAGCT
Organism: Oryctolagus cuniculus; assembly: GCF_051225735.1. Classification (NCBI taxonomy): domain Eukaryota; kingdom Metazoa; phylum Chordata; class Mammalia; order Lagomorpha; family Leporidae; genus Oryctolagus; species Oryctolagus cuniculus. The sequence goes on along the minus strand of NC_142868.1, from coordinate 162,230,027 downwards.
CCTGGCTCCTGGCTTCGGATTGGCCCAGCTCCGGCCATGGTGACCATTTGGGGACTGAGCCAGTGGGTAGAAGACCTTTCTCTGTCTCTCGACTCTCAAATAAATCCATAAATAAATACATTTTTAAATTATTTTTTAAGATTGAGAAGGGCTAGGGGAGGAGATAGAGGGCAGTTGAAAGAGTTCCCAAACATGGTTAGATCCAAGGGCTGATGTCTAGTGTTCCACAGCACAGCTGGATGCCTGTAGTTCAGGGTGGCACATTTTTATCTTATAAAGAACTGGAAAGGAGGAGCTAGAAGCCTCCAAGCGGGGAACGAGGAGAAGCAGATGGGGATGCTGATCTGATTGACCAGTACGTGCTGTGCACATATTTCAAAATAGCACACTGGGGCCAGCGCTTTGGCGCCTGTGGTGCCAGCATCCCATATGGGCACCAGTTCAAATCCCGGCTGCTCCAATTCTGATCCAGCTCTCTGCTATGTCCTGGGAAAGCAGTAGATGGCCCAAGCCCTTGGGCCCCTGCACTGGTGTGGGAGACCAGAAAGAAGCTTCTGGCTCCTGGCTTCGGATCAGCTCAGCTCAGCTCCAGCCATTGTGGCCAACTGGGGAGTGAACCAGTGAATGGAAGACCTCTCTCTCTCTCTCTCTCTCTCTCTCTCTCTCTCTCTCCTTCTCCTCTCTGTGTAACTCTTTCAAATAAATAAATTTTTAAAAAAAAAGAATGTTTAAAATATTTACATTGAACAAAAATGTCCCTGTTTCTCTGAAATACTCTGAAATGTTTTGCAATTCCTGAGTGTTCATCAGATCATACACACTTTAGCCCTACCTCTTCCTATTCGTGATACCATTATAGTAGAGCTCTAAAATTCCGATTTCCAATTGTTCACTGTTGTTATACGGAAGCACCGTTTATTTTGTGAACTGATCTTTTAAATTACCACCTTGATGAACATATTTACTACTTCCAGGAGCTGTTTTGAAGATTCTATTACATTTATTTCCTTGATGGTACCGATCACGATCATCTGCAGATACGTTTTACCTTTTCTGTTAATTGCACGGTACGGAGTCTTCGCCAGCAGGGCTGGGAGCTGGATCAACAGCAGCAGGTGGAGAGGTCCGCGGGGTCCTGCTACAGATGCGCTGGGACGCGGGATCGGGCTTGGCGTTGAAAGGTCGCGAGCTCCTCGGGAGAGGGGCGACCTGTGCTCGGCCCCGCAGCTCCCACCCCGGGTCCCTGCGTCCGGCGGTGCTCCCTGGCCACTGCCGCCGCCCGCACCCCGGAGTCGGGAGCTGCCCTCTGAGCTCTGTCGGCGAGCCCCGGGAAGTCCGCTTCCCGCAGAGTCTGGCTTCTTCAATCCCAGCGTGGACCGAACGAAGGGACACGGCTGGAGCCCCAGCACAGAGCAGAAGTCTTTACAGCGGCGGAGGCCGTGATGGGGCGGGAGGAGCCGGCACTGTCCTGTCCCCTGCTCCGGACGGACAAGGGACAAAGGCAGCGCCCTGACGACCGAGAAGCAGCCCATGCCATAACCCCACAAATGGGGAGCCAGTGGCCAGGGGTGCTGACCTGAACCACATAGCCGGGGGACACTCCGGAACCCTGGCTGGGGCCACCGCCGCTGCATGTCTCTGCTCCTGGGCCTTGGGAACCCTCCTGGGACTGCGGCCTCGCCTGTCCCCGCCTTCCACTGGCTTTCTCCCGTCCTGGCTCCGGGCCTTGAACCCCGCTGGGCTGAGATGAGCTCCGGGCACGGCAGCCGCCTGCCACGCACCCCGCAACCCTTCTCGCAGCTAACCCCGGGAGCCAGACTCGCCCGAGCCCTCCTGAGGTCCAAGATTTCCCGATCCGAGCGGCCGCGGGGCTCGGGCCGTTGCGCTCGCGTCCGCCAGAGGGCGCGGTCGGCCCGCGGAGCCGGGCGCGGGAGGCCGGGGCGCAGAGGCGCGGCCTGGGGACTTCGTCACAGGCCCACGGAGGAGACCCAGCCGCCTCCAAGGTGCACGTTTGGGAAAGGAGGACAGAGGCCGAGGAGAGCGCTGTTCCTGACGCTTTTCCTGCTTACAGTGTTTGGCGAGCGCAGAGTCGCGCCCTGTGTGTTGCAGGACAGGCCAGAGAGGAGTCATTCTCATCTCCTGGCCGACAGGTGCCCAGCAGGTGTGTGGCCCGGCAGGGTCGCTGCTGGACAGGCAGGCACTCCTAATCGGAGTCCCATCCAGCTCCCTGCTGATGCGCACGCTAGGAGGCAGTGGGTGATGGCTTGGGCCCCTGCGCTCACATGGAGGACCTGGATGGAGCTCCTGGCTCCTGGCTCTGGCCTGGCCCAGTCCTGGCCGCTGAGAACATCGGAGGAGTGAAACAGCAGGATGGAAGATCCCTGCCTGCCTTGCTCTGCCTTTCAAATAAAGTGAAAAATAAATAACTTTTTTTTTTTTTGACAGGCAGAGTGCACAGTGAGAGAGAGAGACAGAGAGAAAGGTCTTCCTTTTGCTGTTGGTTCACCCTCCAATGGCCGCCGCGGCAGGTGCGCTGCAGCCAGCGCACCGCGCTGATCCGATGGCAGGAGCCAGGAGCCAGGTGCTTTTCCTGGTCTCCCATGGGGTGCAGGGCCCAAGCACCTGGGCCATCCTCCACTGCACTCCCTGGCCACAGCAGAGGGCTGGCCTGGAAGAGGGGCAACCGGGACAGAATCCGGCGCCCCGACCGGGACTAGAACCCGGTGTGCCGGTTCCGCTAGGCGGAGGATTAGCCTAGTGAGCTGTGGCGCCGGCCATAAATAACTTCTTTTAAAAAAAAATAAAGACAAGACAGGTACCACCAACTATGCTAAATCTAGGGGGGAGAGGTAAGGGCTCTAAGACAGGAGGGTGAGGGTGGGGGGAGCCCAGGGCCTCAGCTGGGGGAAGGAGACCTGGGGAGGGGGCAGTTGGGGGGGGAAGCTGAAGGCAGGGAAGCATTTACCACCAGCATCGTGTGCCAGGGACTTCAGAAAGTGCATGGGAAAATGGAATTAAAAGGTAAGTTCATTTGGGTGCAAGAAATTTTTGAGATCTATGCATAGATTTTTTTCATGAACTTTTTGAAGATCACTGCATAGACATGGGTCTCAATTTTCTTTTGCACCAAAATCAACTTATCCTTTAATCTTTTTTTTCCATAAACTTGAAAAAATGCCTATTTATTTTCATCTACTTTAAAGGCAGAGCGACACAGCCACACAGAGTTAGAGACACAAACACACACACACACACACACACACACAGAGAGAGAGAGAGAGAGAGAGAGAGAGAGAGAGAGATCAAAATGCCTGCAATAGCCAGGAGCCAGGAACTCCATCCAGGTCTCCGAGGTGGGTGGCAAGGCCCCAGCACTTGAGCCGTCCTCTGCTGCCTCCCAGTGTGCTTTAGCAGGGAGCTGGATCTGAAGTGGGAGCCGGGACCGGAACCCATACTCTGATGTGGGATGTGAGTGTCCCAAGTCAGGGCTTAACCGGCCGCACCCCAATGCCCGTCCCTTCCATAAATCTTTTAGAAGAACCTAGTGGACTCTGAATTCACACAGTCGTGGTTATACATTTTGTTATGCCGGACTGACTATTACTGGGAACAAAAATAACATCCCAGCCCTCAAGCCCTAGCTTGCTGGTCCTGAAAAGTGAATCAGAGGCAGAGAGGGCCTAACTGACTGTCCAGTCGGATCAGTCACGCTGGTCACTGACCAAATGTCCACAGGGCACCTGCAGAAACAGCGGCTCCTCCTGGTACAGGTGTCACGGAACTGTCCCCCGGGGAACACCAATGCACCCGTGCGGCTGTCTGTGTCAGGAGAGAAGAGGTAAAATACACAAGTTGAGGAGCGATGGGTCTTTTTATTTTAAAGACTCTCATCACAAAATGGCCTAAGGAAGAACCCTATCAACAGCCTGGTCCCCCTGAGAAGGTTATATTAGTTAGTATAGTGTACACTGAGTGTACTTATAAAAATGCCCATTTACAGCAAGTGGGTTTACAGAAGTCTTGCTCCCAGGGGATTACAATGTGCTTGGAGTTATTGTCATGAAATGATGTGCACTGGTTCCAGTGTGACCAGTGGAGGAGGCAGTGAATTTAACTAGGAGACTGGGGTTTAGGCCTCTATTCTGTGTGTGCTTCTTCGGAAAGTCAGTTAACTTCTTTAACTTTCCTCATTTAACAGAGGATTTTATCACAAGAAAACTATGGACACGGCGATCTCCTAGACCCTGCAGAGAGTGACTCACACGTGTTCAGTTCTGTGTCCAAATACCTCCTGGGTGCCGCCTTGGCTCTGGAGTAGCTTTAAGGCCCTGAGGGTCCCATGAGGCTGGGCCTGCGGCAGGGTGTGGGAGCTCTGGTAGCCAGGAGCCATGAGAGTATGCAGGACTCTCCTCCTAGTCTGCCCATCTTCTGTGTGCAGTGGCCCAGGGCCAGTGGCGGAGGTTGAACAGTCCCACTCTTTATCGGTCACTTAGCGTGTGCTACCCCGAATCACCTCCCTGCACCAGTTACTGGACAGCAGCATGGATGGCCGTCTCCAGTGTCATTCCCCAAGTAGCACTGGCCCTTCCCAGCCTGCTGTGGTTGGAGGAGGGGTCGCAGGCCAGCACGAGTGATGCTCAGCTTCCAGGTGGCCATGGAATCGCCTGGCTGAGCCCCTCCAGCTGCGCTTTCGCTCCTTGCCTAGGACCAGCCATGCTCCGGCACGTGGCTTGGCAGCTGGCCTGCAGGCAGGAATCAGCATGGAACAGACGAGGCATCCAGCTCCCAGCCGACCTGCACAGACTAACAGCGTGTGTGAGCGAGACCTTTGCGATTTTAATACCGCAGGATTTGGGATGTGCTGGCTACAGCAGGACCATCCAGGCCATCTCAACTACTCAAGGGTCATTGTGTGCCAGCATTTTTGTTTTCCCGCTGCTCCGAATGGCATGACACTAAAAATGTGAACTACAGTAGGAATCGTCCAATTGCTGTTTGTTGTCCCGAGAGCACCTGCTGTAGCGTCAGTACATACAGCTACTTAGTTAAGATCCCTGGGCTGATACACATCTTAAAATCCCAAGAAGCGGCCCAATATCTGAATCCAAGAAGATGAGGTATGGGATAGTGTTTTCCATAGGGGCCCGGGAGTATGGAGCTTGGAAGGAGAGGACACCAGGCTATCTCCTTCCTGCATGTTTGTGAGCTCCATGGGGCCACCTCTGACCCCTCTACCTCCATGCAGGTGTAACAGCAGCTTGGCCTCTGAGTCACCAGCAACAAGCCAGCAGGCCTGGGGCAAAGTAAGCAAGCAGCTAGGGCTGGGCCGGGGCAGGGCTGGTGTCGCTGGGCTGCAGTACATTCCGCCCTGACCCAGGTGTTGAACTCTGTTCCCGGAGCATGTGTGGAATGTCTGACAGGTGCAGGCCAGGCAGACCTCTGCAGCAGGCCCTCGGCATTCTGCAAAGGGCCATGTGAGCCCAGAGCCCAGTAGCAGGGCCATGAATACTGGCATGCAGGCAGGAATTACTGATTGCTGTTTTACCTTCTAAGCCACCCTTGGTCTGGCTTCCATTTGCACTTGAAGTGGAGCAGGGGGTATTTTAGACTCCTAGCCCCTACCCGCCCTGGGTGAGCATAAAGGTTTTCCCACCAACAAGATGGCATCTGGCATCTGGCATCTTCACGGTGTGCTTGGGGAAGATCTGTTTTCATCTGGCCGAATTTGAGAGTATGAAGGTGACAGATTTGTTTAGAAATAAGGAAGCAGTTGGGGCCAGCACTGTGGCGCAGTAGGTTAATCCTCTGCCGGTGGTGCCAGCTTCCTGTATGGGCACAGGTTCTAGTCCTGGCCACTCCTCTTCTGATCCAGTTCTCTGCTGTGGCCTGGGAAAGCAGCAAAAGATGGCCCAAGTGCTTGGGCCCCTGCACCCGCATGGGAGACCCAGAGGAAGCTCCTGGCTTTGGTCAGTGCAGTTCTGGCAATTGCAGCCATTTGGGGAGTGAAGCAGCGGAAGGAAGACCTTTCTCTCTGTTTCTCTCTCTCACTGTAACTCGACCTCTCAAATAAATAAATAAAATATTGAAAGAAAAAAAGCAAGCAAGCAGTAAGGATAGGAAACCAGCAATGTGTGCATGAAGAGTACCAGAGCTCTCGCCTTTTTATGAAGAAAAACATTCATCGAACACAAAATGGGTGTTCTGGTTGGCCCCATCTCTTAACATCTGCATCTGGAGAAACCTGTAATAGGAGGGAGCCGGGCCTTGCTCACCTGCAGACAGCACAGAGGCAGGTGCTGCCTTCCTGGACCCTGACCCAGGCTGCAGGGAGACAGTGTTGGAAGCTGGAAGGTTATGTTTGAGACAGTCGCCAACAGGCAATGACCTCTACTTCATGTATTTGGCAGTCTTGCTTTGGGGAGGGAAGGGGTGGAAATATCACATGCAAAAAGTTCAAGTTCAGTGTGTCCTTAATTCTAAACATATGTCCTGCTTAGTACACTAAAAAGGAGGGATTCGGGTCAATGTTTTTCAATCCAACCTACTTCGATTTGCATGCAAGACAGGCCGCACTCAGAGCCAGCGGAGGGAAGGTATGCCACACTAAGTAGACCAGGAGCCCTAACTTCACAAACTTCTGGACTTTCTAGACCTCCAACACGCTTCACAAATGGAGCACCCAGCTCCTATACGGAGATGCAAGGGGTGCCATGAGCTCAGCAGCTTAAAAAATATTTTAGTACAATACTTAAAATTATTTAAAATGTGCACAGTGTGTTCACCCTGGCTTCTTATATTAACTTTTATTTTTTATATGCGTCGCATCGAAGTGCTGAGCTTCTTGGTGCCTTTACCGTTTGTCTCTCAAGAATCTCTGGGTCACCTCCCTCCCAGGCTGGCCCTGCCTTTGAGTGCATTTGCAGAAGACGAAGCCCCACTTGCTACCCGGGAGAAAAAGCGCAAGAACAGATTGGTGGAACCCAGAAGCAGAGGAGGAAAACACTGCAATGAGCAAAAGAGATAAAAATTAAACAGCAAAGAACTGACAGGCACGGCCAGCTGGTGGGAGTGGCCACAGCAGGCGCAACTCTGGGAGCCTGAGGTTTTTCATGGGAATGGTCTCTGTAGTGCCTAAGGTTGCATGGGAGTCCCTAGCTGCCCGATCAGCCGGCGGGGCTCCAGGAAACTTCCAGTAAGCGGCTGCAGGCATCTGCTACCAAAAGGCGACGCCTGCCACGACGGCCTTGGGACTTTTCTGATGGTTTGGGGACCCATGTGCCACCTGTCCTTGTGCTTCCATTGTTTCACACACTGCCTCCTTCCTCACCTCCAAGCCTTTGAAAGCCTCTACGGCGACAGGCAAATGATAACTTTGTTGCTACCCAGGAAAAAAGGGACTGGGAGGCAGGTTTTGAATTTTGCTCTGCACTACCCAGATACTCGGCTCGCCGTGATCCCCACGAAACCGGACCCCACCGGACACCCAGGCGAGGGCGGTGGTTTCCTTTCCACGCTCGCAGAACGCCCGGGCCCCAGGTGGCGGCTACCCCTTGAGCCCCAAGTCCCAGCTGGGCCGCGCCCCGGCCTCCGCGCTCCCGGCTCCGCCCTCCCAGGTTCCCGGTCCCCGGCACGGGCAGTCCCCGCCAGGCCACCCTCCCCGCGCCGACTCCCGCGGAGGACGTCCCTCCCCCGCAGCCCAGAGCCCGGCCCACGTGACCAGTGGCCGCCGCGGCTCCCGGCCAGGGTTGAAAGGTTAGGGAGCTGCCCCCTAGGGCGCGCCCCGCTTCCCGCACCCCGGCCCCCGCGGGAGCGCAGACGCGGCCGGCGTACAGCGGAAGAGTCACTTTGGCAAAAGTAAACAGACAATACAGACGGGCCCGGGACGCTGCCAAGCTTTCACTTGTCCAAGAGTTCCCGCAGCTTGTGCAGTCCTGTGTAGGTCCCGAAGCGGGAGGCGTCCCCCGAGAAGGGGACCACAACGACCGTGTTGCAAACGCACCGCAAGCCGGGCTCGGCTTCCGCCCCTCGGCCGCCGCAGAGTCCCGGGACGCAGGGGCAGCCAGGCCGCTCCGCAGGCCGCTCCTGCCGGCCGCTCCTGCCGGCCGCTCCTGCCGGCCGCTGCCCGAGCGGGGGCTGGGGCTGGGGCTGGGGCTAGGGGCGGGCCCGGGTCTTTCGGGGCCACGGGGCCACCGCTACTCCCCAACCTAGGCTCCAAGAGACAAGCTGGCCGCAGGGGCTCCGAGGAGTGAGCGGCCGCTCCCGTCTCGGCCGGGGCCACAGGACCGATCCAGAGCGCGCGCGGCACCGCGCCCCGCTCAGGCCGCTTCCCCCAAACCCGACGCGGGGTCCCCGCCCCGCTCCCCACCCGCCGCCGCCTCCGCGGCCCGGGCCGGCTGGCCCGCTCGCTGCCGTTCTGGGCTCGGCTCACTTTCCCGAATTGCTCCCCCAACCGGCAAAACTTTCTATTTCCCCAAGCACTGGTGCGCGCGCGCGCGCGCGTACACACACACACACACACACACACACACACACACACACACAGACACGCGCGCACACACACTGACGTCTTTTGCGCATTTCCTGCATTAGAGGAGGCAGCGGCGCTCGCACACCGACCGAGGGAGCAGAGACCGCGGGGCGGAGCGGACTGGCGGGCTGCGAGCGAGTGGCGGCCCAGAGCGGGGACGCGGGCTGCGGGCGCGCGGGCGCCGGCGCCCGGGAGGTGGGGCCGCGCCGAGTCGCAGTCCGGCCCCGCCGCCGCGCCGCGCACCGCCCGGAGCTGAGCCGGCCTGCGCCCCGAGCCCCAGCGCAGCCGCCCCGGCTCCCGCGCCCGCGCGGATGTGAGATTCCGGGCTCCTGGCGCCTGCTGATAGCCGGCTGCGGCGCGGCGCTGCTTGGCCCGGGAGGCGGTGGCCGGGCTGGCCATACGGCTTGTGGATTTTTTCCCCCCTTCTTCTTCTTCTTCTTTTTTTTTTTTTTTAATTTGGCTCGGAGGAGGACCATTTCCTCTCGACATGCATCCCTCCGGATAGACTGAACATCCCTGGGTCCACCCCCGCCCCGCGCGGTCAGAGGCAGGCGCTTGGGTGCACGAAGAGGATCCGGGTTGAAATCTGCGCCCCCGGCTCGCGTCCCCGCCCCGGCCCGGCCCCCCCTCCCCCTCCCGGAGTCGAAATTTCCCGGGATTATGTTTCGGAAAGGTAGGTGAGCGCCGGGCGCGGCGCCCGCTCCGCGCAGCCCGGACCCCGAAGCCGGCCCGGCGGCCCGCAGACAGCCGGCTCGTCTCCTCTGCTGGAGGTGCCGCCGGTGGCTGGCGGGAGAGACTCCGGCACGGACGTTCCCGGCTCTCCCCGTCGTCGCCGCTTTCCGTTAGGAACCCGGCGAGGAAATACATGTCCTCGCTGAGACTCGCCCGCGCCGGGGCGCAGCGCCACAAGGTGTAAGGAGTGTGCGGGGTGGGGCGACAGGGGCCCCCGAGGTCCCCGCCGTCCGTTCTTCACCCCTGTCATCCCCGCCCCGACCATGGTAGTGTTCAATGGCCTGCTGAAGATCAAAATCTGCGAGGCCGTGAGCTTGAAGCCCACAGCCTGGTCGCTGCGCCATGCGGTGGGACCCCGGCCGCAGACTTTCCTGCTCGACCCCTACATCGCCCTCAACGTGGACGACTCGCGCATCGGCCAGACAGCCACCAAACAGAAGACCAACAGCCCGGCCTGGCACGACGAATTCGTCACTGATGTGTGCAATGGGCGCAAGATCGAGCTGGCCGTCTTTCACGATGCCCCCATCGGCTACGACGACTTCGTGGCCAACTGCACCATCCAGTTCGAGGAGCTGCTGCAGAACGGGAGCCGCCACTTCGAGGACTGGGTGAGTCCCGGGCCTCCCCGCCCGGGAACCCGGTGTGGGATCCCCGTGATTGCTGGGGAGGAGAGAGAGAGAGGGAGAGAGAGGGAGACAGAGAGGAAGATGAGACTTCGGAAGAGGCTTCAGCCCTCTGCTCGCCGTGTTGCCCTCCAGATGGCGGGGGCTGGCCAGAGCTTGCCAACTGGGAGAGCCCCAGTGCGCTGGTGCTGAAGGCTGGCCGAGGACCCAGCGCGTGGTGGACTGGCCAGTGTGTGATTGTGCGTGGGTGGGTCCCTCCGTCCTTGGAGAAGCACGTGGAGCCTGAGACTGAAGGCTTCTTGCTGGTCCTGGCTTTGTCCTGCGGTAGCCTTCCAGTGAGCACTTGGTTTATTTTTCCCTCTGGGAGAACGCCTGCTTGTTTTTCTGCTCCTGCATGGTGGTCAGCTCATCTTCGGCCAGACAAGGAGAAAAACGTGTTCTCAGGATGTCCCCTTGAGGGTCCCAGACACATGAGCCCAGCTGGTTTTGCCCAGTGCATTGCCCATCCACCTAGAATGAATTGTGTTTTAGACATGGTTCTGCTTGTAGGTCTTTGCAAGTCAATGCTTTGCGTCTTAAAGTTACATCGTTGCCTTGAGTTGCTGTGCAGTGAAATACTGTTTGCCAAGTCTGAGTTAATTGATTACATTGTCAAAATATTAGGGACTTGGAAATAGGCCTTGTCAATGTACTGTAAACCAAATGCATACCTTGGCCCTCAGACAAGCCGAGAGAAGCAAGCTTGGTTTTGAGCTGTTCTTGGAGAGAAGGTGTTGCGTTAGGAGATGGAATTCTGCATTTTCAGGTTGGTTACGTGGGTCTGCTAAGAGCAGCTGTTGCTGTGGATGTGAATGGTTTCAGGGTGCTTTGGTCTACACACAGAGAGAGGTTCAGAGATGGAGATGGAGAGGAATCACTTTCTATTGAAAAAGCACTCTGTGAGTGCCCCAGGGGTCAGAGGTTGCACCTGACTCACCTTGGGGTATCACCTTCCCTCCTTTTTGCAAGGACATGGAGTTTCAGGGGGAAATAGGAAAAAGCCTGTTCTTTTTCTGCTCATGGCTGTGATGTAGTCTGCCTGAAACCATGGTTACGGGGCTCACAGGGAAGCGCCAACAAGTACAACCCTGGGAGATTTGTGGCTTCCACTTTGGGAAGCAGGCAAACCTTCGTGGCATTCCCAGAGAGCTCAGTGGCATCCCGTGGCATCTCACAGGTGCCTGCACCCGAGGCCCCTTCATCCCCAGCCGCCTTTCCCTTTGCCTTCTCTCCTGTAAGCAGTGCGTGTCGGGGAAGCTGATGGGATTGCTCATTTCATAGCCAGACTTCAACACTAACAGCTGTGAGTTTGAAACTTGTTGTTTTTGCTCAGGAAGGGGCAGGGGAAAAAAATCGAAAAGCTAAAACCCCTTGACTGTAGTATCAAGGAGCTGGGGACCTTCTGCAGAGAGCAGGGGACATGACCAGCCGCCCTGCGTCTGTGCACGGAACAGGCAGTGGCTGGTGGCACTGTGTGCATTGCTGGCAGAGCTTCGTGGGACCCACTGCCCACACTGGACACATCAGGGTACCCCTACCCCCTTTCAGCATGCCCAGTGAAGCATGCCGTGGGAATTACTTGCTTGATTATCCTCCTGTAAGATTCTCAAATTCACACTGGACTTGGCCATAGACCAGATCATCCAGTGCACAGGCAAGTTTTACAGGCAAGGTCACTGAGTTCCAGAGGAGCTAACTGGATATAGCCAAGGTCACATGGCAAGCAAAGGTGGATTGGAAGTAGGGTCCCCACCTCCTCTTACCTCCCACTGCAACCCATCTGGCTTCCCGGTCTATTTATTCTCCCTGCAGATTCATGTGCTGTGTCCATGACATTTTTATTGTGCATGATAACTTCAAGTGCTTTCAAAATCATTATCTCTTTTGCCTGATAGCAAGTGTGAGTTAGGTATGACAGCTATTGCACGTATTTTAAAACTTGAGACACAGAGAAACCCGAAGTCAGAGAATCGAGGAGAGGAGCGGTGCTTATTACTCATCTGGTATTGTTTTTCCTGGAGAAGGCTGTGGCCACTTGACCCAGAGACCAGTGGCAACTGGGCTGAGTCAGGGCACCTTTTCCATTCCCATCATCCAGGGCCCGCCCACAGCATGACACCTGTGGATAGAATCGGCTGGGCTCAGGCCTCGGTGCTCCTTACCTGGAAGGAACAAAAAGACACACCCTGTCTTGGGTGTGGCTACCAAATCTGGCCTGAAGTACGGAGAAGTGCAGGGCACGAAACAGGTGCTTCTACCCCTGCCAGGGAGCCTGTCATTCCACTCAGGTTTGGATTCATGGAGCTTCCGTTCTGCGCTAAGCTCCACTGGTTGGAGGTAATTCAGAGGTGAAAGGCCATGGATTACTCTCCAGGGGCTTTCATTTCACTAAAGGAATGACACCAAAGCAGATCCACTTAAGTAACATTTAGATCCCAAATGAGGAGTACCATAAGTGTGTTAAAAGAGTTCAGAAAGATCATGTACTGAGAGAGCCTGAGGAATCCTGAAGGGCTCCTAGAAGGAGGCGTGAACTGGGCAAGAAAGAGTAGATACCATTTGAAGAGGAACCCACAAGAGGAGGCAGTGCTTAGGCATGGACGCGGCTGGGATAAAGGCAGAGAGTACCTAGGTCAGGGCTGGAGAACACACAGGCAGGGCTGAAACTGAAGGCACCGGAGAGAAATTCCCAGGTACTCGAGGTTTCCCAGATTGAAGACTTTTTTTCTAAGGATGGTCTGTGCTGTTTACTTGATATTTAAAAAAAAAAAATTGATTCTTATTTTCCACTTAATCCTTTATTAAGCTCTACTCTTGATAATACCACAGGTTTGAATATTAGATCTGATTTTTCTTTGTTCCCAGGGCTCTTAAAAACAAAAAAAATTCATCCCAGGTGCCCCTGAACAGCGTTTGTGATACAGGGTTCAGGTTTTGGACACACAGGAGTGGAGAAACTTTCGGAAACTGAGGCGGATCTCAAGTGTTTAAAAGCCAGGCTGAGATAATGATTCTCCTGCTAATGACAACTATTTCAGCTGTGATGACAAAGAGGGTTGCCTGAGAGAAGGCGCATTACAAAGAACAGGAGAGATTTCTCCAGTGCTTACAGCGGAATCCATTATCACAGCGTTGCGGTGGCTAGGTTTTCCAAGAACTAGCTAGATCATGATGCCTCTCAGATCTCAGTGTGCACAGGTGTCACTAGGGGAAGATCTCCAAAGTACGGGTCTTCTGGCTTCATGTTCAGGGCTTTGGGCCCTGTGGTTTGGAGTGAGCCCTGGGCATCTGCACTGATGGTGAGTTGTCCCAGGGGTTCTGACCAGACCCTCCTTGCTTTGAGAGGTATAGGTTAGGAAGGAAATTGCCAGCAGGGGAGGTGCCAGATAATTAATGGATCATATTTTCATAACAGAATTGTCTTGCAATTTTATAGGAGAGTGTGCTCATTCCTAAGGCAAGGTTGGTAAGGACATGTATGTGGACCAGGAGTACGGGCAGGCACTGGGGGAGCAGCGGCTGACTGCGTGCCGGCTGGAGTGGCGTTTGCGTCTGGGAAAAGAGCTCGGGAGAGGGCTTCCAGGGCTGCCTGCAGGTGCCAGCTGGCCGGCCCCTCCGCTGCTGCCTCCTTGCTTCTCATACCAAGCTCAGTTGCCCCTTTGTTCTGCGGCCAGAGCCCTGCAGACATCTTTGGTCTGTGTCCGTCTCCCGGTCTCCTGCTTTATCCTGTAGCAGAGCTGCTCATGGAACAGTGGTGATGAGAGCGGTGGCTCCCCAGACAGGCTGTGGGCACAGCTCTGGGGCCAGGTTGCCTGGGTTTGAACACCGTGTCTACTTTTGTGAGCTTTGGTGAACAATGTCACCTTTTTAATGTCTGTTTCTTCCTCTACAAAATGCGGGTGACAGTACAAGTCCCTATCTATAATGGAATGGGGTTCCTGTGGGGATTAAATGAGTTAATCTGTGTCAAGTGCATAGACCAGAGCTTGACCCCTAGTAACTGCTTAGTGGGTGATTAACTTCTGCAGTTGTCATGTTGTGTCTCCTACACCTAGCATGGGGCTGGCCCCAGAGAGGTTTCCTACTGAACTGATTATTATGCAGGCCCGGAAGAAGCACATTTTGCATGGGCTGCCAAGTAGTACTCTTCAGCCCTGTGGTCTCATTTGACAAGAAGTTTCCAAAGTGGCCCATGGGCGGGGCTTCTCAAATGAATGGCATATCTGGCGAACCAGGGGAAGGGGCCCAGAGGTGAGGCCCTGGCCTGTGGCCCACCAGGATTGCGTAGGGGAGGCACAGCTCCCCAAGATGTTTGGCCTCTGGGGTCTCTGTAGGAGCCTGGGGCTCTGGTGGTGAGGTTCCACAGGATCCCTGCTGAGCCACACCCTGTGGGGCTGGGCCGCAGGTTGCTGTAATTGCCCAAGGGCATGGTGCTATCTTCAGAACACTGGAAATCTCAGAATCTAAAGCCTCCAGGTATCCGAGGAGTGAGTGGGAAGGGTTTGCAAAGGAAGAGAGAAAGGCTTGGGAGGGTCTACCACACCCCCTCTGTGGGCGGCTCCTCCTTGACCTGGTCCTCCACAGATGTGCCTGAGCTCCTACATTCCATGTTGCTCCCATTGGATGTACTTAGCAGGGGGTTATGTAATAATTCCCCTGTGGTGCTATCTCACACCGCCTCTTAACATTGATGGGGCCAGCAGTCCTAACCCTGTGTCCTGACACCAGGTGGAGTTAGGAACATTTGGGGCCCTCAGTGGCGAGTCCCAGCCATCGGATACCTCTTCCACTCACTGTTGTATCCCTTTGGGCGTGCAATACGGGCTCTTAAAGCTGCTTCTTCATCTACAAAATGGGGATGGCTCTTACCTTTCAGAGTTGTGAGAATTAAATAAGGGATCTTTGTAGCGCTCTTACCAAAAGGTCTGGCTACGATATATTTCAGAAATTTTATTATTAATACTTGGACGTGTATTGTATGTGCTCTTGGTTTTAGAATCTTAAATGTATGGTATAGTGAGATATTTCTCTCACTGGCTTGTGAATGTATTCATATGAAAAGTCTTACATAGTCTAAAAATAAATTTAATTTAGTTACACTTCTAAAATATCCTTTTTGAAAATAATAGGATTATTTGAAATGAGATTATTTTGGGAAGTCTAGGAACTGTGGCCTTTGTGGCCAAAGGTTAATTATTTATTGAAGCATATGAGTAATTTGAAATAGGGATATTTGGGAGCTGGTGTTTTAGTTATATCTTGTCAATTTCATCTGGTTTCTTGAATTTAAATAAATTCCTGATGCTACTGACTCTAAATCCCTCATTTCAGCCCATACCCACCCTTGAACTCTAGAACTCAGATAAAGGTCAGATAAAGGGCTGCCTGCTTTCTCATCATTGCCATCTGACTGTGAAAAGGCATCTCAAACTCAGTGCATCCAGTGTGGCGTACCCGTTCCCCTCTGCTCAGAAACAGCAACTCTGTCCGTCCACTTAGCCTGGCCAAAACCTTCTCATTGTTATACATCTCATATCTAGCACATCAGCAACATCTGTTGTTTCTGTCTTCAAAATATAGGCCAGAGGCGGGTACTGTGGCACAGTGGATGAAGCTGCTGCCTGTAGTGTGGGCATCCCATATTGGAGTGCCAGTGCGAGTCCTGGGTGCTCTGCTTCTGGTTCAGCTCCCTGCCTATATGGCAGTGCAGCAGGGCAAGGTCAAAGTACTTGGACCCCTGCCACCCCTGTGAGAGACCTGGATGGAGTTCCAGGCCCCCAGCTTCAACCTGGCCCAGCCCTGGCCATCGTGGTCGTTTGAGGGAGTGAACCACAAATGGAAGGTCTCTTTCTCTCTCTTTTCCCTAGTTCTCTGTAACTCTGCCTTTCAAATCAATCAATCAATCAATCAATCTTTACACACACACATACACACTCTGGCCTAAGTCACTGTCATCTTATTCCAATGGCCTCCTAACTGGCTTCATTTTGCTCCAGTCTGCTCACAAATCTCTCAGCTAAAAACCCAAGTCCTCACCATAACCCACAAGGCCAACACAGTCAGGCGTCCTATTGTGCCCTCTCTGACACTGTCACCTCCTTGTTCATTCCTCTCCAGCCATATGGACCCACTACATACCCTTGAAACATAGCATGCTCTGTCTTCAGCCATTGCACGGTTCTCCTAGCACTGAGAGGACAGGAACAGACTGTTAGAACTCACTGACATCTCAGCAGAATCAAAACTCCAAAGGGAAGGTGATCGCGCTCCATACTCCTGTGATCGGCGCAGTGCCGGCCGTGAAAGGAAGACCTTTCTCTCTGTCTCTCTCTCTCACTGTCTGTAACTCTACCTGTCATATAAATTAAAAAAAAAAAAAAAGGAGGAAGAGGAGGAAGAAGAAAAGGATACTTTATTTTATTAAAATCAGTGAGATTCCCTGAAGATGTCTTTATGGGAGAATGCTCTCTTGCTTCCATGTGACAATTTGCACTAAGCTAAAAAATCTCCCTCCATCAAATAAGAAGTTTCTCGAAGTAGGAGCTGTGTACCTGTGGGATACCCAGGGCCCATGCAAGGTGCTCTGGTGAGGGGAGAAGGAAACCTTCTGTGCCCTTCATTTACAGAGCTTAAAATCAAGTTTCAATTCTCATGAGGATTTGGGATAGAAACCCCTTTGTCTTTGGCAGCAAGAAGAAATGAAATGTCAAATTCCGGCACCTGAACTCCCAAAGCTCACTGAAACATGTGCCGAGCAAGCTTCCCGGGGTTTCACTTCAGCTGAAGGACTCCAGAGCAGGCCTGCAGTATTTTACATAAATGAACGCTACACTTGGCAAATGGTCTGTCCCGGTTCCTCAGGGCACATATGGGCTTGTTAAGCCATTACAGTCTATTGTCATGCTAATCAGCAGGGCTGTACCTGTTTGAAATTTAGTTTTCAGGCAGCAATCGCGTGAAGTGGCCGAAAGTCTGTGCAGTGCTGGGATTTCTGAGAGGACGGGCGCAGACTGTCAGAACTCCCTGGCATTGCAACAGAACGGACACTTCAGAGCGAAGGTGATCACGCTCCATACTGCTGTGCCTGGGGGCAGGAGGAGGAGCCCACACCTGCCCCCAAACCCAAGTGCTGAAGTTAGGACCTCCCCTCTCCTGCTCCCTCCTGTCCCTTCCAGCGCACCTTCAAGCCACAGACAGGTAGTGGTGAGATAGTGAAAGTCACTTTTATTTGCTCACTGAGCTCCGGGCCTCCGGGACTGGATCAGACTACCGTGTTATCAGGCTCAAGCAGGGGTCGGGAGTCCTGGTCATTATGCTTACTGAGGAAGATCCCTGACTGATGCTGTGCCTGTCTTGCATGAATGGATTTGTTTGTTCTTCCAGTCCGCTCCACCTCTGGGTGCCAGTGCTCTTTCTCCAGACAGATAGATGCATCCTGTGAGCAGGAGGCGCCTCTTTCTTCCCCTCTGCAATCAGAGTAGGAGCCACTGAGGGGGTCCCTGTAACCCACTCACTCCTGGGTTGCCTGATTGAAAGGCTGCTTC
This sequence comes from Oryctolagus cuniculus, assembly GCF_051225735.1. NCBI lineage: Eukaryota > Metazoa > Chordata > Mammalia > Lagomorpha > Leporidae > Oryctolagus > Oryctolagus cuniculus. The sequence goes on along the minus strand of NC_142868.1, from coordinate 162,212,559 downwards.
TCTGGGGTGTGTCTTGTGAAGCTCAGCTGGGCCGCATTCTGTCATCCTACCGACTTCAGTTTTCCTCTGATGAGTCCATTGTCTGGAGCACTGCTGCAAAGAACCATGGTAGAACCCATAAAAGGTTCTAAACAGTGGGCAAAGTGGTGTATGCCTTCGTTGTTCTGCCTATAGTTTCATCCATGGAGCAAATATTTACTGAATGCCTTATATGCCAGGCACCAGGCCAAGAGCTGGTCCCTGCTCCCCTGGAGCACATAGTGTAGCAGGAAGCACAGTATTAATCTGGGAATAGCATCACTATCCTGGTCTAAAAACATTATCACTGAGAAGCAGGGGTTGTCATAATCTTTTCAGAACCTGGGGACAGTGGAACTTCAATTCTGCAAAGTTGGGTTGGCTAATACTTTGTCCTTTCCCAAGGACATATGCTAAGTGGGGAGTTCTATTAACTAGTAGTGTCAGACCTTGGATTCCAGTTTGTGAAATAGGAGTTAGAATAGTCTAGAATTTAGATGTTCTGGATCGTGTTACCATGACCCAGACTCAGCCATCAGCACCCTACGGTTTAGGCTCTTGATAGATGTTTGTTGTTCTCCATGAAGCCACGTCTTCTCTCCTCTGCAAAACTGTCAGCTTCCTGCTTATTCCTCCTTCATCCTTCTTTACGCCTGTGCTCAAAATCACACAGCTGTTTTTGATAGCTTGCTTCTTTACCTTATGTTCAAGGCCCACATAAATAAAGAAATTTACTTAAAAAAATGAAAGCCTGTCTCCATATCATCGAACCACTCAAAGGATATCCTAAAAACAAACACGCAAGCAAGCAGAATTTCTGGAATGCAAGGCCTGTGAATCTGTCTCCATCCCTGGCACTGATGAGTATCCCAGCTGTTTCAGGTAGCTGAGAGCCCATCCGTCACCCGTCAAGGTTGGAGCGCATCATCAACCAGGGTTTGCCAGCTGCCTTTTAGGAAGTGGGAGCCTTACAGTGTTTCCAGGTCTCTGTGATCTCAGAGCTTGGGAGATGTTATGGAGTCCTATGCATGCTGGAGAATTAAAGACAATTAAAGACTTCAAGATGGACAGTAGCAAAGGGAGTTGTGCACCCCTGCATAATTAGGTATTGCCTAAGCACATTTCATCATAGAATGATCTTAATGGGTGAAACCTTAAGAACCTGTGTTTTGTAGATCTGTTTTGAGAAGCGTTATAATTAGATAAAAGAGGAAATGGACTTTCCTCAAGTGAGCCGTTTGGGGAATCAAGATTAACACTCTTTTACAAAACAGTGAATCAGAGGAACTGTGGGAATTCACAGGAGAGGAGGTTCCTGCGAGTTCCGACAGAGGCTTCTTGGTAAGATTTTGAGCCAGGCTTGGAAGAAAATGGATCTAACTAGACCGATAAGGAGACCCTTCTAAACTGGGTGACGACAATAAAATATGTTAGAGAAGCAGTTTTTAGCATTTTGGGTTATGAGGAGTGGCAGGAGCCCAGTTCAATTAAAGTAGGAATGCAACCCAAAAATAGTTGCTTCATTAAAAAAAATTAAACGTCTATCCCAAGAAGGAGAGCAGTAGATAGAATGGGTAGCCATTCATTCATCTGCCCATGCTTCAGCCAGCCAGTCAGCTAGCCAGCTGTTCCACACACATATGTACTGAACACATCCTGTGTTCTAGGGACTTTTCTTGGAGCAAAATGTTAAGCAAAAGCACTCATGATTTTATTGAACTCTTGGCTATCAGGGGAATCTCTCCTGAGGACTCACCTCTGTCTCCTGTGCTGCAATGCCAGCTATTTTTTGTTTATTTCTTGGTAGATTGATAAGGATAGAAAATACTTTTGTAGAATCCTTCATGTAATTGAATGGTGGTGGTTTGTCCACATCCATGGATCTAAAAGAGTCGTATGAGCTTTGGAATTAGTTCTGAGCTTGAATTTTAGTGTTATCAGTGTTGTCTGCATGATATCGGGCCAGTGTGTGCCGGTCTCCCCATCAGCAAACTGAGAATAATAGCCACCTAGCAGAGTTACTGCAATTGGAGATGAGAAATGTAAAAGTGCCTGGCTTACAGCAAGTTTCCAATAAATGGTAGCTGGCAGTTATTGGTGGTTATCTGCAATTAATATTTTTGCTAGATACAGGTAAAATTGTACTTCTGTCTGAAGATGTTGTTTGTGATGACCACCTGGGAGGTACTAGCAAGGTTTTTTTCCGGCCTCTGTGAAATGAGCTAGCTACCAGGAGGCATTGGGATTGCTGCATTCCAGCGCCAGAACTAGAGTTCCATGCTTGGCCCTTCTTAGGCAGCTCCTGGCAGGGGAAGTGAGAGGAACATGGATTCCCTGCCCCCTGGATGACTTCTGCCCCAGTGGGGCAGCATCTGGTGCCTTGTTTCCTCTTGCAATTTTGGAAAGCTGAGAGCATTGCCTTTGGACCTGAACATCACCTGCATTAGCTGTGGGCCTCGTACGGAAACTGAAGTTTGAGAGTTTGAGTCTTCTTTTTTTTTTTTTTTTTTACAGTCGGTTTTGCCCTGGTCTGTGTGTGCATCCCATTTCCTCTGGGCCAAAGTCTCTGAGTTCATTTACCTACAGTATGTGCCTTCTGTGCCCCTGGTGATGCACACCGGTTGTTCCGTTGTCCTGGCCTGAATTTGGGCGGTGTCCCGTGGTGCTCCATTTGGAGAGTGAGGTTTGGCTTTTGACCACGATGTCTGGATTGCTTGGGAGCAAGAAGGATTGAATCGCAGCTAGCCTCCTTGCTGTCTTCTTCCAGAGAACTCTACATTTACTTGTTAATCATCTGTAAAGACCTTTGCTCTTTAAGCTTGGAGTTTAGATAAGTTTCGCTCGAGTAACAAGCATACACGTGGCGGACGGCTCATCTGGCCGTCACTGAGGAGCGGTTCTCAGACGTTGCTTTCCTTCTCCTCTTCAGCCAGGCTCACCTACGTCCTTTTCTTCCTTCTAAGGAGTCCACCCAGGAGTGGGAGACCTGCTGCTTCTCTCGTGCAGCTTTGCGACTTCAAGAAAATTCAGTTAGCCTCCTCACACTTCTGTCGTCTCATTTATGCAAAGTGTTAATTAATCCTGTCGAGTGTCGGTGAGGATCAGGGAGGATCCAGGGAGGCGACAGTGCCTGGGCATTGAGCTATCACCTCCGGGCTCTGTTGAGCCACTGAGCGTCTGCAGGGCCACCACTTGTCTTTGGCACCCAAACTCCTTCTTTTGTGTTGTTTGCTGCTCCCGGGCACCTGTCCTGTTCTCTAAGGCTGGTGTTCCCAGGCGGAATACAGCACGCCCAGTTAAAATCAAATTTCAGATAAACTATGAATCCTTTAAAAAAAAAAGATAGGGTAAATATCGCACACTTATGCTATAAAATCATTTATTGTTTATTAACAATAAATTAAAATGAGCTGAGAAGAGCCCCCATTTCCTGGCTGGCTAACGCCCTGGGCCACTGTTCCTACCACCCCGACTGTGAAACTTGTCCAGCGATAGATCTGCTCATCTTCTGGCCCCTCTGAGGACAGAGAGGGAAACCTGACCTCTTGTTAAGATCCTTCCAGAATTAGCTAAAGCCCCTAGAGTCTCCGAGAAAGCTGTCAGCCTTGAGGTCAAGAGTTCATTCCATGCTCTCAGCCTGTCCCACACCACGGGACCCCACACCTCTCCTCCCCACACGAAGATTGTCAGGGCTGTGGTCACAGGGAGTGCATCATCCCTGGCTGTGACCACCAAGCTGGATTTAAAAACAGTGTCTTCCTTGTAGAAAAGAATATCTCATTACACTTCAAGTGCTGAGTATGACGTCACGGTGATAGCTTTAGGACTGGTTTTCTTATCGTTCAGGTCTCCTGGAATCCAGGGGATTTGTGTGAGCTGTGCCTGGATCAGGGCGCTGCGAGGCCCTGGGCCTGCAGAACCGAGTCTCCCCGCCTCGTCCTGCCAAGTGTTCGGGGCTCTGCAGCTTCCATTCTCCTCCAGGAAGACCCCTCACCTCTGGGCTGGAAATGAGGTTATGCTTGTTTCTGCCCCACCCCCAACCTTGCTCTGTCCTTTCTTTGTGCTCTGCTTCCTCACACCCCCTTCCTGGCATGGTCTCACACCCACCCTCTCCTCTTTGGGCCGCCTTTCCCCAAATCCAGGCTGCAGCTCCTTGGGTCCTTGTGTGCACTACAGGGGACTTCAGAAAGTTCATGGGAAAGTGGAGTTGAAAGATCAGCTTGTGGCAGGCGTTGTGTCTCGGTGGGATAAGACCCTGCTTGCCACGCTTACATCCCATAAGCAAGTGCCTGCCGTTTAGTTCGGCCTCTGCCTCGGCTTTTGTTCCTGCTTACTGATAGTGCACCCGGGAGGCAGCAGATGATGGTCCAGTCCTGGAGTCCCTGCCACCTGTGTGAGAGACACGGATGGAGTTCTGGGCTCCTGGCTTCAGCCTGAATCAGCCCTGGCTGTTGTGGGCATTTAGGGGAGTGAACCAGTAGATGGAAGACCAATCTTTCTTTCTGTGTCTTTCTGTATTTCAAGTAAATAAAATGGATTATTTTTAAAAAAAGATTTATTTATTTATTTATTTGAGAGGTAGGGGTAGGGGTAGGGGTAGACGTAGATGTAGATGTAGATGTAGACATAGAGAGAGGTCTTCCATGCACTGGTTCATTTCCACAATGGCCACAATGGCCAGAGCTGGTCCGATCCAAAGCCAGGAACTTCCTCTGGGTCTTCCCATGTGGGTGTAGGGGCCCAAGCACTTGGGCAATCTTGTAGTGCTTTCCCAGGCCATAGCAGAGAGCTGGATTGGAAGTGGAGCAGCTGGGACTTGAACCAGCGCCCATATGGGATGCCGGCACTGTAGGTGGCAGCTTTACCCGCTATGCCACAGTGCCACCCTATAAAATGGATTAATTAATAAAAAAGCTCATTGTGGAGAAAATGAATTTTAAAATTCGTGCACAGTTTTTCGTAATATGCATCTCCTGTGAACTTGTTGAAGACCCTCATCTTTTCATCCTTTTTAAAGTCATTGATTTCTGGTGTTGAGGATCTGATACTTCTTGTCTGTTCTCTTGTAGAGACGGGGGGAGGGTTCCCCAAGAGTCAAAACTCCTACCTTTCTGTGCTAACATTTAGATATTGCCTTGCACATCATAGATGCTTGATTAGTCAAATAAAAATTTAACACTAAATCATAATATTTATCTAAATAATAAAGAAGTAGGTATTTGTCTGTAGATAATTTGTGCTGGGGTGTTCCTCTTCCTGCCATGCCAAAGTAGAATGAAATGTTTAAACAAATTACATACACACAAACACACACACATACTCTTTTAGGTTCTTCTTTTAAAAAAAGCAAGGGAAGATGCTAACACATTGGGAGGATTTTTATCCTTTAGTTCAGCATTTTTAAAAATTAATAAACTTTATTTTTCGGAGTAGTGTTAGATTCATAGGAAAATAGAGCGGAAAGAACACAGAGTTCCTATTTGCCCCTCTCCCCTAATATATATAATTTATTTGAGAGTAAATGGGGAGGGGAGGGTGAAGAGGATGAGCGAGTGAGAGCGAGAGTGAGAGAGAGAGAGAGAGGTTCTCCCATCCATTGCTTCACTTCCCAAATTCTTGCAATGGCTATGGCTGGACCAGCTGAAGCTGGGCACTAGAACTCAGTTCAGGTCTGCCATGTGGGTGGCAGGAACCCAGTTACTTGGGCCATCGTTAGGTGGAATCGGAGCTGGAGCCGGGAATCCTAGCCAGGTACTCTGAAATGGGATGAGGGCATCTTAGATGCTGGGCTGAACACCCACTGCTTTCTGTCTTTAACTAAAAGAGTGAAGAAGAGATGCAGCACAGCCCCAGAGAGCGAAGCAGGTGGCAGCGTGTTTCAGTGTAAGGGCTTTGAGTCGGAAGGAGGGGGTTCCCCCACGGAACCAACTGTGTGACATTTTCACAAGTTACGCAATGTCTCTTGAGCCTTTATTTCTTCATCTGTTAAACAGATTCGCTTATAACTATCTAATTATTTGAAATCAGTAATATGCTACATGTGAAGTGCTTAGAAAAATCTTGTCACATGATAAGCAACACAAATGTTAGTTATTTGCATAATTCTGCTGTTATAAAAATGAGTTGCAAGGGCAGGTGTTTGGCATAGCAGATAAGATGCCACTTGGGGGACCCATATCCTATTTGAGTCCTGGGTTTGCATCCAGTTCCAGCTTCCTGATCATGTGCACCCTGGGAGGTGGCAGGTGATGGTTCAAGCTGTGAAGTCCCTGCAACCCCCTTGGGAGACCTGGATTGAGTGTGGCTTCCTGGCCTCAGCCTGGCCCAGGCCTGGCTCTGTGGCCATTTGCAGAGTGAACCAGTGTCAAGGAGTATCTCTGACTCTCTGTCTCTCCCTTTGTCTGGCTGCCCCTCTGCCTTTCAAATAAACAACACAGAATCAAAGTGAGCTGTCGGCTCTGCGATTAGGGACTGATCACGTCGTGGGAGAGTCCACTGGATTCAGTCCTTTGAGTCTGAGGTCCCTTGGGGTTAGGGTCGCCTTTCCTCTGAGGGCCGGGTCTTAGAGTGTAGTTCTCAGTATGCGGAGTTCCGTAGGCCGTGGCTGTGGTTTGCCCACTTTTGGCATTATCGGTCGGTGTGTGTTCACAGAGCCCTGCACGCACAGTTTACTTGTATTTCTCTTTTTGGTGAACTCAGCTCCATCACCGATGAGCTGTGTGACCTTGGGGAAGACACATAATCCCGCTGACCTTTGGTGTCCTCGACTGCGGAACGGAATCAGCCTATTGGCTCTGCTTACCTCGGTGGGTCGTGAGACGCATTTCATGTCCCTCTGGAAAATGAAAGGTGTCCCATGGTGTGAGTAACCAGGAGGCACCGCCTTCGGCTGCAGGGCAGGCGCTGGCATCTCAGCGGTGACAAATGGGGACGCTGGGGCTGGAGTGGCGCGCAGACCTCATCTCGCCAAGTCCCTGATGACCGCAGCAGCTTTTGGGTTTCGCAGGCAAACAGTCTGCCCCAGTCTTTCCCATTGTTGGGGCTGAAGCTGTAAGACTGCTCTGTGGGTTTTGTTTCTAGGAAACTGGTGTCTTAGAAGCCCGCCCCCTCATGCCGGCAAACGCGTCTCCTCTCTTGCTTCCCTGTCCCTGCTTGGCTCTTTAAAACTGTGCCTTTATCGCTGCTTATCATATGACTGCACAGACGGCCGTACAGCCAGCTATTTTAAGGGGAACAGGGGGAGGAAGACAGATAAGACAGTGATTCAGAAACGGCAAGCGGAGCTGTGTGGTTGTCCCCTTGTGGGTGGGATGACAGCAGAGTTGTAGGCCGGGGCAGCCTCCCGAGCGCCCGCACAGGCAGCCAGCCGGGCCCGGCAGGATGGTGCTGGAAAGCCTGGCCCCGGGAGTGCTGGGCTGAGCTCTGCTGCCCTCCCAGGCGGGGCTGGGAGCAGTGGGGGCTGCGGAGGATGGGTCTCAGTGTCTGCTCCCAAGGAGCAGAAAAGGGCGCAAGGGCCATGTGCAAAGACCGACTGCAGCATTTCAGTGAAACCCGTGGGAAGCTGGGTCTGGCCTGCGTGGTTGCTAGAGGTGCAAATTAGTGGCACCATTTTTGGGAAAGCAGCATGGCAAGCAGTATCTGTAAAGATTAAAAGGCATACGAGGGGACTTCAGGAAGTTTGTGGAGGGGCCAGTTGTGGTGCAGTACAGTGCTATATCCCTCATGTACACTGGTTGGAGTCCTGGCTACTCCACTTCTGATGCAGCGCCCTGCTAATGAGCCTGGGAAAGCAGTGGAAGATGGTCCAAGTCCTTGAGTCCCTGCAACCTACGTGGGAGAACCAAATGGAGTTGTTATGGGCTCCTGGCTTTAGCCTGGCCTAGTCCTGGCCATTGCAGCCATTTGAGAAGTGAACCAGCATATGGAAGATTTCTCTCTGTCTCTCCCTCTCTCTCTCTGTAGCACTGCCTTTCAAAGGAATAAATAAATCTCTAAAAAAAGTTTGTAGAAAAGTAAAATTAAAAATTAGGCTTCTGTGCAAAATTATGAAATCCACTTTTTTCATAATATCTTCATGTTATCTGCATGAACTTTTTGAAAACTATTCATATGCATAGATTTCAAAAAATATTTTTTCTTGTTCAATACACACACACACACACACACATATATATATATAGAGAGAGAGCGCCAGCACCTACCTATCTGCTAGTTCACTCCCCAAATATCACAGTGGTTAGGGCAAGACCTGGAGGAAGAGCCAGGAATGCAATCCCACTCTTCCACATGACAGAGTTTACTTGAGTTATTACTGCTGTCTCCCAGGGAGGGCACATTGATGGGAAGTTGTGATTGGGAACTGGAACTGGGAATTGAACCCAGGTACTTCAGTGTGGGATGTAGGTGCCTTAAATGCTAGGCTAACTACCCTCTTTGGATTTCAGTTTTTTAGCACTCAAAGCTCATCTTTTAATTCCATTTTCCACAAACTTTTTGAAGTAACCTCATATAATCCAGGTGATCAATTCCATTTTTAGATATAGATGTGTGTGTATATATATATACACACACACACACACTCATATGTCTGTATGTATTGTGATACAGTAACATTACTCACCATCCATACACTAGCTTGTCTCTGTTGGCTGAAGGGCAGCCCTGTGGACACTGCGTAGGAGTGTCCTACGTAGGGTGCTGTGTGCCTTCCCTGATGGGTGTTAGATGTGAGGCAAGTAAGCATCATTTGCCCCTTCTCAAAGTTAAGTCTGTTAACTTGCAGGGTTTGTGTGCGTTTTTTCCTTTTTGGAGAGGGACAGATGTAAGAGAATAAAGACACATCTTGAGTAGAGCCTTGTTTCCCTCTCTGGGCCAAGATTCTCCACTGCAAGCATCTTGGGAAGTGGATCTCGAGCAGCAATTTTCAATATGGAAATAAACAACGTGGAAATGATCAGAATGCCTGACATGCAGTAAAGGTAAATACTGCTTTGCAAAAACTTCTGTTATAGTTTTATTGATGTGAGTTTACTGATCTTGATTCCCACCACACGTCCCAGTAGAAAAAAAATGGAGAAATGCTATCCTAGGATACAGCGCCTCATCCAACATAGGTTTAGTGAATACCCGTAAGGTGCAGATAGGAAAGTGGAGACGGTTTCTGCACTCAGTGAGCTCACAATTGGCGGCTTAAATGATTCCATAAAGACAGATGTTTTATGGTTCCCCAGGGGAAGGCCAGTTGAGGCTTTGAGGAAGAGGTGGCTTAGACCTGGGCCTTGAAGGACGGGGTGAGGGGTGTCAGGGGGGTACACTGGTCTGAAAATCTGGCTTGATTGCTCTTCAGTGAAGGAGCCTGTGACAGAGAAGCCTGCAGAAGCGCCCTGAGCAACTGAAACACCTGTGTTCTCCAAGGATGCCTGCCAGTGGCATTCACCATCAGATAGTGGTACAGCAAGGTTCCCGGGTTGAACCACAGGGTTCAAGGTTAGAGAGCTCAGTTCATGTCCTGTGATACATGGTGGGGTGCCCTAGCACTAGCTACACTTCTGCCAGCACAGGAGTGCAGGGTCTTTGGAAGATAAGGCATTCTGGCTTCTCCTCTTAGTGCCTACTCAATGTCAGTACATTTATTTGACAGTTGTGCTTTTTCTCTTGATTGTCCCATTAAGGCTGTATGTTAGTGAATATATGGGTGTATATCCTTATATAAAAAGTATACAACACACCCACACATTTACTCTTTTAAGTATATACACGGCACAAGTGTGTACTCCTTTTTAATTTGATATTTGTGAACAACAAAGACCAAAGGAATTTGAAGTGGTGGCTGAAGCAGACGAACAAGTACTTGGGTCTCTTGGTTTCCAGAAGGGCTATTTACTGCAGATGCATGGAAGTTCCCAAACACACTAGATCCAGGAGACCAGGACCTGGAGCAGAAGGTACTGATATTGGTACCACTAACGTTTAACACATCATACATGTATGCATTTCAGTTACATGAGAAAGGCAAGCAAAGGAATCAAAATGCCTTCTTCTCTTATTTTCTTCCTACTTTCCCTTTCCCCTTCCCTCCCCACCCCTCCTCTCTTACAGGGAAGATCAGATGGGGGAAAGGGCTATGAAACATTTTCCTTCTAATTGGAAGGACATAAAAACTGCTGTCTAACAACAGATGCTCGTTAAATCTTCATTAGTAGATCAAAAAATGTGAGCTCAGAAATGCAGTGATTTGCTCAACGTAAAAAATCCAATAGAGAACAGAAACTATGAGCGAACAGTGAGCTTGATCTTAAGCAAGGTGCCCGTATCACTCCACTGTGCTGCGTCCAGTCCTCCCCATCACATTTCTGTCAGTCATCATCCGTCCCCCATCCATCCATCACCTGTCCATCTGTCCATCCTGCCTCTGCCTGCCTGTCAGGTTACCTGTCGAATGATGCCAGTTCCATGTGTCTAGAATGTTTAGTGATGGAGGCTTGTTGGTTTATTTAGTTTGCTGTTCAGATGCTGACTGAGGTCGGGGCAGTTGATCAGACCACACCCTGGCCTGACAGAAGCTGAACCCTGTCTGCGGGCTGACGGAACCGTCTGCCTGCCCCTCAGCCACCAGTCTCTGCATGTCAGGAGGCCGACGGAAGCTGGGATGAGGGGTTTTTCTTTGAAGGCTTCCTCTTTTCTTTTGGTGATGTCCTTTCTGTTCCCCCTGCTTCCAGAACTCTCCAGAGAGTGCCAGGATCCATTTACTTGTGTCGCTCAGTCAGCCTGCTGGGACGGCCAGTCTTCCTTTGGAACTGGAGCTCTGTCTCACAGCAAGTCCCCTCGAACTGTGTTCCACACAACAAAGGAGACTAATAGATCATGCACGCTCCAGAATGAATGCCTTAATCAAGTGAATTGGGAAAGCACTGGATTACGTTAAGCAAAACACTGACTGGAGGTTAGCAACACTTACTGCTTATTTCCCACAGTTTCTCAGATGGCAATTGAGTAGTTTCTAAGTTCATTTGAACATGCGACACTATTTTGGGGCTGGTGCTTCTGTCTCTCACTATCGGTGGGGAAGCACTGCTTTCGACTCTGGCCCTTACCATTTAAAGAAAATACTCGTATCACGTAGGTGGGGTGTGGGCCAAGGAAGACTCGTGTGATGATTGGGAATGGGCCATTGTTTGGTTTTGTTCTTTTTTTTTTAAACTTTCTCCATTAAGACTAAAATTTAACTTTTTAAAGTAGAATCTCAACTTTTTTTTAGTAGGTATCTGACTCTAACAGAGAGAGAAAAGCTTGTGTTGAACAAACATATGAAAATAGGAGTGCAATTAGGGCCTTCGCTGGCAAGATTTTCTGAATGATATTCTGGGAGCTCACTCTTGTTCTGTCTTTAGCCGGTGACATTTATAAAGCAAAGGCAACGTTGCGGTCCCAGGGACCGTTCATATAGAATGACAGGGGCCCATGCCACAGGCCCACGGGCCTCCTTTTCTCCCTGAAGTGGGCCAGAGGCAAGATCACCCAAGAACCATTTAACTCTTGCGTCTTCTCTTCGAAAATCATTAATCCCTTGACAAGCCCCAGGTCTTTGCCATCAGTAGCTCTGGCGTGAAGGTGTACGTCAGCATCTCCAGTCCTCGGACCGGTTGGGAAATGACTGGGTAGAGGCTGCCTGCGCAGAGGTGAGTGCGGTCCCGCGGGCGGCCTGGCGGGGAGACGTGGAGAAGGCAAAGTCTGGTTTCAGGTTCTCAGGCTCTGCCTTCCCAAGTGCCTTCACCCAGAGGGTCGCATTCAAGGGCTGGAATTTTCACATGTGACTGACAGGTGGCGATCGATCCAGGTTTCGGGCAGGTCCACACGAGGTCGGGCCTGTTTGCGAGACGGCGATGCATCAGCTCAAACCTTCAGCCGTGGCCAGGGCCCGCCTCGCTCGCGCTGGAGGGACGTCTTGCGAGATGACGTCACGCTTGAAACGCCGTCTGCCCACTCTGTGAGGGATTAGTGCCTTTCTGCTTTAAAGGAAAAAGAGGCCATAAATTACTGCGGAATGTTATGGCACTGTCCACAGCATGGATTGGATGCCAAGGAAAAAGAAAACTCTGGCTCCTTTATGGAAAGCCAAATGGAAAAAGGAGATTGCTTCCTGAAAGGGGGCCACAGCCTGAGGTGGGGCGGTGGAGGGCAGGTCTGTAGCGCTCCCTCTCCTGGGCTCCTTGAGGCGATTTGGAAGGTTCTGGGTCTCCTCTTGATTACCTGGAAGACAAAACAAAGCAGGCACCTGGCTCTTTGGGAAACGGACGATAGAAGAGACTTTTTGGTAGCAAGGTTTTTTTGTGTGTGTGTTTGGATTATGCTTATTATCAACCCAGTATCTTTATTTCTGTTTACCTCGGATGGTCCACATCCCAGATTCCGACGCCACGTTCGTCAGATGTCAGAGAGGGGAAGGAAGGGGTGAGGTGGGAGTTTCCGAGGCTGGCAACTGAGGACGATGAAGGCAGGCAAATCCCGGGGACTGGACTTCATCATCGATTACAAACACACAGAACAATCCGGAACATTGTTAAGTTGCAAAACAAAATAGGAACAACACTGAGACGGCACTTTGTAGACAATCAAGGGTATGTGAAAAGCTCTTGGAAAATGGAATTTAAACATAAGTGTCGTTTGGTGCAAACCTTTTTGACATCAGGCGTGGTTTTTCGCAGTGTGCATTATCCATGAACTTTTTGAGGACCCTGTGGTGTTCCTCACACCAGGAAGACCCAGTGCGTCCCTTGGCCTCTGGCCCTGCGACTTTGACTTTTCTCAGCTTGCTTTCCTTTACGGAGAAGGACAGTGAGGCTCTTTAGAAGTCTGGCTTTCATGCTTTCGTCTGAGCAGTAAGGGCTCTTGCGCCCAGTGTAGGGCAGATGAACACTGTTGATTCCCTGTCATTTACCTTTTTCAGAATTGGAGTGAATCTAAATGAATCATAACAGTTGCATTTTGTAATTATTCTCCTGGGTATTGGCTAATTTTAAACCAGTCTGACGAGTTTTAAGGTCCATGTGATTGGGGGAAATTCAGCGATGCATTTCCCAGTTGGATCGCCCCCTTATTTCCTCCTCCCCCCCCTTGCCTCTTTGCAGGTGCTGATCTACTTGGCAGGGTTATCTTGAACATCTCAGCTGGGGAGGAGGAGGGGAGGCCGGGAGGGGCTGGCCTGAAGTTCATGCCAGAAAAGTCTAGGCCTCTGCTTATCAGCTGGCACCACTCAGAACTCCCAGACAGGCCTGAGCCCGGGTGGGGAGGCAGCTGTCCACCAGGAAGCCTCCAGCTGCTGGGGTGGGGAGAGAAGCTGAGGCTGGAGGAGTACCTGAGCGTCCTCCCTGCTTGGGAGCTGCCATCTCCACTCCAAGCTGTGATGTGAGCTGCTTTAGTCCTGACAGCCATGCCCCACCTATTTATTATTTATTTTTGCCTTGGTTCTACAGTCATGGCGGTTCACGGACACTGGTTGTTGACTTGGTATTGCGTTTTGTTTGTGTGTTTTGAGAAGTGGTGTACACCCAGAGTGGGGGATCTTGAGGGCCCTGGGAAGTTCAGCGGACGGGAGATGGCTTCCCTGGAGGTGCCGTGAGCGGCTTGTTAGGAATCTCATGGCTTGTTAGGAGTCCCATTCTCAAGCTAGAGCCTCCTCGGCGTCTCGGCTGAATGTCATTGACAAACCACAGCTCACCTGTGCTGGCTCCCCAGCCAGTAGGCCAGTGATTGAAGTGTTCCTCTACAAAAGAGATTTTTCAAAACCCAAGCAAGAGCAACAAAACAATGTGAAACATTTAAATAACTCCTTGGAGTATACAGAGCTTTTTCCTCTCCTAACCCATGTGGTTCGGAATGATATCAGTAAGGATGGCATTTTCGCGTTAAAAGGAAAACTAAGTTCAAGATTAGGGTGTGGATAGAGTCTAAGATGGTTCTACAATGATTGCCTGTTGCATTCTTTCTTTCTTAAAAGTAAATATTTATTTACTTTTATTTATTGAAATGCAGAGGGAGTTTACTCCCCAAAGCCCAAAACAGCTGGGCTTGGGCCAGGCTAAAGCCAGAAGCTGGGAGCTCAATGCAGGTCTCCCACATGAATGCAAAGACTCCAGTACTTGAACCATCACCTGCTGCCTCTCAGGGTGCGCGTTAGCAGGAGCAGAGGTGGGACTCGAAACCCTCCCTTGAGCCAAGGCTTGCACGTCGGGTCTGATATGGGAGTGGGCCTCCCAAGCGGCAGCTGAACTGCTGCAGCAAACTCCCAGCCCCTTGTTGCCCGCCTGAGTGGATACACACACGGCTCCTTTGGGAGCAAGGGTTGTTATTCATGCAGAGGAGAGTGGAAGTCTCTGGGCAGGCTCCAAGGGGGCGGCAAGTCCAAACAGCACATGCCCGTCCTTATGTGCTCAGTCATCGACAGCTGGGGTTGGGGAGGTACCCAGTATCTCCATCCTTGCCTTTATATCTCCTTAGCTTCTAGATCATTCATTCATTCAGCAGATCAGAAAGGAGCTCCTGCCAGACATCAAGTGAGGAGGCCCTGAGGACATAAGTAGGACCATGGTAGGTGAGAACCCTGAGCCTAGAGGCCTGGTATCCAAATTGGTAGACAGATAAGCAAATGGGCAATTATTCTGCCAGGGTAGCTGGGAAAGTTCACGGAAGTAGAATTGAAAGATAAGCTTGTTTTAATGCAAAACAAAACAAAACAAAAAACAAAAAAAAACCCACTAAGGTGTATGCATAGGAAGGGACTTCGAAGAATTTATAAAATATATACTATGAGAAAACTATGCATGGATTTCAGATTTTCCCCCAAGATTTATTTATTTGAAATATTTATTTATTTGAAAGAGCAACTGAGATGCAGAGACAGAGATTGAGATCTTCCATCCATTGTTTATTCCCCAAAAGCTGCAATACCCCAGGGATGGGCGAGGCCAAAGGCAGCAGCCAGGAACTCCATCTGGGTCTTCCACGTGGGCAGCAGGGGCCCAAGTCCTTAAGCCATCGTTCATTGCCTTCCCAGACATGTTAGCAGGAAGCTGGACCAGAAACAGAGTAGCCAGGACTTGGACCAGCACCCTGTTATGAGACGCTGGCGTTTGAAGGCAGCAGCTTAACCTGCTACACCATAAGCCCAACTCCTCAAAGTTTTTTTGCACCAAAAATGACCACGCCTGTAATTCCATTTTTCCGTGATGTTTTTGAAGTGCCCTGGTAGAGTATAAAGCACTGTCGTGTATGCCATCAGAACTCTTAAAGGGATCCCAGCTAGACGTGGGGGTTGGGGGAGGCTTTTAGAAGGTGACAGCTAAATGGAGACCTGAAAAGAGGAAAAGAGTTTAACATGACTGCAGCGTGCAGGGCGGTGGTGGGTGGGAGTAGGAGGCATGGGGACAAGTAAGATGGCTCTGTCAGCTGCCATCTCCTTCCCACCTCCCCTCCCCTCCTTCCTGCTGCTTGGATCCTGGAACCAGGAGGGCCCCCTTGAGCTGAATAGCAGCAGTTTGGGCTTTATTCTGAAGGTACTGGGAAGCCAGTGAATGGTTTTTAAACAGGGAAATAGCCTGATGAGATTAGCATTTTATCATGTTGGAGAATGAAACAGGGACAGATTAAAAAAAGGGGTGGGGGCTCTTGTAGTTAGCCGGCTAGAGCTGTGGGCTGAAGGCAAGTGCTGTTGGCCATTGCTTTAGATCTGCTTGGGGCAATTGTGTCACAGAGGCGGCTGTTGAATATGGGCAGTGAGGAGGACAAGTGAAAGGTGAATTATTTGGTGGGAAGTGGGAGGAACAAAGCACCTCTAGGTTTTCCTGCCCCTTCTCCTCCCTCCAAATGTAAATATCCATTTGATTTTTCATGGAACTGAGAACCTAATCATAGAAGTTGGTGGTTTGTCCGCCTACTGATCCTAGGGGAAGCTTTTGTTGTTGTTGTTGTAACGAGGGTATTTCCGCCCACTGTCTTTTCTCCTTCCTCACCTATTTTTCAGTTTCTTGGGAGCTGATTGTATGTCATATAGAAGTTTGGGGTTTTGCTTTTTAAGATCTTTAATATTCTTCCTGTTTTCAAGGGTATTCAGAATATGTAATGCAGTTCTTTTGAATTATAGAATGCAAAATACTTTTAAAGTGATTTTTTTTTAAATTAAAAGAATAAGAGACCAGCGTTAAGACTTTTGATTTTCTTTGGGCATTTGTGACTGCTTGTCATTTATAATTCTGGTAACGTTAGAAAGGGATCGGGGCTGGAGGATTTCTCCAGCGTTGCCTTCCGCAGATTGCAAATGTTTTGCAATGACTATTGCCAAATTAAAGATGCGTTTGTTCGCTAGGAGAGGTGACCAGTCATTCCCAAATGTCTCTCTAGATGTAAGGGTGTATCAGATGAGCACACGGGAGTCAGAGTGTTAGAGCGATACGTGAGGGTGTGTGCTCAGAGGGTGCAAGAGTCCATATTAAGGGGAATGTGTAGGGAACCCCTCTTTCCAGATGATTAATCGTCTAGAAGTTTAGCCTGGATTATCTGGGAACTCTTTTTCATTTCTCTGAGCTTTAACCCAGCTCAGTGGACTCTAAGATTTCCCACATGCCATAATGCATTATAAAATTTCAGAAGGCATGGCATGAGAATTGCAACTTCAGGAATTTGTAAGAGCAAGTGTTTTGGCTGTCTCCATTTCATCAGCTCCCGTTATCAGTACGGTTCATCCTCGGCGAGGTCTGGACAAGTGGAAAGTTTCTCATTTTCAAGTTAGTTGTTTTTTAATTGGTCACGCAAAAGAAAGACTTACATTGATTTTGAAAGACAAAACATGTCATTGTTTTTTTTTTTCCCACAAATGCCCAACTTCTACATGGCTGACTGGATATTGTTCAAATTTTCCAAAAGAAAAAAAAAAGAGAGAAACACCCTTATTTTGGATCCAAAGGCAGTCATGGAAAATTTCATCCTGAAGGGATAATTTTTCATAAATATGCAAGCAGCAAATGGCAATGTGGCTATAATAGCATCTGCCCCTGGACTTCTACAGACAATACCTTGTTGTAAACACTGAACCCGTTGCATCCAAAAGGGAAACATAGCATTGGAAGTTGGGATTGAGAATTATTTCCCATGAAAAGCTGCCCTGGGGAAGGTAAGGGCTCCTCCCTTTCTCTGCACCGCCTTACTTCACATTTTACGGTGTGCCTACCGTGTGGAAGGGGGCACTGTGCAGGGCAGAGCTGCCCTCCATTTGCAATCCAAAATGGGAAAGGCAAGTGCGTGTGGATAACCT
This sequence comes from Oryctolagus cuniculus, assembly GCF_051225735.1. NCBI lineage: Eukaryota > Metazoa > Chordata > Mammalia > Lagomorpha > Leporidae > Oryctolagus > Oryctolagus cuniculus. Next base: position 162,195,236 of record NC_142868.1, on the reverse strand, counting down.
CAGTCTGCTCCTAATGCGTGTTAGGCACATGGTCCAGACGGGAAGAAGTGCAGGTCTAGAGAGGTCGAGCTGATGGGTGCACAGACTGCAAAATCAGAGCAGCTCTGCTGGGAGCAGCAGGGCTTGGACGATGCGTTCAAGCATGAGGTGGAGTGGGGTGATTCAGGGAGTGGCTGCACGTGGAGTATTCTCACGAGGAGGGTTATGGGGAGCCGTAAGTGCCGAGAGCAAGGAGCCTGGAGTCTGTGGGTGTGTGGGTGTCTGGGGCTCCGCTGTGTGTGTGTTGATTGACCTCTGCAGGCACTTTGAACTTCTTTCATCTGGATTCCTTCCAGCTAGGGTGGAGAGGGCTGGCTCAGCGTGGCTCTTCCAGGTCCAGCCAAAGGTCTATGCAACGTGAAGGTGAAGTACTAGTGGAGCAAAGGGCATGAGCAGTTTCTGTTCCAAGCCTAGGCCTTGCTCATGTCTATCCTTTTATTTGGTGCTGATTGACATGGGAAGTTGTTTAGCATTTCTGTGTATTAGTAGAGCCCTCTGAGATTATAATGATGATTGAGGGAGAGGCAAAGAGAAAAGAATCAGAGATAAAGAAGGGTGTGTTGGGACGAAGGGTGAGGGTGCAGATTCCAGGCTGGCATTCACAGACCAGCTCTGGCTGTTCTGGAAGCAATAAAAGTTGGTAGGCAAGCCCTGGTGTGGTGGTTTGGCATGGATGCTATAAACCTGCAGAGGTTACTTACTTGGTTGGAGTGGAATGGTGAGCGCCAGCAAGCAGTGGAGGTCTAGCTGCGGATAGGAGTTCTTTCCAAGTCAGGAGGTCCTGGTTTGCTAGAACGAATAGAATGGAAGCACAAGCTCCTCTCATGGGCCCCTCTCTCTGCCCCTGGGAGCGAGAATGGAAAAAGAGAATCATTCCTCTGATAGCCCAAATAGGAGCTGACCCTCTAGGCTCAGACCAATTCTTTGAGTGATAGTTTTATGGTGCCCAGGGTTAAACATTAAAGTTGGACTGTTTACATGCTCAGGACATAGAGAGCCAAACTGGGAAAGGAAGATAAAGACAGGCTGATAAAGCACAGCCGACTTCTGCCGCCAGGCCCAAACTCACTCACTCGCAGATGTATACATCGTGGAGAACCCAGACATGTTGCCTTGGAGGAGTTTTAGGAGAGTAGGGAAACCTTTTAGCAAATGTGCATATTACAGAGACTTTCCAACAGCCTTATACCTTTCAACCAGCAAAGATAAATAAGAAGATATGGTTTGTCTCAAGGTGCTTATAATGAAAACCAGACGAACACACATAAAACAATTAGAGACTTGTCGCAGACGCTCTGAAGTTCTTCCACGCCATATTTGTTCTTCCTTCAGCAGACGTCTGTGGCGTGCGTGCTGTGTGCCCAGCCTTGCACCTGAGATTCGAGATGTGGAGTCTAGTCATTTGGCCCTTATGATCTACAGATGTCACTCACAGCGCTTTCTCTTGTGGTCCCTGTGGCTACTCTCCATTTGCCTTGCAGTGGGAAGTCATTGTGATCGTGTAGGGTGAGCTAGCTATTCTGAACTTTAGCTAGGTGGTTTGTAATTGCTGGATGAGAAATGGCCCCATTATAGGTCTCCATAAACTGAGTCATGCGGTTTTCAGAGGGCCTAGGTAGAAACATATGACACGCCTGCATAGAGGCCGCTCAGCTCTGTTTTAGTGTCAGTGTTTGTATGTACACCGAATGCCTCATTGGGCCCTGAGCAATTTCATTGGGAATCATCTTCCAAAATGCATCTGGCTCTGCCAGCTAGTCCTTCCTTGGCCTGTGGGTAAGACCAAAGCTAGGGCTATTTCTTGGTGACACAGCTGCCACGCCCATGTGAGTGGACACAAGTGGCCGGTGCCTGTGGAATCTCCACAGCAAGGATGCGACTGCATCCCTGGTATTTAAAACAGCAGGACGCTTGGTTCTCCTCCAGTGCACAGTCAGCACTCACGGCTCGTGTACCATGTATCATCTGAGTCACTCATTTGGCGCTTGCTGCATCCTGTCTTGGGTTAGTAGTGACTGTGGCATGCATTCGTTTCTCCTCCCCTGCTGCACTGCCCCAGTCCTGCAGACACAGGGTTTCTTCCCCTTTCCCTGTCCTCACCAATGCTGTGTATGGGGAGCAGACTGGATTTTGTTTTAATTATGAGATGGCTAAAATGTAAGTATTGTTTATTCACACAGTTATAAATTGACTTATTGAGCTTATTAAAAATAGCATTAGGGAGATATCACTGACATGCAATAAATTGCGCATATTTAGAGTGTTTAGTCTGATAAGTTTGAACTTGGTAACTTAATATCTTTCTTTTTTTTAATTATGTATTTGTTTATTTGAGAGATGGGGCAGTGGTGGTGGGGGGTCCTATCCACTGGTTTGTTCTGCCAATGGCTGCTTAGGCCGAGCGACTGAGCTGGAAGATGAAAAGTCAATCCAGGTCTCCCACATGGGAGGGAGAAATGCAAGTACTTGAGCCATTCCCACTGCTTCCCAGGGTCTGCAAGAGCCAAAGCCAGAGATTTAACTCAGAACTCTAATGTGAGATATGGGTGTCCTAACCCATGTCTTAACCACTAGACCAATTGCCCACCTCTATAATTTATTATTCATTTTTTTAAAATGCCATTGAATGGCTATTCCTTTTATATACATTGCCTTTCTGTGAGTATGAGATAGGAACTTTCAAAATGACACTGTGGCGGTGAAAAGGGGTCAGTTGGCTCCAGGATGACTTTTGGATTCTGGTTTCCTGCCATTGTGAGTTGAGGGGTGTCTGACATGCCATCGGCACGCAGTAAATCCTGCTCGTTGACCGTCATGTGTGCATAGCTGTGGAGTCTTCATCTCTCTGCCTTTTACAAAAACGAATATTTTACATCTTTTGTTTGTTTAGATTTCAATGGGGAAGTGTTTATAATGGCCTCAGTAACTTAGAGCAGTTTATCCTCTTGACAAATCCAGCCAAGATTTCACTTCCTGAGTGAAGGGATCCTCCTGGCCAAGGCCGGGTTGAAAGGTTCAGTGGGGAAAGCAAGTCGATAGACCTAGTGCAGCAGGTATATCTTTTCCCTCTGATTCTCACAAGGGCTGAGCGAGTCCTGCGCTAAGATCATGCAGTACCAGGGCAGGCCGGTCGAGTTTTAATTGATTCTAATTAGCACCCGGATAGGTTGACTTTAACAATTTTCCCCCAACCAGTCAGCCAAGTGGCGCTAGGAAATGTGAGACATCCTTCTTTGCAGTCATCAAAGGGCCCAAACTATTTTCAGATGCAGGCTCTGCAAGTCCTGCCTTTCTCAGAAGTTGGGAGGAAGTGAGATAAGGGGAGAACAACAGGGGAGGAAGGTGCTGAGTCGTGTGCGTTCTGGACTCACCTGTCGGCTCTGTGGGGCGGGGAGAGGGTGCTCAGTCTGTGCTCTCAAGGCCCTTGACTTGAGCAGGAGAGAATGAGAGCAGGGGTGTAGTCAGGGCTCACTGTTTCCAGGGAGCTGGGGAAGTGTTCCTTGTGGTCATTCCAGAAGCATCTTCCTACCTTGAACAAGTCACGTCAGCTGGAAATGCACACTGATGCCACAAAAATAAAGTCTGAAAAAACAAGCGGTCCACAGTGTCCAGTGCTCAGCCCCACTCAGCTGGGATCCTGTGTCTGCCGTTAGCTGCGGATGCGCTTGTTTTCCCATCCCCTGGCTGGACACAGGCTTCCCAGGATGGACCATTGGATTTGCAGGCAATTCCCAGCCATTTGTAGTGGTAGCAGATAAAAGTAATGTGGGAAGCTAAGTACACGATCAACCCAAGGCCTTCTTCATTGGAAGTTTTCAGTCTTCTTTGCCGTTGAACTCCAACGACAGCTTCAGAGTACAGTTGGCTTGGGGGTGAGGGTGGGGGAGAGGGAGGGAGGGAGGGAGAGAGAAGCCGTGCCAGAGCTGGGCAGCCCTGTGAAGTTTTGAGGGGAACTCTTCTTTCCTCTCCTCTCCATGAAATGGTGCCGTAGTCTCTCTCCCTCTGCTTGACACCTGCTGTCAGGAGCACCTGCAGGGAGCCTGTTAGAGCCCAGTGTGAATATCAGCCGGTGGCTGCTTTTCTCAAGAAATTCGTCTGGTGAACCTGGGCCTCTTGGGGGAACTGCAAGGCCTCAGCGTCTGTGAAGGAACCCCAGGGAGATGTGGAATAGGCAGACATGACTCCGAGATTGCACTGGGTTGGGGTGGGGGTGGGGCAGGCCTGCCTCACTTGTGCTCAACGTGAGCACCAAGGGCAGGTTTCAGGCTGGGTTCCCCCACATCTGGCCTGGACCCACGATGGGAAATAGATTCTGCCCTGCAACACGAGGTACACACGTAAGGGCTCAGGGAGCGACGCTTCGCTTAGTCTTACCACATGAGCAACATCTCATCTATTTAGTAACCTTACTAAATTGATTGCACAACCCACTGTGGCACATGGCCCATAGGCCAGGCAGGGCTGCTGCTCTGAGCTTCCGGCACCTGGGCGCTTAGGGCAAGTTGGGGCTCAACTTTCGCTCTCCTTTCTCTTGCCAAGTGCAAAGCAGACTTGAAGCTGGCTCTGCATGATACGGGGGTGCTTTCTATGACATGCATGGAGAGTGTTCCACATGTCGGTGCATGAAATGCCTGGGATTTGTGTGCCCCGACCCCAGCCCGTTTGTGAGGCATAGGTAGGACCACGCAGGAAACACAGAGGAAACACAGCAGAAGACCTGGCGGGAGGAAGGACACTGCCCTGGCTTTGGCACTGGTTAGATCTGCGTTTCTGGCTTGCTCCTCACATCTCCTTCCCTTGCACTTTGTGGTCTGAAAATAGGCCCAAAGACCAGGAAGGTGCTGGACGGAGGGAAGCCAAGAAGGACTCACGTGACCCGGGCACTGGCAGGTGACTCCTAGGTAACCAACACTTGGCAGAAGGGAAGAACTGGGTTCCTGTCTGTGTGGGCAAAGAAAGGCAGATCAGTTCTCTGTTGAATGTGGCAAATACTTTCGCTTAGTTGACCAACAGTTGCTTGTTGAAAACCTTCTCTGTATGTGGACTGAGTCAGTTAGTTTGCTGTTTAAGCAGCTTCTTATAGTCACTGTGCATTAGACACATTTCTTTGCAAAAAAGATGAGATGTGCCATCTGCATGAATGCCCGCATTGGAATTCTGGAGTCCTGAGATTTCACTGCTAGCTTGTCACTCTGCATATATTTCTTTCTTTCTTTTTAAAGATTTATTTATTTACTTGAGAGGCAGAGTTACAGACACAGAGAGAGGTCTTCCACCCACTGGTTCACTCCCCCAAATGGCTGCAATGGCTGAATCTGGGCTGATCTGAAGCCAGGAGCTTCTTCTGGGTCTCCCACGTGGGTGCAGGGGCCCAAGGACTTGGGCCATCTTCTACTGCTTTCCTAGGCCATCAGCAGTTAGCTGGATTGGAAGTGGAGTGGCTGGGACTCGAACTGGTTCCCATAAGGAATGCTGGCGCCACCGGCAGATGCTTAACCTTCTACACCACAGTGCTGCCCCCTACATATATTTCTTGAAAGCAGAAGAGATTCAACTACCAGGATTCAAATAATGACCTTGGTGCCAGGAGAGAGTGCCAGGGAGTTAATTACAGCTAGCAAAACAATTGCCAGGTTTCCTAGGGTAAGAAAAGTAGTTTTTCCCCCCTTCGTGCTGTTGATAGCATCAGCTAAGGCACAGGCATTTCAGCCAATGTGCGTGCTCTACACGGGGTTGCACAGGCGCGACAAGTCCCTACTCCCAGGTGCAGGTTTAAGGAGGAGATGAGGCTCACTCACGTGCAAGCATCAGAAAGGGACCCTAGGCCTTCTAAAGTGGCCAGATAGGGCCCCACCCAGTATACACCTGTTAGGATTCAGTGTATCTGCATGCAATGGAAATTCAGATTAGCAATGGCTTAAAGACATGAGATTTTATTTTTTTCAAGGGTAGCAAGTCTTGAACCAGGCTACTGTGGTGGTCCATGAAGCCATGAGGCACTCAGGCTCCATACAGCTTTCTCGTCTGTTATCTGTAGAGTGTGGCCTTCATTCACATGGTCCAGTATGGCTGCCAGAGCTCCGGCTATCAGCACATATTACAAGAGAAAGGGGAGAAGGAGAGCATTCTTTTTAGGAATTAAGGAAGGTTGGGAAATATGTATATATTTCCAGGTATTCATGTGCACAGGTGAAAATTGAGAGAGTCATTACCGAGGAAAAAGAGAGAATGGATCCTGAGGTTGGTATCTAGGCATGTCTCCCCCAGGAACGCGGTGCGGCTGGGAGGGGAAGCTTTGTAAGGGCTAGGGATGTGCTTCACGCTTTCCTGGGCGGAGAAGACCCCTCTGCTGTGGCGGATGGGCCCGAGAGGGAGCTCAAGAAGACCCAGCTCTCGCAGCGCAGTCCCTGCCTTGCGGCCCGTAGGACTCTACCCAGCCAAGGGACAAGTCATAGCTCAGCAGGCTTCGGTTATTATTACTTAGCAATTTACGTACGGGAGACTTGGCAGGAACGATGCGGAGAATCACAGATAGATGTTCTTGGAAAGGGATCTTAGTCCCTTTGCTCGTATCTGTCCTTCACAAAACCCACGGTGGCTTTATAAGGAGTGGCAGGTTTTAAAGGAGACAGGGAGGCAAGGAGAAAGCAGGAGGCCTTAGCAGGGAAGTGCAGTTGGAGGTGCCTACAGAAAAACTTGTCTTTCATTTCTGTTTCATTGGGACCCCAGAGCAGCAGTCAGCAATCTGATTTTCTCCCTTCCTCTCTCCTGTAAGGGTTTGCAGAATACAGGGCCAGCAGGGCTGCGTGAGCTTTCAAGCACCATGCTGCCGGAAGATCAGGGCTGCTCCCGCTGCTTTGACTGCACGTGGTCCTGTAGGTGACAGTTGGTGCATCAGGACAAAAGCAGTAAAGGGGGGGTGGGCACTTTCAGGCAGCTGGTTAGGCCTCCACTTGGGATGCCCATGTCCCGTATGGGAGTGCTCGTTTCAGCCCTGGCTGCTCAGCTTCTGGTCCAGCTCTCTGCTACTGTGCAATGTGGTAGGCAGCAGGTGATGGCCAAGTGCTTGGGCCCTGCCACTATGTGGGAAACATGCATGGAGCTCTGGGCTCCTGGCTTTGGCCTGGCCCAGCCCTGGCTGTTGGGGGCATTTTCAGAGTGAACCAGGATGGAAGAGCTTTTTTCCCCTGCCACTCCCACTCCCTATTACTTTTTCAAGTAGATAAAAAAAATTTTTTTTAAATACAAAAATTTACCTATGTAAAGCAAGATATGGAATTATTGCTATACTTATATACTATATTATGTGCTATTTATTACCAACAATAAGAAAATATAGTGGGGTGGTTTGGAATTGATATACAAACGCAGCCTTAGAGAAAACAACCAGGGGAAAACTGAATGGCAGTGAAGATCCCATTCATGATAAGGATAAATGAGAGTGAATAAGATGAACTACCTCTGCCACAATATTGCCTATTTAAAGCATATTTTATGAAGGAACCTCAACCTGTTCATGGAAAATGGAATTAAAAGATAAGTTTATTTTGGTGCAAAAACTTTTAGGAAATTATGCATAGTTTTGTCCTAATAAGAATTCCGTGAAGTATTAGAAGACCCCTTGCATGTATTTAAATAGCATGGGACTGCCACTCGGATAGGCAGAGAAGTCATTAGTACAGAACTGAATCCCAGGCTGAGTGCTAATATGCACAGAAGACTTGTCTTCAGAGGCGTCGTGGGTCACTGAGACAATGATATGTGATGAATGGTTGGAACACCTGAGTAGACATCTGTACAAACAGAAATGGGGTCTATACCTTGTTGCTTTCTTTCTTTCTTTTTAAAGATTTATTTATTTATTTAGTTGAAAGGCAGAGTTAGAGGCAGAGCCAGAGAGGTCTTCTATCTGCTGGATTATTCCCAAAATGGCAACAACAGCCAGAGCTGGGTTGATCTGAAGTCAGGAGCCAAGAGCTTCTTCCGGGTCTCCCATATGGGTGCATGGGCCCAAGGATGTGAACCATCTTCCACTGCTTTCCCAGGGAGCTAGATCGGAAGTGGAACAGCCGGGACTCAAACTGGCACCCCCACACGGGATGCTGGCACTGCATATGGTGGCTTTATCTGCTATACCACAGTGCCGGCCCCTATACCTCACTTCTATGCCAACATATGTGTCAGATGGGTCAAAACATTAAATATTAAGCTAGTACATAAAAAGGATTTTAAAAAACCTTATGGTAACACAATCTTCCTAGACATAACACAAACTCTGGAAATCCTAACAAGAAAGACTGATAGATTAAATACCAGCTTTTTTTTTTGAAAAACCCACTTTGCATGGAATTGATCCCTGAAACTTCATGGAGCACCATCAGCAAAGTCAAAAGATAACAATGAACTTAGAATCACAAGTAAAAACCAAAGAACTCACAGCCTTACATGTATAAAGAGCTCTAATAAATTCAGAAGAAAAATGGGAAAAAGATTGTTGACAAAAAATACAGATGACTCTTAAATATAACAAAAACATTCAACTCCCAATAAGTTATCATTTTAAAAAAAAAGAATGGTAATTTTTTTTCTTTTATTTGACAGGTAGAGTTATAGACAGTGAGAGAGAGAGACAGAGAGAAAGGTCTTCCTTCCATTGGTTCACTCCCCAGATGGCCGCCATGGCCGGTGCTGCACCGATCCGAAGCCAGGAGCCAGGTGCTTTTTCCTGGTTTCCCAAGTGGGTGCAGGGCCCAAGCACTTGGGCCATCCTCCACTGCCCTCCCGGGCCACAGCAGAGAGCTGGACTGGAAGAGGGGCAACCAGGACTAGAACCCATCCCGGCGCTGGGATGCCAGCACCGCAGGCGGAGGATTAACCAAGGATTAACTCTGGGCGCCGGCCCCAGAGTGGTAAATGTTAACAACAACAACAAAAAAAACAGCTATCGCTGAGGGTGGAGGGAAGGGGGAAGCAGGCATCCTTGTCTATTGGGAGAATAAACTGGAATGTCTTCCATGGTGAGTGCTTTGATGATCGATAAGCAAATGCAAACTACACATACCTGATACCTCAGTAATTCCGCTTCCACCAGCGTTACCCTCCAGGAATATGTATGTGCAGGGACAGGCATGCGAGTGTTTGATAAAGCAGCTGCGTGTCTTCCTGAACTGCATGTTGGGCTTTGCTCATCTGCAGAATGGGAATGATGATTCGAGCTACCTGACCCTTGATCTGGCCAGCAGAGGAGCCTCTCAGAAAATCACGAGGAAAAAAAAAAAAAAAAGGTGTTGTCTAAATTTAGGAGATTGTTCTGTAATTTCAGAAAAAGGAGAGGCCCTGGTGATTAGGTAATAGCCCTGTACTTTGAAATGCCAGGCCAAAGGCAGCCCACGGTGCTGGATATCTGCTGGCTTCTGTACTAGGACATCGAGTGTCCTGTGTGGCCAGGGTGATGGAATTGCTGGCAGCCTCTGTGACCCTGGGCCCTGGCAGGTGGAGCATTAGCACCCAGACGATGTGTCCCCTCCACTTCCTCTCCCCCACAGCCGAAACCAGCTCTGGGCTCTGGCATTGCCTCTTGGGTGCCAGCAAGCGAGGACCCTTGAGGTTGGACCACATGACATTCACACCAACCTAAATCTGACTCAGATAATGATGCAACCTGTTGCACAGCCCATCTGCATAATTAGAGGTGAGGAAATTGCTAAGAGAGGTCCCTGAGCACTCGGAGTCCAGAAGGAAATATTCTCAATTAATTAATGGGTGGGCAGGCAAAAAATTTAATATTTAAGTTAATGTTTAAAAATTTGATATTAAAAAATTAAGAATGCCCCGGAGTAGGATGTCATCGCTGTCCAGACAAGGGTGTGTATTACAAGAAGGACAACTGAGATTCATAGGTGTTCAAACTTTGGTTTTTAATGTTATTAAAAAAGATACCATGTTAGCATTCCTTCTTTTTGCCCCTGTAGCCCCAACATAAGGTGTAATAAAACAACCATTCTGGGAGCTAATAAATAGCAGAGGCTAGAATTTAGCAAAATGAAGAGAATTCATCTTGGACGAATACATTATGCATATGAAAGAGAGCATCAGTCTTGGCTGTGTTAGTGGCAGATGCCTAAACCACCAAATGATTGTGTTGATTTTTTGGGTTTCTGGAAAGAGACCAAGTATTTGGACTCTCCCTGGCTTATGTAATGTGTCAGCTATCGCATTGGTTAAGTCGAGAAGAATAAGGAACAGAGAGCAGGACTTGCAGTATGTGGGCTGGGAGAATACCCATCCTAATGAGTTGTCACGCTCATTTTTATAAATTACGACGACAGTGAGCATACCTTGGTCCATGCGCATTAGCCGGAGAGACTGTCATATCAGAAGGCTTCTCAATTGCTTGTGTGCGGCATGATTCATTGGTTGTGCAGCAACAACACAAGAGTCCATGCCAGCCTTCTGGGAGCTCACGTTTCAAGCTGATAGTGCTGATGTGGCCAGAACATAAGGACACCAGGGAAAATGAGCAGAGTGGCGCAGGCGCAAGTGAGCCGTCGGCTGCGCCGCGTTTCAGGCCAACCCCTCAAAAGAAAAGCTGGGTTAAAGGAGCTGAGTAAGTGAGGGGTATCCTGTACGAGAAGAGAGTGATGAAGCACAGCTCTTGTAGCACGTTGGACATAGAATCTCATTTTCGAAAACGTCAAGACCAGGTTCCTGCTTACAGGGTGTCATATGAATGAAAGAAAGATCAGTGTTGCTTCGCTGAAGCTGGGAGCCGAACCCTGGCATCGAGAACACGAGCACAAATGAGAAAATGTTGTGGAAGAATAGAAAGGGCTGAACCAAGCGGCGGGGGCGGGTGGGGGCACGGCCTCCCCCGAGCTTCAGGCCGCTCTCCCAGCCTTGGCTTCTCCAGGAGGGAGGTTCTGGATAGGCAGTTTCAAGGTCGCTCTCCTTGTTAAAAATTAACAATGTAATCTATGCTTTGTGTCTTAAAAATGTATTTTATATGTTTATGTAATTTTGGTATTCAAAACACTTTTAATAAATACACATAAGAAAGAATTTAAATAGGAAAAATACAAAGGTTAGAAGTGACCCCTCCTCTCTCTCCTTGTTATCATCCTATAAATATTCTGTTCATTTTATAGGCAACATGTGTCTGCTTCTTTTGAAAGCAAATAAGATAATCACCATATGTATGATGCTACTTTTTTTTTTTAAACTTAATTTTAGAAATTGCTTTCTTAGTTCTTAGACTCCTGTTGATCTGCTTTCTAACTTGGGAAGACTCCAGTACAGTGATCCCTAGTTAAAGAGTTAGCCTGCTGGTGTTCAGCTAGCTTCTTTTCACACATTTTCAGTTCCTTCCAAATGTCTGGGACTACCATCTAAGATACACAGGTGTCTAAGATGTCCCAGTAAGAAAAGGTGCTGTGAACTACGTGCTGTTCCTCCCAAGGTGCTGTGAACCGTGTGCTGTTCCTCCCGTTCCTGTGAGGCAGAGCCCCACCTGTTATGACTCGAGGCTGGAGCAAGGCCAGAGCTGGAGCACGCGTCCCTATGTCAGCAGGGGCAGGGGATGGAGCATGCACATTTATTCACGGTGTGGACAGGGTTTTGCACGTTCACAGGTTTTTTTTTTTTTTTTAGGGATTTATTTTCTCGTTTGCTGGTTCATTCCCCAGATGGCCAGGATGACCAGCGCTGTACCAGGCCAAAGCCAGGAGCTTCTTCCAGGTCTCCCATGCGGGTGCAGGGGCCTAAGCAATTGGACCATCTTCCCCTGCTTTTCCCAGGCTGTTGACAGGGAGCTGGACTGGAAGTAGAGCAGCCAGGTCATGAACTGGTGCCCGCAGGGGATGCCGGCGGTGGCGCAGGTGGCAGCTTTACCTGCTACGCTGCCACGCTGGCCCCTGCCTTCTCAGTTTGACTCACACGAGGACTGCTGTTGCTGCAGATGACTAGGTTGTGGGTAAAGATCCGGTCACACTGCAAGCAAACACTTCAGCCTCTTTGAAAACAGTATATTCATGTAAGAGGTTTTTTTTTTTTTTTTTTTTTATTTTGTTTTAAAAGTTAAAGCAATATCACCCACCGTTACAGATGAATCCCTTACGGAGAGGGCTGAGTATGCAGCCGAGAAGCTGGCAGACAGGCAGTTCACAGAATTAGGAAGGAGAGGGGCGAGAGATTTTGCCTCTGTGTCTACAGAGACCAGGTGAAGAGACTGGTGTCCCTGTGGGAGCTGGAGAAGGGAGACAGTGGCCAGGCAATCGTGGAGCAACCAAGATCTCCTAGAGTCTAGGAACAGTGTGGCCCAGGCTGTCCTGGGTTACCCTGAGATGCATAAAGCACATAACCTTGGGTGCCTGCAAAGCAGGGTCACTGCACATTTATTTTGGAAAGAATTTAAGGTTTAATATTTACCTAAAAGCTTCAAGACAGTCAACATGGGAAAGCCTGAAGGTGGACTTCCTTCTCTCGTGGCCTAGTGTTAACTTTATTTAAAAGGACACACACGGGGACATTGAGTTGCAGGACTGAGGAGCTAAGAGCCTGGGCCCAGTAGAGGCCTTTGCAGACCAGTGAGCGGGCTCCCCCATCGGCCAGCCTAGGTGCTTCTCCTTCCAACCCTTGCAGGGTAGCATGAGCCATTTGTCTGTTCAGGGCAGGAGTCGTCCTTTTGCTACCTCCACATCTGATTTCCTCACAAGAACAGGCTGGGTGCACCTGTTGCCGGCTGCTGTGTCTCCAGAGAGACTGTGGATTTTCGCTGTGACTCATGAGTATTATTTATGGCCACCATACTGGTGGAGACCAACATCCAGACTGAATGATACAAGCTCTGAGTGTTTCCCCTCTGTCCATCCGTGGATTTTCTGGACAGCTTCCCACTCGCTGGTTTGCAGCGTGTGTTCAAGAAAGAAACAAGCACGCCTTGTCCGGCCCCTCCAGCAGCCTTCTCCCCAGGGCTTTCATTCCTAAAAGGCTCTTGGTTCAAGGGTCTGCTTGGTTGAATGGAAAACGTGGCCGTGGCCGTGGCCATACTGCCGTCTTGATAATTATGCTCTGCCTCACTTTGTGTCTGGAGGGAGACATAGTGTTTATCCGTCTTCCCTCCCCACATCCCTTTGAGTGAATCTAATTTATGCTGGCTGCTATTTGAGGTCATTAGCTCAGTGGAACAGCACCCTGTGCTAATGGGGCCAAGGTCACCACTCTGCGTGGAGGACAGGCTCTTCCCTGTAATGGACAGCAGCAGACCCGACCAGCTGCTTGGCTGGCATTTCTGTGACGTATGGGCACACCAGGTGGGGAGGGTACAGGTGGCTTAAAAGTCAGCCCATCTCTGGATTTCTTGGGAAGCAAAACTCTGCTCTGAGGGGCTGCTGATTGCGCCTCAGGGATTCTCTTAGGACATGGTGGTTTAAGCAGGACTACAGCACTTCTGTCTAAGGGATTCGTTCATTTATGTCTTCACTTATGCTAAAAGGTCCTTCAGGTGTGTGGTGCATTTTTGTTTGGGAAATCTTCAAGGTGTTAATGGGTTTTAAGGACTGTGCCCGCCGAGGGCTGTGCAGACTAAGTGGCACAGTCCCTACTGCTTTACTCTCCTAGGGCTGCCATAGCTGGGAACCTCGGACAGCATGGCTTATGACAACAGACATTTATTCTCTCGAGTTCTGGAAGCTACAGGTCTGAGAGCAAGGTGTTGACAGGGTTGAGTTCCTTCTAAAACCCCCAGGGCACCTGGCTGTCCCATCCAGGCACTCCCAGGCCTGTGTTAGCACAGCACTGCCCCAGGCTTTGTCTCTATGGGGCCCGCTGCCCTCCCTTTCTGTCCTGCCTTCTTATGAGGTCAGCCACTCATTGATGTAGGACCCTCCGCCCCCCCAGCACACAACCTCACTTTAACTCGCTTGTGTCGGCATAGACCCTCTTTCCAAATCAGGTCCTGCTCACAGGGACTGGGGGGAGGGCTTTGACGCACCTTTCTGGGGGCTATAGTGGAACTCATCACCCCATGTGATCTCAGGAAGCTTCCAATTCCATGGGTTAAGTGATGGAAAGATGGCAGAGTCAGTGTCTAGAGGCCCAGCGCCAGCCAACACACGTCCATGCTACGGGACAGAGGCCTGGTAAAGGAGCCTGCCCTGAAGAGTGGGTGGGATTTCAGTTGCAGACAGGAGGGCAGTGAGGACGCATTTCAAGCCAAGTGAGCGTGAACAATGTCCAGAAGGCACCTTTGGGCAGGCCTGGGCAAGGGAGATGCTCCTAGTAGAAATGGGAGGGAGGGGCTGGTGAGCTGGAGGCTGGAGCCAGTGGAGGGGGCTGGGGCTGCTCAGGAGGGCTGGGCTCGGGGCGGTGGTGACATGAGAAGAGGACACACAGCATGAGGAAGTGTGAGGTGGGTCGATGGGGGGTGGGAGATGGTCCTCAGGCCTCCCGTGGACTGGCGCACATGGGGCGAGTGCTCAGGAGGAGAGCAGATTTGAAAGGGACAACAAGGAGTTTGCTTGTGAGTGTGTGGGGCCTGTGATCATTGCTGCTCCTGGAGTAGGCGCTTGGCACAAAGTTAGGAACTTGAGGTTGGCCTTTGGAAGGACAGGTCAGGGCCAGAGGCAAGGACGTCAGTGTGACAGTGGACACCAAGGGAATGGCTGGAATGACCTGGAGAGAAAGTGGGCAGAAGCAGAAGAGAAGCCAGTGGAGACCCAAAGAGTGGGGAATCCCCAGGCTGGACAGGGGTGGGAGGCGGTGCGGAAAGGCCGGAGGAAGGGGTAAGAAGAGGAGAAGGGTGCGCCCCACCCCTGGGTCCTGCCTCACGCCAGCTGGGAGGAGGGAGCATGAGGTGCACGGACTGGACCAGCGATGTTCCGCCTGAGACTGACAGGAGCAAACTCTCAGTGAAATGGCTGGGCCGACTCTGAGCAGCGAGAGGTTAGGGAGCTGTGGAAGGCAGGCAGGCAGGCAGGGGCGGCTGCCACTCTCCAACAGTTTGGTGAGAAAAGTGACAAGGAATGGGCACCTGAGGAGGCAGGGGAGAGAGCAGGAAGTTTTAGTTCATCAAGGAGCTAGAAAAGAGGGGATAAATAATTGATGAGCCGAGTTCTGGAAAAGACGGCAGGCAGGCTATGGGATCAATAGCAGGGAGAAAGGATGTTTACCCGAGACTCCCCGGGGGAATCTTGGGAATGATGTCAGGGAGTGCTTGCGTGAAAGGCATTTTCGGCCCACGGAGGGCCACTCTCGGCTCTGGGGCCCTCCCTGAAGACTGGAAGGGAGAGTGACCCGTGGACCCAGCGTTTTGTGGCTGTGGATCTGTGCTGTTACGCTGCCGATGTGGGGACTGAGAGCTTACACCCTGGCCCCAAGAGCTGTCCCACAGATTCCTTTGACCCTTCCAGAACTCAGGGATGCCTCTGGAATTCCAGAGAGGGGCAGAGCATCTCATCTAGGAAACAAACGTGCCGTAGAAACCTTGGCCTGCAAAGAACTATCATCCCCGCCCCCCATCACCATTCAGGGAAAAATTTATGCTTCTCCCCCTATCCCTGCCTCCATCTACGTCTGAATGTCTGCGTCTGGGGAAGGGGGCGTTGAAGTCAGTTGGGGTTAGGAAGCCTGGGGTGCCTGACCTCAAGCTCACAGCGTGTTCAGTGGGTGTCAGAGGCAGCGAGTCAGTCCAGCCCTATGCTAAGTGCTAAGAGGTGTGACAGGGATGACTCTCCTGCCTTCATGGGATTTAGGGCCTGTGCTAAGGGAGATACAAGAGCCCTGGGAAGTGCATATGTACCTGTGCTAGCTGTATGCTTCAAAAAGGAGAGGCTAAGTCAGCGTTGCCTAGAGAAGTTGAGAAATGTTCATGGAGGACAGGAGAGGGACTTTGAATGGGGGCGGTTGGATGGATGGATAAGAGATGGAATAGTATCCTAGGTAGATGCCCGCATACCAGAAGCAGTGTAGCATATCCTTGAGGCGATGTAGCTGGCCAGGCCAGAGGGGGAGTGTATCTGGGAATGAACTGTGGTCAGGTAAGATGAACCTGCGTGGCGGAGGGCCCTGCATGTCCATTGAATGGTGTGCACTTTTAGCTTGAGAAAGGCTGAGAGCTCCGGGGAGAGAAGTGGTCATGTGAGGAATCAGTGCTTTGGAAACAGGGCTGCCTCGCTCTGCGACTTGCGTTCGGCTTTGAAGAGCTGACTGCTTCCTGTGAGATGTGTTCCTTCTCCACGTGGAACTCACACATGAGTTCTTCCTTCCTGCTTTTCCCCTCGGAGCTGGAAGGCTGGGGGAGAAATTCCCTTGTCTCTTTCCCGTCACCTTTGGTCTCTTGCCCTTAGCCACTGGGTACCTGTGGCGGCAGCCTCTGTGGACTTTCTCCTCCAGTGATGCTAGTGCACCCCCACCGCCCAGGCCCGGGCTGCAGATTGCTGACGTGGCGGTCTTTCTTTGGCTTGCCTGTGAGGAGATGCTGCGTGTGCTAGACCAGCGCAGCACCGCTTCACAGAACAACTGCCCGTCACCGGGTTCCTTGATGAAATCCCGAAATAGCAGTCCTAGACCATGTGGCATGCGTGTGGGATACAAGGCTCTTGGGGAAGGGGTGGGAAACAGAGGAAAGAAACAGATTTTAATGTCAGGCTGACAAGAGTTTATTATACACATCAGTGGTTAAAATAATTACTTTTTACAAAAATTATGAAAAAAGACTTTCTGGGGCCTTGTTAAATACCAGCTGCAGTTCCTTGCGATTGATTTGCTGGGGCCCCACTAGAGACACCTCGTTCTCCCAGACCCCTTGGGGGATCTCGGCAGGAGGCGGTGGAAGGGTGGCCCTGGGCTTCCTGCTCCGGTTTCTCCATTTTATACCTGGAGGTTGGTGTTGCTGGTGTCTCTCACCATCATCTTTTTACTTGCTTTCAAAAAGATAGGCCCTTGCAGCTAAGCCAAAGTTAGTGGAGGTCAGAGGAGGCCCGAGGACCTGAATCCCTGTTTCCCCACCCATCTAGAATTTAATCCAGGGGAGCTGAGAATGTGCAGAACTCTTGGGGCTGTGCAGCATCTTGTTCCAGAATCAGGCCTTTTGTTAGGCTCATTGTGGAGCTCAGAGCGCAGACCCTTGATGGGGTGGGTGAGAACCAGGAAGAGAGTGTGCAGGGCTGTACTGGTCATGTGACTGGTCACGTGTCCACAGCCCCCATCATGGGTCTCTTGTTCTCCCTGTGGGGCCCTGCACTCCCTGCCTGTTTATTCTGGCCTTTCCTCCAGGTTCCCTCCACCTTGGCTCTTTTTTTTTTTTTTTTTTTTTGACAGGCAGAGTTAAAGAGAGAGAAAGGTCTTCCTTTTCTGTTGGTTCACCCCCCAAATGGCTGCTACAGCCAGTGCACTGCGCCGATTCGAAGCCAGGAGCCAGGTGCTTCTCCTGGTTTCCCATGCGGGTACAGGGGCCCAAGCACTTGGGCCATCCTCCACTGCACTCTGGGCCATAGCAGAGAGCTGGACTGGAAGAGGAGCAACCAGGACAGAATCCGGCACCCCAACCGGGACTAGAATCCACAGGCGGAGGATTAGCCAAGTGAGCCGTGGTGCCAGCCCACCTTGGCTTTTGTACCTACCAAGGAAGACTACTTTCAGTGCAGAGCCCAAAGCACCATTCATGTCCATGGTAATGTGGGGGATTGTCCCCGGATCAGAATCATCCTGGAGATCACAGGCAGATGCTGTTTTCATGCTCAGGAAGATGCCTCCAAATAAAGCCGTAGGCTCTGTGGTAGCTGGCAGGCCTTGCATTCTCTAGTCAAAGAGCCAAGGATCTACCTGTGAGGGCCTGTGCAGGTGAGGAGGGGGGTGCGCCCCCTGCTGGCCCTGCCTGGCCTTCCTGCTTGCCCAGATTCCGCTTGACACTGGTCCTGAGGTTTCCTTTGGGCTCTGGAGAGCTTTGGGTTGGCTAATGCCATTTCCCTGTGTGCTTCCTAATGGTGCTCTTGGCTAAAATATGGGTGAAAATCCATTTTATTCTTCATGTAGCCAGGACAGAGAATGACTAAGAAACAAAATTAGAATGGAACTGGAATCCAGAACTTTCCTGACAAAAGTGAGGACGGGCAGGGGCAGAGAGCAGCCTTCTGTGTTGACCAAGCACAGACTGGTTGGCCCCCATAGAAGCAGCATCTCCCACTCTGTCACTCCAGCCCTGATGGCCTCACTCCTTAAGCAGTCTTGCTCAGAGGTCATCTTCCCCTGGGCACACTTGTTCTTCACCTGTTCTGTTCTCAGGAGCTTTCTGGAAGTGGCTTCCTGTTTCAGAGCCCTGCTAGTTCGCTCCCCAAATGCCTACAATGGCTAGGACTGGGCCAGGCCAAAACCAAGAGCCTGGAACTCCATCTGGGTCTCCCTCATGAGTGGCAGCAGTGGCCTAAGCTCTTGGGCCGTCGTTGGCTGTCTTCCAGGATGCATTACAGGAAGCTGAGTAGCTAAGACTCAAATGTGTGCTCTGACATGGGACATGGACATCCCAAATTGCAACTTAACCTACTGTGCCACAGAGCCCAGCCCCCTCTGTGAGCTCTTTTTGATGAATCAGCACCCAGGTCTTCCTGGAAGTACCTGGAATTTGTCCCTGGATTCTTCTATTGTATATAGGTTACATATCCTCTGTCCAAAATACTTGGGACCAGAAATGTTTCAGATGTTGGAATTTTTTGGATTTTGGAATATCTGTGTACGTTTTCCTAATTGAGCATTCCTAATCCCCAAATCCAAAATCCAAAATGGTCTGAAATTCACCACTCAACAATCAAAAAGTTGCAGATTTCAGAGCATTTAGGATTTTAGGTTTTCAGGTTGGAGATGCTCAACTTGTACATATCTGTTTTGTTTGCTGAAAGACATTGAGAATATTAAAATGAAGATTCTTGCACACATCATTGCTAGCCAGCATGAATGGAAAACAGCGTTTCAGCAGAAGAGAGAGACCAGTCTCCTGCAAACTGCCAAGCATGTGTCATCTCCTTGTAGATTTATTTTCGGTTTCCAGGCAGCTACGATTTGAGCGGCCCTCCGTCTGTGCTGCCTTCATTTTCCACAAATGCTCCGCTGGGTGCCCCGTGCAAATGCAATGTTTGGCTGCAGGTCAGGCAGCATGCGCTGGTTTTGTGGGCAGGCTTCTGGTGAAGTCCTTAAAATCAGGTTTTATGTGTGATGCCCTACTTGATGTATTCACATGAAAATACCCAGATTACCAGGAGGTACATTGGATTGGATCATTTTCTATCAAAATCCCAAATCATGTTTAGAATTCTCTTTAAGCAAAATTAATGTAGCCTGGCTTGATGGAAAACTCAGATCTCTAGTTGGGAGATGTGAGTGAAGGGTAGGGGCTGTTTGGGCGGAATGCTCCAGCCAGTGGGGAGATGGCTCCCTGGGGGTGCTGGAGGGGCTGGGGGCTGAAGGGCTTGATTTTGTCCAACGTCTCTGCTAATGATGTGGAGCACAAGTAAACAGCAAGTTAATGGACTTCCCAGATCTGTGAAATTCGGCAGCTGTTGCAAACAGCAGTGAGCCCAGGGGAAAAAAAATATAAAGGAAGAGGAAAGAGAGGAAGGGAGGGGGTGGCAGGGAGGTGATCCATGTACGGAGGAAACAATAAGGTGAGACCCAGTTTTTCAAATCCTGATTCTTGTACCCTGGCGTGGCTGCAAGTGCCATGTGGCCCAGGAGCCCATCTGGCCAAATGGCCACGCGGAGGACACCCTGGGGGTAGCCAGGGTCAGCCATGCTGGGGGAGTTGTCTGGGATACTGAGACTGCTTGCTTTGTAGACACAGAACGGGTGTTATCAGGTACGCAAGGACCGTGTGGTCACCCTCCCTTTTCACAGGATGAACATCCATGCACTTAAAATCTCACCACTATAACAGGTTCAGGTGTGTGTATTGTTCAGGGCAAATTATGCCCGGTCAGCCAATTACCAGACCCAAGTACCTGCTGCTGTCCGGGATGCATGTTCTCAGAAGGCTAGAATTGGAAGTAAGCCAGGAACAGAACCTGGGCCCTTTGATAATGATGTGGGCAACCCAAGCAGCATCGGAACCACTGTGCCAAATGCCCACTCCTGTTCCTATTTGTGATAGGCAGCCCTAGTCGTAGGCACAGGGCGTGGCTTACTGTTCCTACCACGTGCTTTTCTTTCCCTCTGCAAGGAAGCTCTGTCTCAAATCCTGCTGCCTGCTCCATTCTCCTTCTGGTCTTCAGGAGTTCATCCTTGGGGGTGGGGGTGGGGGGGGCTTTCCCTCCTCCCCAGAGGCCTCCGTGCTGACCTCTGCAGGGGATGTACCCCTGGCTTCTTGCTATTTGCTTCCCTGTCTGCATCTTCTCAGGGCTAAGATGCTGCAATGTGGGAGCAAGTGAGCCTCTTCTGTGCCCTTTCTCATCAACTCCATTGTCCTCAGTTGGTCCTTGGACCTGGCTGATGAGGGGCTGAATGAGTTAGCAGTGAGTGACAAAGTGGAGGAGAGAGCGATGGCCAGACAGCCTTCAGTGTGATACCACGTGGAGTCTGTCTGTGGGGGAAGGGCTTTCTGGTGGGGGCCAGGGACTCATGAGATTTGTGGCCAGCCCCGTGCTGAGTGGGTCACTGTAGACACAGCTCTGCCATCCTTATCCACATGTGCACCGTCTTGTCTTAGTGGGGATAGCTATTTAAAGCTGACCCTGAAGGAACCTGTCATGTAGTATATGGACCTGGAAGTTCTCAGAAGCAGACTGGGGCTGTGTGTGGTAGCAGGTAGGCTGGTCGAGGTAGGTCTGGCTCCGCAGGAAGTACTGGCTTTGGCTGGGTCACTGCTGCAGGCTGATGTAGGCAGGTGGGGAGTGGAGACACCCTCTGGGATCCAGGAAAGCAGCAGGTGGA
The DNA here is from genome assembly GCF_051225735.1 of Oryctolagus cuniculus. Taxonomy (NCBI): domain Eukaryota; kingdom Metazoa; phylum Chordata; class Mammalia; order Lagomorpha; family Leporidae; genus Oryctolagus; species Oryctolagus cuniculus. Next base: position 162,174,287 of record NC_142868.1, on the reverse strand, counting down.
TGCTGCGCCGGTGTCTGGTGGGAGTGAGACGCTCATTGCACACACTGGTGAGGGATGAGGGTAGTGTGAGGAGCTGTGGCGGCCAGGGGGCTTCAGCTCTGCCTCTCCTGTGATTGCCAGGCCTGAGATAGGCTGTCCTAGGGAGGTGGCAGCTGGGCCCAGCCTATGGGAGGTGGAAGGCGTGGCCCCCTGGGGTGAATGCCTTGGTTACTAATTAGGCTGCTTGGACTGAGGATAAATGTGTGTCTAAGTTTCCTTGCACGTAGCCGAGTAACACCTCTGAGTCCCTCCTGAGAGCCAGGGGCTCTGCTGAGAGGTGGAACACAATGGTGAGCAGGGTAGGAAGACAGTAAAAAGAGAGCTCTCTGTCACATCATGCCAAAGGACACGGGACACTGCAGTGGTGGTGATGAGGACGATGAGGGAGACAGCGCTGGTGCGCAGAGGTCCTGCAGACCCGGGAGGTCAGGGGAGGCTTCCCAGGGCCAGGAGGCTTGGGCTGCATGTGAAGGAAGGAGGCACAGGAGCAGCTGGGGGATTGAGGGGAGGGGGAGAAGCTTGAAGCCGAGGGCACAGCAGAGCACCGTCACTCGTGGATGTGCTGGATTTCTCCAGGACATTCCAGTCTCTGCTTCTGCCTGCCCGAAGGTCATCGGATGAAGCTGAACTTCACTTCGATGAGACCTGGGACGACCCTGAGGTCCTCCCTGTCTGCAGGTGGGAGCTGTGAGTTGAACCGTGTGGTTTGCACACAGACTCTGTCCAGGTCTCAGCAGCTCGCTCCACAGCACGTGCGCTCTGGACGCAGGGTCTCCGCAGACATGATCAAGTCAAGATAGGTTCATTAGGGTGGCTCCGGTTGGTGTTCTTGTCAAAAGGACAGCTTTGGACGCGGAGACAGACTTGGGGACGAGACAGCCAGGGGTAAATGGTGGTGGGGACTGAAACTGTGATGTCACTAGCCAGAGAATGCCCTGGACTCCAGACGTTGGAAGAGACAAGGAAGAGTCCTTTGGGAGCCGCGCTAGACTGACCTGTGCTAGGAACCAGGGTCCCTGTCCCTCCGCCTCTGATGAGGTCGCCATCCCTTTCCTCATAGGACAGGGCTTTAAAATGCAGGTGACCGGAAGACCCACTTACAGGTAAGCGGCTGGTGCTTTCCAGGGGGAGGTTTGGATACAAATAACTAACTCAATGAGAAGCTCCTTGAAGGCAGAGGCACCTGGTTCAAAATCTCCAGGACTCCCCTTGCTTGGATGACAGGGATAGACCCTCTGTGTTTGGAACTGATTTTTCTCTGGATTTTCTTTTATTGTCTTAAATAGAAATCGCCACTTGTTCTTATAAACAGTCTTAGAATATTTATTTTGTTTTGTTGTTTCAAAGACAATAATTGGGTTTCTGTCACAGTCTTTGCAAAACTATCTTCAACTGTGCAGCCTGTTCACTCACAACAACAAAAAAATCATAGTTTCTTATCCATATGCTCACAGTGGGTAAAGCTAAAATAGCTTGTTTTCTATTGCTGGTATTAAAATGATGGCTATGTCTCCAAATATCAAATGGGTAGAGTAATGCATTTTAAATTCCACTTGGATTAGGAAGCATTATTTCTGACCATATTATTTCATCTGTCCATCTGTCCATGCATCCATCTATCCATCTAGCCAGCCAGCCAGCCGGCCAGCATTCATTGAGCATTTGCTTGGTGCAAAGGCCAGAGACATATGGGTGACACAACCCTGCACGGAAAATGGCCAAGGAAGTCATGGCAGGAAACAGCACATAGAATGTGGGGTTATTAACGTTTGAGTTCCATTTGCTCTCTTCCTTTGCTTTTAGGATTCAATGTAGGGAAGCAGGTCTGTCTGTGCCTCTGCAGTGCAGTGTATCTCAGGGGAACCCCTGGTTTCATGTGTAGGGTTTGCTCTTGCTGCCTTGGGGATTGCTCATTTTTCATTCTTTCTCTGAACATTCTGTCTCCTCTGTGTCCCGCCCTCCTGGTGAATGGGGGTTGGAGAGGGACAGGAAGGGAGAAGGAAGGGAGAAGGAAGCTTTCACTTTTGCTTTGTGGTGACTACTCTGGTTGAAGACTAGGTCAGAACTCAAACCCTGAAGTGCCTTTCCTGCACCAACCGTGACGACTTGTGGGCATTTGAGGTTTCCGTAGCCTTGCACTGGGTCATAGTGATGTGGCCTTTGTCACCAGCCTCCCTTGATCCCTAGTCCTGACTCTGTCAGTGACCCTCTGGAGCCCTCCCCTTCCGCATTAGAAAATGAGATCCCAAGAGCAGTCTTGTGGAATTACATGAGGACAGAGTGCCTGCTCCTGTGTCCCACACGTGCAGGTGCTGGGTAAGTGGCAGACTCGTCCCGCCCACTCTGATTTTTCCAGAATCACAGGCAGGAGTGAATCTTTGATAACACAGTTCAGTGCCATATTTTAAGATTCTCATGAATATTCAGTTTGTTCAAAGAAGACCAGGGGTTGAGAAGCTGGTCTTGACCTTGCCAGCCAACATGCACTGTGACCTTTGGTGATTCTGGGCCCCCTCTTTTTGCACCCATTTTACCATGTGTCAGATGGGACCTGGATGGTCCCCTCTTTTTCCAGGGCAGCTGTGAGCTAGCAAGGCTGAAGTATTTTGAGATGTCTAAAGCTTACAAATGCCAGAGGCTGGCCCTCAGCCCTGTTTGGACATGTTGCCATTAAATTTCAGCTCCTCGTCCAGTATCATTTTGCAGGCATGTCTTTTAACACCGTGTCTAATGCATACTTGTCCCTGGATCTGTGGGAGCTTGGCTCTGGGTAACGCTAGAGGCCTGAACTGTGGTTGCACTCTTAGGACATAATTGTATGTGGGGAGAAGCAGCGAGCTCTATTTCACCTGCTGAAAACTCTAGTTACAGAAACATTTGGCCCAGACTTTCCAAAATAAATTCACCTTTGGGCTACATCCAGGAGTGGAAAATTTTAGCTGACAAATGGCTTGTCAGAAAATAGCAACGACTGCAAACTGGGGTGTAGGTGCTTGTGAGAGAAGGCTGGGTATGACCCCTGCCCTCAGGCCCCCTCTGTCCCTCCCAGGCCTCCCTGCCTACAGGTTATAGGCTCAGCAGAAAGAGAAAGGCGTGAAAAAAAAAAAATCTTGGTTATTGGCTGTTTTTTTCCACTGCTGGATAAACCTCCACCTTGTGGCTTCTGGAGTCATGGGTGGGCTTGCTTCCCTTTTGTGGGTTTGATAGCATTTGACTGGGCGACCATTCCCCACAGCTGGATATCCAGGAATATCCTTTGACATGATGGCGCTGTAGGTAGCTTTACCAGGCCTAATTCCTATAATCTGCACAGTGTCAAGAAGGTGCTTATTTTCAGATCAAATGCTGCTGACCTGATTAAGCCTTCTGTCTTGCCTGGGAGCCAAGGATAATGAATTTGTCCAGTGTAGTGGCTGGGGGGACCCTGGGGCTTTTTGACCAGGATTCTGAGCCTGGGTGCTGAGCGGCGCTTTGATAAAGCAAGCCAGGCTTCAAGTCAGACGTGGGCTCTCTAGAGCTCTGTGTCTGGGCCCCTGGTTCCCTGGCTCCGCACATCACTGCAAGCAGATAAAGGGATCGGGTCCTCAGCAGTTGGCCCCTCAAATTCGCATTGTTTGAGGATCAGAATCCATCACTACCGGGGCTTTCGGGGTGGGGTGGGGTGGGACAGAAACGTGGCTGGGGGCGCAGGGTAGAATGAGAAGGAGGGGGAGCTCTGGCGGGAGGTGCAGTCTGCCCTTGGAAGTGCCAAGCGCTGGCCGGGAGAACGGTGCTTAGTAGCCGCTGCCGGACTTGGCAGCAGAGGCTCCGAAGTGCTGTGGTATTACTCAGGATTGCCCTGGACTCTGCGTGTTCCAGCAGAGGAAACAAATGCACACCCGTGGTAATGAGGAAACGTGGCTCCGACAGCGCCCTGGTTTTCTTCCTTCTCCTCTTTCCCTTCTTTTTTCCCCAAATCCCCTCCCCGCCCTGCCCTTGCTTCTGACCTGCTCCTGTGGTTCTGGTGGGTCAGGGGCCCTGGAAGCAGTGACCACCAGCCGGTCCTGAGTGAGGGGTGGCTGGGAAGCCGGGCTCTGCCCCTGCAGGAGCTGGACTACAATCCAGAATGATACTCACTCTCCTTCCTGCTTTGAATTAGTTCAGCGTTTGCACACGCCACCCTCTCCGCCATCTCGTTCTAGCAGTATCTTCTCTCTCATTTGGCCTGAGGTAGGTTTTTGTATTGACCGAGTGATAGGTTGCTCCTATCACGTGAACAAAGTTCCAGCAGAAGGAGAAATGGGAAACCTTGTTTTCTCTGTGTGAGAGAATCTGAGAGCACTTGCAGGTACCCGTAGGTAAGACTTGATCTGAGCCAGCGCTGGGATGTAGTAGGTTAAGCCTCCGCCTACAGCGCTGGCATCCCATATGGGTGCTGATTCAAGACCCGGCTGCTCCTCTTCCGATCCAGCTCTCTGCTGTGGCCTGGGCGAGCAGTAGAAGAAGGCCCAAGTGCTTGGGCCCCTGTGCTCATGTGAGAGACCTGGAAGAAGCTTCTGGCTCCTGGCTTCAAATTGGCTCAGCTCTGACTATTGCAGCCCTTTGGGGAGTGAACCAGCTGATGGAAGACCTCTCTCTTTCTCTGTCTCTCCCTCTCTCTGTCTGTAGCCCTGCCTCTCAAATAAAGAAAGAAAAAAACTTGATCACCATGAGCAAGGAATGCATCTGGACTTGGTTTTCAGTTACCCAGTGCTTCTCACTCCTTTTTCCTCTGGGGAGGAAGCAGGGCAGAAGGTGGCTAAGTGAGGTGCTCAAGATCCCACACCAAGTAGGTGATGAATGAAACAAACCTGCTTCCCCTTGCACAGGGCAGTGGGAAATGGCCTTGACCTTCCGCTGTCACTTGGGAACTAGCTCATTTCTCCAGGGACAGGATTGGCGCTCATGGCCTCAGGTAATACAGTTCTAAGGTTTTATGATTGCTGGGTTCCTTCCAGGGACACACACTGCATCTGAGTCTTGGAGAACTGGCTTTTGATGTCTGCAATGTAAGTCCCTTAGGGCTCTCTGGTGGCTCCTGGATTCACAGATGTATGGTCCTTGGTTGGAGCAGGTGTCCTGTAACTTACCAGGTCTGTGGGTAGCACAGGCCTGCAGCTCAGTCCTCACCTCTTAGACGTGGAGGCTGCTCATCCAGCCAAGACTGTCATTGTAAGCAAACATTGGATCCCTTGGAGAGGCAGGAAGGGTGAGTGGATAATAACACCTTGTATTCCCCTCTAAAGCTTTCTACTTCTCAGAGCCATCTAAACATTGATTATCTCATTTGAACTTCAGATCAGCCTTTATCATCTCCATTTGACAGATGAGGAGAAGAAATGGAGACCCAGAGCATTTGTCGCTGGCCCAAGGTCACCATGCCAACTTGTGGCTGTTCTCGCCTCTTGCTGTTTGCCCCATGCTGGCCTCTGCTGGGGGAGGCTTCCTCTGCTCCTGGAAGTCCAGGGTGTGCTCTTCACCTCCACCCCCCAGCCCCTGCTTTTGAGGAGCTGCGGTGGGGGAGGGAGAGAGTTTCTCTTGTGGCTTCTCATGTCTGTGGGACACAGTTCGTGACGAATATGAAATAAAATGGAAACAGCGCCTGCTTCCTTCCCACACAGGAGAGCTGAGAGTCTGCCTCTGACGTGAGCGCCGGCCTGGAGGGGGAGGTGGCTCGGGCTGGCCCCTTCTCCCTGGCTCCTGGCTGCTGAGCCAGGAAGTGGACCTGGGAGTGCTAGGCACGAAGCGCCAGTTAGTGAGGCCCCAGTGCTCGGGTAGTATCGCTGGGCCTCATACCCTGCATGTTGCGTTCTTGCCTCTTGTCCCCACTTAGCAGACGCGGATCAGGAGCCTGCACTGTGGCAGGCGGCGGGTGAGGGGTGCTGGGCGTGCTGCAGGGGGCTGTGCCCAGCTTCTGCCTTCAGTGAGCTCCCCGTCTGCTGCCCAAGTCTGCTCCGTCTTCCTCCCTGCGCATTGTGGACTGGGTGTCATGGACCACAGGGCTCCCTTGAGCATCTCCACGGGCATAGCAAGTTGCTGTCTGGGCTGTGTTCCAGGCCCATGGAGTGCTCGTGAGCACAGCCGTGAGGCCTGTCCTGGCAGAGACAGCCTGTGTGTCCACTAACGCCCATGTCCAGCCAGTTCCTCTCCTTCCCTTATGACCAGGTATGGCCAGGGGAACCAGGTATGAAATATGAGAGGAGTCTGCGCCTCTTCTAGGCCAGCCCACAAAGCCTTCTGGGCCAATCAGTGTCCCAGGTGAAGCCCACGCCCCCTCCATCAGCTCAAAGCTGCCAGTCGTGGTGGTCTCGGGGTCCATGGGCTGAAAATGTCAGAGCCTCACTGGGGAAGGAATGTGCCTCTTCAAATCCCTGCTTGGAGGGCAGCCTCTCCCATGTGGACCAAAGCATACAGTTTTGACTCCAGTTGCACTGAGCCACTGGTATTTGGGTGATTGGTCTGTATCCCAATATGCTGGCGTGGGGACAGAGACTTTTGGCTTGATCAGCCACGTGGAATCAGTGGGACTTGTGGAACTTCTTGGGCTGCTCTTCTGGATTAGTGCCCTGGCCTCGAGCCACCTCCAGGTGTGGAAGTACAGGAGGTGGGGAACTCCAGTTCTCACTTCTGTGAGAGGAGATTGGCCTTGAATACTTGAGAGACTGTCAGAGCTTGGTGGCAGGTGCTGGCCAGGAGCACCCTGGGCTGGGGCCAACACCCGGCAGGTCCTGGCCAGGCCGAGATAGCAGACGCTTCCACCAGGCCCACACCCGTGTGCTGGGCTCTCAGCCTCGCTGGGGCAAGGCCAGAAAGCTGATGCAGTAGAAGATGCCCCAGATGGAGCAGCCCTCGCTGTGTTCCCCACCCTGGCTGTGTGACCTTGGGCGAGGCCCTCCAGTGGCCTCCGCTCTCCCGTATAGCAGCCGGTGTGACTAGATGACCGTGGGTGTGTGTGTGAATTCTGGAAGCATCAGTCCAGATGAGTACAGAAGTCTCTAGCATTCTTGACTTCCAAGGCTCTGGCTCTGCCTTAGTGTACCTGCTCTGATAGCTCTTTGACTTTTCTGGGACCCTAGATCAGAGACTTCCAAGTCTAAACTCTTTTAAAAGGAATAGGAGGGGCCAGCACTGTGGCGTTGATGGTTAAGCCGCCACCTGCAATGCCAGCATCCCGTATGGACTCCAGTTCGTGTCCCTGCTGCTCCACGTCTTACCCAGCTCCATGCTAATGCACTGGAAAGCAGCAGAAGGTGGCCCAAGTGCTTAGGCCCCAGCACCCATGTGGGAGACCCAGAAGAACTGGCCAGCTCCAGCCACTGTGGCCATTTGGTGAATGAGCCAGTAGATGAAAGACCTCTCTGTCTCCTTCTCTGTCTCTGTAACTACCTTTCAAACAAATAAATATTAAAAAAAAAAGGAATAGAATAGGAAGCCCCTAGCTCCCACCCTCATTGGTTTGGATATCATGATGACGTCTCCTGGGGAGAGATGTGCCCTGTTTCCCATGGCCCATTTATCATAGTGAATGAACTCGTGCATAGTACACAGCTCTGCCCAGGTGCTGGGAACTTCTCCAAGATTTCTATGTTTTTATTTAGATTTATTTATTTATTTGAAAGGCAGAGTTATGGAGAGGCATGGAGAGTGAGAGAGAGGTCTTCCATCCGCTGGTTTACTCCCCAGATGGCTGCAATGGCTGGAGCTGAGCTGATCCGAAGCCAGGAGCCAGGGGCTTCTTCCCAGTCTCCTTCATGGGTGCAGGGGCCCAAGGACTTGAGCCATCTTCTACTGCTTCCCCAGGCCAAAGCAGAGAGCTGGATCAGAAGTGGAACAGCAGGGATTCGAACCAATGTCCATATGGGATGCTGGAACTGCAGGCGGCTTTACCCACTATGCCACAGCGCCGACCCCACTTTCTATGTCTTAACTCACTGAATCCCTATAACAGCCTGAGGATTTAGGTCCTGTCCTTGTCCTGATATGACAGGTGAGAAAAAAACTGAGGCCTAGAGAGTTAAGGACCCTGAGCCACATCTTTCTGGTAAGAGAACAAGCTGGGATTTGAACCCATGGCTCTAAGCCCATGCCCTGGACCACGGTGACACACAGCCTCTCCTGAGAGCTCCTCCAGGGCCTCTCACGTGTCCTGCTGGGGTTTTGTTCTCCTTACCTGGGAATCAAGGTCCTTGATGGTCATGGGTCAGCTGAACCGTGGGGAATTTATTTTCTGTGTTTTCTTTAGGAAAATTTCCTGCCCATTTTCCTCCTAGCGGAGCTGTCCATAGACAGGCCCATCCCATTGCCAGGCCCCACGCCAGAACTCCCAGTCCTGAGAAGTGGCAGGAGAAGGCTCTGGACACTGTGGCTCCAGCATGGCCCCCAGTGTGCCTGGGGCCTGGGGGTTTACAGCTGCTGCTGCCCGGGCTTGACTGAGATGCCATTGTCTGCTCTCCCTGTTCCTGGTGCCCAGGCCTGCAGACCCCCATCCCCCAGGGTCTGAGCTGTTTTTTTTTGCTCATTGGACTTGTCTGGGAGCCTAAACTGGAGTGCAGGGATCTGGGTGGGGGATGGTGGGGGGAGACTTCCCTTCTCGCTGCTGAGGAGTGGGTGGGCAAATCTGCCCGCTTGCCCACTGTTTTCAGCGTTCAGTCTTTGTTCTGTTTCCCTGGTTTTCATACTTTTAGAAGTTAGAGAGTGGGGCAGCAGTAACACACATGAGCCTGTGGTCACACAAAGCCATGTGCAGTCCGTGCACTTACAGTGTGTGCAGCTACAGGCAAGGGGCCCGTCCAGTCTGTTACTTTCTCTGTTTGTTGAACAAGGAGGAAGAGGAGCACCCACCTTGTAGAATTTTCATGTAGACCAAAGTAGTAGACAGCAGCTGGAAGGTCCTTGCCACGGTGCTGGCCACGTAACAGACAGGGGCTGTGGACTCCGTGACCGAGAGCAGGGCCTCGGGCTGTACCGTGTCTACCTGGGAGACCCGATGCGAGTTACTTCGTGTCGCGCTCTATTTCCTCGTCTGTAAAATGGGCATCACAAAAGCCCGTATTTCATAGGATGGTGGCAGAGCTGACGTGAATTCCTGTTTGCAAGGCGCTCAGAACAATGCCTAGTGCATTGTACAGATGCTACATATTTGTGTAGGAAAGTATGTGAGCGCTCGGTGTGTGTGGACTGCTGTGTCTGATATCTTTCCATTGCTGCGAATGGCTTCAAAGCAGCCGTGTCGCTGAGGCAGGCCCGGCGTTCTCGCTGCACTCGGCAGGTGACAGGCAGAGTCCCAGTTTCTCCCCACGATCACTCGCCTCACACTGTCATCTTCTCCTCGCCGGTCTCTGGACCCCAGGTCTCCGTCACCTGCCCACCAGCCCCTTGTCCTCCCCATAGCCAAATCTGATCATCCCATTCCCCGTGTTTAGAAAAGTCCATGCTGTGCATGGCCTCCAGGAAAGACTCCTTCCTCCTGGCAAGGCCGAGTGGACCCAGCAGATCCCACAGACATTTGCAGCCCCTTAATGACCTGCCGCAGCTCTGGGGACCGGGGTGTGCTGCTTCCTCGGCCCGCAGTGACTGCTTCTTCTCCATCCATCTCCTCCTTGCTCCGACAGATACAGTGGAGCTTCCTCCTCGGGGGTCCCATCTGCTCGGCTCCAGTTCCCTTTATGGTCTCATCTGTTTAGGAGACAGTCAGCTCCTCTTGCACGCTGCCCTTTCGTTCCGGGGCAGGGACCACACATCATTTGTCTGTGCTCACCCCACGCGTGGGCCCCCCTGCGCCTGGAAGCACAGCGGGCATATGGTACATGCTCAGAGACTTTGGATGAGGAGGAACGATGCTTTCATCACTGTCACCTTGCCTCCGGAGTGCCCATCACGACTGCTTAAAGCCATCACCTCTGTTTTTGTCCTGGTCCTGGCCCGGTGCTGGCTCGTAGCGCTGTCTTCCCCAGTCTGGCTCGGCTTCCTGGGCCTCGGTTTCTCTGCCTCGTCAATGATCTGCAGTCAAGGAGCTTGGCAAGGGGAAGTGGCTGCTTGCTTACGAGGGAGTTTGGAACCGAGCTCTAGACATGCGGAGGGCGTCCTTGTTTTTACACCTCTTGCCCTTGGACTCAGCAGCCAATCACCTTGGCAGATGGGAGCAGCGGCGGGAGAGCACAAGCCCTAGGGTGGCTAACAATGTGTATTTTTCTGTGCCCTACATAGTTGTGCGATGCCTGTTGGCAGTGGATGGCTGAAAAGCCTCATTATGTCCTGTGTAGCTGCAGGGGAGGGCAGGCTCCCACCGCTCCGGAGGCTGAGCCCATAGACGGGGTCGTCCCGTGCACACTGGCAAACCCTGCTGCATGAAAACCGAGTGTGTGCACACATGTGAACCAACCGGGGAGAAGGTATTAATGCGGCCAAAAGTGGTCCTTTGCGTGAAGAAAGGATCCATTGGCATTGCTTTAAATAGAAACCCAGGAATGTTTACAGGTTGAAAAACCGAAACCTGCATAATAAACAGCTTGGCAGGCCAGGAAGGAAGACAGAGACAAGCTGGAAGCCCTGGTGTCAGTGTCCACTGAGGGCGGATGGGAAATGAAGATTAAACACCTCTAGAAAAGGGAGTTTTCGGGGCCGGCGCTGTGGTGTGTAGCAGGTAAAGCCTCTGCCTACAAGCACTGGCATCCCATGGGGGAGTTCGTTCGAGTCCTGGCTGCTCCACTTCTGATCCAGCTCTCTGCTATGGCCTGGGAAGGCAGTAGAAGATGGCCCAAGTCCTTGGGCCCCTGCACCCCCGTAGGAGACCCGGAAGAAGCTCCTGGATTCGGATCAGCACAGCTCCGGCTGTTGTGGCCAACTGGGGAGTGAACTGGCGGATGGAAGACCTCTCTCTCTGCCTCTCCTTCTCTCTCTGTGTAACTCAAATAAATAAATCTTTTTTTTTTTTTAAAAGGCAGTTTTCTGGAAATAGATATGAACCAGATGACATTTCATTGAGAGGCACCTGTCGCAGAAGTAGTTTTGTGGTTTACCTAGAGGGACTCCCATAATAAAAGGACATTTATTCTATAAAGCATTGGTTTGCAAATATTTGCATCTCTTGAGGTAGTAAAATGCCTCCTCCTCATACCACAATTCCCCCCCACACCCCAAAAGAGGAGAGGTGATTGACCTGGAGTTACATTCTTTTAATTTTTCTGAGTAAGGATTTGAACAGTAAATTTCCTCCCAGAATTACTTCGTGAACAAACACAGCTTTTTAATTCAATAATTGAATATGCATTTACTGATGGCCAGAGTGCCCCCAGCACTGTGCTAAGTAGCGGCTGGTGTATGGCAGGCCAACAGGCATGGCCCCTGCTCTAATGGGACTTAGTGCAGGGTGGAGGATGGACAGGAACCAAGCCATCACCTGAACACATGTGCACAAAGGGCTTGGAAGAAAAAGCCTGGGGCTGACCTCAGGGTGAGGTGAGGAGCTTGCTTTCAGGGGAAGACTGCTTTAGAGAGCAGAGTTAAGTGGAAGCACAGATGGAGAGAGCGAGCAGGGCTTGGAAAGAGGCACAGGTGTTCCAGGCAGCAGACGCTGCATGTGCAAAGGCCCTGAGGCAAGAAAAAACGTGGTGTGCTCAAGGTTGAAAAGCTGCAAAAGTAGGACAGACACATCTCGAAATAGAGAATGGCTCTTTCAAGGAAGTACATTCAGCTTTGTGAAAACTCAGAAGGATGTCTGTGTTTTCTCTCTGCTTGCCTGCCTCATGTTGACTGTGGCCTCATGAAAGACTTCCCTGGCCCAGAACCACTGACCCTGTGATGGGTGGGAGTTGGGGCAGGGATGGGGAGGGTCAAGGTGGATCTTCCCTCACTCAGGGGACGATGGGCCTCGGGCCTGCTGAGCCTGGCCTGCTATCTCTGTGGCGACCTTAGCATCTATGTCCTGTGTTCCTCAGCACCAAGGTAGAGCGGAGGCAATGGCGTGTGGCCCGAGAGTGGTGCTGACTTTCGTGGCTGTGGATAAGCCGGCCATTGGCGGCGTGGGCATCCCAGCGAGCGAACACCCACAAGGCCTCTCCCTCTGGGCCTTGGGTTTGCAGCGTCTGTGGGTTCCTCCCTGGGCTTTGTTGCTTTCCCTGATGCCGGGCTGGAATGCTGCCCTGGAAGACAACGAGACCAGGCTTCTCAGAGCTTCTGCGTGAGCAGGCGGCTCTGAGCTGAGAGGCGAACGAAGTGCTCATGTCACAGATGTGTCCCCGCCACCGGTTGTGTGCAGCTGTGAGTACAGAGTACAGCAGTCCCCACCTTCAGACGCCCCGGGGCTGCTCTGTGGCATCTTGGGCCTTGGACTGTCCCCAAGTGTATCAATCTTGTCTTCACCATGCTGAAGCTCCTGGTGGGAGGAGGCTTCCTGACCCCCATGTGGAGCCCTTGGCATCCGCACTAGGTGCAAGTGCGCCTGGAGTTATGTCCTTGATGGCCGGCGCCTCAGGGAGCTGAGAGTCCTGGAAGACCTGGCTGGCTTTGCTGCCTGACCCCCGTCAGCTCCTGCTCTTGGTGGAATTCCCCAACCTTGCCTTCCTCCCCCTCCCGTTGTCTTTCATTGTCACTGGGCTTCTGAGAAGCAAGGGACCCCTGTTCATCTCTCCCAAAGGCTTGGCTGCTTCTGGCATTTTCCACGAGTGTCAGTCTACTGTCTCCATAGAAACAGGCAAGTATATTCTAAGGAGTTGAATCCCTTTCAAAAATAAAATCTGCACGGTGAGGGGCTGAGGAAGAGGGGAGTAGGGAAGGTGGGATTGTGTGGGGCGCGGGGAGGGGGTGGTTTCTGAGGGCCCCCTGCAGGTCTTGTCCCTCCTGGGCCCTTCCGGCCCCAGCCCTGGGGTAAAGGCATTGCTGCCACCTTGCTCCCGGTTTCCAGGACACTGAGCTTCCCAGTGGGGGAGCCAGGGGGGCAGTCAGGGTCTTTTGGGCAGCAGCACCTGCTCTGGCTGCACCATACAGTGGGGCCTCGCTTCCTGAGCCCATAGGTCCTCCCGCTGACTACTGGGGACCACTGGCCTGGAGCAGGGGGTGCTGTTTTTCTCAGTATGGCCCCTGTCATCTTGTCTCTTCCCCAGTTCTAGCTCCTGGCTGTGAGAACAGGGTTGTTTTTTGGCTTCTTGGTGCCTTTGCCCACTCTGCAAGCTTGCCTTTCTTTGGTGATCGGCAGTCATTTCTTGTCTTTCTGATGGCTGTGGCAGTCTGGGCTCCGATGGTTTGGGACAGGTGGAGCAGTGTTAGCCAAAGGCAAGTTGAAGTCCCCACATCCTCCCTTCTTGCTCTCATCTCAAAGCACACCAGAGCCCTCCCTGCTACAGAGGCCCAGAGGTCCCTGCTGCTGGGGACCTCAGCTCAGTCCTCCCTGGGCCAGGCCTGTTGTAGTTTTTCACTTCCATGGTGACTTTGAGACCTGCAAACCCTTGTTTTCTCTTCCTTGTCTTTCTGCACTTGTCTGTTCTTCAAGCTGCAGGTGTAACAGGGGCCCAGGGAAGACTAGAATCCTTGGCAAAGTGATTTCCTCAGATTTCATAGATGAAGGCAGGTGCTACATGGATAACCAAGGTCCTTGAATGAAAGGAAGGGGATCCCACTGTGTTGGCCCCATGGTAGGTGGAGCCTGGACAGGGATGACGTAACTGCTGTGAGGGAGGAGCTTAATCCTCTCCTTGCCCAATCACCATGCAGCTTCTCTTGCTTGCCAGCCATGTATGCTGAATGGGCAGGAGAGTTGCACCTGTTAATTAAGCTGCACTCAGATGCCAGTTCTCATTTCTCAGTCAACATTTAACTCCCTCTTGCTCATCCATTTTTGTCTACCTGTTTAGCTCTACATGGGCACGCGTGCTTAAACGCAGGTTTGTATGTCTTTTGGGGAGTTTAGCTTTGCACAAGAAAGCCCCTAGAGCACAGCACGTGCTTTGTGCACACCCGCAGGTTCTGAAGCACAGTGCTCCCCCTGTTCTGAGTCCCTCCATCCATCCTGACTGCAAGGAGAGGGCTGGAGGCCTCTGCCTCATCGGCTGTGTCTGTAACGGTGACGAGGATGTTGGGTCGGCTCAGGTCGTCTGCTTCTGCCCCTTGAGGTGGGACTTCTGAGGATGAGGCGGCAGCCGACCTGGCTCCTTCCACGCTTGTCATTAATTTTTGTGTGTGAATGGTCTTATGTGGCTGTTAACCATGGTGGAGGCTTGGGCAGAGGATGCTGTGACGTCACAGCTTTGCTCTCCGAGTGTCCAGCGTTGGTGCCCCAGCTGTATCTCTTGGGCACATTCAAGGAAAGATCCTTTTGACCTATGAGCAAAGAGGTGCCCCCTGGAGAAGCTGATGGCGGGTTACCCAGGATCCTTTTGGGGCAGCATTGATCATTTTGGTGACTTCCTCGGGACTCTCAGCCTTGCAGAGCAAGAGTGTGGGTTTGTAGGGTTCCAGCCTCAGCCCTGCTGGCGATTGGACCGGGGAGCTCTGTGCGCTGAGGCTGTCTGATACAGTGAAGGCTGCTGAGCCATGTCCCCGGCCTCTGCCTGCCAGATGCTCACTGCACTCTCGTTGTGGTGGTCACACCATCTCAGATGTTATCAAACAGCGCCGCACCTGCTAGGGGGCAAGATGGGCTCCAGTGCCCACCATTAGGTTAGCGCGTGAGGAGGAATGCCAGCTATTTGTACAGTCCTAACGATAACCAAGAGCTTGCAATTGTTGGAGGAAGTTGGTAGGTCTGTTCAGGTTACCAGGAGAGCTGTGTGCTGTGTCAACCAGGATTCAAACACCAGCTCTGGAGGCAGGCTGTGCAGACAGCCCGGCGCTCAGGCTGGAGTCGGAGCCAGGAGCGTGAGTCCCGTGAGTCCCTGGTTTCACCCTGACTCCCAGGAGCACTGGTTAGTTCTGGGAGCTGTCCATGATTGTTTCGTACAGAAAGGGTTCTGTGATCAAGAAAGTTTGGGCAACATTGAGTTAAAGGTTAAGCACATTTCTTTATCTCAGAATTTCCCAGAACCTTTAATATGCAAGTGTGGGTTAAGTCTCCTATGGAGTTGATATTCAGTGTTGGCTAAACTTACTAAAACTGGTGGAGCATCTCTTGACTCTACTAAAAATCTAAACAAAAAAAAAGGTTTATTAGCATCAGGTGGAGAGGATCGCGTGCTTGGGGGTGTACGTCTTCCTTGGCTGTCTTGGTTGATCCCTGTATGTCCACATGCACATAATATGTGCTGTGCAGAGAGCTGCCTTCTCCCCACTGAGTAATCTCAATCAAACCAAATCATGACCCCATAAACTGCCCCTCCCACTCACAAACCAGTGAACAGACCCACTGTCACTAGGAAGTTCCCACAGGGTGTGTGTGCTGTAGTCCTGCCCCGGGGTCACACCCCAAGGCAATGAAGTTGAATTCACATGGAAGGTTAGTGATTGGAACGGTGAGAACCTTAGCAGGTGCTCTGGGTAGAGGAAACCAGCAAGGAGCTCCCACCCCTCTGGGGAGTTGAGCTAGACGGAGGGGGTTGAGATCCAGTGAAGCGGACACACTCTCATGCCAACCTAGGAGGTTGGCGGAGCTGGCATTCCTCCTGGGGATTTGAGGATTCCCTAATACACCCCACTGGTGGCTTGGGGAGTGACATGGAGACCCTCCTTTGTGAGTGGGTGAGGGGCACACTATGAGATACCAGAATCCCGAGAGCGTCAAGTTCATGTCTGAGCTAGAAATCTGTAGTATTTGGGTAGATGGTGGCTTAGAGATATCCCTCCCCCCAAATGCTGACAGTTCTTGTTCACCAAGCACCCCCGCTGCCCACATTCACTTCCAAATGTCTCTCTCAGAGGGCGGCGCTGTCCTCTGGTGAGACCCCAGCTTGATGCACTGATTCATGCATCATTCATTCACCCAGCCATTCATACAGGTGAGAGGTAAACCTGGCTGTGCAGGTGGGAGGAAGGTTGTTCTGCCGTGTGTAGACCAGCACCTTGCTTGGTGCTGTAGGTCCTGGTTCTCCAAAAAACTCCTGAGCTAGGTGGTGTTGGAGGAGCAGCGACCATGCTGCTTCTAATTGCCTGGCTTGCATAGGGAGTCTGCCCACGCTACTCTTTAGTAATAAGGAAACAGGTTCTGTAACTTGCTGGAGTCAGCTGGCCGGTTAAGAGGCAGAGCTGAGATTGAGACCCATTTTCAGAGTTCCTGCATTTCCTTGGGGGAGCCAGACACGCCCACGGGAGAAGTCAAACAGCAATGGAAGTTACATAACCCAGGACACCCGTGCAGTGGATGTCACAGAGCGGCATACTGTGAAATGCCAGGTGAGACAGAAAACCTAGCCGTGGGAGGAATTCAGAAGGTGCAACTCCCAGAGGAGCGGGGCGAGGTGACCAAGATGTGGTAGAGGATGCAGTGCCCGAGCCAGACCCTGGAATGATAGGTAGACTCTGATGGACCAAAAGTTGTAGTTGCTCAAGAAGCAGATGGGAAGACAGCATCTTCCTTCTCGATGAGTGGTTCTCAAACTTCTGGGTCTCAAGACCAAGACTTGAACTATGTAAATATATGCAGACCCCAGAGAGATTCTGTTTGTATGGCTTTATCCATCAATATTTACAACATTAAAGTGAAAATGGAGGAATTTTTAAGTTAATTAAAAAGAAACCCACTACGTGGTGGCTTAAAAAGAGCGTATTTCTATGAAATAGAACTACATTTTCCAGGATGACAGTCTTTGAAGTGTCACATCGTTTTATAGTTTTGCGAATCTTTGTCATGTTCAGCTTGAATTACCTGCATTCTCAGATCTGCTTCTGCATTTCGTGCGTTGCGGTGTCGTGTGATGTAGCCCCTGTACCCCCCGAGAGTGAAAGAGACAAGACATGATTGTTCCTATTATGACGAGAAGAACTTTGACCTTGCAGAACAACTGGAAAGACTTCAGAGACCCCCTAGAGGATCCAGAACACACTTTGGGGACCAGTGCTGAAATTTAGGTCTAGGCGGAAGCGGGTGCTGAGCTGGGGTGGGAATTCTGGTCTTGGGAAGCTGGAAGAAGAGGGAGGGCAGAGAGGCCAGCGTCCTCTCCCCTCCTACCATCCGGCTCTCTGAGTATTCTGACCATGTATGATGGATTCCAGGCGGGGGACACATCTGTCCTGTTTCCATTTGGAGCTGTAAGCTCGCCTGGTGTATGTAACCAAGGCCCCGCAGGGCTGTCTTCATAGAAACCCAGGAACGTGTTGTAGTGGGTCAGAAGATAAAGGAACCGCCTTTAATCTCTGTTTGCTAATGGTGAGAATCACAGAGAGTAGGAGAGGCCGCTTGTGTCTGCGCAGTGCTTTCAGGCCGCACGGTGTACACGTGTGGTTATTCCACTCCTGCAGCTTCTTGGTAGAGTGCAGTCAATCCTCCCTGTTAAAACAGTGATGGGGAAAGAGAGGCCCCTGGATCCGGATCCCATGTGTTTCCGAGGTAGTAAGTAGAGGTGTCTGCCATGAGCCTCGGGAGCCTGCCGGGGCCTGAGGTGTAAGTGTTAATTTTCGGCCCAGATGTGCTTCTGGAAGTCTGGGTTCCTGGGTAAGTGACTGTGCTTGGAGCTGTTTATTGGGAAGGCACTGTTTCTTTTCCTAGCCAGTGTGCCTTGTAGATGGTCGTGATTCAGCATTCGCTCTGCCCACTGTGGGTTTCTGCTGCTCAGAACTGCTCTCCAGGAGCTGACCATTGCCACACACATCTGTTCCTGTCTTCCTGCTGTGATGACACGGCCAGCTCCCGTATGCTTTCAGGAGACCCTCCTTTTGGTTCTGTGGAGTCTGGTGCCTCCAGCACCGCTGCATGGCTGCAGAGCCTGGACCGTGTGCTGGCATCTCAGCCATGTGGTTCTGATCCTCAGCTTGTGTTTTTCTTATAAAGAATATTGCTGATTTCAGGAATCAGATCTGTCCCTGGAGACTCTGGATTCCGCCACTATTGCCTGTCGGTCAGCCATCCTGTCTTCCTAGGTGACACAGAGGCCCTTGTAGGGTGACAGCTGGGTAGCGGAAGGGGAATTGGAACTGGATTCCAAGGCTGACTTTGCGCTTGCTAGCTGGACGACCTTGAACAAGCCACTTAACCTTCTAGGCCTCACTTTTCTCCTGGGAAACCAGATTAAGAATGTATGCAAAGGCTTAGTGTTGTCAAACTCTGTTTAGTTTAAGATTTGGCCTCAGAGTTCTTGTTAATAGATCTGCCATTTGCTGAACAAATTTCCTGGATAAAGATGTATACCTGGATGCTTGGCATAGTATAGTCCCTCATCTGCCCAAGGTGAAATTAATTTTATTGGACTGGGCATAATCTTTATTAGGCAACTAGTGCAGTCTTCACTTGAGAAGAAAATTATGTGTATACGAGGTTGGTCAGCTTACGTGTTTAGACCATGGTTACTTATTCAGCATGAGCCAAGTGCAAGGTGATACAGGAGATACGGTAGAATCTTCTAGAAGTCCTTTCATGGGAATGACTATGTAGTGAGGATAGAGCACAAGCAGTGGCAGAATGTTCTGTGGGTCTAACCAGTGTGCAGAAGTGGGAGTGGGCATCAGCCGTGTGACAGAGCAGTGAGTGCTGTGTTAATCAGGGGGGCTTCCAGGAGGAGGGGATTGGAACTCTGCCTTAAAGGATAAGAGGATTTGGAGCAGGAGGGTGGACATTCCAGGTAGCTTAGAGGATTTGACCAAGCTTTTGTGCAACATCTGTTGTTCCACCCGTAAGAGCTGGCTATCATCGTTTGAGCCCTGGTGACACCAGTTCCCTGCCACTGCGTTGATCTCTGCTTCTTGGATCCACAGTTGGTTCTTGTATTTTCAGATTATACCAGAGCTCTGAGAAGCCAGGAAGGAAGCTGAAGCCCTCACTGGTTTAAACTTGGCTTAAGGGAGGTGGTGTATTATCTAAACACCATGCCTACTCTCTGTGGAAGAACATTTTTTAAAGTATGACTTCATCTATTTTTAGAAAGCCTTTTGTATCCCATCAAGGGAGAAAGACGATGGTTGAAAAGCAATTCTATATAAATTAGATGTACTTATCAGTTTTGGCTTTAAAGGTTAGGACAGCATCCTATATAAGCACCACATGGAGTCCTGGCTGCTCCACTTCCAATCCAGCTCCCTGCTAATGCACCTGGGAAAGCAGCTGAAGACGGCCCAAGTGCTCGGGCCCTTGCCACCCACGTGGGAAACCAGGATGGAGTTCAGGCTCCTGGCTTCGGGCTCACCCAGCCCCAGCTGTTGTAGCCATTTGGGAAGTGAACCAGTTGATGGAAAATCTCTCTTTCTATCTCTCCCACTCTCTCTCTCTCTAACTCTGCCCTTCAAATAAATAAATACATCTTTAAAAATAAATGAAAATAAACACATGACTTAATCTCTCTAATGGTAAAGGATACATGATAATAACACCTTCCTCGTATAATTGTTATGAAAAAATGAATGACATCATGCACGGGAAGCACTTAAGACGAGGCCTCAAGTGTGGGTGAAAGAAATTCAGCCCAGATACTGAGAAAAACATCGTGAGCTGGTGAAGCGAGACCTGGACTGACTGTCAGTCATCCTGGGTTTTCAGTTCACATTTGTACAAAGAGGATTCACCATGAAGGTTCCTTCGAACTCGGGCATCCTAGCAGTTTGTGACTAAGATGCAGGACTGAGATGTCACATGGACATTACCAGGGAAACCCAGGGGACACCAAGAGCACTGCCACCTCCATCAGAGGACGCAGCAGGCGCAGCAAGACCGCGTGCAGGGTGCGGTCTGGGTGTGTGTGTGCTGGGGTGGGGGTGGGGGGTCAACCACAGCTGTCACTGCTTCCACTGTTATTCACTGGTTTGCTAGACCAGCCTGCAGAGAAGTCTCTGGTCATCTAGGATCAGGTGGGCAGCTAGGAGCTTATAAAAAAAAGTTTGCCCGAAACTCAAGTGGGAGTGATTTCTCCTTGCCCTAAACGTTCAGCCTCCTGGGCCCAGAGCATTCACTTACAAAGAGCAGCCCATTCCTTGTGGTATCTGGTCAGTATTTTAGAACCATCAGTTCTGTGACACATGCAGGATTGATCCACAGATGTATAGCCTGGGAGGGATGGCCCCCAGAATCAGAGATGGATTAATATGAGAGTAATAAGCATTTATATGGAGAATCTTCATTTGCAGAGTCCAGGAAATGAAGAGAAGTTATTTCTTTCTTTTATTTTATTTTTTTTAAAGATTTGTTTTATTTATTTGAGAGGCAGAATTATAGACACACACATACACACACAGAGTGAGAGAGAGAGAGAGAGAAACAGAGAGAGAGACAGAGAGAGAGGAGAGAGAGTGAACCATCTGCTGGTTCACTCCCCAAATGGCTGCAATGGCCAGAGCTGGGGTGATCTGAGGCCAGGAGCCTGGGGCCTAAGCACTTGGTCTATCTTCCATTGCTTTCCCAGGTGTGTTAACAGAGGGCTGGATTGGTAGTGGAGCAGCTGGGACCCGAGCTGGCACCCAAATGAGATGCTGTCATCGCAGGCACAGGCTTAACCTACTACGTCACAGCGCTGGCCCCAGATGTTTCTGTCTTGTGGTCTCACATTCATGTTAGGGGTGGAGACACTCCGAGACGCTGCATGTCTTGGTCACATTCATGTAGTCAGCAAGTGGGAGACCTAAAACTCAGAGGTCTTCTGCACTGCAGGGTTTTCTGCTGCCACACTCAGCCTGCCACTTGGGATGCAAATTAGAGCTTGGGGATTACCACAGTCTGCTAACAGTCTGACTAAGTCTACCTTCAGAAAGTCTTTCCTGTAACATGAGCCTTGTTATGAATAGGTTAATATGTAGATGTCTTGGAGAAAGGGCACACCGTTTTATCAGTATTAGACTATCAGAGTCAGTGAAATTTCTGAGAGCCTTACCTGGCACAGGCTGAGACAGTCTGTCATTCTGGAAGAAGTGAGTATGAAGGCCCTGGACACTCTAGGACAGGCATGGGGCCCTTATGGGGAGCTGAGGACAGACACGGCTCATGGATGTGGGTTTTGCTGTAGGTAGGCACCTCTGACTTCACCATCTACTCAGGATGGTCATGTTAAAATACTTGGATGTGCTGAGATCTTTATTTGGCGATGTCAACTCGGGAGTCACCTCTGTGTTTAGAGGACCTGTTGTACAGCCCAGAGGGCACTAAATAATCCAACGCAGTGTTACTGGTCATTGTCCATGCTATTTCTTTTTATTGTATTCGCCGATGCCCCCCTGTTTGTATATTGTCCTATGTTTTACAAATTACTTTCAGCAGTGGGAGCGGTGGCAGCAATAATAGTGTTTTTTGATGTCATTTCTCCAGGAGGTGTTCTTGGATCCTCCGAATCAGGGTACACACATCTCTTTATTTGCTTCTGTAGCATCCATGTGCTTCTCCCAGGCAGCCCCTAGCACACTCTTTGGTATTTCCCTGTTTGGCTCTTTTACTCTCTCTCTCGAGGATTCCCCATCCAGACCACACAAATGTGTAGAGTTCTCCCAAGGGTGACACCTAATGTACACCTGTAGCTGACCAGGAGAGAAGTAAATTCACTGTAGCTCCTGGGTGCCCCAGATCAGGGGTTGACAACTTCCTTCTTTCAAGGACTAGGGAGTATTTTCGGCTCTGTGGGCTATGCAGTCTGTGCAAGCAATTCATCTCTACTATGGAGGCAGAAAACCACAGACAATAAAAATAAACGAACTTTTTACACACGTAGGCAGTGGCTAGGATTTGGCCCTGGGACTGAGGTTGACCTGGGCTGAGGAAGTGCTAGACTGACTGCCCGTGAGCTTGGTGAGAGCAGGAGTTCCGATCTGCTCACCAGCTTCTCCCTGGTGGCTGGTGCATGGTAAGAGTTCAGCAAATGTTAGTTCCTGCTCAGTCGTTCATTCACTCAGCAAGTATTTATTGAGTGCCTCCTGTATTCCAATCATCATTCTAGGGGCTTCAGATAAAGCAGTACAGAGAACAGACAAGATCCCTGCCTTCAGGGAGCTTACATTTTAGCAGGGGAAGACAGATAATGGACAATAAACAGGGCATTGTAGCCTACCAGGTGAAGCTGCTATGATGCTGGTATCACATATAAACGCCATTTTTATTCTCCACTGCTCCACTTCTGATCCAGCTCCCTGCTGATGCCCTGGGAAGGCAGGAGAAGATCCAAGTTCTTGGGCCCCTGCCACCCATGTGGGAGAGCTGGATGGAGTTCCAGGCTCCTTACTTTGACCTGGCTGAGCTCTGACCATCATGGCCATTTGGGGAGTAAACCAATGGATGAAAGGTCTCTCTCTACTCACCCTACCTTCCTTCCTGCCTTCCTCCTTCCTGCCTTCCATATTTATTTATTTTACTTGAAAGTCAGAGTTACACAGAGAGAGAAGGAGAGGCAGAGAGAGGACTTCCGCCCAGTGATTCACTCCCCAATTGGTCATAACAGCCGGAGCTGCACTGATCTGAAGCCAGGAGCCAGGAGCTTCTTCTAGTCTCCCACATAGGTGCAGGGACCCAAGGACTTGGGCCATCTTCTACTGCCTTCCCAGGCCATAGCAGAGATCTGGATCAGAAATGGAGCAGCCAGGTCTCGAACCCGCACCCATATGGGATGCTGGCACTGCAGGCGGTGGCTTTACCCGCCACGCCACAGTGCTGGCCCCTCACTCTGCCTTTCAAATGAATACATCTTCCAAAAAAGACACTAAACATAGGAAATGAAAGATAATGTACTGTGTGATGAGTTGATAAAGGCCATGGAGAAGGAACTAAAAAGCAAGCTCGGGTGCTGGGTTGCAGTCTTCCCTAGGTTGGCAGTGTTGGCCTGGTTGACCAGGTAAGAGCTCAGCAGAGCCTTCAAGCTGTGTGGCTGACCCGAAATGCCCTTTCTCCTTCCTCCTCTATCTCTCTTGCTCAGCCTGCCTTCCACTGAGCTAAGAGTCTCTGTTCCCCACAGGAGTAGACAGCAGACACCTGGATTCTAGCCCCGACCCTGCCAGTGACCCTGGGGCTCTCTTTCCGCTCTGCTGTGGCATGAAGCTGTTCAGGGCCTGCTGATTTCTGCCTTCTCAGATCGGTGACTTCACGTTGCACCTGTGCCACGGGCCAGCCAGAGTGTAACTTTTTTTTTTTTTTTTTGAGGTGGGGGTCTTAGCTTCTTTGGAAAACCTTGAAGGCAGGGCTATCCGATCCTCTGTGTGCACAATGTGTAGGGCAGAGAGCATAGCATGTGACATGCAGTTGGGGCTGGATGGTGTTGACGTGAAGTATATGGCTTCCATTCTTTGCACTGTGTGGCTAGGAAGTGTGGTCCAGTGACAGACATTGAACTCTGTGTCTCCAGTTGAACCTCACTTTCCCTAACGATTGCAAGCCTGAGCCAGAGTGTTCTTCCGTCTAAATGTGCGCTCACCTGTGTCACGTGGCTGGAGTCGTGGAAGTGAGCCAAGGTCAGTAGAAGAGGAGGCTTTGTGGTGTGGCTCTGGAATCAGGCAGACCCTTGGGGAAGTGATGCGCTGGGTAGTGTGCACTTGGTGTCCCATGGCAGTAGGCCTTTGGGCCCTAGCCTGTAGCCCCCGATCTTCCTGGCCTGAGTAGAGGTGGATTCTGTGACGCGTGGACCCCTAGAGGCCCGAAGGTGAGGGTGCTGCCTGCGGACAGGTTGCCACTAGACCCGTCTCTACTCCCTGAGACCATTGTACCCTACTGAAGAGTCTGAGGCCCCGCCCCTTCCCCAGGGCAGCCCATGCGAAAAGATCCGGTTTATGGGGAATAAAAAGGCCCCAGCCCCTGCCCCACTAGGCCCTCCTAGCTCAGGCTGAGGCTGTGGCTGTGCGTGCTACGAAGCCCACCTTCTCCATCCTGATGCCATCCCTCCTGCCGCAGGGGTCATCCTGAGGGCAGCCCCCAGTGGGCCTCCTGCACGCAAACCTCAGGGTCGCAAGACCCGAAAGTGTCCAGTGGCAGCAGCCTGTGCTGTGGGCAGCTCCTGTGGAGCCCGGGGACGT
This sequence comes from Oryctolagus cuniculus, assembly GCF_051225735.1. Classification (NCBI taxonomy): domain Eukaryota; kingdom Metazoa; phylum Chordata; class Mammalia; order Lagomorpha; family Leporidae; genus Oryctolagus; species Oryctolagus cuniculus. The sequence continues at coordinate 162,150,185 of NC_142868.1, read as the reverse complement.
GACGTCTCAGCGCTGTGTGTGACCCTCCACCATGAGGGGTGGGCCCGTGGCTGTGGCCGCCCCGTCCTGCCACCCCCGTGCGTGTCTGCTGTGAGATGATCGGTGTCCTCCTTGAATCAGACCTGGGTAGCTCTCACTTCCGTGCAACCCAGTGTCTCAGAACTGCAGGAAGGCGGTTCTGGAAAAGTACTCACAGAAGCTGTAACACGCGTGGTGGTGCTGTTTGGGGTTGAACTGTGGGCTTCGGAATTCCAGCCATCTCAGCGGGTTTCTGGCGTCCCCGTGAGCCTTGGTCTCTGCGTCTGTGTGCCTCAGCTTTGTCATCTGCAATCCGCAGTCATCATAGCCGCTGGCCCCTTCACAGGGTCGTTCTGCAGACAGAGCGGTGTGCTGGGGGTGCTTGGCATGTGGCCGCATGCGAGTTGGTTCTAATCCGGGTGGCAGGAAAGGAGAGGGGCTCAGGGCAGTGGGGAAGTGGCAGGAAAGCAAAGCGTCTGGGGTTTTCAAAGAGAAAACAACCGGAACACGCACACTGTGTGCACCTGACATTAGTTGGGCGCCTACTATGTGCTAGACACTGTGCCAGGTCTTTCCCTCTGTTGCCCCTGTATTCCTTCCCATGTGCACTGGAAATGCACACTTTCATCCCTGTTTCACAGGTGGTACACTGAGGCTGTGAGACCCTAAGGCAGGTCCCCAAGGTCAGAGGGCTGTTATGTGCCAGGCGGGGTTGGAATGCAGGTCTGTGTGACAACAGGGCCTGTCTCCACAGTGCTGTCATAGGCCAGGCTGGAGGGGCATTGGAAGAAATCATTTGCTTCCAGATATATCAGTCTATTAGTCAAATCAGGCCCTGAGAAGCCACCTCCTCCAGGAAGGCTTCCCCGAGTTCCCCTGCCCTGGAGCCTGCTCCTTGTCTCACGTCCCTGGTGCTGCCTGTATGTCGGTCATGTGTAGGGCTCCTCTCGGTTTCTGCCAGCTGTTGTGGTCAGCTGTGGGGCTGTCTACCTTCCTCTTTCTGGAGAACAAAGACAGCTGGACCTCTCTCCTCTCGTTGTTCTGTGGGTTCTGCTTCCCCAGTCCCCTCCATTCCCATGGAAAGAATGAACAGGTAGGAGCACTGGACAGCGGGGATCAGTGGCTGTAGCTCCAGCAGCCCCAGGTGCTTTGGTAATGTGACAGGGACAAGGATCCCTTTAGTGCGGGGTGATCAGGGCAGACTTCACTGAGGAGGTGCGGGCCACACCTGAGCTTGGAGGGTGGGAGAAACTGGGGTGGCCAGTGGGGAAAGCTGCCACTCTCTGGTCCTGGCTGGAGAGTCATCCATGGAGTGCCTGTCCTGTGTGCCGGTAACCTGCTCATGGCATGTGGCAGGGGTCGGCCAGGTCCCCCAGTGGAGTGTGGCTACAGCAGCCTGAATTACCCGGGCCCACGTCCTGGCTGCCTCGCAGGCTGCCAGGCTGCTGGAGCTTGCTCTCATCTTGCCCATAAATCAGGAACTCCCAAACACTCCCGTGGAGCTGTCCCCCACGCCCTCCCCTCCCAGCCTGGCGGTCCTAGAACACGCTGTGCTCTTCCCCACGCGCTCGGGAGACATCACGGGTCCAGCCCTCTTGCGCAGGCGGACCGAGGAGGCAGGCTGGGAAGTGGTGGCCCCATTCACAAGGCAGGAGTCCCAGGGGTCTGTCGCCCCTCTTGGCAGCTGCCCGGAGGGGGTCTTCTTGGCTCTTCCTCCGCCTCTTTCATGGGTGTCTCCTCCCCTGGACTATAGATGCTCCCCCAGTGTCTGCCGTCACTGGGCCTCTTCTCCCTTGACCCATAACAGACGTGAGGGTATCTTCAAAAAGTTTGTGGAAAATGTGCATTAGGAAGAACAGCATGGAGTTCAAATTGGTTTTGCAGCAAAATAAACTTACCTTGTATTATTTAAAAATTTTTATTTATTTGAAAGGTAGAGAGGTCTTTCATCCATTAGTTACTCCCCCAAATCCCTCAAGGACAGGGAAGGGGCTGGGTCCAAAACCAGGGGTCCAGAACTCAATCCAGGTCTCCCATATGGGTGGAAGGGTCCTATCCGCTTGACTGGGCACCTGCTGCCTCCTTTGGTGCACATTAGCGGGAAGCTGGGTGGGGTGTGAAGCCGGGACTTGAACCCAGGCACTCCGCTATGGGCTGTGGGTGCCCCAAGTGGCGTCTTCGCAGCTGCACCAACTGCTTGCCCCAAGCCTTCCTTTTAATCCCACCTTCCATGAACTTTTTGCAGCCCCCTTGTACAGTGTCAGGGTTGAAAGGGCACAGTCCAGCCACGCACGCTCTTCTTCCACTGCCCCCTTGCCTGGTCCCTTTGCTCTGTTGACAGAGCCCCTCGTGCCCCCACAGCAGTGTCGTGCCTCCGTGTGGGTCCTGATGCTCCTCCCCCCACCTGCTGGTGTGTGCAATTCCAGTGCTTCTTGGACATCTTTGCCGGGACATCACCCCAGCACCCCAAATCCAGGAATCCTGTTACCCTCCCTAACTCCAGTCTCCCTTGCTGGTCACAGCAGGTCTCCCTGGCTCGAACCTCCTGTCTCATTCCTCTCCTTGTCATTCATACCTTCTAGCAAGTTCTGTCTGTTGCTCCCTGACAGCGTCTTGTACCAACATCCTCCTTCCCGCCGTCCAGGCACAGGTGCCTGAACCTTCTGCCTGGCCTTTTCACTTTCCCCTAACTGGCCTCTCGGATGCCAATTTCTCCCAGCTCTAGCTTCATCCTACAGCTATTAGCAGATTTATAGGTTTAATTATGTTAATTCAAATCACTAATTAACGCAGTCTTAATTACGTTATTTTCCTGCTCAAATCTTTGCAGGTTTTCCCTTTGCTTTAGGATTAAATAATGACTTCTTGCCTGGCAACTGGAGTCTTTTATGGTATTTGCTCAGTCTCTCTGACTTAATTTCTGTGCACCTGTAGTTAGAGCGCAGCCAGAAGAGCTTATTTGAATGAGCTATGCGTTTCCTTCCTCTGTGCCTTTGCTTATGCCTTGCTTTTCCTTGCGTGCCCTTTCTTCTTTTCTGCACTGTCTGAAAGCCCATCCGTTCTCCAATCACGTGTCTGTGAGGCTCTTTTTTTTTTTTTTTTTTTTAACTGACTTTCGCAGCCAGATGTGCCGTCTCCTCCTTTTGGGCTGCGTTTCTGACGGAGATCTGGCCTGCTAGTCTTTATGTAACCACAGATCCTAGCCTTGTACCTTGTTCTCGGGGCTGGCTGAGTTGTGCTGAACTTGAGAGTCTTCGCAGGAGTCAGTGTGGGTTTCTATGAAGGCCTAACTGGTGCTGATGAGTCTTAGATGCTTCCTTGTCATCTGGGGCATAACAAATGCTGTGCCTTTGGCCTTAGAGCTATTAGAAATTAAAATGTGACAACTCCTAGAGGTATGGGATTGGGGATCATGTTTCTAAGGACCGAAATAGATGATTTTTTTTTTTGACAGGCAGAGTGGACAGTGAGAGAGAGAGAGAGAAACAGAGGGAAAGGTCTTCCTTTGCTGTTGGTTCACTCTCCAATGGGCGCCGCGGCCGGCACACTGCAGCCAGCACATGGTGCTGATCTGAAGCCAGGAGCCAGGTGCTTCTCCTGGTCTCCCACGCGGGTGCAGGGCCCAAGCACTTGGGCCATCCTCCACTGCACTCCGGGCCACAGTAGAGAGCTGGCCTGGAAGAGGGGCAACCAGGACAGAATCCAGTGCCCCGACCGGGACTAGAACCCAGTGTGCCGGCGCCGCAGGTGGAGGATTAGCCTATTGAGCCGTGGCACCGGCCCTGAAATAGATGAATTTTAATGTTGTCCATCTGTGTAGTTTACAGAGCCCTATCACAGGGATTTCATAATCCTCGCGGCAACTTCTGAGTAATAGGTTGTCCATGTAGTATTTTTACGAAGCAGTTAAGGGACTATCCTGGTTCACATACGGGTCCAGGATAGGTGGAAGGTTGCTGTCTCTGTCCCTGCAGACTGCTGTCTTCTGGTTCGCTGTATTCTCAGCCAGCGTCTTCCAAGTCAGGGCAGGCACAGCCAGCAGCAGCTCCAGGCTTAAATTCAGCCGTTACCATTTCAGGGACCTACAAAATGACAAGTGAGAATGTCTTTCTGATAGCCTCGGCAGAAGTCACTGGAAGGTCTGTCTTCACACTCGCAGCTTGGCCAAGAAGGCATGGTGGTCTCCTCGCTGGCTCTGGACCTCACTGAGACCCAGAGAAGCTGAGCATCAGACTCCAGATTGCACCGCCGACTGAAGTGTCTGTCTTCTGCCCAAAGTGTTTGTTCTTTGAATCACACAAGGTTGTGCTTGGACAGCCAAGGTCTCTCTGCCTCTAACTGTGAGCACCCCTTAGAGCACAGAGCAGCCTTGGCCATCCACAAAGGTGGCAGGTTGTGCCGAAGCCCTGCTTTCCCTTTGTTATATCCTCTTCTGGCCCGAGGATTCAGCAAATGCCCAAGCCCCTCAGGTTATTTCTCCCCATCCTCTTTGAAAACCTGACCAGTGCTATGTTAAGTGAAAGAAGCCAGAATCAAAAGGCTCTCCTCTGTGTGATGCCATACACGTGATGTTCCAGGAAAGGTGAAGCCCTAAGATTGGAAACCAGATCAGTGGCTTCCAAGATGAGGGTGGGGGAGAGCAGAAAGGGCACGGGACAGGGGATCTTCCGAGGTAACCCTGATGTGTATCTTGATTGGGTGGCCTCAAGACTGTATGTATTTGTCAGGATCCACAGAACTGTGCACTACAAAGGGCGACTTTTACAGTAGGTGAACTGTACCTTAACAAACTCCTTAGATCTTACGGGGCCTGAGTGACAATGGGCTCTGCGTGTTAGTGAAACCTAGAACTGCAGGCTCAGAGGAGCTAAGATACCACCGTCTTTAATATTAAGAACGAAAAAGCTGGCCGGCGCTGCGGCTCACTAGGCTAATCCTCCACCTTGCCGCGCTGGCACACCGGGTTCTAGTCCCGGTCAGGGCGCCGGATTCTGTCCCGGTTGCCCCTCTTCCAGGCCAACTCTCTGCTGTGGCCCGGAGTGCAGTGGAGGATGGCCCAAGTGCTTGGGCCCTGCACCCGCGTGGGAGACCAGGAGAAGCACCTGGCTCCTGCTATCGGATCAGCGTGGTGCGCCGGCCGTGGCGGCCACTGGAGGGTGAACCAACGGCAAAGAAAGACCTTTCTCTCTGTCTCTCTCTCTCGCTGTCCACTCTGCCTGTCAAAAAAAAAAAAAAAAAAAAAAAAAGAAAAGAAAAAAAAAGAAAAAGAATGAAAAAGCCACCCAGGACAGAAAGAGCAGCAGACTCTGCTCTGCTAGGAAGTGAGAAGCCAGCTCGGAGCTGTGGCGAGCTAACCCAGTGCAGCTGCACCCCAAGTCCCCTAGCTAGAGGCTCAGTGTGGGGACTGGGGACTCCTTGGCGAATGTGGGATCTGGGATTGAGGGGGTGGGCTTGGTGACAGCCTGAGAAATAAGGCTTGGGGAGGAAACATCCTGGCGCCCAGCACTGCTGCAAGCCTGGTCTTCCTGTGCCTGCTGAGAGCTTGGACGGAGGTGGCAAGGTGCAGCAGTCTCAGAGTTTAGCCTTCCCCCACCCTTCTCTGCCTCCCCTCTTCCACCCCCTCCTGCCATCTTTAGGACCTACCAGGAAGCTCCCTGCTGGCTACCCATTGCAAGTCTGCTTGGACAGCCTCAGTCCCAGGAGTCTCCCGCACACTCAGCCTCTTGGATGCCAGTTGCTGGGTTCCTCGTTCTTTCAGACTCCCCCAAGCCCCTTGGAATGCAGCTCATTGCAGCCTGGGCCTTTGGCTTTCTCATGCAGGTCTGATTATTTGCTCTGTATCTCCCCCTGCCCCACTCTAGTTCTACCTGGCTTCATCTCAGACCACAGTTGTTAGAGAGCCCAGCAGCGTTGCAATAGGAGGTACTTTATAATAAACAGATTACGCAGCGGTTTCTAAAGGGTTGGTAGCCTTCTGCTCAATAAAAATGTTTACAGACAGGGAAGTAATAAATACTTTGTTGTTAATGTCACATTTTCTGGCTTAAAACATCTGCTTAAAAATATATAGGAGACACAAGCAATTTTCTGAAATGGCCTCCTTGCAAAAAAAAAAAAAATAGTAGCTCACCAATTATCAAAATTAAATGGGGGAAGCTCTGATGGTGGAAATGAGGTGCTAGGAAGCCGGTGCCAGCAATCCCCAACGTGATGGCTTCGTTCTGTGGCTGTGAAGAAGTCGTGATTATAGAGCAGGCTTATGCTAAGCTGCAGGCAAGACCTGGAGCCTGGCAGACCATTGTTTGTTCAGCAACACAAGGGTGTTTGTGAAGAGTTGGAAAATCAGATTGAACAACCTGCCCTGGGAGTGAGGCCCGAGCTGACACTGGCTGCAATAAAGCTTCTTAGAAACATTTCTTTTCTGTTGTTTAGAGCTTGCTTCTGGCGCACACAGCTATGACACGTCCCATCTTTAAAAGCACAAAACACCCTACCAGTTGGAGGGAGTGAGACAGGGTCTTGGGCCAACGAGGGACAAATACCAAGGTCTTCCTGGGGCCTTTAGCGGCAGGGGAAAAGGCCCTGGTTGGGGCAGACAGAGAGCAAAGGCTCCTCTGGGCAGAGCCGGCAGTGTCCTGGCCGAACACTCAGCTCCGCAGGCTGACTTCCTCAGTCAGATGTCAGCTAAGCCCAGCAGATGGGCATGGGCACATTCTGGGCCTGTGCCCAGGCTGGATGGTGTTGCTGAGAAGCTGTGGGCTGTGGTCTCAGAAGGTCAGGTTCAGGGGATGGCTTGAAGTTAATGCAGCCAGGGATTGGATAGCCTGGGACGGCCGCCAGCAAAGCAGCCACTGTGACCAGAGAAGCTCAGCACAGCTCTGCTGCTCCAGCTTGGTCCTGTGGGCCTGGGGAGAGCTCCCTGCAGCCCCGGGGCAGGGTCTCCCGCTTCAAGAAGACCGGAGGCCCCGTACTGCTTGTGTTCTGCTCGGTGCGGAGGGCAGCGGGCGTCTGTGCTGTGCTGCACGGGTGTTAGGAAGGCAGGTTTGGGGAAACTGGGAAGCACTTCCCCTCTGCCTGCTCCCAGGTGCTGTCTGTCTCCTTCCCGGAGATCTGGGGGAAGATGCTTCCAAAAGCACAGACAGCAAAAGCAAAAATAAACTGGTGGGACTACATCAGACTAAGACTGCTTCTGCACAGCAAAGGAAACAACACAATGCAGAGGCAACCCACGGCAAGGGAGAAAATGTTTGCAAACCATGCCTCTGATAAGGAGTTAAGATACATGTACAAGGAACTCCTACAACTCAGTAGCAACGAACCAACTAACCTGATTAAAATATGGCCAGAGGACCTGAATAGAGATTTTTTCAAAAGAGATGTAGGAATGGCCAACAGGTGTAAGATAAGAGTGCTCAGTATCACTCATCATCAAGGAAATTCAAAGCAGAAGTACACCACACCTGTTAAGGTGGCCATTATCAGAAATGCAGAAGATAACCTGTGTTGGAGGGATGTGGAGCAAAGAGGACCCTTATACGTTGTTGACAGGGATGTAAAGTGGCACAGCCGTTATGGAAGACGGTATGGAGACTCCTCAGACTGTTAAAATTAGAACTACTGTGTGATCTAGCAATCGCGCTGCGGGGTGGATGTCCAAAGGAAATGAACTCACAGAGATTCTGAGTTTCTCTCTCCATAGCAGTGTTATTCACAATAGCTCGGATGTGGGAACAGCCCAAGTATCTATTGATAGAGGAATGGATAAGGAAAATGTGAGATGCACACACACAATGGAATGTGATTCCTCCTAGAAAAGAAGGAAATCCTGCCATTTGTGACAGTAGGGATGAGCCTGGGGGGCATTAGCTAAGTGAAATAAGCTGCTCACCAAACACCCAAATCCCGTGTGATCTCGCCTGGATGGGGAATCTCAGTCCAGCCCTCCGAAACAGCAGCGTGGTGGTCGCCAGGGCCGGAGGAGTTGGGGGTAAGGGGAGGACATAGGTCAACGCATTCAGCTATCAGATAAATAAATTCTGGAGCCTAATACACAGCGACTATAATTACTAATAATGTGTACTTGACATTTGTGAAGAAAACATCCTAAATATTCTTATAAAAAATAACCAAGGGGAGCTGAATCTGTTAATTAGCTTGATTGGTGTCATCTTCTCCCAATGTAGACACACATCAGAACACGGTAGACACCTTGGATACTGACATGTCGCACTTGTCGGTTATATCTCTAAGGTAGGCGCAGCAGCCAGCCAAGGGCAGCCCTCAGAGGCGCAGGCTCCGGGGCCTTCAAGGCTGGCCCGTCCTTTTCTGCCTTTGAAGTTGCCCGGAAGAAAGGAACCGGGAGGAGCTGCTGTAGGAAGTTAGCTCATCCCTTCCCACGGAGCCAGTTCGGGTTTCTCTTTCAGGCCCCGCCCTGCCTGCCACATCTGTGTACATTTACTTGCCGCAGGCGTGGGTACTCTCCCCCCAACCCCCGACTGCTGCTTTCAAGACATCGCCCCAGGCAGGAGGTTTTCGAGACTGTGTTTAGTCCGAACAGTTTGAGCAGACTCCACAGAGGGCTGGATTCCGGCTCTGGTCCCTACAGCTGTTCTGTCGGCTCCTGGACTGCAGGAATAGGAAGCTGGCCTGGTCAGAGGCTGCCCGCGCGCCAGCATGACCTCATCCCCGGCCTAGGGTAGGGTGCAGGGGCCTGAGTCTACAGGAAGGAGCCTGACTCCTGGCAGCTAGGTGGATCACTGATTTGACCACTTTTTTTTTTTTTTTTTTTGATAGTGCATCTCATAAAAACGATGCATGGGAAACAGGCAGATAGCTCTGGGTTCAAATCCCAAAACTTCATGTACTGGGTAACCTTGGTTTACTTGCTTTATGTTTATGATCTTAGTCTCCTTGTTTGCAAAATGGAAATGACAGCCACCATGTGGCTTTTCGTGAGAAATGGTAGAGAGAGTGGGGGCCGGGTATGCAGTGTAGGAATCTCGCTCAGTCGTGGTGATCAGGTGATTATTCCCGGGACTGCCTATCGGGGGAGGCTGCAAGCACAACTTTCCAGAATCTTCTGATAGGAGGCGGTGTTTTCCTCTCAATTCTGGCCACACATCAGAATCACATGAAGTTTTAAAAAGTGCGCTTGCCTGTTTTCAAAACATTTTTTTTAATTAAACATCTTTAACAGAGGTATTAAATCATGCATATTTATGTTTTAATATGTAATGTCCAGTCAGCGTGAACAGAGTTCCTCAAACATTTAGAGTTTCTTTTTAAAAATGTTCTTTTTTTAGAAGTCTGAAATCCATTTATAGCTTTTTTTTTAAAAAAAGATTTATTTATTTTACTTAAACGTCAGAGTTACACAGAGAGAAAAGGAGAGGCAGAGAGAGAGAGGTCTTCCATCCGCTGGTTCACTCCCCAGTTGGCTACAATGGCTGGAGCTGTGCCAATCCGAAGCCAGGAGCTGGGAGCCAGGAGTCTCTCCCAGGTCTCCCACGTGGGTGCAGGGGCCCAAGGACTGGGGCCATCTTCTACTGCTTTCCCAGGCCATAGCAGAGAGCTGGATCAGAAGTGGAGCAGCTGGGATTTGAACCGGCTCCCATATGGGATGCGGGCACTGCAGGCAGCAGCTTTACCTGCTACGCCACAGCACCAGCCCCCTAAAAATGTTCTTTTATTTATTTTGTTTATTTATTTGAAAGGCAGAGAGAGAGGGAGAGGGAGAGAGGAGGGAGAGGGAGAGACAGCTCCCATCTACTGGTTTACTTCCCAAGTGTTCAAGGTGCCCAGGGCTGGGCCAGGCACTCATTGCTGGTCTCTGTGCTACTTGAACCAATTACTGGGACCCTCGCCTGCTGCCTCCCGGGGTTTGTGTTAGTGGGAAACTGAATTGGGAGCAGAGTTGGGACCTGAACCCAGGCACTCTGATATGGGATACTGGTATCCGAAGCCATGTCTTACTGGCCACAGCAAATACCAGCTTGTTGCAGTTTTTTTTTTTTTTTTTTTTTTTTTTTTTTTGACAGGCAAAGTTAGTGAGAGAGACAGAGAGAAAGGTCCTCCTTCCATTGGTTCACCCCCCAAATGGCCACTGCGACCTGCGCACTGCACTGATCCGAAGCCAGGAGCCAGGTGCTTCCTCCTGGTCTCCCATGCAGGTGCAGGGCCCAAGCACTTGGGCCATCCTCCACTGCCTTCCCCGGCCACAGCAGAGAGCTGGACTGGAAGAGGAGCAACCGGGACAGAACCGGCGCCCCGACCGGGACTAGAACCTGGGGTTCCGGCGCCGCAGGCGGAGTATTAGCCTAGTGAGCCACGGCGCCGGCCTTGTAGCAGTGTTTTTTTCTTTTTTTTTTTTTTTGACAGGCAGAGTGGACAGAGAGAGAGAGAGGGAGAAAGGTCTTCCTTTTGCCGTTGGTTCACCCTCCAATGGCTGCCATGCCTGGCACGCTGCGGCCTGTGCACCGTGCTGATCCAATGGCAGGAGCCAGGTTCTTCTCCTGGTCTCCCAAGGGTGGCAGGGCCCAAGTACCTGGGCCATCCTCCACTGCATTCCCTGGCCACAGCAGAGAGCTGGCCTGGAAGAGGGGCAACTGGGACAGAATCCGGCGCCCCGACCGGGACTAGAACCTGGTGTGCGGCACCGCAAGGCAGAGGATTAGTCTAGTGAGCCACTGTGCCGGCCTTGTAGCAGTGTTTTATGGTGAAAGCACTCAAAATCCTAGCTTCTAGGTTTTGTGAATGCAGAGATACATGGTTTATATAACATTATCCGTAGTCACCTGCTGTGCAATAGGACCTCAGACTTTCTTACCCCTATAGCTTTGTAACCATTAATCAACCCTTCCCCATCCCCCCTCCTACCCACTTCCCTCCCCAGCCTCTGGTAAATACCATTATGCTTTTAACCTCTGTGAGATGACTTTTTTTCATTTGTTTGTTTTAAGACTCCACATATGAGTGAGATCATGTGATCATGTCCTTCTGTGCTTGACTTTCTTCGCTGGACATAGTGACTTCCAGTCCCATCCATGCTGGTTTCTGGATCTTGGGTGGTGGTGCCCCACGGTGCCCCAGAGTGCTCGGGCTGATTCTGGTGTTTGACCTAGAGGAGTGGGAGATCTCCATATGTGTGGGATGTCAGGCAGTGTCGTGGGAGCCATGGAGGTGGGGGCAGGGAGGGAGTTTTGCCAGGCAGGCAGGGAGGACTGTTTACTGGGCCTCTTGAGATCGAGCACATTTTATAACTGTCCCTGTGTGTCATGGAGGTCCTGGAAGCCACCCCATCGTGTGATTGCTCCTCCTTCCTGCTGCAATGGAGGCAGATGGTGGTGGGCAGGGCCCGGGGGAGGAGGCGGCCTGGGACAGATGCCCTCAGCTCCCTGTGTTCCTGCAGGCCCACCCCACCTTTCACTGCAGCCCTCCAGAACTGTGCCTGGACTCCCAGCCTCCAAGAGCTCTCTCTCCCCATCTGCTGTGTGCTGTTTCCTTTTCTCATCCTTGTTCCAAACAACTTCTCCTCCCCTCGGCCCTACCCAGTCACTCCCTGTGCCCTGTGCGGATCTGGCCCCTGGACCTGTCATTCCAGAAAGCTCTCTTGTTGCAAGAGATTGAGGTACACAGATTTTGCTTTTCGGTGCTCATGTTGTGCACCTGCTGTCCAGCGGAGCTGGGTATGGTGGTAAAAAAGCCAATTCTCGTCTCACTTAGAATGCCAGCAGTTTTTTTCCTGGTAGTTAATAGGGTGCCTGGGAGATGGGGGGCTGGCCCTGACCAGCTTTCAAGCTTGTCTTCCAAGCATACTATGGACACAGGCAATGCTTGTAGAGCAGCCCTGAGAGTGGACCCAGGATGGGAACGTGGTGACAAGGGGAAGGTAGAACCATGCCAGGGTTCATTCTCAGAGCTCCACTTTCTGTGTGTGTTTGTTGAACATCTAACTTTTCCACTGTATTTCAACCCCTTCTAGTTCTGGGTCGCTGCACTAATTTAAATGGGTGGCCCAAGAGATCATTATAGATGGGGGTTCTGAGCCCATGGACTTTTATCATACTGTTTTCTTTCTTTCATAAATTTGCATGTTGATTATTACATTGTCCCAAGTGCTAGTTTAAAGAAATTGGAGAGGGGGCTGGTGCTGTTGTGCAGCAGGTTAAAGCCCTGGCCTGAAGCACCAGCATCCCATATGGTTGCTGGTTCAAGTCCCAGCTGCTCTTCTTCTGATTCAGCTCTCTGCTATGGCCTTGTAAAGCAGTAGAAGATGGCCCACATCCTTGGGCCCCTGCACCTGTGTGGAGACCGGGAGGAAGCTCCTGGCTCCTGGCTTCAGATCAGCGTGGCTCTAGCCGTCGTGGCCATCTGGGGAGTGAACCTGCGGATGGAAGACCTCTCTCTCTCTCTCTCTCTCTACCTCTCTCTATAACTCCTGCCTTTCAAATAAATAAAATAAATCTTAAAAAGAAAAAAGAAATTGGAGAGTGCAGTGGAGGCAGTTGGGCAGCAGTCCTAAATGCGCCTGTCTCTGCCCTCTGAGATGTTCCCTTCTTTCTCTTCTCTCCCTTCTTCTCCTTTTGTCTCCCACTTTTTACGTGTGTCCGTAGAGGACGCTCTCAGCCAGCTCCAGCCCCACAGTGTGCACTGCCTCCTATCTATTGATGATTCTCCAGCGCGTCCCCCGCTCTGGCTGTCTCCTCTGATGAGGACTTTGTGTCTGTCGGGGGCTCGCCGGCTGCGTGCACATCACACGTCCTCAGCTCATACGGAGCTTCTGGTTTTCCTCCCCGTAGCTGCTCCTTCTGCAGACTCTTCCTTCTGCAGGGTCGAGGAGTGTGCCTGGCCCGTAACAGTCACTTCATAAATATTAGGGAACTTCAAAAGGTTCATATGAAAGTGAAATTAAAAGATACATGAGATACATTTAGGAGCAGGGGTTCAGACTAGTGGTTAGGACAATTGCCTGTGTCCCATATTGGAGTGCTTGGGCCCGCGTCCTGGTGTTGATCCCTTATTCTGGCTTCCTACAAATGCAGATCCTGGGAGGCAGTGGGTGATGGCTCAAGTAGTGGGATCCTTGCCTTCCATATAGGAGACTTGGGGGCTGATGCTGTGGCATAATAGGTTAAGCTGCCACCTGCGACACTGGCATCTCACATGGGTGCAGGTTCAAGCCCCGGCTGCTCCACTTCCAATCCAGCTGGTTGCTAATGCACCTGGGAATGCAGTGGAAGATGGGCCCCTGCGCTCATGTGGGAAACCCAGATGAAACTCCTGGCTCCACCCATTGAGGCCATCTGGGGAGTGATCCGCGGATGGAAGATCTCTCCCTCTCTCTATCTCTTCCCTTCTGTCTCTTTGTTAACACCGCTTTTCAAATAAGTAAAATAAATCTTTAATAAAAAGAAACAATCTGGGAGAGCTGGCCCTGGCCGCAGCTGTTGAGGGCATTTGGGAAGAGGCTGGTGGATGGGAGGTCTGTCTGCCTGTGTCTGTGTCTCTGTCTCCCTCCCTCCCTCTTGAGTAAATAATAGAAAAAGAGTTAAGTTTAATTGAGTGTAAAAAATTTTGAACTCCACGCATAGTATTTTCATAATGCACATTTTTCCATGAACCTTGGGAAGATGCCTTGTATTTGCAGAATGAGAACTAAGAATATGACGAGCTTGCACATTTATGTTTGGAGTCCGGAAGGATCCAGGCCCAGCTCTGTGGCTAGTGAGCGGAGCGAGGGTGGAGAGGAGTCGCTCACCTCCGTCTACCTCCAGCTGTGCCTCGGCAGCGTGTGGATGGTGCTGCTTCGTCCTCCAGTGTGGGCAGCAGGAGCTAAGGTGAGAAGTGTGCTGTGTCGGTGCAGGACTTTCCCACCGCGCACCCTCTCCATCCCATAGACATCACAGCCAGCTTTTCTCCTCGACTGCTCCACGCATCTCTGTCCTGTCTCCCCGAGGATTTCTCAACGTGCTCTTCGAGGAGGCAGACTTCCGCATTGTCTCGGGAGCATGTCATTGCATTCCTCCCCTTAAGTCTCCTCTCCTGGCCCCAGGCCTGGACTGCTCTCCTCTCTCCCCAAGGCCCTTCCAGGCTCTTCTACCTTTCAAGGCCTCTGTGGCTGCTGCCTCCTGCGGAGTCCCCCGCCGTGAGACTGCCTGGGCCACAGGCCTCTCGGAGCTCTCCAAGGCGGACCCGCATTGTTAGATCCTGGCTCCTTTTGCGTGAGTTCATCTCATGTCTCCTGAGATTGTAACCTCTTGAGGCCAAGACATTTGTTCCTGATTTTCTTGCAACTCTGTACTGCATCGCTTGAAGCAGCTGGGTACTTTCTGTTTTTGCAAATTAAAAAAAAAAAAAAGAGAGAGAGAGAGAGCATGGTAGGGGCCACATATTTAAGACAAAACTTACCTTAGCCGTCTTTTTTTTTTTTTTTTTTTTGGACAGAGTGGTCAGTGAGAGAGAAAGGTCTTCCTTTGCCGTTGGTTCACCCTCCAATGGCTGCCGCGGCCGGCGCACCGCACTGATCCAAAGCCACGAGTCAGGTGCTTCTCCTGGTCTCCCATGGGGTGCAGGGCCCAAGCACTTGGGCTATCCTCCACTGCACTCCCTGGCCACAGCAGAGAGCTGGCCTGGAAGAGGGGCAACCGGGACAGAATTGGGCGCCCCAACCGGGACTAGAACCTGGTGTGCCGGTTCCACAGGCGGAGGATTAGCCTATTGAGCCATGGCACCGGCTACCTTTGCAGTCTTTTTAAAGGCCACTCACGTTGTTGTGTGGCCGGTGTCCAGAACTCTGCTGGTTCGTCTTGCAGATCTGGAATTCTGTGCCCTCCTCCGGTCCCTGGAAACTACCCTTCTCTTCTCTGTCTCTGTGAATGTCGTAACTCCAGGTGCCTTGCAGAAGTGAAAACATCCAACAGTTGTCCCCTGTGACTGGCTTGTTTCATTTTGCACAGTGTCCTAGGGTTCATGCGTGTTGTAACACCTGTCGGGATTCCCTTCCTCTATGAGGCTGGGTGGTATTCTAGTAGGTGTACATACGCATTTTGTTTTTCCTCTCCTTTCTTGATAGTCATGGGGGCTGCTTCTGCTTTTTGAGTTTTATGGAAAATGCTGCCATGAACATGGGGTACAAATATCTCCTTCAGACTCTGCATTCCCTTATTTAGGGTGTATACCAGGAAGTAGAATTGCAGGGTCACATGGTGATTCTATGTTTAATTTTTTTGAGCAGCCACCATCCTGTTTCCCGTAGCAGCTGAACCGTTTTACATCCCCACCAACAGCGCCCATTTCTTCACATCCTTGCCAACACTTGTTATTTTCTGCCTCCTGTTTTATTTTTTTTTCTGGAAAGTAGCCACCATTCACATTTCTGTAATGGTTAGTGATATTGAGCATCTTTTCATGTGCTTATTGGCCATTTGTTCTTGGGAGAAATGTCTATGCAAGTCCTTTGTCTACTATTCATTAGGCTTTGCTGTTGTTACTGAGTTGTGGGAGTTCTTTATATCCTAGATATTAACCCTTTATCAGCTCTAAGGATATTTTACAAGTTGACAGAAAAAGAAAATCTTTATGCAAAAGCTTTGAAATCCATGCATGCCTTTTCCATAATGCTCATTTTCCGTATTACCCTCCTAGCTGATTTGTGGCAGCTGGAACTGTAGATGGGGAACCCGTCGCTAACCACTGCCTATTGTGGGAGTCTGCCCCTCGGCCCTGCCGTGCTGGCTGGCAGGCCGTCTAAGGGATTTTTCTCATCTGTGGTTATATTTCCCAGCACCAGTCTCATGCAGAACACCCAGCAACCCTGTCAGGTGTGTGGCATCACTCCCATTTTATAGGAGAGGAAACTGGGGCTCAGCGACGTCAGCTCATTTGCTGAAGATCTCCCAGCCTCGTCAGCGGCCGCATCAGCACATGGAGCCAAGCCTGTCTGACTCCCCACGCTGCCTCCTGTACCTTCAGGATGCGTGCGAGTGTGTGAGCCAGCCTCACACATGTGTTGCTCATCACGCCTCGCCTCTGGATTTCATTACGGAAACCCCCGTGCCTGGCAGGCAGACTGTTGCCAGCGTCCCTGACTCTGCAGAGTGCCATCTTGCTCCGGCTTGGGCCCTCAGCATGACTCACATACCTGCTGTCCCTTTATCCACCCTTCACTGGGAGGGCAGGTAGCCTGGTTTTTCAGTCTCTCGTCTCCACCCCCGTTAGTAGTGGAGGTGTTCCCAGAGCTGCTCGCCCACATCAATGCATTGGATTCTGCAGGAAGTGTATACTGGGCAGGCGAGGCTTTGTGCCAGACAGAGGGGGAAGGGAAGGCACAGCCATGCCCTGCAGGAGTCGCCTCTCCAGGTGCTGCACCAAGCAGCAAACACAACTGGGGAACGATGAGAGACGTTGTTGTGCCCTCAGAAACCAAGTAAGCAGAGCAGTGCAGGCTGTCAGGACTCCAGATGGGAGTTTAATGTGTTCTTGAAGCATTGTCTTCAACCCAGCATGGGTGTGTGCTCAGAAAAGCCAACACCTGCGTTGTGGTGCAGCGGGTTAAGCTGCCTCCTGTAACCCTGGCATTCCACATGAGCACTGGCTCAAGTCCCGGCTGCTCTACTTCATTCCAGCTTCCTGATAATGGGCCTGGGAAAGCAGTAGAAGATGCCCAAAGTGCTTGGGCCCCTGCTACCCATCTGAGAGACCGGGATGGAATTCCTGGATCCTGGCTTTGGCCTGGCCCAGCCCTGCTGGCTGTTGTGGCCATTTGGGGAGTGAACCAGAGGATGGAGGATTTCTCTCTCTCTCTGTCTCTGTCTCTCTCTCTCTTTCTCTCCCTCCCTCTCCCTTCTGTCATTATGCCTTTCCAATAAATAAATAAATATTTTAAAAAAGAGAAAAGCCAACTTACTAAATATGCTACTTGCAGATGGTACAGTACAGCTCCGAGCTAAGAGGCGCAATCCTTGCAGCATGCATTCGTCTAGCCCCGGACCTCAGTTTACTTGGACATTGAATGAGCATCCTGGGCAGGTGGCTTGTAGCTGCACACAGGATGCAGTTCTGCTCCCGGATTCTACCCCCCGGGTGGATGCCCAAGCTAACCTACAGGAAATGGTTACCCGAGGGCATCCGCAGCCTCTGAGGGGGATCCCACCGGACCCCACACGGAGTGGCGTTCTCGCAGTGTGGATTGCCATTGGTAGTTACCGCACACGTCATGATTAGTAAGTGATGAGTACTTTGTGAACACTCTGTCTAATTGCGCAAAAGCTTTGGAGTTCTGTTACTAGGGAAGCAGCGCGGCTTCCCTGGAGTTTCACCCCCAGCTGACTTGTGTCCCAAGTCTTTGCTCTCCAAAGCCGCCCGAAGCCGCCTCTTCATCGCAGGTGCTGCAGGAGACTGGGACAGAGGTTGATAAAGGAAAATCCACCCCAGGGCCTCTGACCCTTGCCCACACGTGACAGTTCTTCTAGAGATATTTGTCAGGGTCAAGAACCGCGTGAAAGGCTCCGGCATATTCTGTGTTGAAGGAAATCTTACTTGCTTGTAGCCTGAGGTCTCTGAGCGTGGCTGAGTTCTCCAGGCTCTTAGGTACAAGTGCTGAATAATGCATCCTCTTCAGCAACTCCCTTCTGCTCACACCCAGGGGGTTGTAAATTGTGGTCAGATACACACGACATAAGATCCACCATTGGTGATGTGTAGTGCATTCGTGGTGTCGTGCAGCCATCCCTTCTGTCCAGTTCCAGAATCTCCGTGTCACGTAGTTCCTAGCAAACGCTGATCTTGTCTGTATTGCTAAGGAGTTGCCGACTCTGGGTGTTCTTTTAGAAGGAATGGTCCAACACGTGGCTTTGCGTGTGTCCATCAGTCGCCCTGCTCATGGTTCCTCCTTTCCAGACTGACCTTTGCAGACCCTCCGCCCTGGTGTGGAGCTGTGCCACACCCCTGGGAGCTGAGTCCCTGTGGGAGCACAGCTTTGGGATCACAAAGACTGAACCGTGCAAGTGCTTGGTCAAGTTCCACGATTTCTCCAGGCCTGTCAAGGTTGCTGGGCAGATTAAGTGAAACAATGTCAGAGCCTTAGGCTGGGCCCTCGGCTGGTATTCAGTACATCTCTGCCTCGGCTTTCACCTCTGTACCACAGGGCTGTAACAGTACCTGCGCATGGGGTGGTTCTGAGAGTTCAGTGAGGTGGCGCCTGGCAGTCTGCAGAGTAAATGCTTGCATTTGGGAGGTTAGCATTGGGGTTAGGATTAGGATGTGTTGGGATCCCATGCTTGATGAGCGTTGGGTGCCGTGATTTGGGCTGGGTCTCCGAGGCCCTTCAGGGGTCCTTCTCTTTCGTCCATGCTCGTAGACGGACTGAATGTCACCACAGCAGTGCTGCTCACTCACCCTTCGTGTTAGGAAACTGCGACTCTCCACTGCCCAGAGCTCACTTTTGCTTCCTTAGCTTTGCATGGAGGGCCCTCTGCATCTGACCTCTCATTCCCCACACCCCCACCCCACGAGCCTGCTCCCTGGTGCCTGCTGGGCCACCTCCTGTTCCCTAGGGCGCTGTGCCCTGGCTTACATGCTTCCCTCTTCGGGGAATGGCTTCCCCTGTCATCATCTGGTAAAACTGCTCATTTCTGTCCCTAGACTGTTTCTTCCGCCATGGTAGTATGCAGCCACATGGGCTCGCCCTTCCTCACTCCCTCCCTTCCTCCTCCCTCCCTCCCTCCCTCCCTGCCTTCCTTCCTTTCAAGATTTATTTATTCATTTGAAAGGCAGAGAGAGAGAAAATCTTCCATGTGCTGGTTCACCCCCCAGATGGCTGCAACAGTCAGATCTGGGCCAGGAGCTTTTTCTGGGTCTCCCACATGGGTGCAGGAGCCCAAGCACTTGGGCCATCTTGCATTGCATCCCCAGGAAATTAGCAGGGAGCTGGATCAGAAGTGGAGCAGCCAGGACTTGAACTGGCACCCGTATGGGATGCCCGCGCTGCAGGTGGCAGCTTAACCCTTTGTGCCACAGCACTGGCCCCCACAGTCTGTTCTGAGGATTCACTGACACAGTACATGATTGAGATCCTACAGGGTCAGGGTGCGGATGGTGCTGGTAGTGCAGTGTGTTATTCTGTGAAGTCTGATCTCACAGTGTGAGGACTGTCGTGTGCACCTGCCTCCCTCGCTGGACTGCAGACGCTTTGAGGTCAGTGCCGCGTCTTGTTCATCTCCACGTCCCCACTGAGGTCTAACATAATGCCCTGCTTGAAGAACAATTATGTAACTATTCATTAAATTGAGTGAAGACGCTGTTCACCCTTGACCCAGAGATCTACGCAGACATAGATGAGGGGTCTTCAGAAGGTTAATAGAAAATGCAAATTATCTTTAAATTCTGCTTTCAGCAAATTTTTGAAGTATGCATGTGTGTGCATGCATGTGTGAGTGTATACATTTGGCGCTCTGTATCTATGGATTCCACATTTGTATATTCAAACAATTGCAGATCAAAAGTGTTTGAAAAAATGCATCTGTACTGAACACGTGCAGATTTTTCTCTTGTCCTTATTCCCCAAACAATACAATGTGACAACTATTTATGTGGCATTGCCATTGTATGTGGTATTATAATAGCTATACATAGGGATGACTTGAAGTATTAGAGGGAGCATAAGTGTAGGTTATATGCAAATATTACACCATTTTATATAAGGGACTGGAAGATCTCTGAATTTTGATATCCGTTGAGGATCTTGGTACCAGTCTCCATTGGATACTGGTGTGTGTGTGTGTGTGTGTGTGTGTGTGTGTATCACACAGTTGTAATATGTACTAGATACCCCCAGGCCAGCTTCAGAGACCTGACTTCTTTGATTTGATTAGAGATACCAGCGTGAAACACAGGCACTGTCAGAAACCAAATTAGTACCTGATGCGTCCGCCATTGACCCAGAGTGCTGAGCGTGCACACGTAATCTTCAGCCGGTGTCAGGTACTAATTTGGTTTCTAAACAGCTCCTGCGTCTCACTCTGCTGCGTCTAATGAGGTCAAGGAAGCCAGGTCTCTGAAGGAGAGCCTGTGGAGCATTTAGTGCCAGGTCGCACAGACAGAATTTGATTAATACGTACCTGATTAATGTAATGGACTTACAATAATTACCCAAGCAGCCTCCGCGAAAATGGATTTTTGAAAACACAAGAGAGAACATTTCCTGTATCCCACCTCTGATGCCACCCTCCACCCTGTCCCCCAAAGCTAACTGCTGTTCAGGCTGCATGGGCCAATAGCCTGTGAAATGAATGCACTTAGGGGGGCTTGCTGTGTGCTGAGGGGTCCCCCCGATTTCACTCACAGTTCACGTTGTTTCTACCGGGAAGCAGATGTTACCACAAATCCCATTTTACAGAACAGGAGACCAGTGCACAGAGAAGTTAACTTATTTAAAGCTGCAAGGCTTGTATATAGAGCATCTGAGTTCTAAATCCAGGATCTGTACTCTCAACTCTGGGCTGAGAGCTTGCCTCCACCCTCCTCCCACACTCACTGAACCCCCTCCTCCCCCCCAAGTATTTAATGGAACAGTCAGCATTGAGACCCAGGGAAGTAAGGTGTGCTTCCTCTGTGCGCTCCCTGGTTTGTGACGTTGGGACTGTTCACCTCTCTGAACCTGTGCCCTCATCTGTGAAGCTGGGAGCTGAATCCAGCAGTCTGTGCTATTCAGCTAGAACGTTCTGTGATTTTATGAATTAAACACTGGAGCCGAGGCTTGCTTTTCTGCCTTGGCCCTCCCTGCTGTCCTCGCCTCCTGCACCTGCAGGCTTCTTCTCTCTTGTCCCCTGCAGGCAGGAGGTCGAGTTGCCCTGACCCACTTATCGCCCCCACCTCGGTGTGCCTGCAGCCGCCAGCCAGGGCAGTGTGAGCCGTCCCTTGGTGGGGTTTGCTGAGTGGTTGGGACTAAGTGGGTTATGTAAGCCCTTTATAATCTGTTTTCATAGTTTGCATCCTTTGAACTGCAGATGGGGCCCCTGCTGTTTGTGGGGCTGCCCTGGGTGCACGCTTTCAGAGGAGGGTCCTGGGAGTCTCTGGTGGCTTCCCTGTAGCTCACGGATTCAATGTGGCGCTGGGTGGTTGCGTTTCTTCCTCCTGCCAGCTTTCCTGGTCAGGGTGCAGGGGCAGGCTGAGTTTCTCTGGGCACGGCGTGTGCACACGTGCCCCTGTGCTGTGTGTGTGTGACAGGCACGTGGTGATGTCTGGGTCCCAGCGTCACCTGGAGGTTGGGTACACAGGATTGCGGGGCCCACCCTCGCAGAGTTTCTGATTCAGCGGCTCTGGCTCAGGCCCCACAGAGTGCATTTCTAGCAAGTTCCGGGCGATGTCATGGCTGCCAGGACAGGGAATTCCTACAGACAGTTTTACGTCCCTGTAAGTTCTCAACTGAAGGCAAATTAAGTGTTTGGGTAAAAATTATTCACTTGACATTGCGGGATACTGAGCCAGCGACTCAGTAGCATGTTGATGTGCACAGCTGTAATGAAGGACACTCATCACGCCTGGCGTCCATCAGCATGCCCTGAGACCCCGTGGAGGCTGGGCCAGGCAGTTTGAGCTGTTGGTTTGTGTTTTGCCTTCTCCTTTCTGATTAGCCCATCTCCCTGACCCTGGCTGGTGTGCCTGAAGCATTCTTCTCTGCCTTTTTATTAAAATATTCACACCTATAAAAATAGGGAGAGTAGAACAGTGAACTCCCATGTACCCATCATCTAGATTTTTATCATTTTTGCTTCCTTTTTTTTTTTCTCACAGAAGTATTCCAAAGCCAGTCCCAGACATCCTAGCATTCCAAATATTTTTTGACTGCATCTCTGAAGACAAAAAGACATTTTCTTGCCTAACCACAAAGCCATGATCCTAACTAACACATCCGACAAGTGTTCCCCAGAGTCCTCCAATGCTCACCCCACATTCACCGTTCCACGGTTGTTCAGAAAGTGGTCTTTCCAGTTGAATCAGGACACAGACAAGGCCCACCTCCATATCATCTTTGATTGTTAGGTACCTATCCCTCCGAATTTGCTTTTTGGATAATGAGGGGGCTATGCATGGGCTGGAGAGAGACGGCCGCTGTCGGTGCCTGGAGCGCTGAACTCTCACAAGGCAGGGAGAGCAGGCTGCGGCGTGGGATGTGTGTCTGGAGACACCTCGGGTGATTTTATGTTCTTTGATGGGGAGAGGCACCGAGACCGGGCATGGGACGTGTGGATCAGTGCGTTGCTTTGCTGCACGAGTGTGTGTCTGTTAGAAGTGTCCACAGAGCAGCTAAATTGCCCAGGGGAGGAGAAGCCGTTGTCAGCTTTCAGGACTCCTGAAGCCTGGCCATGGCTGTGCTCCACTGCTTACAACATGTGCTGTATTCGGGCTCCCTGGGTTTCTCGTTCACCCTCCGTTCATCAGCCAGGCTTCGTTGAGGCTCCATGGATGGCAGACAGCCCTTGGAGCTCCAGGCTCTGAGAGCTCGCACGCTCACCTAGTCTGCTTGGGTGGCCTGGTTTCTTGCCAGGAGTATGATAAATAAATATGGACGGGCCGCGCCCACCCCCTTGCAGCCCTGCCCCCGGTGCTCCTCCTTCCCGTAGGTGTTCTGAACACGTGGCAAGCCTCCAATTCCGCTTTTGCGTCTCCATCCAAGGTCCCTCACTGCATTGTAAATGCCACAGTGTACCCGTGGTCGGGCTGACGTGGATGGCAAAGCAGAACTGCTCTGTGTCACGCAGCATCAGCTGTACAGCCATATGGTCTGCTGTGCGGGGCCAGGGGAGCCTGCCAGCCTCGGGCTGGACTAAGGATCGAGGTGTGAGGCTGCCAGGAGGGGAGGACTTTTCTGGACAGGGTCCTGATGGTTAGGGGCGCAGGGGGCTTTTTCCCACCAGTTCAAGTGGGGAGGTGACACCACTGTGCACGTGGATGCCCTGTGGCCTGGCTGGCCTCGGCAGGGAACCGCTGGCGGGGAAGGGGATGTGCTTGGCCGAGTGCCCGAGGTCACTGTGCTGCCTGCGGACCCCCTAGGGCCATGGCTAACAGGCCCCTTTGCACGTCTTTCCTGGTTCTCCCTGTGCTCCTTCAAGCCACCGGCCAGGCTGTATCATTGTGGGCTGTTGCCTCGGCATGACCCTCAGGGGCAGGGAGGTTAGCATCTTGCCAGGTGGCATACCCAGGAATGGGAGGGAGGGGAAGCATTTTGTAGGGTATTGGGTAAGGCACATGGTACAAAAATAAGTCAGAGGGGACCCCGAGTGCCATGGGCCTCCTGCAGTGTGCCCCAAAGATGGCCCTCTCCGGTCATGTCTGCTAGAGTGTGCTGCGTTGCTGAGAGGCACTTGCTGACCTCCTGTTCCTCACTTTTGCCTGCCTGGCAATGCCAGCCCCCCGCTATAGGTAGCTCCGATTTCTTGTACCAGTTCTCAGGTCATTCACAAATATTCCGCCTGTAACCCCGTCTTACCCGTGATCTATGTGTCCTACAAGGGTGGCGTTTCCACTTGGGTTCTTTTCACCCTGGCCCTGTGCTTTACACACACTAACAGGGACTCCATACTGCTTGCCCAGTAAAATGCAAAGCGTCTGTGTTTAGTGAGTCTAAGGGAAGTGGCTCCGGGAGAGGCTTTCTTTGAGTTTATAGGAGGGAGAGCCCCCGGCACTGAGGTCCTCAGAACTGTCCTAAAAGTGGTTGACCTGGCAGGTACTTGGAGAATCGGAGAAGGAGGTGACTAGGGAGCAGATTCTGGGTTGGGCAGATCTGGGAGACTTTGGGTCCCCACTTCTGGGTATAAGAAGGAGGCCCAGAGACTTAGTTTGGCAGCTCTGGCTTCCGGGTGTTTGCTAGACACACAGGGAACTGCCAAGGACTATAGAGACCGACCACAGGGAAGGGTGGCCACGGAATTTTTAAAACATAATGCTGACTCCAGTTGTTGGTGAGATTGATGGGGGATGAGTCAAACATTTGCGTATCAGACGGAGATCCACCCTGTTTCCCGGAGGGTGTTGGACTGTGACAAAAGCCGGTTTCCAAACACAGACAGTGGAGAAGGGGTGGGAAGACAGAGCAGGTTTTGCCCTCCCAGCCTCTCGTGGTTTGGCAGTTCTAGGCTGGATGGCAGAGGATGGGCAAGTGCATAGTTCAGACGTAGAAAAGGGGTGACTGTATGGTCCTTTGGAAAACATTTTTGTCTGTTTCTTTGAATGTTCAACATAAAGCCGCCGTGTGCTCCAGCCGTTCCACTCATAGGTATTTACCCAAGGTAAATGAGAGTGTTTGTCCATTCAGAGTCTTGTGCGCCTATGTTCCTAGCAGCTTAACTTGCAAAGCTGTAGAATGGAAGCAATCCCAGTGTCCATAGAGAGAACGAATAAACGAACTGTGGGCTAACCCTTCAGTGGACTATTACTTAGCAATAAAAAGATGTGCTTGATGGATCTCAAAATAATTATGCCAGACAAATAAGAATATATTCTATATGATTCTACTCACATAAAAGTCTACTAGTCGCAAAGTAATCTACAGTTACGGAAGATACAACAGTGGTTGTTTCAGAGTGGAGATTGGGTGCAAGAGGCAGGCGTGGGGGGCTGGGAGTGAAGAGGAAACTTTTGGGCCGAGAGAGTTGTGATGGTTCCACAGGTGCATGTTTGGTGAAGTCAGCCAAGTCTGTTCTGGAAGTGTGTTCAACTCATTGTGCGTTCACGTTGCCTTGATAAGGTTGTTACAATTAAATAATAGTGATGACTGAGATTCAATGCAGTTCAGTTAAACAAGCCATTGCTTCTCTCCCTTCGCTTATTTATTTGGGAGGCAGAACAATAGAGAGAGGCAGAGAGGGAGAGACAGAAAGGTCTTCCATCTGCTGGTTCACTCTCCTGGATAGCTGCAACGGCTGGGGCCAGGCCAGGCTGAAGCCAGGAGGATCCGGGAACTGCATCCGAGGCCCTCATGTGTGTGGCAGGGGCCCAAGCACTTGCGCCATCATCCCCTGCTTTTCCAGTCACTTTAACGGGGAGCTGGATTGGTAGCAGAGCAGCTGGGGCTCGAAGTGGCACTCCAATATGGGATGCTGGTGCTGCCGGCCGTGGCTTAACCCACTGTGCCATGATGCTGGCCCCGAACAGGCCATTCTTCTGAGCGTATTACAGCTGTCCCTCGGTCGTCACAGGAGACTGCTTCCAGGATCCCCCTGATACCCCAGTCTTAGGATGCTCAGTTCCTTATACTAAGCGGCATAGGTAGTGTAGTATTAGCACATTATCTATACACAGCCCTCCCCCATATACTTTCAATCAGCTGTGGAGTATTGATAATACCTTAATACAATGTAAATTTTTTCACAAATAATTGTTATACTGTTTTGTTTAGGGAATAAAGTCAAGAAAAAAAGTCTGTGCGCGTTTGGTCGGTTACCCTCCCAGATTTGAGGTTTCTGTGCAAATGTCGCCCCCTCAGAGGGGCTTTGCTGACAGCCATATTGAAAATGGCGGCTTCCTCATGGCTCCCCCACCCCTCCCAACACAGGTAAATATCTGTGTATTTGCTCATTCCTTCCCTGCCTCCACCTCAGCTATGAGCTCCGTAAGCTCCAAGTGGACGTGGACTTTGTTTTATCCACTTCTGTATCTCCTGCACCCAGACGCCCTGAGCTGCAGCAGGTGTTCAACATGTGTGGCCTGGGAGACTTTCCTACGCTGTGTCCTGTGGAGGATCTCCGTCTGCAGCCTCCCTCTCCTCACCTGGGACTGCGGAGGCTGCGTGTCTGGAGCTGACGTGAGCCTGTGGGCTTGGGAAGGCTTCCAGGGCCAAGGGGCTGGGCGGGCAATGGGCGTGGCCAGCAGCAGAGCCTAGGGGGCAGTGGCCGCTTGTACCTGTGGGTGGGTCACCTGATCGGCAGGAAGGGGCGCTCCACTCCAGGCCAGGGTGGCTCCACCTCCACCTGCCGCCTCTCAGCCTTTCGGAGCAACTTTGCGGAGGTACGATACCACCACCAAATTATGAGCCCGTGGAAAAGGCACAGTGCGGTGGATTTTAATGTAGTCATATTTTCTCTCCAGAAAGAAACCCCACACCTGTTCCTTTCACTCTCTTCCCCTGTCGGCCACCAGCCTCCTCTGCTCTGGACAGTTCTCGCCAGTGGAGCCCCATACCATGTGGCTATTGTCTCACTTGGCATGTCGCACGCACCTGGTGACGGACAAGCAGAGCGCGAATGAGGGGTACAGGGCAGGATCGCGCGAATGTCAGGTACCAGGCTCTGTGCATGAGGAGCCCATTAGGTAGAGGGGTGTGGGGGCTAGAAGAGGAGCCGACATGAGTGTCACAAGAGGAGCCAGAGAGATGGCTGTGAGCGCCCGAGTCAGCGCAGGGCTGGGCGAGTGCTTGTGGTCCCTCGGCTTCCTGGGCTGCTCAGCCCTCAGGAGGGGCTGGGTGGCTCCCCCTCACGCCTGAGCCCCCGGAGGAAGCCGGGGTGCAGCGGCTGGGAGCTGCTCAGAGCTCGTGAAGCCCAGCCATTGGTGCCCGCCCTCTGGAGGCCGCACGCTCAGCTCCAGTCTGAAATGTCAGTTATCGCATCTTTGGATGTGACTGTAGAAGCACCCCGGGTAGGCTCTCCGGAGAAGGACAGAAATAGCTAGTCCGAGCTGGTGAGTAATCTGAAAGCACTCACAGGGCTCTTCCTGGCCGTGCCATTCCGTGCCGTTGCTGGTTTGAGTCAGTGCTCTGGAGTCTGGCATTTAGGGTCGGGGGAGGGGTGATGGAACTTCTTAAGGAAATCCTGGGTTCCCTGCCCTCCCAGTTTCTGTTCCATGTGATCCACTGAGACCTGCCTGTGGTTTGAGCTCCTAATGTGTGACTGTGGTTAGAGCTTATGCTACCTGTGGGCAGTCCTTGGACCCTGGCTGCCGTGCTGGATAGGAGAGAGGATGCATTTGAAAAGTGCTGCCTGAAAGGGCCATGGGAGCTGTTGGAATTAGAAGAGGATGTGATCTCCATGGACGGGGGTGATCAGGGAAGGCTTCCTGGAGGAGGCAGGGTATGGAAAGATGAAGATAGGAGGGATGGCTGGTTCTGCTTTGATTTTATTCTCAACTGTCTCTGTCTACTAAGTAGAGAGGCATCTTACTGCCAGCCACCTTAAGCAAGAAAGTTAACAACGTAGAGGCCATGAAAAGGAAACTGGCTGATGTAGTGGCTCTCAGCGAGCCCTGGGTTCACCCCGCGTTCCTCGGCAGCCAGGGTGTTAGGAAAACCAGGTTAATTACTTGGAGCTCCTGCTCGGAAAGGGACAGTCTCGCAGCCCTTAGGGGAGGCAGAGCTCTTGCTGGCACAGTTCTCTGAAATCATTTTCTCGTGTGGGAATTTCCTTAAAGGACGCGGGGGTGCAATACACCTGGGTCCATCCACTGCAGCCCTTACAGCCGTGGCGCGTGGACGCACAGGTGTGCTGCCGTGAAGGGGGGCGGCCTGTGGCTCAGCTGGCAAGGTCGGCAGGCCGCCTCTGGGGGCTCTGGCTTGTGCAGTGAACTCAGAGCTGTTGGCTAGCGGCGCAGACGGAGCACAGGTGCCTCAAGCAGTTTGTACAGAAATCCAGAGGGGAGCCTCCTTGGCCTGGGAGGGCACTACCGGTGTGAACGGGTACGGGTGCTCCCCGTGCCGGGATCCCACTCTGCACCGTCGAATTTCCTGGCTTGGGTGTCGCATGCAGTACCGAGTGTCCTGAGTGTCCAGGGCCAATGGACACACATGTTTGATACCAGCATCCAGAGCTGGTCTTATCTCTGTTGCCAGCAGCCCTCGGTGTGCTCTTCCCTGTTCAGTCTTACTGGAGGCCCCGAAGCATATGTTCTTCTAGGACACATTCGCAAGCGGGTTGAAGTCTAAAAAGGGTAATTTAACTTAAAAAAAATCAAAATACAAAAAGGATCCCATGCTAGCGGCTTAGCTTTTTAAAAAAGGTTTGTTTGTTTGAAAGGTAGAGTGACAGAGAGAGAGGGAGAAGGGGGGAAGGGTGGAGAGAGAGTGGGAGAGAAAGAGGGAGAGGGAGGTTCCATCTGCTGGTTCACTCCCCAAATGTCTGCAATGACCAGGGCTGGGCCAGGCTGAAGCCAGGAGCTCAGAACTCCATCCCAGTCTCCCAGTGGGTGTCAGGGGCCAAGTACGTGGGCCATCACCTTCTGCTTTCCCAGGAGCATTAGCAGGGAGCTGGATCACAAGTGGAGCAGCGGGGACTTGAATTGGCGCTCTGATATGAGGTGCACGTGTCCCAAGCAGTGGCTTAACCCACTGCACCCCAGTGCCCACTCTAGTAGGTGGGTTTGGCATCAGTAGCTGCCACTGGGTGAGTATTTATCCTGTCCTGAGTAATTGGCTCCAGGACGTTGATGTCGTCCCCACAAGTACTTCTCCAAGTCTGTGCTGGGATGCTCTCCCTTTATCAGAGGGCCTGGGCTCGTGGAGATTGCCTATCTGAGGACACGTCCAGCTGGCCTGGCTGTTGGGTGTGCTGGCCCCAAGCTTGGCTGCCAGTGTATCTGGCCGTGGTTCTCCCTCTCCGCTCTCCGGCTTCCTGTCTGGCAGGTCGGTTCCAAGTTTCAGGTCCCTGGCCTCTTGTATGCGATAAGCGCTTTGCTGTGTGATTTCTGAGTTCCCTCTGGGCCTCGTGCTGCCATGCTCTGCCCCTGAGTCACTCCCTTTCTCACCCTTTCTCCTGAGCCAGTGCTGTTTACCTCCCATCGGGCCCTTCCAAGAATCATAGACACGAGTCCAGGTCTCCCTGTTTCTCAAGCCAGCGCCCCCTTCAGGACCACCCAGCGAGTTCCTGCCTCCATCTGGGAGGTCCTGCAGAGCTGGGGCTGGTGAGGGCTCGAGCCCAGCCTGGCTTTCCAGGCTTTGGTTGGTGCGTTCTGCTCAGCCGCTCTCCAGGGCAGTACCTGCCGCTTGCCAGTGCCATTTTGCTGCAGCAAAAATGTTTTAAAAACACAGAAAGTTTTGCACCCTCTATGATGGAGGAGGGGCAGGGAAGAGGGTAGCATTTTTGTCAAACTCTTTTACTTCTGAAGCCTTTGAGGCTCTTGCTTGCTCAGCCCCCAGGACTTGTATGTGTTTAGTTCTGTTGGAAGGGATCGTGGATCTGGATATATTGCCAGACAGTTTGCTCTGCTAAAAGCTGGTGACCGGCTGAATCACGGGAGGTTTAGGCGACAGTTCCTGCCTCCGTCCCAAGCCCTCTCCTTTGCTCCCAGATGACCCATGCTGACCGAGAACAGAGTGGGATGCACTGGGTGGCTTCAAACTCCCATTCTCGGAGGCTCGGAGGCAAGGCTCTTGTTTGTCCTTTGAGACTTTTGAAGGCTAATATTTCAGTGGCATCCACATGGCCCGTTACGTCTAGCTCTGTCTGGAAGGGCTGGTCCGCGTGGGCGAGGGAGGTGGTTGTGTGAAAGATCCAACGCGAGGGCCTCTTCCCTGGGCCACCGCAGATGGCTCTGTTTCTTCCACCGACTTCACGGCGACCTGTAGCGAGAGCTCATTTTACGCCAGGCGCGGTGCTAAGGGCATTCAGTACATTTGCTCGTTGAAGTCGCGCAGCAGCCTGGTGGACACCTGTTAGCTCACTTTACGGATGACATAATGTGAGGACCAGGATGAGAAGCCCCTGGGCTGTTGGAAGCCAGCAGCCTGTAGTGCCCAGCTATAGGTGCAGAGGGGAAAGCCCTTTGCTTTTGAGGTGTTCCTTGCTTAGTGAGTGTAGGTCCTGGGTGTGCTTTGCCTTGGGCCTATGAGTGGGAGAGCTAAGGGAATCTCTCAATAGAAATCACCAGGGGCCCGTCTGGTGGATGAATGAGGCAGAGCTTGTGGTCGAGGGCAGGGGCTGAAGTGATCTCCTAACGTTCCTCCTCTTCCCCGTCTGTACCCAGACCTGGAGCCACCAAGCGCAGGGTGTGTTACGGCTTTGGGCACTGCCCACCTCGCTCCCCGGCTGTCCTCTCCACCTGCTTCTCAATGCTGATTTCCCTTTTCTTGAAGATTCTCAGCATTGACATTCAATAACGACTAACCCAGAGCTTGATTCTCCAGTTTCCCTGGACAGCAGCCCCTCCTGCTACTTCTGGTAGCTGGGCCCTTCTGTTGTCTTTCTTTTATTTGAAAGGCAGAGAGAGACAAAAAGAGGTCTCCCATCCTCTGATTCACTCCCCAAACGGCCATTGTGGGAAGAGGCTGAAGCCTGGAGTCTGGAATTCAATCTAGTTTTCTTCCATGGGTGGCAGGGATCCATGTGTTTGAGTCATCACCTGCTGCTTCCCAGGGCGCAGGAACCTGGATGGGAAGTGGAGGAGGCAGGACTTGAACCAGGCACTCTGATTTTGTGATGTTGGCATTCTGTGCAGCATCTTCACTATTAAATGTCCATCCCACTTCTCTTCTCTTTTGCAGCCCCTTTGCCCAAACTAGGTGAGCAGCCCTGGCATCAGGGAGGACCCGAGGGATCCTGTGGCTTAATCCCCTTGTTTCTCCAGTGGGGAGAGAGAAAGCTGCTAAGGTTCTACTGAGAGCCTGTGAATGAAGGTGGAAGATTTTAGTTCAAAGGAAGAAATGATATGGTTGACAAGAAAAGTGAAAATAGGACCTTAGCTTTAATGAATTGATTAGATAATTAGCTAAATTAATCTACTGACAGGCTTCTGTTGCAACCAGGGGGTTCAGTCTTGGCATGACTCATGTCTACACCTGTGCATGAAAGTTAATATCTGCAGCTCAGCTGTGTAGGGCAAGGGCCTGGGCCCCAAACCCTAATTCTCATCTGAGGCTAAGTAAAAGGGGTAGGTGACAGCAGGTGGCCATTCTCTGAATTTTCCCTTTCCATTTCTTGTGTGCTATAAAGTGGAGGAAAAAAAAATGTGTCTGTTCGTTTAGTAAGCCTAGCTAGAAGTCAGTCCAAATGAATATGTTTGTGCCAGAGGCCAAAGGTAGGGGTTATTCATATCCCTGGAGTGGAAAGAAATTGCCATCCATTCTGCTGAAAATGAATTAGACCATAATATTAAATTCATCATATATTAAAAAATGTTTGTAACCGCCCCCCCCCCCCAACCCTCATTCTTTGTGATTTAGCCCTTAAATCTTGCAACAAAATGGTCCGAGTTGGATGCCGTCAACACAGAAGGAACTCTGGCCCCTCTCATGCCTGCCTTTGGCATGGACGGGCTGAGGAACCTGGAACCCACTGGAGCCCCAGACTGTCCTCCCTGTGGCTTTGGCCTGGGACCATCCTAAGTGCCAGACCCTCCAAACCTGCCCACTCCCCAGCAGCTTGTTTCCCGCAGATCTGCAAGCCTGCACACAGGAAACGCTGTAGCCTTGGTGTGCTCCTCAGCCGTGCATAACTTGAAGAGAAATTGAGCCATGTGCTTTTGATTAATTTTTACTTAATTCTTCAGTGTTGGCTTTCTTCTTCTTTTTTCAAAAAATTTTTAAAGAAGAATCCACATGATGATGAAGCCTTCTGGAGAGGTTTTCTTGACAACAAAAGTAATGCATGTGTTTCCTGAGAGGAGGAGCTGCTGGCCAAGTCCCTGGGGTGTCCAGGTGTGAACTGTGGCTGGAGTTCCAAGGACAGGCTCCGCTGGGACCTCCTGGGCCATCAGAGCCGCACATTGGCCTCGTTCGCGTGTGCTGCTGCTCTCCAGACGCTGCTCTGTGCAGTGCACTGCTGTCTCTTGGCGCTTGCTTGCCGAGGTCTTCATTCAATACCACATTTCTCTCCCCAGTGCCGCTGTCCATTCGCGTCTTCTAGCTCTTTCCCCTTTTCCCTTTCATTTGGGGGAAAGGGTTGAAGAAAAGAGGTCAAGCTTTTTGGCTGAGGTTCTGATGGTACTGGAAATAGAGCGCTGGACCATTGACTGTCTCCCTCCCCCAACCCCCAGTAGGGCCCAAAGATGAGACCACCCAGTAGGATCCTGAGCTGCCCCAGGGCTGCTTCCCAGAACAGGGCTCTTGGCAGAGTTTGCCTCACAGAACACAGAGCATTAACACACAGGAGGAGATCGCCCCTTCTTCCTGACACCCTGCCTCCTCCCACTCCCACCAGAAGCGCGTGCCCACGTTTGGGAAAGGGGGTGACACTGGGTCACTGTGGGTAGCAGAAAGAATGGAAAGCTGTGTTACAGTGAACTTGCGAGGTTCCAGCCTGACCCGCCCCCACCCCCACCCCCCCTCCAGGCAGCACTAAGAAGAAAGCTACAGGAGATTCTGGAGATGGGAGAGATTATTTCGGGAGTCTGGCAAGCCCAGCAGTTGCCTGGTGTTGCTGGCAGGTACCCAAGTTTATCTGTGTTTATGGGGATTTGCAGGGCTGACTGCAGTAGATGGAATCGTGCAGGTCTGTAGACCCTGTAGTCAATTAAGTTTCCTGCTCATCCCCAAACTTCAGGCCAAGATAATCAGCTGGGGGAAGGGAAAGAGGAGGCTGTTTATTAGTCTGAAGGACTTGTCCCCATGTTCTGTGACATTTCTGGTTCTGAGTGTGCTGGGCGGACCTCCATCAGTTCTGAAGGAAGCCAATCTCGCACTTTCTCCCAGCAGTGAGTGAGAAAGCCCTCGGCTGCCTGGAGGTTGGTGCTACTCTCCTCCTCTTCTGCAGCCCGCAGCCCTTCTGTTTCACCGTGGGTAAGGCTGGAGACACTCCTGGGGAACTGATGGAGGCCTGGAGAGGCAGAGCGGGGTGGGGAGAGACGTGGGGTCAGCATCACAGCAGGACAAGGGGGGAGCCTGTGGTGTGGCTGCCTGACCCACAATAACCAATCTCCAGGGAGTAACTTCGGAGCCTAGGGCGGCTGATGGCCAGGGTGTCTTGGTTTGGGTGAGTGGCAAATCTGGGGCCTCTGGAATCACACCCTAGTGTTGCCTTACAGTCGCAATCCTCACACTGGGACGAAAGAAAAAGTGACTTCCTGCGGGCGAATTTGGGCAAATGGCTAGTCATGTCCTACTTTCTTTGAATTTGCTTCCCGTGGAACTGTACTTTTCACTTTGAAGGGATTTAGAAAAATAATGTTCACAAAAATAACACGGAGGCAACCATTTTTTTCCAAATACTCTCCTGGAAGGAGGGAGGGCAAGAATTCCCCCCTCCCTCTTCACTTAATATATTCGTGTTCTTTGTGATTATTGAAATGAAAGGAGCAGGAGATTTAAAAGCTTGCAGAGCAATGTCCCCTTTTAACTGTCTTCTTAATGGGCCATTTTAAGCACTTTCAGTATTTGGCAGCGTGTTTATGCCAGATATAGGCATTATCTCAGCATCCTTGTTATGCTTTATCCAAAAGTCTTGATGCTCCTGCCTCTCCTCGTTCTAAGGGCATTTATGTGAAAGAGGGTAGGCAGTCAACCAGGATCATACTGCAGCGAGAGTCTCTTAAGGAAGACGCTGGCATGGGCTTTGTTTTACCGAAGCCTTACATCCAGAAGAATTTCAGAATGCACACACTTGGGCTACCAGATGCTGCTTTTCCTCTAATCCCTCAAGTTCTCTTAAGGATCATAAAGCAACCTTAGAAGAAACGTGTCTCCCCGTAGCAGAACCTCTGTGGACGTGCTGTTGACCCCAGCATGGGTGTGCACTGGGAAGGATTAGACGTTGCCTTCCTCCCTGGCTGGTTTTCCTAGAGGAAGACTTGGGGCTCTGTTTCTGGAGTCAGGACAGCTCTTCTCCTACCTTTCAAGGTGTCAACAGGTGTTTGCCTCCCAGGTGATCATGGAATACTAGAAACACCATTGATGAGAACTGGTGGGAAAACATTGGTGGGAATTGTGGATCCGTGTAAAAACATCCCAGAGAGCAAAATGTGGCCCCGCACCAAGCAGAGGCCTGAAAATTCCAAGTGCCTGCTCCTGCAGAGGAGCTGCGCCCTGGTAAGAAGCAGGAACGCTGGCTGGGCCTTGTGGATGTGCCCAGCCCAGATGCTGGAGGAGGAACCCTGGGCTGGCGGAGCTTTTCCCACCTTTCGCATCCAGATGGTTTCTGATGGGTAGACGTGACCCCTCGGGAAATTTGACAGTCTTGGTAGTGGAAAGAAGTCAAGACAATTAAAGAACCTCAAAAAGCTGTCACATTGCTAAATGTACTTATGGGAATGGTTTTTTCCTTTGCCCTATCCTCGCCTGGCTCTAATTACCTACAGAGACATCTGATTAATTCCAAATGACATGGTCTATGCGTGAGTCCCCAGGGGGTGGGCTTTGGAAGGAAGCCTTTGGAAGCGTATCACGTTTCATTAGATGGGTCCATTTCATGGCACTCCCCAATCCGGTCGAGAAATGAAAGCCATTTTCGTTTTCCCTCCTCTCTTTCCCCAAAAGCTGAAGAAACTGATAGTTGGCTAAGGGAACTAGAAGGGTACCAGAGTTAGGAAGGGGCAGTCAGGGCTGGGAGGCGACACGAGGGGCTTCTTTCCCTTCTGCCTGGAGCCCTTCCTGAATAACGGGCTGAGCAGATGAGTAGGAGAACGGGTGTCGAGCCAAGTTGCTGGTTTTCCTGCTCTGTTTATTCCAGTCTCTGCATCCTTCAGAAGCTACATGCAGGGAAGTTCATCACCCCTGTAGTTACCTGTCCCTTCCCTGAGTAGGTACAGCAGTTTAACAGGCGCTTGGCACCTGCTTGTTGATTGCTCTCTCTCACTCTTGGGAGCTGTGTGTCCACCGCACAGCCGGCTGCCGGGGGCCCAGCACTGAGGAGTGATGCTGTATCCAGTTGCCGGGACAGAAGCTATTGATCCTCCGGTTGTTCTGCTGCTGCCGCCTTCATCTCATCAATACCTGGTTTCTGGGGGCTTTGGCGGATTCTGGGCATTTTTGGCAGCAGGTATTTGTTCTCGTGTATTGGTGGGCAGTCAACCCAAGTGTAATGTTCTCTAATCAGATTAGCTCATTTTTAATGATCGGGAGTCTGGCTGGGTTTGTTCTGTGTGGGAGCCAGCGAGGCACAACTATTCCATTGACTGCCTTTGTATGTCTTCAATGAAGGTCTTTTCACTCTCGCCTACCTCGCGCCTAAAAGACTGGGCGTCAAGCTGTGTTTCAAGGCACTTTTTCCTCCCTCCTTTCCTTGGGTCCTTTTGTGTTGCCATTTGCTCTTCCACCCTTTTGATTAGGTGTGTGGCTTCATAGTCCACCCTCTGGCAGCGTTGGGGAGAGCATGTGCACCTGTACACATGCGCAAGTGTATGCATCCCTACACACATTCACCCACACCCCTGTACATGCACACACTGTGTGGGAGTTTCTGTG
The DNA here is from genome assembly GCF_051225735.1 of Oryctolagus cuniculus. Lineage (NCBI taxonomy): Eukaryota > Metazoa > Chordata > Mammalia > Lagomorpha > Leporidae > Oryctolagus > Oryctolagus cuniculus. Next base: position 162,114,856 of record NC_142868.1, on the reverse strand, counting down.
TGTCCATCTGAGAGCTACTGGGCACAGACACATTCACACACAGTTCCTGGCAAGGGGTCTGTGAGTGGTGACATGGCTGCTGAGCAGCATCTCGGGCCCCAGCGATGTGGAAAATGAACCGTTATCCATCCAGAGACTACAGCTTGTCCCTCACTGATGCTGCGTTTGCTTAACCTGTGGTACAGCGTTGTGGAGGGATTCTATTGCCCAAATCTGTAAGTTTTTCTCTTCCGCAGGCTTTGGCCAGTTTGCCTTTAACATGCATTTTGCACTCTGTGCTTACATAGCATGGGAAGTGTTGCTTCTTGAGGTCCTACCTAGGATTCAGGATCCATCAGATACATGAGTGGGGTTATGTGTAGGACATTTGGCCTTTGCCTAGCGTGTCCTCCTTTCCAAGTCTTCATGCACCAGCATTTTGGATAAAATGGGATGGCGTGTGGGGAAGGACTTATCTGAGGACAGGTAGGCAGAGACATGTCCCCAGCCCCAATCTCGCCTCACCAGGGTGCAGCAGGCACATGCGTACCCCGTCGTCCTCCGTCCCGCTGCCACTCGCTCACAGGTCCCTGCATGCCTAGGGGATGCCTGATGCAGCCATCAGGAGCTTCAACAACTCCACAGGAGGTCGGCCTGCCATTAGTAACCACTTCCTGTCTCTTTGCCCGCTCTCAGGCAGTGTTAGGTGATGCTAGCGTAGCGTCAATTCTCTCTTGGGGACTACAGTCCTGTGGGTGTGTTCTGCTGCCTCCCCCTCCATGCAGTTGCTTCTGGTCCCTGGGGTCAAGTGCTGAGCAGTTGGGTCCCACCTGGACTCCTGGTGCACAGGCATCAGGAAGTTCGAAACCCTGCTTCCTCTCGGGAAACACCGTGCTGGCTGTGGCTTCTTTATTTTAGGGACATGCTGTCGCCCTTCTGTTCCATACACATGACCCTTGCCTGGGCTTTCCGCGTACGGACAGATTGCAGCGTGGGATGTCAGTTCTGAGATGTCAGATATGAGGGGTCCCTTCTGCCTTGGTGCTGGGGCGAGCGGAAGGAAGATTCACCTTGGGCCCCGCACTCTGAGTATTGCTGGAGCTTTGTGGTTTGACAGGAGGACCAGGCACAGCTGTGGTCCCACCCCCAAGCCACAAGAGCACCCTGTGATTTAGGCAAGCGGCATTTGTGGCGCGCTTCCCTTCCTAGGTGGATGATGGAATGGAGACAGCGAGAAGCCCGCGGGCCGGCTGGGATGCCAGCTCTGTAGCCCCACCCTCCCTTGTGACCTGCGGAGTATTTCTTCCTTCCTAAAAAATCCAGGCTGCTTCTGGCCACGCGGAGACAATGAGCTCCTTAAGCCAGGGTGAAAAAGACCAAGCAAATCAAAACAAACCAGGGTTTCTGTTCACACTTTTCCTAGGAAGTCATTAAGGAATTATTGCGCTGATTAATGTGGGTGGAAAATATTTAAGTTGGGTCATTGTTTAGCCGGCCACTTTGGTTGCATTAGGAATCAACTTTTCGAAACCACTGTCACGTTCCCGCCAAGCATCCTCTTAGCTCTGGGGTGCTAAGGGCGGGTGACCCAGGAGTTCAGTGAGGGCGGGGCGCCCTTGTGTTTAGGGGGCCCGAGGGGTCCATGCAGAGTGGGGGGGTGGGTGGGAAGAGAGTGGTGGGTTCAGATGTCTCCTCCCAGGCTGAGATGCTTTCCTGTCCTGGGTTGGCAAAGAGGTAGCGACCTAGGAGCTGGGAGCTGCAGGGCCTCGGGGCGCAGGTGAAGTGAGAAGCAGCAAGCAGGGCTGTGGAGTCGGCGGCAGACAGGGCCAGTCCCCGGTTTTCTGGCAGAGGCTGCCTGCAGCCTGCTGGGAAGAGCCTCTCAGACAAGCTAATGAGAGGTTCCTCCTCCTGCGGGCGCGGCACCTCCCCTCCCCGGCGGGCTGGACACGGGGAACCTGCCGGCCTCGGGTTGACCTCACTCCCCGCGGTCCTGTGTCGCTGACAGAGACGCGGGCACGGCGCAGCAGCGCCCCACGTGCCCTGTGGCCCTGGATTTCCTGCTGCTGCAAGCCGCCGAGCGTGACGCGGACTCAGACCTGGTCATCTTCCCCTTCCTCCTCCTTTGTCTTTCCTTAGAACTTTTGTTCTGGGTTGGTGCTTGCTTAAGACCCAGGGAAAGGTGGTTGTGTGGGTGTGGTGGGGGGCAGGGGGTCTGTACGCTCTCAGTGGCAGGCAGGGTGGGTCCTTTCCTTCCCAGAGGCCCCCAGCCCCTCACAGATCCTGCCGGAAGACACCCCCTAGGGGCCCCTCATCTGTGCATGCTGCTTGGGGCGGAGACGGTGGAGCAGGCGTGCTTGTCGACACTAGGTCAGACCAGAGCCCTCAACTCCCTGAAAGCATGTGGGGACTGCGTGTATGTGTGTGTGTGTGTATGAATGGCAGTCTCAGGCCGGCGCTGTGGCATAATCTGCAGTGCCGGCATCCCATATGGGTGCTGGTTTGAGTCCCAACTGCTCCGCTTCCGAGCCAGCTCCCAGCTATGGCCTGGGAAAGCAGTAGAAGATGGCCCAAGTCCTGGGGCTCCTGCACCCACGTGGGAGACCCAGAAGAAGCTCCTGGCTCCTAGCTTTGGATCGGCACAGCTCCGGCCTTTGCAGCCATTTGGAGGATGGATGGCAAATGAAGACCTCTCTCTCTGCCCCTGCCTCTCTGTAACTCTGCCTTTCAAATAAGTAAATAAATCTTTTTTTTTTCCTTTTTTAAAAAAAGGAGTGGCAGTCTTTCCTCATCTCATAATCACTTCCTTCCCCACCTCGGCTCTTGGATGCCATTTGACCACTGGCAGCGGGAGGATGGGAGACCCAGGGAGACGGAGGGGCTGCTTCAGCCAGGTGAAGCAGGCAGCCTGGGTACCAGAATCAGAATCAGCACCAAATTCAGGATTTCTCCTTCCAAAACCAGAGAGAGCAAAGAAAGAAGGTAGGAGTCAAAGTATCTAAGGGAGAAAGAGAAACAGAGTGATGGGAGAGGGGTGGGAGGTGGCAGAGCCAGGGAGGGGTTTGGGGACTGGGGAGGGGCACCTCCTGTCTGCCTCTGAGGGTCACCCGGGGAGGACGTGCAGTGCATCGCCTAGGAAACACAGACCATCTTCACTTGTCTGCCATCTCCCCATCACTTCCATGGCTCAGTTGACAATCTTCTGAGCAGTCTGCCTGTGCCTGGGCTCCTTGGGGAGTGTGAGGAGGGCCGGGCTCCAGTGCAGTGAGCTTGCAGCCCATGCCAGGCGACTGTGCTGGGAGGCGTTCCGTGACAGCACGCAGGTGTTTGTGGCAGAAATGTGAGCTGGGCGTCTGCTGTGTTCGTCCCCACTGAGGGCCGTGTCGTGGGCTCTGAGCTGTGAGATGGGAGGGCGGTAGGAATTTAGGTACTGGGGAGGGACTGAAGAGGAGGAGGCGGCGTCTCCATTGTTCCTGGCCTGCGAAGGCACTGGAGACAGGTGAAGTGGGCACAGCCGTTGTGCAGCCCCAGGAGTGCCTTGCCACTCTGGCTCGCCATGGGGCCCTGCCTGCTAAGTGTCTAGGTGTCACTTGCTGTGGCTCCAGAGACTTAGTGCATAAGATGGGTCAAACCGCTTCCCCAGGTCTGGCCCTCCAGCCTCTTTTCTTACCTGCAAGTCAAGACTTGAATGAGCTGGCTGCTTGGGTCCTTCTTGGCTTTGCATTCTAGAATTCTAAAGCAGGGTTTCTCCAAGTGGGCAAAGGCTTTGGCCTTGACGGTGCCGTAGAGTACTGAGGAAGAGGAGACCCTCAGTGCTGAGCCTCTGCTTGCCCCAGAACTGCCCAGGACCTGAGAAACAGGTCCTCTCTCCCCGGGCCACTCAGAGGAGCCTGCCTGGAGGAAGCATCCGGCTAAGCCCTGGGGTGCTTGTGTCTGAAGCTGTCAGTCTCCTAGAAGGAGAGGAGGGAGGAAGGGCAGGCTGCCTGGGGCTGTCTCGCAACCCCATGGAGTGGCCCTCAGCGGGCAGCCCTGCTGATGTGCGCCCATGTGGAGCTGTCTGCTGCTCCCACCTTGCAGCTGCAGCTCACTGCCACAGCCCGTTATAAAGAGAACTCCCAAGCTGGCACCGCGGCTCACTAGGCTAATCCTCCGCCTTGCGGCGCCGGCACACCAGGTTCTAGTCCCAGTCGGGGTGCTGGATTCTGTCCCGGTTGCCCCTCTTCCAAGCCAGCTCTCTGCTGTGGCCAGGGAGTGCAGTGGAGGATGGCCCAGGTGCTTGGGCCCTGCACCCCATGGGAGACCAGGAGAAGCACCTGGCTCCTGCCATCGGATCAGCGCGGTGTGCTGGCTGCAGCGGGCCGGCCGCAGCGGCCATTGGAGGGTGAACCTACGGTGAAAGGAAGACCTTTCTCTCTGTCTCTCTCTCTCACTGTCCACTCTGCCTGTAAAAAAAAAAAAAAAAAAGAGAGAGAGAGAGAGAACTCCCGCTCCAGCCCCTCCTGCTCTGCTGCCCCGGATGGGGGGAGGGGTGTGTACTGCCAGGGCTGCCCTCGTGGGTGGGGCCTGGAGGAAGCCAGAGATGGTCAGCCTGGGAGATCCAGAGCCGTCCTTGGCTGGGATTACCTCGAATGACAGCCTTGCTTGGGGTCAGCAGTTGGCTCCCGGGCTCTGAGGCGTCCCCTGTTTGATGGTGGCTTCACACAGCCTCGCAGAAGGGGACTGGATGCTGGCTGGCAGATGCCTTGTCAGACTTTTTTGGCAGCTGCCAGCCTTCCTCCTATGGAGGTGCTCCCGAAATCTGTGTCAAACTGGGCTGTGGAGAAGGCCTGGGTGGGATCCCGCTGTGGGCTATAAAAGCAAGCTTGGCACAGCCTCGGGGCTGGAGCACCTGCTTCCCTTCCCTCCGCTCCTGTCTTCTCTCCAGTGTGGAGAGCGCCCCCTCTCCACCCACGTGCCGTCTGCCGTGGGGAGCTCAGACTGTCAGGAGGCAGGCATGGCACCAAGGGTGCTGCTCTCAAGCCACAGCCCCAGGGAGACAGGCGTTGGTCTCTGGGTCCACATGACCTCCAACCCTGCCTCCTGGTAAAGGAATCCAGCCGGGACACCCGGTCACCCTGACTGTGACAGCCTCCCGGGGGCCCGTCCAGCCTGTTGGGCCCCAGAGCCAGGACACCCGTTCCCACGTGCGTCTGAGCCTTGGCGCTGCTCCTCCCATTCCTGAGGCTGTCTCCAAGCGCACGGTATCACGCTGACCCCAGGAAGCCCAGTGACAGCCTCCCGGCTGGGTGTGGTAGAGGAAGTTGTTTTTACTGATGGTAAACAGGATAGTAAAGCAACAATAGCAGTGTGGCCCCTTCTCAGTTATTTACAAGTGGATCCCTCTGCGTTCAGGATGATCTATGGCTTTCTCCTCCCCAAGGTGGGCTTGGCTGGGGGGGAGGATGTCAGCGAGGAGGGAGGAGTGGAGATTTCCAAGTTCTGCACATTCCTTTCTGTGCGTGTCCCCCGACTCCTGTGTGTCAGCGACTCAGTCATGGTGACATGGTTAGCAGTTGTCCTCAGCCAGGCTGCTGGCAGGTCTGTCTCACTGCGGTGGTCACTGTCTTCCTGCTCTGAGCGTGTTCTGCGTGTGCACCCCTATGCCGACGTGGGTCAGATGTGTGGACCGATGGACACCGCTCAGACCCCTCCCTCAGTCTCCACGTGGTGCTCATGGCCTTGGGGTTGACAAGGCTTCCCCCATGCAAGAACCGACTCATGCCGGCTCCAGGCCATGGTGACTGGAAGCGGCCCCAAAGCCCTCCATGTGGTTGTCATATCTGCTTCTTTTCCTATCTCCCTGCAAGGCAGAGAGGAGGGGAGCAAACTGTTGCACTTGGGAAACAAGTCCAGATTCTGGCCCGTCCTCTCCGTGTTCACTGGGTCCATCGGAGCCTCTGCCACCTCCCGCCAGGATCATTGTGTTCTTGCCGCATCCCCTGTGGCCCCGGCCTACAGGAACTGGTGATGTAATCAACCCTTCTGCTCAGAATCCCTTCATCGCGGGCAAAAACCAGATCCTTGTAATAGCCCCAGCGCGTCTCCACTCCCGCCTCTCCTTGCTGACCTCATTTTGTCTTTTCCTCTCCTGACCCTGAGTCTCACAAGGGGCAGTTCTGGCTGCGCCACTTGCCTGAACCTCGCCCATGCCCCGCACCCCTTTGCATCTCAGCCTCTCCCTTCAAGTCTTTGCTCCAATGTCCCTGCAAGGAGGCAGGGCTTGAACTCCCAGCTCTCTGCACCACCCGCACTCCCCATCCTGTGCTTCCGTCCACCTGCTTCTCACGGCCTAACATGCCATCTCATTTGCCGATTGCTGATTGCTCGCATGGAGGCTTTTCAAGGGGAGTGCCGTTTCTTCTTGTTCACGGATGCATGCTGGCTGCCTAGTGCAGTGCCTGGCACCTAGGTAGGTACTTTAATAAATATTGATGAGTGAAATCTCCTATCAGGGACATGGGGAGACGTGACTTGAGCCCTGGTTTTTACTTCCAAGACAGGGGCTTTCCCCCAAGTGCTGTATTGTCGCTCCCCGTCTTCGTGGAGGAACGACACAGGACCCTGCGCTGTTCTTTTGTCTGCTCGGCCCTCCCTGGGTTTGCTGCTGGTTCTTCCCGGGTTGGCTACCATCCCTTCCACCTCCGTGGAAGGGCGGTTCCCCCTAGCCACTTTCCCCACTTCCGCGGGGGAGCGGCACACCGCCGGCCGGCTCTCTTGGGGGCTGCACAGGTGTTCCTTCAGATAGATGTTCCTGGTGCATGTTGTCTCTCTCCTCCTTTATAGTCCTCTTCCACCAATCCCAACTCTGCTACCCACACGCCGAGTACGCTGCTCTCCTCCAATCAGGAGCAGGTCCTGCTGTTTATTGGTTGAACTGGAGGCAGCTGTGTAGAAGCTGTTTCCTCCTCTCCCAGCGCCATATTGTGGGAGAGCAGATGCATAGAATAAGTCTTAATTCCAGTAACTTAGTCTAGTCTGAGTTGCTCCCAGTTGCTCCCCACACTGTATGTTAGAAGAAAACAAATTTTTTTGAGTGGAATTATAAGTTAACATGGACCTAGAAAGCAGAGGGAGGGCACTCGCTTGGCTACATATACAGCCGGTGCTAAGCACAGTACATACACGATCTCATCCAGTCTACATGTCTCTCCTGGGAGGCGAGGGAGACTGGAAGGAGACACATGGTGCACCCATGGCCCCAGCTCCTGAGGGACAGAGCTGGGTTTAACCCCAGGTCTGCCTGGCCTCCACGCCGCCCTCCTACACCCCCCGGGGAACACAGCACAGTGAGTCTGCTCATTTGCCCCTCACTTTCCTGCCAGCAGTGTGGGATCCCAGACTTGATGCCGCAGCCAAGTCTCCTGGGTCTGGGGCCGCTCCCCGGTCTTCCTCTCCCTTTCCTCTGCAGTCCTGGGTGGCCATGACTGCCTCCATATGGGCACTCATTAGTCACACGCTGGCGTTCGCCCAGGCTCCGGCAAACACAAGCCAGGAAACTGCAGAGAGGTGACCGCAGGCTTTGGCTGGCCACCGCAGGGCCTGTCCGCTGCTGAGCTCTGGCCCCCTGCTCTCCAGCCAGGCTTGGTTGGTTGTCAGTTGTGCAAAGGGAGGCTGCAGAGTTGAGCGGTCAAGGTGGACCTGCTGTTGGGGCCTCCTGCGTGCCTCTGGCTGGATGAACACACTCCCATGCAGAGAGACTTCTTGTTGGGGGCCCAGGAAGATACTGGGAAAGGTAATTCATTTCTGTGATGCAAGGAGTTTCTGTTCCACTCGTGGGGACCGGCTATGCTAATACCGTATTACAGATCCCACATGTCGGGGCGTCGATGTGATCCATGAGCCGTGTGCTCTGCACGTTTCTCAGTTGAAGTTTCGAAGTAAAAAAACACTATGTAAGTAGATTCATTCTGGTTTTTTAAGATTTTTTAAATATTTTATTTATTTGAAAGGCAAAGTTACAGAGAGAAGGAAAGACAGAGAGGTCTTCCACCTGCTGGTTCACTCCCCAGATGGCTGCAATGGCCAGAGCCGTGTCAGGCTGAAGCCAAGACTCTGGAGCTTCTTCCAGGTCTTACATGCGGGTGCAGGGACCTAAGCACTTGAGCCATCCTCCACCGCTTTCCTGGGTGCATTAGCATGGAGCTAGATTGGAAGTGGAGCAGCTGGGTCTTGACCCAGAGCCCATGTAGGATGCCAGTGTTGCGGCCATCAGTTTAAGGCCCTATACTACAACACTGGGCCCATGTAGGTGCATTCTTGAAAATTAAGAAGTGAGGAAAGTAAGGCAAATGGAGAGTTAGTCTCCATGGAGAGAGTAGGGCACACTCCTGACCATCAGTGTTAGGGACATGGAGAGCATCACTGAATTTGAGGGCCAGGATGCACCCAGCTAGGTCCTGGGTTACGACAGCTCATGGTCGTTGGAAGTAGGTGACCTTCTCAGAGAGGCCGGGCGAAGCCTTCCTGATGGCTGGTAAGAGGGAGGTAATTGGGAGCACTGGGCATGCCTTTCAGAACACTGGGTTCCAGTGAAGTGAAGGCTTTGGAAGTTTCTATGGAGACGGGAAGAGATCCTCAAGCATCCAGTGCTAATACAGGGGCATTTCTCATCCCTGCCCATCTTCAGGTGCTAAGGGCTCAGAGCCTCAGGGTCCTGGTAGACTCCAGGGAGAGTTGAGGGTGGGCACTGTGAGTGTAAGTGTGCAGAGGAGCACTAGGCAAGAGCCCGGTAGCCCTGAGCCAGTCCTTCTTCCTGCAGGGCTTGGCTGCTTCTTAGCGCTGGAATTCTACAGGTTTATAGTCCTGCCCTCTAGTGTAATTAGTTAGACTAGAATTCGCCCATAAAACACCGAAATAGTGAAGCTTCTGAGAAGAGACAGTTGGGTAGAAACCCTGCTTAAGCTCTCTTTACTTTCTAAGCTATTCCCTTGGCATTTTCCTTGAGGTCAGGGATCGGACAAAATTATTTGACTCCCCTGCATGGCTCAGCATGTCCCTGTGCTTAAGTGCTGGTTGGCTTGCAAGGGTCTGAACCTGCTATTGTCCACCCGAAAGAGTAAACAACCAGGAACCTGCAGGTGAAGGAGGAAGGGCCATGTCCTAATCGACAGCCCAAGCCGGAATCTACCCGTGTGATCTCCTGGGCTTTTCCTCGAGGAACTTTAATCTTACATTCAGAGTATTTTCTTTTTCTTTCTTTTTTTTTTTTTTTTTTTTTTTTTTTACAGGCAGAGTGGACAGTGAGAGAGAGAGAGACAGAGAGAAAGGTCTTCCTTTGCGTTGGTTCACCCTCCAATGGCCGCCGCGGCAGTGCACCGTGCTGATCCGAAGGCAGGAGCCAGGTGCTTCTCCTGGACTCCCATGGGGTGCAGGGCCCAAGCACCTGGGCCATCCTCCACTGCACTCCCTGGCCACAGCAGAGAGCTGGCCTGGAAGAGGGGCAACCGGGACAGAATCCGGCGCCCCGACCAGGACTAGAACCTGGTGTGCCGGCGCCACAAGGCGGAGGATTAGCCTGTTGAGCCGTGGCGCCAGCGGCAGAGTATTTTCTATTAGGTGGTCTGCTTGCACACGTATTTGCTTTTAATCAGGACCCGCCTGTGAGAAACACTAGTTCAGATGACCTAATCACAGCCACAGGAGACTGAGGATGCTGCTCTGCCCCTGCTTCTCCCTCACCCTCCCCACCCCTTATACCCGGATTCTGTTGATAGGAGCCTAAGTGCGGCTCCAGGGCCTGGGAGAAAACCGTCCGAGGAGACCAGCCTCCTGGCCTTGTGTTCCAGGTGGCTGTGGCTCTTCTGTGAATCAGAACAATTCAAGCAAACGCCTCCCAGAGCCTGGAGTGCCAGCCCTCCTTCTGATTTGCATGTCTTCTTGGAAGGACCCTAGGCTTAATAGGAACGCTGTCCTCAGATCAAAGGAGCTCTTTGGTGTCGTGTGACCTAGTGGGAAGTGTGCAAGGTCTGTGCCTGCAGGGATGCAGCTCCAGGGCCCTCTAGGGCAGCATCCTCCGTATCTTGATGGTGGCAAAGGTGCCATCCCTTGGTGCGCCCTTCTGTGAATGTGTCCCGCTTCCATCCAGAGTGAAGGGAGAGAATAAGTGACAGAATGATAAACACAAATCCAGCTGCGTGCTTGCCTCAGAGTGGGGGCAGGTGGGGTGATGGCGATGGCACTGGGGGCCTTGATGCTGTTTTCTTGGTTTCGGGCTGGATGCACGGCCTGCTTCTTGCAACCCTTCTTGCTGTGTTTTCTAACTCATGCATGTAGAAGTCCATTGGTGTGTATCAGATGTTAAGCAGCATGCTATATGAGAGTATATGAAAACAATCCTGCCAATCTATGGTCAAATACACCAGGGCTTGGATCTCACTCTGTGCCACTTAGATGAGTGACAAGAGTTCCCAGAACCCTGGTTTGCTCATCTGCAGGATGGTGATTGCAACCCACTGTTAGTAATTCAGTTGACATTTGGGGTGTGCATTATTGAGCTGAGTATACAGTATTAGGAGAGCATCAACGATAGGATTGGGGCAGGCGCTTGGGCTAGCGTTTAAGATACCCGTATCTCATATAAGAATCCCTGGGGTCAAGTTCTGGCTCCAGCTCCTGATTCCAGCTGCCTGCTATTGCACACCTTAGGAGGCCGCAGGTGATCACTCAGGAGTTGAGTCACTGCCACCATGTGGGAGAGCCGGCTTTGGCTTGACCCAGCCTGGCTGTTAACTGATGTTTGGGGACTGAACCAGTGATGGAGCTCTGTTTTTCTTTCTCTGTGTGTCTGCCTCTCAAATGATGATGATGATGATGATGATGATTTAAAAAAAACCAGTGTGGCCTAACCCCGACGGAGGAGGTTGTCAGGGAGAACTCTCCTGAGCAGGTAATAAAGTGTGAGGTGGATCTGGATGGGTGGCTCGGGTTAAGTAGGCAGAGTCAGCGCCTGGGTTCCTCTCCACTTACACTCTTACGCTAGCTACATGCCGAGAGGAAACAGGAGAGAAACGTTCCAGAGGAGCATGGCATTTGAGAGCGACAGTGGACTTCAGGGAACATTCTGCGACCCTTCCTTGCCTCCCTTCACTCTTCCTCACCATTGCCAGTGAGGGACATGAAGCCCACAAGGTCATGTGACCTGCCCAGGTGCCCCCAGCTGATGAGCAGCGGAACGGGGGCCAGAGCGCTCAGCCACATTTGTCGCTGTTGGCTGTGACATGCTCCGGCACTCTGTGTGTGTGATACTTGATCCGCAGTAAGAGCCCTGTGCAGTAACTGCTGCTATTTCTTGTTTACAGAGGAGGAAGCTGAGGCCCAGAGAGCTCACGTGTCCCCTTCAGAGCCCAGGGCTCAGGGTGGAAGCAGGATCTGCGCCCAGTCTGCCTGTTGCACCCCTGCTCCTCATCGCTGTGCGGTGTTATTCTATGAACCCTGTCCCTGCCTCTGTCCCTGCCTCCTAAAGCTATGGTCTTTAGGGAAGGAAAATGGCAGCAGTCAGCACAGAGGGCAGCCCAGGGGTGCCTGGGATGGTACTGAATATTCATCGCAGGGCAGCGGCGTGCTGGGTGGGCTGTGCAGGGGGGACCTTTGGCAACGGCGAGTCCACTCAGCTCGTGCGCTTTGTTTTCTTCACTGGTGGCACTGAGGAAGAGGGAGGGTGTGTGTGTGTGTGTATGGGGGGGGGGTTATCAGTGTTCTCTGATGTCCACACTGGGGGCTGGAGTGTAGACCAGCTGCTCAGGATGCTGCCTCCGGATAGAAAAGTTGAGATTTTGTGCAGAGCAGTGGCTGCGAAGAAGTGTTGTGTTGCTTCCTGGAGACTGAACCTCCCAAGAGATCGTCCCTGGTTGCTTCGGCTGCAGGAGTCGTGACGGGGAGATGCTCGTGGCCAGGCATCACACTGTTAGTGCTTTTCACATGGGGAAGGTTCAGCCATGGTTTGGCCTTCGGGCAGGTTCTCACTTCCGGCTGGTGGTTCCTCAGTCTTCCCCTGCCCACCATTTAGTCCCAACTTTCCTACTCAGTCCCTTACAGAGAGACCCAGGGAGCTCCAGCGGGAGTTCATCCTTGGTGCTAGTGGACGCTCTAAGTGCGTGCATTTCCTCAAGCTAAGTCCTGTTCCTCTATTACTGTTGTTCCTTTGGGTCATGAGTTTGAGGTGTTTGCTTGCCTCTGCTGATGCCCCTCCCTCCTATTTGCATAAAGGTAAGAAAACAATTCTGCCACCTAGTGAGAGCTCAAAATCTGACCTCCAGAGCCCCTCTCCTGACCCCTGTACAGTGTTCTCCCCAGGGTGCAGATCCAGGTGGATTTGCAGGCCGTCTCTTTCCATTCTCTTAAAATTTGCAGCTGCCCGTCTCAGAGGGACTGTTCTGTGTACATCAGACAGAACCTTTGAAACAGGTGCAGGTTGTTTTACCTGCTTTTCCCCGACTGTTTCTCATGGCAATCCAGTGAGGTGGGTACCTCTATCCCCATTTTACAGATGAGGGAGTTGAGGCTCAGGAAAGTTAGGTAACTTGAAATTGATTGAGTGCCTAACATGTGCCCAGCGGTGCACTCGGTTACCCCGGTAGTCTGGGGCATTGGGCCTGCTGTTAAGAATGTACCATCCAGCCGCCATGGCGGGGTGCTGTCAGGTCCCGGCCAGTGCAGCGGGGATGCGGGTTACAGGGGAGGGGAACGTTTGGAGGGTGGAGCACCGAGGAGACGCTGGTAATGAGGGTGTCTGTGGGCGAGGAGAGGCCCCACACTGGTTGTCTGGGTGGTGGGGTGGAGTGGGGGTGGGGCCACCACGCAGAGCCTGTGAGTGCTGGACTGGGGCTACCCCCATTCTGCATCGGTGAACTGAGAAAGATGATGTGTTTGATGGCAGAGGAATAAAAAAACGAAAATCTCCTTCCAATCCTGTCCACCTCCTCCCTGCAAAACGGGATTAACAGCCAAGTTGACTTGTGACTGTTTTCAGCTTCATGGTGGTAAGAAGGTGATGGGCGTTCGGTAGCAGCCATCCTTGGAATTCTGAGTTTTGATCTTTTCCCAGGCTCGCCATACATGGTGCAGTCCTCTCTGGAGGGACTGAATGGTGGCAGTGGGCACAGCTCCCACCAGCCTGTGAGCAGCAGGTCAATACCGAGTGTGCCGTGGTACGCGGTGGGTGGGTGTCGGAATGCATTTCAGCTCACTGGCATTTCCCGTTCCCAGTGGGCTCCTCAGGAGGTACCTCCACGTAAGCTGAGGAGCATCTCTACATACTTCCAAGGAAGCACTCATGCCTGCAAAACTATAAAACGTAAAAATTAATACGTGCATATCTAGTGTGATGTGTCTGTGTGTGTTTTTTTTTTTTTTTTTTTTTTTTTAACAGGCAGAGTTAGACAGTGAGAGAGAGAGACAGAGAGAAAGGTCTTCCTTTTCCGTTGGTTCACCCCCCAAATGGCCGCCACGGCCGGTGTGCTGTGGCTAGTTCACTGCGCTGATCCGAAGCCAGGACCAGTTTCCTTCTGGTCTCCCATGCGGGTGCAGGGCCCAAGCACTTGGGCCATCCTCCACTGCACTCCCTGGCCACAGCAGAGAGCTGGCCTGGAAGAGGGGCAACCGGGACAGAATCCAGCGCCCCAACTGGGACTAGAACCCCGGGGTGCCGGCGCTGTAGGTGGAGGATTAGCCAAGTGAGCCGCGGCGGCCAAGTGTGATGTATTTTCAATAGGAGTTAACTACTAACTTATATTTCCTTGTCAAAGATATTCTAACTCAGTCATCTTTTAATTTTAGGAAGAATGTTGACCATGGAAAATTTAAGACCTACACAAAGATAGAACAGTATAATAACTCCACTCCTCCAGCTTCCGCCAATCTTCTTCGATTTCTACCCCTCGCCGTAGGCTCCCCCAAACTGGCTATTTTCAATAAAGCACCAGATATCACATACTGCATCTGTAAATATGTCTGTGTCTGACTCAAAAGAAAAGGATGCATTTAAAAAATATATAACCAGAATGCCATTATGCATTTAAAAACTGTGAATTCCTCTGTGTCATCAAATATTTAATCAGTGTTCAGAGTTTTGCAATTGTCTTATCAACTGTTTTGAAAACAGCACATGTGTTTGAATCATGATTCAGATAAGGTGCATAATGCATTTGATTGATGCTTTCAAAGTCTATGTGACTCATCGATTTCAATCCCATTCTTCTCCGTTTGTTCCTTGCCACTTTTTTGTTGAAGAAACTACTCATTTACCATTAAAGTATCCCCCTTATTTTGTATTCTGCTGCTTATATTTCCAAGGTGTTTTTTCTTTTTCCAAAGATTGAGACTTATGTGAAAGTCAGACTGACAGAGGAAGGGAAGACAGAAAAAGGGATCTGTCACTTGCTGGTTCACTCTCTGGCTGCAATGCTGGGTCTGGGCCAGGCTGAAGCCAGGAGCCAGACGCTCCATCTGGATCTCTGACATGAATGGCGAGGGCCCAACTACTTGCACCATCTTCCACTGCCTTCCCGGGTGCCTTAGCAGGGAGCTAGCTAGGAAGTAGAGAGCAGAGGAGCCGGGACTGTGACTCATGCTCTGATTCGGGATGCAGACATTGCCAAGTGGCGGCTTAACCCGAGGCACCACAGTGCCGGCATCCCATGGTGTCTTTTAAGCTGTTGGCCTGTCCCTGTGTTTCTGTCATCTGGTTGTGCATCTCAGGGGCATGGGCAGAGTCAGATGTGACTCCTAGGCAGAAGGGCCAGAGCTTCTTGGGGCACCGGCTGAGCGGAGCAGGAGCAGTGGTTTTAGGAAAGGAAGAGATACCTCCCCCGCCTCCCCAAACAACCCCTTAGGTTTGCTCTCTCTAGGTGCAGGTGGGAAACAAGGGGCACCCCCACCTCTGTAGGGCTGGCTGTGGGGGCACTCAGTTGCCAGAGGTGGGAGTTCCATCTCATCCGAGCCCTGGGCGGGGCGGCGGGGGGGGGGAGTCTGAGGCCATCTGATGGCAGCAGCTTGTTCTCAGCAAAGTCTTCCTCCTCTCTTCAAGGTTTTCCACTTCCTTCCCTTCTTCCCGTCTGCAAAAGAAACAGCACAAAAATACCTTTCTTTCCAGCCCTCAGCCAGTTCATTGACACTGCTGGAGCCACCAGGACGGCTTAGCTGTCTCAGCTCAGGGCCTGGAAGAATCTGGAGTGTTTGCAGAAACTGCAGTGCTCTTGAAATGCTTCCTGCTTGGGATCAGGGACTCCTGCAGAAGAATCACTGCATTCAGAAGTCGAAACGGCTGTCCCTGGATCCGTATCCCACCCTTGCTCAGCCACGCTTTTCTTAAGCAATCAGGGCTTTTGGTGAGCTTCCCCTCCCCGCGCCAGGGGGACTGAATGGCATTTCTTAGGGAACGTTTGCTTGCTGGTTCCTAGTCATCAGAGGCTCAGAGCCAGGGCTGCTGGTCACCAGCAGTGAACACGGGGTCCCCACACCAGCACAATACCCCAAACCAGTAGGATTGATAACTGGATTCACTGTGTAGTTGCCTCTCAGTGAAATTACGCTTTTCTGTAGGCTTCTAGAAATGTTATGTTCCTTGTCATCACTTTGCTGACTGCCCAGGAGTCTGCTGTCTGGGGTACTGCAGAGTGGGGTCACTTCTCCTAGTTGTTAGAATCATCAGCCTTATTGGCAAGAAGAAAATCTGCTCGCGGGAGGTGTTTGGTAGGCGGTTCAGATGTCACTCAGGACACCAGCATCCCACATCACAGTGCCTGGGTTTGCATCCTGCCTCCTGTGGTTCTGATCCAACTTCCTGCTGGTGTGCACCCTGGGGGGCAGCAGATGATGGCTCAAGTACTTGGGTCCCTGCCATCTATGAGGGAAACTTGGATTGAGTTCCTGGCTCTTGGCTTCAGCCTGGCTCAGTGCTAGCTGTCGTGGGCATTTGTGGAGTGAACCAGTGGATGGAAGCTCTCCATCTGTTTCTTTGTCTCTCTCTGCCTTTCAAAGGAAATAAAAGAAAATTTAAGAATTAATAAAAATATCTGGAGAAATTAAAAAAAAGAGAGAGAACTCCTGGCCCAGTCTCTTTACAAGGAAGTCAGGAGCTGAATTGCAGACAGATGGTATCCTTGCTTGGAATGGATAGGTAAGAAATGGAGGTGAAGTTTGAGCTTAGCCTTGGTTCTGTCTGCCCGAGCATTATCAAAATGCTTATTTTATGACTTAGCTGCAGGGAGAAAGCCCATGGGAGGGACAGCCTTCCTCCACGCATCTCTCCTATCTGCCTTCTCTGCTCTCTGGGGCTCCGGGAGACCTCTGTCCTCCCCGGGGCTTCCTCAGCCTCCTTCCTCTGTCCTCTCCCCCATCTCCTCCTTCGCACTGTGGTCCAGCAAGTCCTCCTGGGCTTAGCTGCTCGCTTCCTGGGAACCTATGTTGATTTTAGAGACCGAACGTAGGTTCTTTCATGGAAGCAACGAAACAGACCCCAGACGGTCTAAGGTTCAAATCCCGAGTCTTCGCTTGACTTCAGTCATCATCCTGAGCTTCTTTACCTTTAAAATGGGCCGACACGGTTCGAGACCCAGCTGCTCCACTTCCGATCCAGCTCCCTGGTAATGTGCCTGGGAAAGCAGTAGAAGATGGCCCAAGTGCTTGGGCCCCTGCATCTGTGTGGGAGACCCGGAGGAAGCTCCTGGCTCCTGGCTCCTGGCTCCTGGCTTCGGATAGGCCCAGCTCTGGCTCTTGCAGCCATGTAGGGAGTGAACCAGAGGATGGAAGACCTCTCTCTCTCTCTCTTTTTCTCTCTCTCTCTGCCTCTGCCTCTCTGTAGCTCTGCCTTTCAAATAAATAAATAAACCTTAAAAAAAAAAAAGGGGGGCTTACAGTCCCCACCCCGGGATGGCATGGCTGTTCCAGACTGTGCATCTTCAGCCCGTGACTTACTGCTACATAAATGGTTGCTATTGTTACCGTGGAAGGACGGAGTTGAATCCAGCTTCTAGGGAGAAGGGGCTGGGAGAGAGCCCAGACAGAGGGCCAGTGTTTGCAGGATAATGCACACTTTTGTTTGGCCCTTAGATTCGGAGCCATGGTTGTTTTTCACAAACTCTCCACTTGACTTCTTCACAACCTGTGAACTGAGTTGAGATAATCAACTCTCTGTCATATAATCTTTGTTTTCTTGGCTGATTGATTATGTATACATACATCAGGAGGGTCTTCAAAAAGTCTGTGGAAAATGCATAGTATGAAAACTCTCTGCATGGATTTCAGTGTTTTTTTGTACTGAAATCAACTGATCTTTTAATTCCATTTTCCACAGACTTTTTGAAATCTGCTCAGACATACACACACAAGTACACACACACATACCCTCCACGGCCAAGGGCAGGCAGTCGGCCCGCCGCTCCCCACGGACTGGCATGTGGTTTCTGGCTGGGCGTCGGGAGCCCAGTGAGCCATCGGGGCTGCACGCAGTTCATGAGCCACCTCCCCTCGAATGACCTCCGCAGGTACTTCCTCTTTATTATTTCATTAGTTTTTGTCTCAGCCAATTTTGCTCTTACAGTTTCAAGATAATCAATTTATTTTCATGCGCCTTCCCCATCCAAATTGGATTACAAATATAAATAGCTGTGCACTGGTCCCAGTGGCCAGCCTGCGCTCCCGGGCTGGTGCTGGGCAGCCCGGCCCCTGGGGCGGCTGGGGCTGTTTGTTTGTTTTCAGTGAAAGCTCTACATGCTGGAATGACTGCCACCTCTTTTACACACAGCCCTTTCCAAACCCCGCTTTGTCCTCTGGTTGCGGGGCACGGACTTGGGGCTTCCATTAGTTGTGGTAAGAACGCCCGTTCTCTTGGCATCATCCTAACCACTTGTTCAGTGGCTAGCCTTTCTACATGGGTGTACACTCCGCGCTGCCAAGGCGGTTACCTTGCAGATGATTGCAACAGCCAGTGCTGGGCCAGGCTGAAGCCAGGAGCCAGGAGCTTTATCTGAGTCGCCCATGTAAATGCAAGGGCCCAAGCGCTTGGGCCATTTTCTGCTACTTTCCCAGGCACATTATCAGGGAACTGGATCAGAAGTGGATATACACGGGTGCCCGTATGGGATGTTGGTGTCACGGGTGGCAGCTTTACCTGCTACACCACAATGCCAGCCCCTGAATCTGAATTTCTAATGGTGAGACTCAACACTCTGTGATAGGAGAGGGACAGAAACAACAAAGTGCCACTACTCAAGGTACTCCTTCTGCCTCCACTCATTTCTGCCTTTACCTTCAAGACTCTGCCTTTGAGCTTTGTCAGGATCCAGCTGGGAGGCGGTTTGCATTTCATTTCAGTCACCTACATGCCCACCCACGACCGCTGTCTCCCCAGTATCTTGTCATCAACGTCAACATAATCCTATGCTTGCCCTCAAGGAGTTCAGGAGCCAGCGGGGGAGCTGAGGTTTGCTCATATTAAAAGAAAAGTCAAAATAAGAAGATATTTCAAAAAGTTCATGGAAAAGTGGAATTATGAGATAAGATTCAGTACAAAAAATTTTTTTGAAATCCGCATGTAGTTGTTTTTCATAATGCACAGTTCCCATAAACTTTTTGAAGATCTTTCTGTGCCTGGATTTTAAGAACTTTTGCCCTCAAGTAATCTCTCAGTTCCACTTTGCACAAAATTTTGGAAGTACCTTTGCACAAGGCAGAGAAGGCCAAGTGGCAAGTGTAGCATAAGCTTGTATTTTAAAGGAGAGGAGAGGCATTGGCCTTGAGCAGGATCCTGAGAAAGGATGGAGGTGGGATTGGAAGTGGGCAGTTCTGTCCCGGCATAGGGAGCCGTGTAGACAAAGGCTCCAGTGATACAGGTGATGTGTGCAGCCAGACCTGCCACAGAAGCAGGAAGGCTGGGCTGGTTGTCAGTGTAACTAGGAAAAATATTTCCTTTTGGGGAGTAAAGGATATTCAGATTAATTGGGATTTAGGGGAAAAATTTGGCAAATCACTATTATGATCAGCATCGTGTTGAGATTTGCAAAGTCAGAATGTAATTTCCTAATTTGATGTCTACCCATTTCATTAGTTCAAAGTGCCCCAAATTATAGCTCTTCACCCACTGACAGGTCTGGAGAAGACTTTAGGTAAAGCACAGACTGGCAGTCCTCAAGTTAAAAAAAAAAAAACACAACTTTTCATTATGAAGATTTTCACACGCTTACAGAAATATAATAAGATCAGAACTTTTATTTAGGAATGGAAAAGCCATCCCCCTGGGCCAGTAATTTGAAGTTCAAGAGCATATAAAACTAACCTATGGTGGGGCTAGTGCTGTGGCATAGTGGGTAAAGCCACTGCCTTCAGTGCTGGCATCCCAAATGGGCACCAGTTCCAGTCTTGGCTGCTCTACTTCCCATCCAGCTCTCTGCTATGGCTTGGGAAAGCAGTAGAAGATGGCCCAAGTGCTTGGGCCCCTGCACCCGCACCAGAAGCTCCTGGTTCCTGGCTTTGGATCAGAGCAGCTCCAGTAGTTGCGGCCAATTAGGGAGCAAACCAGCAGATGGAAGACTCTCTCTCTCTCTAGCTCTCTCTCTCTCTCTCTCTCTCTCTCTCTCTTCTCTCTTTTCCCCCCTTCTCTCGCCATGTAACTCTCTCAAATAAATAAACAAATCTTTTAAAAAAAATCTAAACTATAGAAGTAGAAATCGAATGGTGTTGCCTCTGGGGGCGGGGAGTGCTTGGCTGGAAGAGGCAGGAGGAGGCTTTCTCGGAGGCAGGCATCGTGGCGCAGTGGGCTAAGCTGCTGTTGGGAGCACCGCATCCTATTTTGGATACCAGTTCAAGTTCCAGCTTCTCGGCTTCCAAACCAAGCTTCCTGCTGATGCACCTGGGAGGCGTTGGAGACTTTCTGGGAAAATGGTAATGTGCTTTGTCTTTATTGGAGCGCCAGTTACGCAAGTGCCTGTGTTTGTCATGCTCACCAAACTGTGCGCTTCAGACCTGGCTATTATATTGCTTATAATTGTGTCTCAGGAAGTAGAAGCTACTCCTTTTCCTTCTTGTCTAGCTTTATTTTTTTCTTTTCTTTTTTTTAAGATTTATTTATTTGAGAGGTAGAGTTACAGACAGACAGAGGGAGAGACAGAGAGAAAGGTCTTCCATCCACTGGTTCACTCTCTCAGTGGCCATAACAGCCAGAGCTGAGCCAATCTGAAGCCAGGAGCCTCTTCCAAGTCTCCCATGTGGGTGCAGGGTCCCAGGCACTTGGACTGTCTTCCGCTGCTTTCTCAGGCCATAGCAGAGAGCTAGAATGGAAGAGGGGCAGCTGGGACTCGAATCAGCGCCCACATGGATGCAAGCACCACAGGCAGAGGCTTAGCCTACTACACCACAGCACCGGTCCTCATCGTCTAGCTTTCAGTCCAGATCTCATCAAAGATAAATTCCTGTTAGGGCTCAAGTGTCATTAACATCTAATACATATTTATTTCCTCTTTAGAAGAAAGGCAGAGGGCCCTCGAGTGATATTATTTTGTTTTCATTGCATTAAAAATAATTGTTTATGGCCAGTGACACTAATTTTTCTAAGTAGTATTATAATGTTTTTTTCTTTAGAAATAAAATTACATAAGAAAAAAGCCTCCTCAGGGCTAGCGCTATGCAGTGAAAACTGGCAGGGGTTTGAGAAGCGCTGGTGGGAGAGGAGCTGGCCCTCCAGGGTTCCCCTGTGTGACAGCTGAGCAAACCAGCTGTTTCTACCCAGAATCACTCAGACTTGACTTGTAGTGCGTGGCTGCATTTCCCAAACTCATGGTGACAACTCCACTCAGAGCCAGTGGCATTGAGAGATGGCAGTCAGGGGCAGGGCTTCCGTGGGGGACAGGAGGCCAGTCAATCCAAAGGAAATGGAGCAGATGCACGGTCCTACCTTGGAGGCGAAACTCTGACCTGTGCCTCGCAGTGAGATGCAGGTGCCTGGGAGGCCGCCTGTGCTGGAGTAAGCTGCAGAGAAGAAGATCTAGATGTTGCACTGATCCCTCTCCCTTGCCTACCTCTCACAGCTGAGGCTCGGGACTTCTGCTGCAGCAATAGGTGATGGCCCAGCGGCTTTGGTGTCACCTGGCAGGTGAGGGTCTTGCAGTCATGCTGAGCCATCGTGGGGCTGAACATACATCGCCTTCTCCCCAGGGCCCGGTGGCCTGGCGGAGACACACCCTCGCAGTCCTTGTTTAACTGAACAGTGTTGCCGGGACCTGGATTGCAGTCTTCCTGGGATTTCTCTATGCCGGGGGCTGCTCCTTGCCTTCTGGGTCCCAGGGAGCACCATGCTTTCTAGGTTGCTTGTCCACTGTCCCCATGTATTCCTGGCCTGCCCGCATGGCAGAATCTACCCCAAGTTGCCAGCAGGAGTTACAGTGAAGAGACAGTTCAAGTGACAGTTGCTGTTTAACTGCCTCATTCATGGTTCCAAGAAAACTGTGACATCGGTGAAGTTCATATTCCTTACCCCAACTTCCATTTCTGTCTCCGCCCACTCTGTCTCTGGCTGCTCCTAGTATCTGCTTTCATCCATTTTATCTTTAGGTTCCATCTGCACACTACCGGATTCACTGCAACAAGATGAGGCAGAAGACAGACCCGAAGCAGCTGGGCCCCACTCCTGGGGACAGGCTAGGCCTTAGGGACACACAGTAGCGTTATCTTGGCACTGGAGGTTCAATTGGGAAAACAGGGCATTTTATAGGAGAAATTAGCGGTGGGGACAAGGTGGCAGGCACGCCACCTGGGGTCCCCCACATGCCCAGTGTACTCCCTGTGCTTTCTTTTATTTAAAGATTGAATTATTTATTTTGAAAGTCACAGTTACAGAAAGAGAGGGAGAGACACAGAGAGATCTTCCATCTGCTGGTTTACTCCCCCAGATGGCCTCAACAGCCAGTGCTGGGCCAGGCTGAAGTCAGAACACACAAGCTTCATTCAGGTCTCCCACATGGGTGGTGGGAGCCCAAGGACTTGGAGCATCCTCTGCTGCTTTCCCTGGCACATTAGCAGGGAGCTGGATGGGAAGTGGAGCAGCCAGGACACAAACCAGTGCCCATATGGGATGCTGGTGATACAGGCAGGCAGATAGGATAAAGTTGATTAGAATTGTAAGCTGGAAACCATGCCCTCTACCATGCCCCCTGTGTGACCTCACACCCTATCTGGCCCCACCTGTATGCCCACCTGCCCATCGGAGTATGCAACCAGTCCCCCTTTGGGAATAAATAAAAGGCCTGGAGCGCTGTGGGCCCTTGATTGTTCCCTTGTGCTCGGCGGGCCGGTGGCCTTTGGTTGCCGGCTCTCTGCTTTCCTGCCTGCATGCTTGTTCCACGTCGTGGCTCATGGCCTGCTCTCTGCCTCCACTTTGCTACCCGCGCTGAGCTACCTGTGGCTGCTCCTAACCATACGCCTTCTCCATGTGGCTCGCTCCCGGCCTGCTCTCTGCCTGGAATGGACCCAACTTAGCTTCTAGACCTCTCTTTCTCCCCTAAATAAAGCCCTCACTCTGCTATGCATTTCTCTCACTGAATAAAAAGCTTAAAAACTTACCATGTTGCCTGGTCTGTTTGAGCCAGTATTCAGAATTCTCTGAATAAGTGGCAAGACCTCACAGGGTTATTAATATTGAAAATTATTAATATGCTGGTTGATATCACTGGTGCCACAGGTGGCGGCTTTACCCGCCACGTCACAACGCCAGCCCCTCAGTGGTTGCTTTATGTGCCCTCACCCGGTTCTCCATCATCCCAGGGGAGGAAGCCGCCATTATTACCTGCATTTTACAGATGTGGAAGCTCATGTAACTTGCAGAGAATCTCGTGGGAAGCAGCGGGGCTTGGCCCCCCGGGGCAGCATGGTTCCAGGTGTCGCCCAAAGTGGCCTGGCGAGTCCCCTGTGGCTTTGGTTAAAGCCTGGAACCCCCAGCGGTCTCTGCTGTAGACTGTGGTCCTGTGGGTCAGGGAGTCTGCACACGGGGACCCTAAGTGACTTGCACGTGTGGGCAGCTTTAGAATGATCTGCCCTGGACCGGTTGAAGTGAGGCTGCCTCTCTGGCTGGGCGGAGCCGGGTTGTAGCCACAGGCCCTGCTGGGAACTCTGGGCTTCCTGACATGAGTCCCTGGTCACTGGAGTACAGCCCAGATGAAGCGGTGTACCTGAAGTGGGCTTCCAGGCCCAACTCAATAACCAGACACAGACTGCTTGCGGGGTGGATTTGGAGAATGGATAGAATGCCTTAGGTAGAATAAAGTGTAGGCCGGTGCCGTGGCTCAATAGGCTAATCCTCCACCTGCGGCGCCGGCACACCGGGTTCTAGTCCCGGTCGGGGCACTGGATTCTGTCCTGGTTGCCCCTCTTCCAGGCCAGCTCTCTGCTGTGGCCAGGGAATGCAGTGGAGGATGGCCCAAGTGCTTGGGCCCTGCACCCCATGGGAGACCAGGAGAAGCACCTGGCTCCTGCCTTCGGATCAGTGCAGTGTGCCAGCAGGAGCGGCCATTGGGGGGTGAACCAACGGATAAAGGGAGACCTTTCTCTCTGTCTCTCTCACTGTCCACTCTGCCTGTCAAAAAAAAAAAAAAAAGAAAAGAAAAGTGTAGTGAGGGGAGAGGGGTAGGGGAGGGGGAGCGAGGTGGGGAAAGGGGAAGAGTTGGGGGGAGGAGAGGGGAGGGAGGCTCAGACTAGCAGCTGGGCTCTAGCCCAGTCACCGCGGGTAGGACTGAGCCTGCAGGTGCATCTGGGGAGGGGAAGTTCCGCTGTGGGCAGCAGGGCCAGGCCGGCCCTTTCCAAATGGCTTCCTAAGCAGGTGTTTCATGGGGCTCTGTCAGGAAGCAGGGATGACAAGGCAGCCGCGTCCCTGGGAGCAGCCTTCAGCCTCCGATGAAACGTGCTGCTGAATGAGGGGTGCTGAAGAGAGCAAGCATTGCTGCGCACAGTTCTCAGGCCTTCCTGAGACTGGGGTGGGGGGGAAGCAAATGTGGATGTGGGGGGGCGGGACTCAGCAGAGGGGAGGAGCTGCAGGATGCGCTGAGCCAAACAAGCGCGTGTGTGTTTCAGCCTCACAGATTTGGATTGTCAAGTTCGCTAATAGGGCCCGTGGTATTTTTAGCCTTGTTATCAGAGCACAGAGCAGGTTTTCAAGGCTTGTAGGATGTATCTATTAAAATAACCTATGTGACTGAGTAGCTGCTCACTGTAACATTTTTGTTCCACTGCAATACAATGAGAGGAAACGGGGCGCAGGAAATGGCCATTATCTGAGGGAACCCGAGGCAGTGCAGGCCACTCCAGTATTTACACAGGTCCTGGCCATTGTGCCGCAACCTCGGCGGGAGCCCCCCACTCTTTCCTGCTCCTGCTGCATCTTGCGCAGACCTTGAGGCCGGGCGAGGGATGCACTCACTCTCGCTCTGGGAAGCTGATGTGTGAGTGCACCTGGTGTCTCTTTGGGTGCCATCCCTGGGACCTTTCAAGGTTGTTGACTCTCTAACCAAGCAGCCCATGGTGTGACTCTGCGGTCCTGGAGGGAGCGGGGCGGGGAGGGAGACAGCTGTGGTGCCACAGAGGCACCACCCCCAGAAAAGGCCTCCAGGGCCTCCTGCAGAGGCCTGACCAGCACCCCACGGGGCAGTGGGTGTAGGCTTCAGCCCCTGCAGCCCCCCCACAAGGTGCCTCCCCTTGCTGTAGAGAGGTGCTAGGTGCTGCTGCCGCTCTGGTACAGCAGGAGAGCCCTGGCTCCAGCGTGCAGGCCCTGCAGGCCTCTCTGGGTGTCAGCTTTGTCATCCATGGAATAAGGAGAATGAGCCTGATGTCCCATGGCGCTGTAAAGGACCACCTGCCCCTGGGTGCTTGGTGGCACAAAGGGAGCCTTCAGGAAATGTTCCTTTGTTGACAACAGTCACTTCCTGTCCCTGTCCCAAACACGAAGCTAGGGAGATGGCCTCTCGCACCTCATCACCTCCACGCACCTTCTTCTTGTGGCTCTGACACCAGAGAGCACAGTGGCTGAGTGTGATGTCTGGTGCCAGACTGCCAGGTCCCACTTCTGTCTCTCACTAGCTGTGTGACCCCAGGCCCTCTATTCAACCTCTCTGTGCCTAGATCTCCTTTCTTACAAAATGGGGTTAAGAAACCCTTCTTCCTCCCAGGTTGTGCTGAGGATTAAATGATAGCGCCGACTGTAAACACACCCATCCTGTGCTGTCCTGAGCACTGATACATGGATGGCAGAATTCATTTGTTTACCCTTCTCTGCTCTAGGGTAGGTTGGAGCAGGACACAGGAGAGGTATTCAGTAAACAGCTTGTCCTGGAAAGCTCCTGGCTGAGCCCGAGAGAACCGGGAGGGGCTCCTCTTCCTTGTTGTTGAATCTGGATGACGCGGGAACAGCCAGGATCCCCAGTCCTCTGTTGTCTGGTTCCTGGGCGGCTGCTCTTCTTGCTCGCTTGTTCTCTTCTTCCTGTGTGCTGTGTTCTGTTTGGGTAGCTTGCTCATGGGGGAGGGAAGTCTGAGCGAGGGGGAAGGAAGGAGCAGTTCTACCTACATTTCCCCCAAGCTCTGCTGTTGGGGAGCCGGGGGAGCTGACAGGTGTTGTAGCTCTCGCTTCTCTGCCTTGAGAATTTCTGATCAGTGTGGGCTTCGGCTTAGCCTGCTCCAGCGGGGCTGAGGTTTGTGTCAAAAGGCAGCTCGGCTTACTGACTGTTTCTCTCTGGTGCCCTGGCTTTCCGTTCTGCATAAGCACATGTGGGGCGGCTGGCCAGTTCCAGGTGTGGCCCTGTGTTAACCCTCCGCTGTAACGGAAGCACGACCGTTTGAATGTCCCTGCAGGCCTGTTTGGAAGCAGGATCGCAGCTCCGAGGGAACCTGTGCTGGTGCCGGTCAGGAGCCAGGACAGGGCCTCCCGCTAGCCCATCAGCAGCGTCGCCAGTGAGCCGGGCCCACAGACTGAGTCGCGAGCTTGCCTCTAGTTGGTTGTGGTTACTGGGACGTGAACAGATCTATTCTATCTAGTAGATTTAGATGGACGCCACAGCAATCCCACATCCCCAGGCCTGACTCCCACAGAGGATGCTACTGTCCCTTAAACCTTGCCTGATGCTCGCGGGGACACCGGCGAGAGGCGCCGATGTTTCAGCGCTCTGCAAATGAACTTGTTGGCTGGTCACATGGGACCCTTCCGCCGAGTGCAGCCTCATTGATGTATGAATTACAGCCCTTTTAAGCTCTCTGCTCGCCCTCATGGCTATTGACGTTTTTAAAAAGTGATTTCTCTCGCGGATCCCGTTCAGAAACATATGCGCAGCCCGGGATGAGCCGTTGCGCCAGAGCGGAGTGCAGCACTCTGGAGTGGCGTGCCCTCTGAATAATGCATTGCTCAGGGAGAGATCCGCGGCTTGGGAAAGTGGCAAGTGCATGGCCAGGGCGGACGGGAAGGAACCGAGCTCTGGGCTGGGTCGCTCCTTCGCTTTGAGGGAGGGCTTGCCCAGCTGGACTGAGGCAAGATGCATTTTCTTTTTTCTTTTCTTTTCTTTCTTTTTTTTTTTTTTTTTGACAGGCAGAGTGGACAGTGAGAGAGGGAGACAGAGAGAAAGGTCTTCCTTTGCCATTGGTTCACCCTCCAATGGCCGCTGTGGCTGGAGCGCTGTGGCCGGAGCGCTGCGGCCGGTGCACCGCGCTGATCTGAAGCCAGGAGCCAGGTGCTTTTCCTGGTCTCCCATGCGGGTGCAGGGCCCAAGCACTTGGGCCATCCTCCACTGCACTCCCTGGCCACAGCAGAGGGCTGGCCTGGAAGAGGGGCAACCGGGACAGAATCCGGCGCCCCGACCGGGACTAGAACCCGGTGTGCCGGCGCCGCAAAGCGGAGGATTAGCCTAGTGAGCCGCGGCGCCAGCCCAAGATGCATTTTCATTCCCACACAGACCCTGCTGCCAGCCTGTTCTGGGATGTGAATGCCCCTGAAGAGACGTGGGTGGTCTCTCTTCATTCCCTGGGCTTTGCTCTTCCTCTTGAGGGGCTCTGACTTTCTGTGCACCCCCCACCCCCACCTCGTGCCAATTTTAGACTAAGATGTAGCCTTTCCTCTTTCTGATAACTTGAAAACCACAGCGATAGCCATCGTGTATCCACCGTCTATGGGATCCTGTAGGGGAGGGACTATTACTGTCCCCTCTGTTTTTTTTTTTTTTTTTTTTTTTTTTTTTTTTTTTTTAAACAAAGGAAGAATCTGAACTTCAAACAAGTAGACGTTTCGAGGTCGCAGAGCTAATGAGAGCGGCATGATTCAGAAACAGTAGTTGTTGGTGGGTTGTTGCTTTGCAAACTCTTTCCTTTCATCCGGATGCCACCTACCCCCACCTGTTTGCGGGGACCCAGGCATGGCTGCTGGGTCAGTCCCTCACTGGGATTTCCCAAGACTGCTCCACCTGTGCTCAAGAGCCAGCCCCCCCCCCTCCCCCGCCTCCTGATTGCCCCTGGCGTGGGTGTGGCTGCTGCCCTGGAGCAGGCCTTTCTGGAACTTCTGCCCTGAAGAAGCCAAGCCCCTTCTGAACTCAGACTCGCTCACTTCTGCTTTGACCTGTGCTCCTCTCCCACCTCCAGGCCCCGTTCTCCCACGAAGCTTAAATGCTTGAAAATCCAGTTTCCCCAGGCTGTGGTCTGCTGCCTGTTCACAGGGGATCCCCGCCCTGGACCAAAAGACGGCACTCAGCTACTTCGCACCACGCATGCACGCTGGCTCCCTGGGCTCAGAGTGCCTCACCAGGGAGCCTCTTGGTGATTGGCCGCTCTTCACTGCTGGCCAAGGAGCAGACACCAGCTGGACATTGTCATGGGGGCCCCATGCATTTGTCCACTGCAGAGCTGTGTCCCTTTTTATAACATGATACCCCCCCCCCCCACTGAGGCATGATGGGACTTTTTCAAAACATTCTCAGGCATTCAGACAAGGTGTAAAGGCCAGAAAAGTAAACATGGCCCATTGTCTGCAAGTGGTTCTCCCATTCTTGGGCTGTGCGGGCACTGTGCCCAGGTGTGGTTCGTGACATCCCCTCGGGCCAGTCTGCCGCGGTCCCCTGCTTGCTTTCTTACCAGGTGGGTGACCCTGGGTAGGTACTCAGCCCTCTGTGCCTGGACTTCCTCATGTGTTTGCGGAGGCTAAGAGGAATTTCCACTTCTTAGGGATGCCCTGAGATGAATTAATGCATGTCCTGAAAAGAATGCTTGAAACACAGTACATGTCACGTATGCTGCTATTATTTTCC
Source organism: Oryctolagus cuniculus (assembly GCF_051225735.1). NCBI lineage: Eukaryota > Metazoa > Chordata > Mammalia > Lagomorpha > Leporidae > Oryctolagus > Oryctolagus cuniculus. Next base: position 162,086,588 of record NC_142868.1, on the reverse strand, counting down.
TTCTGTTAGCATTTAGCACTGCCAAACTGAAACCACCACTGAACTTGAACTTCTTGAGAGGAGGCACTGTCTTAATTTAGGCAGTCTCATTCCAAGCAAATGAGCTTACCCTCTTTGGTCTTAGCTTCTCTGTCTGCAAAACGGGGTTAATGTGATGTCTACCTCATTGGGTAGCTGGGAGGATGAAGGGAATAGGTATGAAGTGCTGAGCACAGCACCTGTTTGGTGTGGGAGATAAGGACCAGCTGTCACTATGCCGTTGTCTTGCCCAGGACTCCGATCCAGAGTGGTGGAGCTGGAGAGGACTTGAAGGGTTTTGAGGCTTTGTAACTTCACAGATAAAGATCTCCAGGTAGTCAGGAGATCATGGAGGGTCACAGAGCTCTGTGACTATTTATTTAAGATACAGGGGTGGGGCGGGGAGGGCATTTGGTGCAGTGGTTAAGTCACTACTTGGGATGCTTGCATCTCCTAGTGGAGTGCCTGGCTCAAGTCCTAACTACTTGTAGTCTTTGGGTCCAGCTCCCTGCTAATGTGCAGCCTGGGAGGCAGCAGAGGAGGGCTTGCGTGCTTGGGTCTCTGCCACCTACATGGGAGACCTGGGTAGGAGTTCCTGGCTCCTGGCTTTGGCTTGGTCCAATTCCGGCTATTACAGACATTTAGAGAATGAACCAGAAGATAGAAGATCAGTCTCTTTCCCTGTCTCTCTGCCTTTCAAATAAAATCAAAGTAAATCCATTTTAAGATTTACAAAAGTAGGGGCCAGCGCTGTGGCATAGTGAGTAAAGCTGTTGCCTGCAGTGCCGGCATCCCATATGGGCGCTGGTTCGAGTCCCGGCTGCTCCTCTTCTGATCCAGCTCTCTGCTATGGCCTGGGAAAGCAGTAGAAGATGGCCCAAGTCCTTGGGTCCCTAAACCCACATGGGAGACCTGGAGGAAGCCCCTGTCTCCTGGCTTCAGATCGGCACTGCTCCCACCATTGTGGCTAATTGGGGAGTGAAGCAGCAGATGGAAGCCCGTGCTCTCTCTCTCTCTCTCTCTCTCTCGGCCTCTCCTTCTCTCTCTGACTTTCAAATAAATAAATAAATCTTTAAAAATAATTTACAGAAGTGCATGAGAACATGCACCTAGGAGTGTCAGACAAGCAGCCCGAGTCAGGGAGGGAACGGGGCTTCTGCCTGGTGCCTGATGCTGTCCCACACTGCCTGTGACCGCCTCTGGGTAGCAGGCTGGGCCCGTGTTATTAACTCTTGGTCCAGGTGGCGAAACTGCACCAACACTCATTTTGCCAGCATCAGCTGCCCCATGAGTCCTTACTCCTGCCACATGGCTGAGGCTTCTCTGAGCCAACAGCCTCCCAATGACAGCTGCTGGGGGAGAGAGGGAGCCGCAGATCCCCCAATCTGGACCGTGGTTCCTCAGCTCTCTGTGACAGAGCTGACCCCACATGCTGGTTTGCCCAGGGCCGTCCCAGCTCACACCTGTAGAGCCCATCAAGCGAGGCCTTGTGTGCCTGCTCACAGTCACAAGTGTCTGCTCCAGGCCTTGCGCTTTATTTTATAACCTCTGACAGGCTTCTCCCAGGCACCGGGCCGAGGCCACTGATCCCTTCCATCTACTTCCGTTGCAAAGCAGCCAAGGCCACTGAGGCTCTGGGAGGAGGTGGAGGTGGTCGCGAGACTCCAGCATCTTCCCGGGTTGCGGAGGGCTTTGCAGCTGGGACAGTGGCATTTCGGAACAGGTGGCCACAGTCCACACACTCAGGAAGGACTGTGTTGTGCTTTGTGGTTTTGTGTTGCTCGACCGGGACCACCTTGGCACTTGATGCCTTCAGCTGCAGTTCTCATGGGCGCTCTGCCATGATGCAGAATCCTGGGGCAACTCAGCTGGGTGTTAGCTGGCGGGAGAATGCAGATTTCCAACTTGGAGAAACCAGGCACTGGGTTTACTGAGTCCCTTGGTTTATCAAAATCCAGGCTGTGGGCTTGTTCCCATTTCCTGACAAATACACCTTCAGAGTGACAAAATAAAACAATTACGTAAAGCCGCAAGTTTGTTTGCTTGATAGCCAGCAGAATATCAGGTTCAAGTTGCACATTCGATGGCAGTATTTCTCTTGCTAATTTGCATTGTTTTGATCAGTAATTGAGTCTTCATTAAGTCAAGAATTTGTGATATTATTTCAAATTGTATGTGGGTCATGCACAAGTTTGCTTTTGTTGTTTTAAGTTTTTAAAAATGTGTTCTCATTCATTGTTGATTTTCAATTTCTTTTTTCAGCTCCACTTTGTTTTCTGCTTCTATCATAATTTCAACTCATATTCACTGTCAGTGACATGATAAAATGTCATTATATTCGAAGTAAATAAAAGTCAAGAATATCTTATAGATATGCAAATGGCAGTAGTGTGTAAGAATTCATTCAAATTACTTTGACATTTTCCAAAAAAGTTATTTTTCTCCCAAACTGTTCAAAACTAAATGGCAGATGCCAAGATAATTAATATGTATTAAAAATTTAAATAAAGTTATTTAGGTAAAGCTGAACATTTTAATTAATTAATTAATTTTTTTTGACAGGCAGATTGGACAGTGAGAGAGAGAGACAGAGAGAAAGGTCTTCCTTTTGCCGTTGGTTCACCCTCCAATGGCCGCCGCGGCTGGCGCACTGTGGCCGGTGCACCACACTGATCTGATGGCAGGAGCCAGGTGCTTCTCCTGGTCTCCCATGGGGTGCAGGGCCCAAGTACCTGGGCCATCCTCCACTGCACTCCCTGGCCACAGCAGAGAGCTGGCCTGGAAGAGGGGCAACCGGGACAGAATCCGGCGCCCCGACTGGGACTAGAACCCAGTGTGCTGGCACTGCAAGGCGGAGGATTAGCCTAGTGAGCCGCGGTGCCGGCCTAATTAATTTGTAAAAAGATTTATTTATTTACCTGAAAGTCAGAGTTACACAGAGAGAGGAGAGGCAGAGAAAGAGAGAGAGAGAGTCTTTTATCTGCTGGTTCACTCCCCAGATGGCTGCATTGGCCAGAGCTGCGCTGATCCGAAGCCAGGAGCCAGGAGCTTCTTCCAAGTCTCTCACATGGGTGCAGGGGCCCAAGCACTTGGGCCATCTTCTACTGCTTTCCCAGGCCACAGCAGAGAGCTGGATTGGAAGTGTAGCAGCCAGGACTCAAACTGGTGCCCGTATGGGATGCCGGCATCACAGGTGGCAGCTTTACCCACTATGCCACAGCGCTGGCCCCTGAACGTTTTAAATTAACTTTGGAAAAGTTAACTAAATATTGTTCAGTCTTTTTAATGAAAGTAAAGCCAGTCACAGTTTTAGGATTCCAGCCTGTCTTGTTGCCAGTGAACAGAAGTGAATCACCTTTGTTGTGCTTTGTCTAGATCTAAGCCTGAACACATTTAACGGTAGTAGGAGTTGAGATTGCAGGATGTGCTTCAGTCATGCGCAGTGCTAATTCTCAGCTGGCACTGAGTTGCAATGCGAAAAGAAAAGAAGCAACAAAGTGGTCACGTGGCACTTCTGAGAAATGTGCTCGGTCGTGCGAGACGTGATTGCATCACTGGTGCCATTCGGAAGGGAGAGATTTTCTCCTCTGCCCTAAGCACCTAGGCTGCGGATCCTCCGCACACCCTGAAGCTGGGCCCATCTCCACCTTCAGTGGCAGTGCGACCGCAAGCCGCCTGACATTTGGAGAAGTCATCTGTGGCTTTGAGGACAGCCGTAGTGGAGAGAGGCTGCCCTGGGCCTGGACTGCGCATGCTGAGCGTGGAGGTTGAGGGCGACGGCTTTCACTGTGTCTGTGCTGAGCTATGCATGGTTTTTGTTAAGGTCAACTTTTTTGGTGTTGTGGTGTGTGCAGCTGTCTAAGGCATAGGGCCCAGGGCAGTCTTGGACCCAAGTCTCCGTGCACTTATCCGAGGGACAGACTCAACCACTTCTTGCTCGAGGCAGGGTAGGGAGTCATTAGCAGAACTTGGGTGCTGTCCAAAGCCAGGGCTTTGCAGCAGAGGCAGGATGGAAATTGGAGTCCTGTCACCAAGCTGTAGCTTAGTGGCACCCAAGGCAAACCATGCGCGGCTGTATAGCTCTGCTGCTCTTCCACAAGGCAAGGAAAGACCACGCTGGGAACTACGAGGGGTCTTCAAGAAGTTCATGGAGAAAGTATACGATGGAAAAAAATATGCATGGACTCTAAAAGTTCTTTGCACCAAAGTAAAATTATCCATCATTGCATTTTTCCACAAACTTTTTGGCATGTCCTGTGTTGCTGTGGCATGCCCTAGGGAGGGGGAGGCCTGGCACATGGGTCATCCCTGCCAGTGTGGCCAAGCAGGGAGGGATTTGTTCTTTCTTTCTCCAGGCTGTAGAAGGCTGACTTGTGGGAATAGAGCTGCATGGGTGTGGAAGGGGGGGGGGGAGACTGGATGCTGTGTTAAAGCAGAAGTGTGAGGTAGAGCTCTGATCTCCCCCACAGTCAGGCCAGGAGGCAGCAGGGGAAGATGGGGGTGGGGGTGTTTCTGATTACAGCGGGAACTAGACAGGTGAGCATGTGCAGGGTGGGGTGTGTAAATCTTGAGCAGCTGGGGACTTCTGGGCTGAATTCTCCAACCCCCATGCTCAGGGCTTTGCCTCCAGAGAGCACTGGGATGTGCCATGGGTCACAGGCCCAGGTCAGGCCTGGAGGGACTACAGCCCAGGCTGACCTAAACTACTTGGCAGGTGCCGGGGGAGTTGGCATGTTCCAGTAGGGAGTTGGCTATGGGCTGTGGCAATAGGCACTAAGAACCCTGTCTGGATTGGGGTTTGAGGACAAGCTTCCCTCCCAAGAAAGACTGGGGGCTGGAGAGAAGGACCAGTTCTTGGCAAAGCTGGGCTGCTGGACAGGGGATCCAGTGCATGCCTTCAGCCCTGTGGGGAGTTTTGACGTGGGCAAGGGGTGCATTTATTTCCCTGCAGGCTCTTGTCATGGACAATGACATGCATTCTAAGCGCTGACACCATATGGTGCACAAAGTGATGAAATGTGTTTAAAAGGTTTAGAAAGCATGCACACACACACACACACATGTGCGCATGCACACACACACACACATACACACGGGAAGAAGAGTTCCCCCACACAGAGAAATACCCATGATGAGTGGGCATCAGACTGGCAGGTTGCCTGAAAGGAGAAGGGATGGGGGAAGGAAAGCAGAGAGACAGCACCTGGCAGCCCCTACAGCCCTGGTCTTCAGTGGAAGCGAGGGCTCCTCCCAGCCATTGATCTCTCTTAGGAGACACGGGTGGTGCCTAATGGCCTGAAGCCTCCTGGGGACATCTGGCACTTCTGCAAACTCCACGTGGAGCTCAATATCTATATTTTCATGGTGTCCCTCCTTAGGTCCCAGATGAGGCCGCTGCATCCTGAGAAAGCCAGCTTTGACTGATAAGGAGGATAGAATTACATGGGTGCTTGTGCTGTCTAGCTCAGCAGACCTAGCTAGCAGCTCACCTAGCCCGCATCAGTTTCCTCAGACGGGGCTAAGGGCAGAAGAACAAACTACAGCTCCCACCATTGAGACTGGGGAAGGAATCTGAGAAGCAGCAGCAGTGAGCTGACTTCCTTCCTTCCATGACAGTGCATGTCTCTGCCCACTGCACTGTGTGAGGTGCTCCCAGGCAGGTGTGGTGAGCCACAATTCCAGTTCTTCCCCTGCTGGGTGGTGAAAATCCACTGTGGGAGTTTGAGAGCAGATCACTCCATTCACTGAAACTAGCGCCGCAGGAGTGCCTGGATCCTTTCAGCAGGTCTCAGAAGATGGGGCAGGGCATCCAGGCAGGGGCACAGCCTGTGAGAACCTGAGGGTTGAGCGACAGCGTAGGCATGTTCTAGCATATATAGGCAGTTGAAGGTATAAAGTGGGCCGGAGGATGGGGAGAGAGGTGGACAGGGAAGGATCAGCAGGTTTGCTAAGCTTGGGAGGTGACTTCTTGATCTCACTGGTGACCATGGGAGAGTCTCGAGCTGGAGAGTGCCAGGAACACTTAGACTTTAGAAAGACCATCTTTAGTGCCTCGGTGGAGGTTCGGCTTAATTGTGAATTTTTCAAGGATGAATTTGAAGAGAAGAAGGCCAGAGGAGGGAAACCAGTAGGATGGCTGTTCTAGAATCCAGGCACAAGGTGGTGAGAACGGACACTAGGGCTGTGTTCTTTGCCACAGGAAGCGGGGGTCCGGAGTGTGTTTAGTGGGTGGAATCCGCGAGACTCAGTGACTGAGGAGCACTGGGGGAGACGGGGGAGTACCAGGCGGGCCTGGCTTTCCTGCTCCAGTGCCGTTCAAGGTGGCAGGAGTCTAGAGTGAGGTTCTGGTGGGGGCGGACGAGGCCTGCTGTCCAGGAGCTTGGTGGAGAAGAGGCCATAGAGGCTTCTGGGGAACGGCCAGAGGGGACATTAGGTGGGGAAGGAGGCCCAGTCCCAGAGAGGACGTGGTGCTGCAGCGTGTCTGGGGGGTCGCTGCGGGCAGGTTGCCTCGCCTGAGGCAGGTGACTGTGGGTTTGGGGTACCCAGAACTGAGGGTCCCAGCATTGCTGGGGTCAGTCTTGTACCTCTCCTTTCCTTTCCTGCAAAACAGAGCTGATCCTGTCTACCCTCCTGGCTGAGGTTTGAATAAGCAGTGCTTTATTCCACTGAGTCTAAGGCAGTCCGCGCCTTTACCATTCGCGAGGTCCAGGTGTATCTTACAAGGGTAGCCTGTTATACTGCAGTTAGCACCGTCTTTTCCTTTCTTTGTGATCCATAAGATAATGGTGTATCCTATCGTGATGCTGTCTTAGATGGACGACTGTAATGAACGTGTGTTTTGTAAATCTCAACAGGATGACCAGGGTCAGGCCTTCCATAAGCCACCTCCCACAGAAGACGAGGCTCTGGCCCCTGGCTTAGTCCTCACAACAACCAACAAAATGCATGAAGTCACAATTCTGAAAGCAAAGGGAGAGCCCTGCAGGGAAGTTAGAGCCCTGTAGAAGGGTCTGCTGAGCCCCACTCGGAACCAGGGAACTGACCCATCTCCAAGAGCAAAGGTTTGAATGCAAAGAGGCTTCCTTTGCTGCTGCCACGGGGACTGGGTCAGTTGCCCTCAAGCCTCAGTATGAATTAAGGGCATTGGACACAGGTCTTTAAACACATGGACACAGGTCTCTAAACACGCACGCCATGTATATGCTACGGCCTATGAGTGGCTTGGGATTTCCATGGCTCCTCGTCAACATTTTTAGCTACTGACTGGATGACTCACAGCTGGATCTGCTACAGTGCCACCGTGACCATCACCTACACACTGAGGAGGGCTCAGGTGTTACACAAACTGTAAACAACCTCGTTGGGAGCCCCCAGGCTCTCCAGCCCAGGGTACTTTAGAACGTTCAGGAAAAATGAGATTTATCATTTCTTTTGGTGCAAAAAAAATTTTGAAAGCCAGGCCCACAAAGAGGTCTTCAAAAAAGTTCATGGAAGAATGTGTATTATGAAAAACTGTGCATCAATTTCCATTTTTTGCATAAAAATAAACTTATTTTAATTCCATTGTTCTGTGTACTTTTTGAATCACCCTCATATGAAAGATATTAGAAATTGCAGCTTTGTGGACGTAGATGCGTCTATTTTTTAAGTATGGTAAAAGTATATGACTTGAAAGTTGGTGCTTGATTTCCGAATGACATTTCAAAACAATTTAAATGGGAAATTCACGATTTAAAATGTCTCTGACATTGATGGAGCGTTTAAATAAACAGTGTGAGCTTTGAAGAGAAAGGAGACGATTTAGACATGAGAAAATAAGATTTGGTTTGCACCCAGGTATGTGAGTTGTACGAGACGGTCCGGTCAGTTAGCTGTGATCATTCGGCCCCACAAACTGTCATAACTGTCATAACTGAAGCTAAATCTCAGGAGAGGAATCTTGGATGACTGCTTTGGGGTCTCTGGCGTGGTGGGAGCTGGTACTACCTCCGACAGCAGTCAGGTTTCCCATGTTTGACTCCCACTGGGATTTTGCCACAGGGGCAGCTCCTGCCCCGTGTGGGCATGGCTTATCCCTGGGAGGGAGCCTGCATTTGTGTTTTCCCCACTGGTGTTATCAGAGGCAGTGGGAAGGGTTTGCTGAGACCCCTTTGGCCCTGCTTGTCACATTTGTCTCGAGAGAGGGGTCACGGGCATGCTTTTAACTTCAAGCACCCCTGGTCCCCAGCTGTCGGTTGGCCTTTGATATTGACTGATGGCTTGGATTTGGGCGTTCATGGGTTTGTGACCATCCCCAGCAGTAATGAGTGCTGGCTCCATCACTGTGGGGTATGCTCTATGTAGGTCAGTGGAATAAACGTTTAGTAAATTGTTTCTGAAATGTTTTAGTAACAGAGTGCTTCCCTCCAAAATACTATATACGCTATAAATCTAGTCAGTTTTATAAAATGTATTATGCTTTTGGGGAGGATCCCATAAAATAGTCTATCCAAACTGGCAGGGATTCTCTGCAGAGAATGCTGTGTCGTGGGGAAAGCTAAAAGTCAGGATTCTCAGGTCCTTATTCTCACCCCATTGGGGAGAGCTCTGGGCCTGTGGCCATGCATTTGAGCCATGCCTCAGGTTCACTAGTTGGCTTTTTACTGCACGGGGTCCTGGGGTGCTGGGCTGCAACCCCCAACAGCATCCTCCTGGCTAGTGCCTCACTTGTCATGAGTGTTTATGAAGATGCCGTAGCCAGTCGGTGCAAGCTCAATGCCATGTACGCAAAGCCAAGAGGTGTTAGGGAACACAGTGGAACGGGTCTCAGCCCTAAGCATCAGCATTCTCTGGAGGAGCTGCTTGCTTTCTTTCCTTAAATGTATTTGAAAGGTAGAGTTACGGAGAGAGGGAGAGGGAGAGGGAGAGAGAGAGCTTCCCTCTGCTGGTTCACAGCCCAAATGGCCACAGTGGCCAGGTTGGGACAGGCAAAAGCCAGGAGCCAGGAGCTTCATCCAGGTCTCCCATGTGGGTGCCGGGGCCGAAGCACTTGGACCATCCCCCACTGCTTTCCCGGGTGTTGCTCCCCCTCTTCGTGGAGGAACGACACAGGACCCTGTGCTGTTCTTTTGTCTGCTCGGCCCTCCCCGGGTTTGCTGCTGGTTCTTCCCGGGTTGGCTACCGACCCTTCCACCTCCGTGGAAGGGCGGTTCCCCCTGCCACTTTCCCTACTTCTGCAGGGGAGCGGCACACCGCCGGCCGGCTCTCTCAGGGGCTGCTCAGATGTTATTCGGATGTTCCCCTTAGATGTTCCTGGTGCATGTTGTCTCTCTCCTCCTTTATAGTCCTCTTCCACCAATCCCAACTCTGCTACCCACACGCCGAGTACGCTGCTCTCCTCCAATCAGGAGTAGGATCAGCTCCTGCAGGTTATTGGTCGAACTGGAGGCACCTATGCAGAAGTTCTTTACTCCTCTCCCAGCGCCATACTGTGGGAGAGCAGATGCATAGAATAAGTCTTAATTCCAGTAACTTAGTCTAGTCCGAGTTGCTCCCCACACCCGGGTTCATTAGCAGGGAGCTGGATTGGAAGTGGAACAGCCAGGACTTGAACTGACGCCTATATAGGATGCCAGCAGCTTAACCCATTATGCACAGCGCTGGCCCCTGGAGGAGCTTTCAGATACACCAATGACTGGGTCCTGCCTGATCCTCCAGGTGGGGAGGACCCCCACTGGGCAGGGCAGGTGAGGAAAAGACACCAGCTCCTACGCTGAGTCGTTGAAGGCTGTGGGTGACGGAAGGGTCAAGCCTTGCTCCAGAAAGCGTGTGCAGCCAGGATCATGGAGATGGCCTACTTGCAGTGGAGGCCGACCTCATGGGGAAGGAATTTGCTTCCAATCAGAAAGTAGCTCTTTCTGGGAGAGGAGAGGGCTTGCTCTTCTTCCTCCCTGGCCGCTGAGTGAGTTGGAGTCTGAGGGACAGGGCCCTTGGCAGCAGGCCTGGTTGTGTTGTCATCAGGATGTCAGAAATCAGAGAGGAGGCCAGGTTAGCCCCAGAAGTCTGATAGGGAATCCGATTTGATTGTTTCCAAAGGCTTCTCTGGGTCCGTTGCTGTGGCGCAGCAGATTATCACCCTGGCCTGCAGTGCTGGCATCCCATATGGATGCTGGTTCGAGACCCGGCTGCTCCACTTCTGATCCAGCTCTCTGCTATGGCCTGGGAAAGCAGTAGAAGATGGCCCGAGTCCTTGGGCCCCTGCATCCACGTGGGAGACCTGGAGGAAGCTCCTCGTCCCTGACTTCGGCTCAGCTCCGGCCGTTGCGGCCAATTGGGGAGTAAACCAGCGGATGGAAGACCCCTCTCTCTCTCTGCCTCTCCTTCTCTCTCTGTGTAACTTTGACTTTCAAATAAATAAATCTTAAAAAAAAAAGGTTTCTCTATCTGCTTGTTTCTTTGGGGTACGATTTTGTATTAAACCTTTTAAAGACTCAGTTGAATTCATCGACTATTTTTTAAGCATATTCTGTTTTACACATCAAGAAATGACCCATCTAGAAATCTTTGCTAGAATAGACTGGAGAGATGGAAATAAAGAAGAAAACACACAAAACACGCTGAACACCCAATGGTTCTCAGATGCTGCTGTGAACAGTGATTTCTTCAGTCTCTGCGGGAGTTCTCTTAGTGTTATTATGATCGCTGTCTTACAGACAGAAAATGGGGGCACGGAGAGAGGGCAGCCGGCATGCCCAAGGTCACACTGCTGGATTCACACCCACACTGGCAGCACGGTTTTTTGCTCAGAACCCCTCTGCCTGTGAAGTTCAGGGCTCGTGAGGGATGCTTGGTGTCCCGCTCACAAAGGGACCGTGTGGTATGCAAGCCTGTGTCTGCCCTTGACTTCTCTGTCTCCCTAGGCCATGGTTCCCAGAGGACAGAAGTGATTTCTACGGCACAGGCCCTGGCACCTAAAGATCCTTGTAGAACAAGCATCAATCACTGGCACCTTAGCCTAAGTAGTTGTTGAATGCGTTGTCTCCTTTCTCCTATCACAACTTTCCCACTTGACCCAGAAAGAAGTGACCTTTACCGAGGTCAGGTAACCTGCCCAAGGTCACCCGGTGTTCCAGCATGTCCTCCTCCACGCTCGCGAGCTCCCTGTTGTCTAACTCAGTACATGTTTGCAGAGTTGAGCTCCAGGGCTGCTATGATGCAGTCTTCGCTGACCTGGGGGCTGGAGGCGATGAGACGGGGGCCTTTGTCCCAATAGTTCTTAATCCGCATGTATGTCATTGAGAAAGTAGATTAGAGGAGAGGTTAGCTCTGGAAGTCCCTGCTGGTGCATCAACAAGATGAACCCTCTAGTAGAGCAACACCTGTGAGCTTAAAGCACACAGAGCAGCATTAGAATTCCAGGCCGGCAGCTCTGCCCCTCCCTCCCCAGCCCGAGCCTTCGTGTCCCAGCTCACCTTCCTTTTCACTTCCTGCTGCACCTGTGCGAGCAGCAGACCTAGGAGACACAGACTCAGGAGATCTTTCTTTTTTAATTTGATTCATTCAATTAATTAATTAACATTTAAAATTATGGTAAAATATACATAGCAAAATTTGTCCTCCTGTCTACTTGATATGTGCATAATCAGTGGCACTAAGTACATTTAGATTCTTGTGCTATCATCACCACCATCCATCTAGAAAATTCTTCTCGCCTTGCAAAGCTGGAACCCTGTGTTGTTCAGCACTGGCTGCCCATTCCCCTGTCCTTGCAGCTGCTGTCACCTCCCTTCCATGTGATGTCTCTGAGTTCCATGACTCCAGGTGCCCTGGATAAGTGGCACTGCACAGTGTCTGCCTGTTTGTGCCTGGCATCTCCCCGCTTAGAGCTCTTGCTGCTTCGCCCCAAATTATCATTTATTTATTTATTTATTTAGGACAGGCAGAGTTAGACAGTGAGAGAGTGACAGAGAGAAAGGTCTTCCTTTTTCCGTTGGCTCACCCCCCAAGTAGCTGCTACGGCTGGAGTGCTGCACCGATCCGACGCCAGGAGCCAGGTGCTTCCTCCTGGTCTCCCATGCGGCTGCAAGGCCCAAGCACTTGGGCCATCCTCCACTGCCCTCCCGGGCCACAGCAGAGAGCTGGACTGGAAGAGGAGCAACCAGGACAGAATCGGGTGCCCCAACCGGGCGGGACTAGAACCCAGGGTGCCGGCGCCGCTAGGCGGAGGATTAGCCAAGTGAGCCGCGGCACCAGCCCACCCTCAATTATCTTCTGGTTGAGGGCAGATAGGGAGAGCCTCGAGGGGTGGGTAAGGAAGTGAGTGTGCAAGGAGGGACCCTGGGTGTGTCAGGACTGGAGAAGGGAGGACCAGGCAAGCTCTGAGATTCCAGGGGCCTGTGAAGGTTGGATCTGCGCTCACCCCTCACAACTTGCTAAGTCACTGGGTCCCGGAGGCCATACTGCCTGGAGAGCCACAGCAGGTAGGCCTCCCCCAGGCCCACGGGACTGCACTGAGGGGGCTTTCAGGAGCTTCCTGCAGTTCTGGGTAGAAAGAGCAGAGCAGGCTGCTGCATGCAGCCCGGCCTGGGCTGGGGAGCAGGTAGACCTTGATCCTGAATATTTGGCTCTGCCTTCCATCTGAGGCCTGGCTGTGAACAGACTTGTCTCTGCCTCAGTTCTGCTGTGAAACGCGGTGAGCATCCCTCCCCTCAGAGCCGTTGTAAAGAGGGATGGCCCCGGCGTGTGGGGCTCTGTGCCTCGCATGCAGCAGGTGCTCAGAGCCCGACGATGGGGTGACCAGAGCTGAGCTTCCCAGACCCAGCATCTCGAAAGGAGACGACAGCTCCAGCCACACGGTGCTTTCTGCTGGCCGGTGGTGGCCAGAATAATGGCTGCTGCTTTCTCTTGAGAAAGCCACGTGTCTCCCATGGAAGTGGGAAGTGGGAGTGTGAAGAGACGTGGGCGGTGGTGGTCAGTTTCTCCCAATCCTGTCTACGAAGAGGCTGAAAAGCTGCTTGTAGAAGCAGAAAGGAGTAGCGTCCAAATCACAGAATCCCGACTCCTGGTCCCTTGCCATTTCCCCAGGGGAGGATTCCCGCAGTCCTCGTAGCCCAGCCCAGGGCTCCTCCAGCGGGAGTTCTGGACATACAGCAGCAGTGTCCCCTGGAAGACACGTGAGCCCCTCCCCCCACCTCAGCTCTCCGGGAACCAGAAACCCTGGGGGAGGGGCATCCTGAGGTTTCATAAGCCCCGCAGGTGATAGGCGTGCAAGCCCCGTGTGAGAGCAGCGGGCCCTCTTCCCTGCCGCCATTGCTACCTCTGTCCTCCTACTGCTTGCCGCACCCTCTGCACTGGCCTCCTTTCTGATGCTGCAAGGGGCGTTTCTACCCCCTGCCTCTTGTGCCACCACCTGTATTGCCTTGTTCTGGGGGCTCATTCTTCCCCCATGGCTGCCCCTGCTGCTTCTGGCCAGCCTGCCCACAAACCCCCCACCCCCATCACCTGGAAGCCCTAGGGTCTGACCCTGGCTCCGCCCCTTTCATGGCCAGTTAGCTGGTCTGTACCCCAAGCCAGGGTTGTAAGTGTCTGGTCGGCAGTGGCTCAGTGAGCTGTTTCCCCTTCACATTCCATGTGCGTTTGGCTGTCATGAGCACCCGTGACAGGCACCTGTGAATATGCCGAGAGGATGAAATGACATGTGGCGGGTGGAAAGAACCGTCGAGAACTGCCAGGGGAATAGGGCTGTTGTCATCTTGGATGGTGCCGATGCCATCCACCCTGACAACCAGCAGAAGCTGTGACTCCCTGGAAGCCTGACTTTTCACATCATTAGCGGCAACTCCACAGGTGCTGTTGGAGCGCTGATTAAACAATTATCACCCCTCCCTGGCTTCCTGTTTGTGTACAGGCTGGAGAAGGCCAAAGGCACCCAGGCTGCCAGCCCCTGCCTCTGCGGTGGAGCTAGCGGCTGGGCAGCTGCCCGGATGGGAGGCCCTCCTCTCCCCACCCCCTAGCCCTTCAGCCTGGGGGTAGGGCAGGAGGGACGGTTGTCTGCCCCCCGCCTGCTGGACTGAAGACACTCTCGAGGCTGTGGAGCCTGCGTGTCCTAGATAGAAAGAAGCAGACAGTCTTACAGCTGCAGCCTTCTAGTCCAGTCTCAGATGAGGAAGCGAGGGCAAGTACCTCGCTTAGTCCCAATGCTAATGAGGAGCAGAGTTGGAGGGGACCGGCTCCCCTTGTTCCTTAGTTAAGTGCTCATTCTCTAGCTGCAGCTGGGATTGGCCTGGGAAGCATGAAAATTTGGGGGTCTCTTTAATAGATCCTACCCCTCTCCCACTGCAAGGACATGCACCTGCCCAGAGTCCAGCACCTGCCAGTGCCCATGCGACCTGACGATGCATGCCCTCTGTGACAGATGTGGATGTGGGACGACCGGGAAGCTCCCTGAAGGGAAGACCCTTGGACTGGCCCAGACCAGGGAGGCCACCCTGGTCTGGAAGTGCTGCGAGCATTCATCCAGTCCCCTGTAGTTTGCTGCCCTGAGCCCGGGGGACCAGGCGGGGTAAAAATCTGTAAGTTTGTGTTAGAGCCTGAAGAATCGAGAACTTTGTTCTGGTTTGTTATGCTGCTGCAGGAATGGTGACTGAATGCCGTTCCTAACTCTCTGATATTAATGACCACCTAGGAGGTAGCCTTAAGGACAGCTCTGGGGGACAGAAGGCAGCGTGACAGGTGACTGATGCCTGCCGAGAGCCCTGTGCAGGAGAACTTGCAGCTGCATCTTCTCCTATTGAAGACTTCCGCTGGGAGTCATTCTCCGTCCTGCTTGACTCTCACAGCAAACCCGGGTGATAGCCACTTGCAGGAGGTAGACGTGCGTTTTTCTTGCACATAAACATCCAGGTAGACTTCCAAGGTGCCAACGGCTCTGCCAGGCCACAGGGCCCAGCCCCTTCCATCCAGAGGGGGCCTACATCTTGTTCCAGACATTTCTGTTCCAGACAGCAGGAGGGAGAAAAGAATTGTTAAAGAATGATTTTTTTTTAATGTGAAATCATGATTGTCAAATAAATATAAACAAAACACACAAGAAAGATTTTTTTTTACATCATGAGTTAGTGAGGGAATCAGGAATATGTTACCGCTGGTTCTAAGGAGGACCACATACATACACCATCAGGAAAGAGGAAGTGAACCTCTAACTCGAGGCAGAATTGTCCATATCCACTGCATTATGCACTTCATCGCCATTGGGCATCATTTGCATATTGATGATAGTGCACACTTGTGTTATGAACAGGGTTCTTTCACTCAGAGTTAGATCACAGAAGACTGCTATGGAAGGGGCCCCCAGTCATCATTTTTGTCCATTGCAAAGTCTCACAATTTTTCTGATGAGCTGGAGGGGAAGAGACTGAAGGGAGTACATGTGGTTACCCTTATGGAAAGTTCCTGAACATTGCCACACACGTGTTTGCTTATACCCCATGGCCAGTGTTTAGGCATCTGACCGTACCTAGTTTCAAGGGAGCCTGGGAAGTGTGGTCTTTATAAATTCTGTGACATGCGGGGAGGGTCCGCAGGTGTTGGTGGAAGCCAGCAGCCTGTGCCTCGGCCACCATCTCTGTGCAGCGTGTGTTTGCTGGCCAACAGGGATAGGTGTTCAGTGACACTCAGGTAACCTGCAGTGCATCCTTGGGGTAGACTATCGTGTGGCCTTCAAGGGAGGCAGCTAAGTGCTGACATTAAGACCTGCAGGACGCAGTGCGTATGTAGGACAGATTACTATTGGAGTGGAAAATGAACCTACGAATATGCTTGTGAAGGCACGGATTCTCCCCACCAGGAAAAGCAGTCGCTGGAGGCCAGAGAAGAGAGAGAGAGAGAGAGAGAGAGAGAGAGACTTTATGTTACAATTGTCTTGGGGTTCTTTTTTTGGAATTGGTGCCCTGTTCACGTAACATCATCAAAACCGTAAAATGAAGTGAAAGTCACCACCTCTGAGTGGCTCTAAGGGAAATCCGGTTGCTCTGAGGCTGGGGAAGGCTGAGGTTTCTACACCGTGGGCACAGGTTGCCAACTCACGGGCAGAGGCGGCAGGCTTGGGGATGTTGAACCCCGGAAGCGAAGCTGGCGCTAGTGAGTCTTTTCCCTGAGTGCACTTAGGCGATGGTGGAGTTTTGAACCAGTGAGGCTGAGTGTTATTTTAAAACCTGAATCGTATTTTAAGATATTTAAAATGACGGTAGCGCTTCCAGGCATGTTCCTACTTTTGCACACACCCCACTCCCTTTATTCATGCATGCATTCATTCTTGTCTGAGGGCCGCACTGCAGGGGAATCTCTTGGCTTTAAGTGGAAAGGAGGGTGAGCAGGGCGTTGTGCAGCCTGGGTGGTGGCATCAGCCTCCTCCCTGACCTGCAGCGTGACTCTGGGGCCCTTCTGCGGCCCTGTGTCTGTGAAATGGGTTTACCGGCACTTGTCCCACCTCCCCCGCAGGGGCATCTCCAGGACGTGCATCTGGGTGGGAGGCAATCCATCAGCGATTATGACAAACGCAAAGCATGATTCAAATGCAAGCACTCGGAGGGAAGGAACCACAGGTCTGGTGTGGGAAATCCCATCCTAGGCAGCAGAAAGCCCGTCTGAGCCATGAATGAAACCTGGGAGGCCCAGCGCTGAGCCATTAGCTGGGAAAACCAAAGCCTGCTGAGCAGGCGTGCATGCCGAGCCCTGTGCCGGGACCTCGCCGGGGCGGCAGGGTGGGCTGGCGGAGAGCCGGCTCATCCCTTTGCCTGGGTGGCCTTGGGCAGTGGTGCTTTAGCATCCTCTTCTGTACAGCGGGTGTCTGTAGAGCCCATCTCGTGGGCTCGATATGAGGATTAAATGAGTTAATAGACGTAAAACACTTATCACATGGGCGACTCACACATAGGTAAGTGCTCTGAAGTAGCGATAATATGATCTAGCTCAGTAGGGTAGGCAAGTTAAATGTGCTACTGATGTTTGCGGCAGTCAGAGCAGGCCCAGAGCCCGGAGAGATGGGTCCGCAGCCTCGTGCTCTGCTGTTGTGTAACTCACCGTCCGGTTATGGAAACCAGCAAACAGAACAGTGTAGCGGGTGAACATTGCAGTTTCGGGTGGACATATTCAAGTTATTAAGCCCTGGCAGGTTAATGAGTACTTTAAGGAAAGTTTTCCATTTGATTTTGAAAAAAAAAAAAAAAAAGCACAAAGAACAAAAATTGGAAGAACACAGCTATTGAAAAATTCCAGTTCTGGGGTTTCCTGGCCCCGCCAGCTGCCTGGGGGATGGGTCTGGTTTGGCTTGGAGTAGTTTGCTCTCCGTGTTAACCTCCGGGATGCAGCACTCCAGGGAATTCTGCATTATCTCATCCCGGCCACGAGTCACCAGCCAGGCAGCCTTTCCACCTTCTCCAGGAATCAGCAGGACAGCTGCCTCCCAGGGCCTGGGGTGGGCTGCTGGCTTCTCTCCTCAAGGGCCTCCCCGGCCACTGGTTATTACTGCAAGAAGGGCCTTGAAGTGACATGGACTGCATCAGCAGGCAGGTGCCCAGAGGCTCAGTGGCTCCCTGGGGTGAGTCAGGGCAGGTGCTAATGGCTTGTTTCTGAGCAGGGAGGAGGCAGGGGAGGGGAAGGAAGCCCCAGTCTCCTCTTTCCCTTGCCTTCCCACCCTGCGCCCAGCCCCTGCTAGGATCCACGCGGGATGTGAGCTCTAGAGCTGGAGGAAACTTTGGGAGTTACCCCTGCCCTTTCATAAAATCAAAGGCTAGGGGGATGCAAGGGAGTCACTCAGAGACGCTGGCTAAGCCATGCCCAGCACTTGGGATTTGGGATTCCAGGTCCCGGAGGCCACGCGATGCAGCAAGTTGGGAGAGTGCAGGGGAGTGCAGGGACTACCTCTTGACCTGTCACAGATGCTCCTCTGTGGGATGCAAATAACCCAAGGGGCATTGTGGGGAGCCCCTGAAACATGTAAAATGTCCTTCACAGCCCGTGGAGCACGTGTTGTGGAATGTCTGCCCCGAGTCTCTTCTGATGAGCTGAAGGTATGTGGAACACACAGTAAATTCAAAACCAAGTGCAGTCGGTGTGTGGCCAACACACGTGGCATCCGTTGACCCTTGTCAGGGCACAGAGCCCCAGAGAGGGCAGGATCATCAGACAAAGCCCTCGGAGGGTGCTGGGTGGAGAAGGGGGTGGATTCTGGGTGGGTGGATTTCCAGTTGCAGTGAGGTAGCAGCTAACACCCTCTCTGTCTGGGCATTGTGATGGGGCTTTGCTGTGACTGGGACCCACGTGTGGCTTTGGTGCCAGGTTGAGGAGCCTCTTGAAGCCACAGCTGGGGATTGGTGATGGGGATCTTGATGGATTTGATGATGAGGGACCCTTGCCCTGGGGGAACTCAGACCCGGGTCATGGGACGGCGCTGTCCCTTGCACACAGCCCTGGGGCTGGCAGGGGGCAGAGGTCCTTCCTGTGTGGAAGGTGGCAGATGCTGACGGCAGCCCTGCCTCTGCCCAGATCTCTACTTTCATTCCTGGCACTGCTGTTGGGGGTCCGAGTGCACTCCTCCTCCAGTAGGATTTTAGGAATCTTTCTTCTGAAAACCAGGAGGCAAATCACACTCTGGGACAAAATATGTCATGTGTGGAAGAGGGGCGCTAGGTAACCTCGCTTTGCCAGGGGGTTTGGAAAGGCGATGAGGAGCCCTGGTTCTCTGGGTGCTGAGCTGCCTGGGAGTATGAGCCAGGCATCTTGATTCTTGCGGCCTTGGGCGCATGCAGGAGGTGGCTCCGGCGCCAGGAATATTTACCGTGCACAGCTGCTGAGGCGTCCTAGCCCTGGACAGTGTCTCACAGAGTGTTTTATTCTCTCTGGAGGGAGGCAGGAGCGGAGCTTTTCCTTGCACCTTAGCCACAGGCTGCACACGATTGGCCTTGTGGGCCCTGATGAGGAGAAGAGACCCAGGAAGCAGTCTTGGGTCTCCACGCTACGCCCCAGGCTTTTGACTTCTCCAAAAATGACCCAGCAGGGCAGGGCATTCGCATGGGTACTGTGTGCATTTCTTCTGGGCTCCAGGTTTGAGGTGGTTTGGGCTGCGCTTGCAGACGGATCAGAGGCCCCTGCTCCTACCCTGGTTCATGCGGCCTGGCACCCCCCCTCCCCGTGGGAGAGCTGGGCTGTGATACAACTTAGTCCCCAGGCCAGAACCTCATTACTAGCTAAGAAGGTGCTAATCTCCTAAGAGGATTTTGCAGGAAATTTGATCTACCAGTGCCCCCTCCTTCCTGGGTCTCTCTTGTGGTAGAGGGTTGAGAATATGAGTTTTTAAAGAAGTATTTATCAAGAAATGTATCTGGCCAAGAGTTGGTTGCAGAGCCAAAGCAAAGTGTGTTCCTTGAGCCATGACCGTGGCGGGCAGGCTGTCTCTCCTTGGTGCAGGCTCAGCTGTGCCTTCCCAGGCTGCCCCCACAGCTCCCTTCTCTCCCTCGGCCCCGCCCCTCGTTCTGTTCTTGGCTTCTACTTTGCTGCCCACATTTAGTCTTCCAAGTCTCAGTGCTTTGTCTTTTTCTTCCTAGTTCTTCCCGGGCCCTAGCATTTCTGGGCCAGTGCCTTCGGGGGCAGATAGCCTAAATAAAAATCCTTAAGGCAGTGGTAGATAGCCATATGTGTTCAGCCAGGCTGGGAGAGGGTTTTATTGATAGAACATTCCAGCACATACACGGCTTTCTGTGTCTTATTCTTCAGGAAGAATTGGGGGATGTGGCTGAGGAGTGACAGGGAGTTAAAGTAAGAATTCCCGACTACTGGTACTCTACCAGTACAACCAGTAGGTTCCAGTTCTGCCCCGGCATTGTCCCGTTAGATGGCCTTGGTTCAATCATCTTCAAGTCTCAACTTCTCATCAGAAGCGAGCGAGCAGTCGTGCACACCTCACCACTTCCACCCTGACCCTGGTATCGCAGATGTAAGTGCCACACAGTACTCGAGGGTGATGAGAGCACTCATTCCACTTTGTGAACCTGGCAATTAAAGGGAGGTGCCTCTAGGCTGTCGGTGAGGGTCTCACGTCACTGCTGTCTCTTGGTCTGTGAGTACAAGAAGGAAACACCTTGTTTATACTGGCATTTGTTCCTATGCTTGCTTGTTATCGCGCATATTAAAATTCCTGCTATAGTGGTGGCCTGGCACTGTGTAATATGAGGATACTTTAAGATGTGTGGGAAATGGCATTAAAAGGTAAGTTTTACTTTGGTGCAACAGTTTGCACCCACACTGAAACACAAAGTGTAAATACTGTTTGAGTACTAGTTATAGCATTAATTCATATTGTACAACACATTAAGGACAGAGATCCTGTATGAGGAGTAAGTGCACAGTGACTCCTGTTGTTGACTTAACAAATTGACACTCTTTGTTTATGGCGTCAGTAATCACCCTAGGCTCTTGTCATGAGTTGCCAAGGCTATGGAAGCCTTTTGAGTTTGCCAACTCCAATCTTATTTAGACAAGGTCATAGTCAAAGTGGAAGTTCTCTCCTCCCTTCAGAGAAAGGTACCTCCTTCTTTGATGGCCCGTTCTTTCCACTGGGATCTCACTTGCTATTCCTGTCAGTCCCCTTTCTCTAATTGGTAAGAGGGTGGGCTGGGGGCCAGCTCTGTGGTGTTGTGGGTTAAAGCCATGGTCTACAGTACCAGCTGATTCTGTATGAGTATAGGTTCGAGTCCTGGTTGCTCCACTTTCTATCCAGCTCTCTGCTATGGCCTGGGAAAGCAGTAGAAGATGGCCCAAGTGCTTGGGCCCCTGCACCCACATGAGAGACCTGGAAGAAGCTCCTGGCTCCTGGTTTCCACCTGGCATAGCCCCAGCCATTGCAGCCATTTAGGGAGTGAACCAGCGGATGGAAGATCTCTCTTGCTGTCTCTCTTTCTCTGTAACTCTTCCTTTCAAATAAATAAACAAATCTTGAAGAAAAAAAAAAGAGTGGGCTGTTCTGAGGCATGAAAGGGGCAGGGGTTAGGTTTAATTCCTTTCAGAGATGTTGGGAGCTATCCAGGAGTTGTTGGGAGGATTCAGGGAATAGAACAGGACTTCTACCAGAGAGGGTGACACGTTTATGATTCTGTGACTTTGTCCCTTTTGCTGCAATAGGAATGTCATGATCATTTTGCATAACCAGTTGGTCTGTAAGGTAAAATTTGCCATCCATCACAGAAAATTTAGGTTCTGTTTTTATTGCCTTGGCATTCCCAGGACGTGTTTCTGGGACATCAAAACATATTTTTCCAAATATTTTGGATGGAAAGCATAAACAAATATCAGTCTTGCAAATCTGTCGATGTCTATCTTTCGGGCTTCCGAGGAGGGACTGGCTGCCCCAGCCCTGCTCTGGATTGGAAGTTGACTTGGTAACACAGCTGAGAGCAGTGCCCCGCCGGAAGCGCCAGCGAGTCATCCTGTGTTTACGTAGGAGGAGCAGCCCTCCGCTGGAAGCTGTGCTATGCAGTGAGAACATCCTAAGGGCCCAGCTGACACTTCGGGGTTCGCCTGTCTTCCCCGCTCCCACCCGGAGCTTTTCCCACCCGCCTCGTCTTCTTCCCAGGCCGGCTCTCTGAGTGGACAGTGTGAGCTCAGAGCAGAAGAGCCAGCCCGTGTCGGGCTAGAGCCAAGAGTGATTCTGAGGAGCTGGAGCCCCGTGCTGGATCTCTCCTTCCCTGGGTCTCTCCTTTGCCCCGCGTCAGCACTCTCCACACATGTTTCCAAGCGTGTATAATGATAAAAACCTGCACTGACCATTTTCACTTGGCCACCAAGGGTATGCGCTAGCTTGCGAGGATCCAGGGCATTCGCTGGGAGAAAAAACTGGGAAGGGCTCTTGAGTGCTCGCGTGGATATTCGATATTTCACGTTGGAGGCACGAGGACGAGGAGGAGGAGGTGGAGAGGAAAGGGGTTTGGAGTGTGGAGTTCCCTGGGACAGAAGCTCTGGGTTGAGAGCGGACCATTTGCTTTCCTGCCTAAGCAGGGGAGAAAGGGATACTAAAACCAGGAGCGGCTGGGAAAGAGGTACCCCATCAGCTGAACTCATCAGACTGTCCCTACATTGCTGCTGTTTGCAGTTTGTGGATCGAGGATGAGGCCTGGAGGAGCACTTGCCTTGTCCGTGGGCACGGGCTGCTTAGTGGAACTTGCGTGCGGGCAGCCTGGTTTTCACGTCCACACCCCTATACGTATTGTGATGCCTCTTCCTCTTGTCTGGAGAGCTCAGACTACTGCCTTTCCCCTGGGGTGGTGTGGAGAACGTCACTCTTGGACTCAGGGTCCACAGGGTTGAATTAGGAGGCGCTGAGAGGCTGTTCTGTGCCTCCAAGCCTGTGGCTGCAGGGAGGGTGGTCTTCTTCCAGCCTGCTCCCTGCCAGGCCTGCTGGTGCTTAGCTGGTGGTGAGCAGGTGGTGAGCAGGTTCCCTGGCTGGGCTGAGGGTCTGGTGGATGGGAAGGCAGCACATTCATAGTGCAGGAGGGAGGTGGGAGGGTAAAGGGTTGAGGTCAGGTCTGGACGACACTGCCTGGCAAGCTGGTTTGTGAAATTGTTTGACTTGGAGCCTTGAGAGCCACTGACGAGGGCTTTGAAACCCTGCGCGTGCTGGAAGGCGTGGAATGTGAAGCACGTCCCTAATCATTTTTCCTATGAAGCTTCGAACAGAGCTCTCTGGGTACATGGAGAACAATGGAGGACCTACAGGGCAGCAGCAACACCAGGAATTAATTGCATCAAGATGGATTTGGAGTGCGTCTGTGCACCGCCCACTGCCTCCCTAACGTATGGATCTGGGCTGGCTGCGTTGCTTTGAGAAGTAGCAGTGAGTTCAGTGGGGGCTGGACATGACCGCTGGTCTGGGGAGCACGCGTGGGACGTGTGTGCGGTGCTGGTACGGGTCTAAGATGAGCTCAGTGGTGAAGTGAAGGAGGATGTTTTTCGGTGGATTGGACCACAGAGGTGAATTGCCAACAGGATTTTCCAGCCGAATGTGATAGAAACATCATGGAGCTTGAGTTCGTCTTGGTATTTCATTCTGTAACTCACAAAAGCCTGCTGAGAGCTTTTTAGTGTCCAGTCATGTTCCATGTGCACGTGGTAGAGGGAAGGACAGTCCAGGACCAGCAAGGTGTGGATCCGCCCACGTGGGACTCTGGTGCTGTTGAGGGGGAGCCGACTCCAGGTGGAGGTGGGCCTGAAAGTTTGGGTTGATTTATTTGGGCTTTTCAGAGGGGGTACTTTGGGAGAAACAAATTTCTCTAAGGGAGGGCAGAATAAGAAAGGCCTGGGGTAATGGGAGGGCAGGGTGGCTGCAGCATGAGGGTATGGAAAAGCTGGCTTTCAGTTGGGGCTGAGTTTTTGTTTTAAAGATTTATTTATTTTTTATTTGAAAGGCAGAGTTACAGAGAGGGCGAGAGAGAGAGAGAGGTCTTCCATCCACTGGTTCAATCCCCAGGAGCTTCTTCCAGGTCTCGCATGCAGGTGTAGGTGCCCAAGAACTTGGGCTAAACTCCACTGCTTTCCCAGGTACATTAGCAGGGAGCTAGATCATGAGTGGAGCAGCTGGGACTTGAACCAGTGCTCATATGGGATGCCAGCATTGCAGGCAGCGGCTTAACCTGCTATGCCACAGCGCCGGCCCAGGCTGGGTTTTGAAGGATCTTAAATGCCAGCAAGAGACTTGATGTACGGGCTGAGCACTTTCATTTTTTTATTTGGGAGTGAGGTCTTCAGGAAGCCTTTGAAAGTTTCAAACCCAAAGCATTTCACACTTGTCAAGTTCTTGGTCGTTCTCAACATTCTGCTTCATGCCTGCATGCTGCACATCTCTGCCCTGCCCTGCATGAATCTAAAGCTCAGACTCTGAGTGCTGATTGTGAAAACCTTAGCAGCAAAACGCAGCAGGAAACTTGGCCTTGGGCCCACTCCCCTGACAATGAGCTGAAGCATTGTGGAGGTGTCCTCCCCTTCAGAAAGCTTGCTTAGGTCTGGTGACAGCTCATCTGGCCCAGGGGACCACAGAGCCAGCCTCAAGGTCAGGACAGGCAGCCTGGGGCAGGGGAGGTGGAGGAGGCTGCCCTGGGGCAGTTCACCCCTTGAAGCGCCCAGCGCCCTGTGAAAATCTCATGGGCTTTAACCTCACTCCCTTTTTGTAATATTATAAACAGGCTGACTGAGGGCAGGGAGGTACATTTTAAAAGCTTTGTTTCTGTCTAGAGTCCCCGTATTCAACATTGAGTATTTGGAAGCTGAAGCCATTATCTCCGCCAGACTATAGATGCTACAGGACACCATGGAGCCTCACAGGTTGGGGCTAAAGAAGCCCACCGATGTTGACGGAACAGCTCCTGGGGGCAGGGCCCTTTGCTAGGCCCTGGACCTGGGGGGCTCCCAGGGAGGCAGTGCCCCTGGGACTTGGATGGTTGTGGGACGGACGAGGGACCTGACAGTGTACGTGATGCTGACACCTGAGGAGCAGCCGAGGGGCTGAGCACTGGAGCCGGGGACGAGGGATCCTAGGACTGAACGCCTGTGGAGCAGCGTGAGGTGCATGTGGAGATCAGCACTGTGGGAGGACTGGGCAAGTCTGGCCGGGCCACTGGTGCTGCTGGACACTGGGTCCAGTGCAGAGGATGACGGCTGCATGTCAGACTGTGGCTGGACGGTGGTGCTGGGGCCCAAGGCTGCTTGGTAGATGGGTCAGGTCTACATGCTGGGTGGATCGGTGTTGGGGAGAATAAGGGAAGAGCTAGGAGCTGTCAGGACAGAGCCTGCGAGGGGTGCTGCCGGGTGGGAATGGAGCCAAAGGCAGGCACGCAGCTCATGAAGAGGAGGCTTCGTGCCCGAGTAGATCTGAGGGACAGGCTGCGGGAAGATGTGGTCGTGGCCCAGATAAGATTGGCCACAGAATGTTCTGGCGCTTGTCCGGTAGTATCCCTTCACCCCCAGTCCCTCTCCCTGTTTGCCCCTGGGTCCTTCATATGTATCTCTGCAGAAATTGTT
The DNA here is from genome assembly GCF_051225735.1 of Oryctolagus cuniculus. Taxonomy (NCBI): domain Eukaryota; kingdom Metazoa; phylum Chordata; class Mammalia; order Lagomorpha; family Leporidae; genus Oryctolagus; species Oryctolagus cuniculus. The sequence goes on along the minus strand of NC_142868.1, from coordinate 162,061,529 downwards.
GGGTAATGTCAGCATATGTCAGTTATCATGTATAGGAAGTGTGTGTGTATGTAAGAAGGCAGGGGAGCAACATGCTCCTGTCATCGTCAGAGTGAACAGAAGTGGTGTTGTAGCTTGCAGAATGCCCCTGGCACTTGAAGAGCAGCTGGTTTGCAGAGGATGAAACTTGAGTCCACCCCGGAGAGCCGTGCTGAGGGCTCTGGGGAAAAAAGAGAAAGCAGCGCAAATGGCCACGCACAGTGGCGCCAGCAGATGAGGCCGAGGGCTGGGGGCTCCATGTCCTGCCTTCAGGGGCAGTGCTGGCTGTGGGCGAGTGTGTGAGCTGTTGGAAGGGGAAGTGAGGGAAACCACCAGCCACTCTCGCCTCTGCAGGATGATTTCTTCCTTTGGCCTGGGTTTAACGGATGCCCTGGCAAGCCTCTGGGCTGTGGTCAGGATGTCCTGGCAACTTAGGCAGTGGTCAGGTGCATTTGGGGCTGGGGGAGGCAAGAGGTGTGAATCGGTGCTCCTCCCTCAATGAACTGTATAGTCAAGGTCTAAACTGGCCTTCTCCTTTCTGCCCTGGGAGTGCTTGCTTTGTGGCCTGCTGTCTATATGGGGAGAGTCGCTGCTTGGCTTTTTGCTAACAACTCTCTTATACAAAACATAGACTCGCGAGAATAATGACCCTTGTCTGTAGAATCAGAATCACAATGGAGTGAGTGTGGCTAAAAGCTAATTGCAGATCTCTTGCTTCTGTACATAGTAGCTTTGCTTGCTAACGGCTAAGGGTGTATCTTGTGAAACTATGTGGGCCCAAATTCCCAGGAACTAGGTTGACAGAAATGTGTCCTTCACTGTTATCTTACAGCCATATGTTGGATCTGTTATTGGGTTTGTTATTGTTAACTGTTATCTTACAACCATATTCTGGTTTTCTTTTTATTGTTCACTGCATACCAGGAGCCCGGTTCGAAATTGTGAACCCTAGTGGACAGAATACAATAAAAATCCGTGTAATCTGCTATTGGGGGCCGCACTCTGATAAGGAGTGTTGGTCCAGAATAATGACCCTTGTCTCCCATGATTGATACGTAATAGCCAAAACAAAACACATGCATAGATAAGGGGGTTATGCACGGAGTCTTCTTGCTGGGTTCTGCTACTCCCTCCGTGTCACTCATGTCTGTTCGCCTCCCCCTCTGCTTGGGCTGGGGGCCCTGTCTACTGAGGCCGCTCCGTGCTGTGTTCCGAGTTGGCAAGGAAGGGAGTGGGCTCCACGAGGGCTCTGAAGATTGAGGTTGACTCCCAGGGCTGTGATTCTCAAAGCAGCTGCCTCAAACAACACACCAGGGCGCTGAGGCTGATCAGCGGGGATGTTGATCCTCTACTGTTCCTGGGTGAAAAGAAACGGGAGTTGGTTGGAAAACATGTCACACCCAAGAGCTGAGCTGCTGAGTTTACTTTCAGACAGGCTCTGAAACCTCTGGGTGCCAGGAAATCAGGACACGTGCTGTTCCCCGATAGGTTAATGAGTTAAAGAATCTGAGAGCAACGTGACTTTGTAGGAGATGTGTGTGGTGGGCTTTCTCATAATTGACCACTTGGGTACCAGGGTGTGTGTTGCACACCAGGACTGTCACTTCCTAGCAATGAAGTCTGCAGGAGGAGGGAGAGGAGAGGAGGGCAGAGAGGAAGCCGTGGGTTGGTCAAGTGGCAACACCCCTGCAGCTTTATTTCAGTGCCACCTTCCATCTGCCTGTGACGGCACTTCAGGGGTTCCACTCCCATCCTTTGGCTGCACCTGTTCGTTTCCTAGGCCTGGTCCGACCTCCGAGAGCACGCTCTGTTCTGCTCCTGGCAGCCACAGCAGCATCTGAGATGCACGTGCCCTGGGCAGCTGGTTCTGGTCCAGTGCTGGGAACATCTGCGGGCACCACAGATGCCTGCCCAGGGTCACAGCCCCGGGAATGAGCGAGGGCAGGGCACCTGGCTCGGCTGCAGGAGCCTAAGCCTTGCACTCACAGCATGTGTCCCTCGCACTGCCGGCTTTTCTTGGCCCTGCTGGGAGATGGGCAGGCTCGTTTCACAGCCTAGGGGCTGCCGCACTCTGTGTCCTGAGTGGTGCTGACTCTGCACACCCAGCTGTCTAGGGAGCCCAGCCAAGCCCAGTGGGAGTTGAGCAGGTTTGGCGGTGGTGAGGTAATGTTGAGGCAGCCGCTGGGAACCTGGAAGAATTTGCAGGCTTCAGCAGGACGGTCCTGTTCATCACTCCGTTAGCTCCATAGTCCCCCTACACTCCTCGGAGGTAAGCAGCCTTTGAAGCCAGGGCTAGCATCTTTGTGAAGAAGGGAAAGGATGCGGAATCAGCTCCTCTTCTCAAGGCACTTGTCATCCGAATCCTGAACACAGTGTTGAAAACCCCCACCACTGCTGTATCTGCATAGGAGTCTCTCTAGAGGGGCTTTTCAGAATGCACGGCTGTGTCCCTGCAGGGGCTGAGCTGTGGGAAGGACCCCATCCCCAGGGGAGGTCTTTGAGATGACTTGAGAGTGGTCCAACTGGGATGTTTAAGTTGACTATTTCTTCCCACCTTCCCTTGCTTCTCCTCTTCCTTCTTCTTTTCTCTATCTTTTGTTGTGAAACATTTCCAGTATATGCATAGATCGAGCACACCAGTGGCCCCCCCGTGTCCACCAGCCAGTTTGAACAGTCCTTACTGGAACGCTGGAAGCCGGTGTTTGGGTTGATATGTATGTGGTGACCACACCCGCTTGGTTTCTCTTATTTGCTGTATGTTGGTGAAGGAAGAGGCCCCTGGACACTGGGAGAGAGATCTGTAGTCTCTTATTCGGTACAAGCAGAAGAGCCTACAACTTAGGCATGGGAGCCACGCAGAGGTGGTCCAGGAGGTTGGGCGGTGGGATCTGGGGAGAGGTAGCGGAGTGTGGCCCCGTTGGGTAGACTGGATGGACTCAGCACTGTTTAACAGGTTACTTATCTACAGGAAGGCCGCCAGCTCTGAAGCACTTTTAATCCCTAGGAATGAGTGGAGGAAATCAGAGCTTCCGGTACCAGCAGCGTATCGGCGTCCTGTTCACCTGCTTGGTTCTAAACCATCCGAGACCCCTCTTCTTAGTCTCACTGGCTGTGTGAGCACCTTGGGCAGAGGGTCTGAGTGTTAGCCTCTTGCACTAGTGTTTTCCTGCGAGAGGTCTTGGACTTGGGGTGCCCCGTGCCCCTCTCCACTGCATCCTAACTGGGGGCTGGGGTGTTTAGTGGTGGGAGCTGGGGCTCTCAGATCTATCACAGCAGCGGCAGCAAGCTTCCCAGCAAGGCCTTTATGCTAACTTGAAGCATTAGTGGGGTTTGTCTGTATTTTTTTCTTTTCTGACCACATAAACCCCACCTTTCAAGAGGCATGAACAGTGAGTTCCGTGGGGCATGACATCAGTGTTATGACCAGATTCATAAAAATCCATGTGTTTGGGGGGCGGGAGGGGAGGAAGGTCATGGAGACGCAGAGAGAGCTTAAGCCCACAAGGCTCTTGTGAGCCGCGTGTGGGTGTTAGTGTGTCTGTTGGTGGTTTGGGGGCAGGAAGGAGCAAAGTCATCGTGGACTCCACCCAGGGCCTGCGTCTCCGTGGACATCAGGGCAGGTCTGCCCTCGTCTTCCTCGTCTCCGTGCGGCGGAGCTCGGCTCCTCTCATTTTGAGGCTCAGAGTACAGGTCCACACGTCCCTTCTCCGAAACCCTTCTTTCCAGCTTTGTTTGGAAATTCAGCATTTCCCCGGGTTTAGAAGGTGAATACGGGACATGTTTTATATGTTATGTAACACCCCCGGATGATTCTGGGGTAGCCTTTCATGATTAAACAAATGAATATTTTCATGTCACAAATAGTAAATATTCATATGAAGTGGAGGAAATGTAGACAGTAAATACACTTGTGTCAGTTTGGGTCAGATTTTGTCACCAAATGATTTTGAACTAAACATCAAAAACCTTCCCAGTGTTGAGCCTTGGATCGTAGACCTGCGCCATCCGTCTGCTGGTGACTCCCACACTCAGCACTTGTGCTGAGACCTTCTCCCAGGCTTTCAGGCTTGTATAACCCATGGCCCCCAGCTCTGTCTTAGGCCTTTCAAGCTTAGCCTGTGCAAACTGCCCCTGGTGCCCACTCTCTGCCCTGCTCCGTGCACACTCTTCTGCCCAGCAAGGGCAGCTCCATGTTTTGCCCAGGCAGGAAATCTCCATACTGTCATTCACTCCTCTCATCGTCTCACACGTAATCTCTCAGCAAGTGGATCTACCGTCAGTGTTTCCTGGAGCTGGGTTCCCAATGCCTCCACTGCTACTGCCCCTTCCTAGCTACCTCACCACTTGCCCACCTTCTTCTTCTTCCTATTCCTCTTCTTCTTCAGGACTTTTATTTATTTATTTGAGAGGTAGAGTTACAGACATAGAGAGGGAGAGACAGAGAGAGACAGAGAGAGAGAGACAGAGAGAGGGAGAGACAGAGAGAGAGAGAGAGACAGAGAGAGAGAGAGAGAGAGAGGTCTTCCATGTGCTGTTCACTCCCCAAATGGCTGTGACTGCCAGAACTGGGCTGATCCAAAGCCAGGAGCCAGGAGCTTTTTCTGGGTCTCCCACATGGGTGTGGGGGTCCAAGGACTTGGGCCATCTTTTACTGCTTTCCTAAGCCAGAGCAGAGAGCTGGATTGGAAGAGGAGTAGCTGGGACACAAAACTGGTGCCCATATGGGATGCCAGCATCGTAGGCGGAGGCTTAGCCTACTACACCGCAGCGCTGGCCCCTCTCGCCTGCCTTCTAAGTGGTCTCTCTGCTTCCTTGCTAACGCATAAGATTTGCCTGAGGTGGGAGTGACATACCGTCCCTGCTTGGTTTACGGTTTGCTTGGGACCAGTGCCAGAGTACCTGCTGTACTCCACCCCCGACCCATCCCCAGTGGCTCTCTCACCTGCGGCACTCATGCCCGTCTCCAGGTGAAGACCAAGTCCTCTCCCACGCCCGAGCCTCTGCACTGGATCCTGTCCCTGGCCCCAGATATTCACGAGGCTGGTTCCTTGGAGAATTGGAAAGGCTTTCCTTGATGATGCTAGATTAATTAACACACAGTCTCCAAACCCAAACTGTGAAACCTGCCTTTTTGCAAATAAGACATGAAACACCCTAAATGAAAACCAACAGACGGTTCAACATGGGTGGACAAGATCTAGTCACAGAGGACAAGGTTTTCGTGACATCCTCTCTGGGCACTCAGCAAAGCATTGACTGTTGTGAAGAGAGACTTGGATGTTTTAACCTTCATTTTCCTTTGATGTCTTTGAAAGGCTGAGAGCTTTCTTTGGGCAATCATTTCAAGCCTTGTCCCTACCCCTTTAATTAATTAATGATTGTAAATGACCCTAAATTGCCCTCACAAACTGGATGTGAACTCATTGAAACCTCATGTGTGTGCGTGTTTTTTTGTTTGTTTGTTTGTTTTGTTTTGTTTTTTGACAGGCAGAGTGGACAGTGAGAGAGAGAGACAGAGAGAAAGGTCTTCCTTTTGGCGTTGGTTCACCCTCCAATGGCCGCTGCTGTTTTCGCACTGCGGCCGGCGCATCGCACTGATCCGAAGCCAGGAGCCAGGTGCTTCTCCTGGTCTCCCATGGGGTGCAGGGCCCAAGGACTGGGGCCATCCTCCACTGCACTCCCTGGCCACAGCAGAGAGCTGGCCTGGAAGAGGGGCAACTGGGACAGAATCCGGTGCCCCGACCGGGACTAGAACCCGGTGTGCCGGCGCCGCAAGGTGGAGGATTAGCCTACTGAACCACGGCGCCGGCCTCATGTGGTTTTTAACACATCATAAGAAGAACTCTTATCTAATGCTTGCCCAAAATACCGCGTGGAAATCTAGGGTCCAGGGTAGGAAGGTGCACATATATGCAGGAGCTGTTATGCCTTTCATAGTTTTGGAGCGTGTTCAGATTCCCCCTTGCTGTGTGCTTCAGGACAGATCCTCTCTTCTAGTTAAGATGTTGGTGGGGCTTTGGCACACAGAAGTCTAATTTGTGTGTCTAGTTCCATTAGCCTGTTCATTTTTAAAGGCTTGAGATTGATAACGACATAGTAAATAAGCTTAGAATGTCTAAGGAGAGTTGCCCAGAGAACAGATAGCTGCTACTTTTGTATATAATTTGTACCTAAAACCCAACATACTCATTTAGTTATGGAAAAAAAGCCAGTGGACTATTCAAACACACTCTGTAGATTACATGTTAAGGCTGGTTCTATCTCCCAAAATGGCAGATTATACCACATTTCTTATTTACAACTTCTTTACCGTTCAGATACAAAATCTCAGAGGTTCAAAAATTTGATGTTTTCATTCAAAATTCATTGCGGAGTCAACTGATTAATATCCAATTGAGGGTTAAATGTCATTGCTTTGGACATGTCTACTAAATTCCGGTTTATGTTGAGTGAATTTGAGACATGTGCTTGAGTTTCTTAGGACCAGTCTTTTCCTTCTTAGAGCCATTCTTGTTATTCTTTTGTTGGGAAAAGAAAACAGATTAGAGAATATATTCCAAAGATTACCTGTAGGACACAGAGGGTGGCATTGAATAGACAGGGGCAGGGCACTGTGGCGTGCTTTCTCATCCTCCTGGTCCAGGAAGTCTGTGTTGTGAGTTTCTCCCATGAAAAGCAGTTTGAAAGTAGCTTTGTATAAAATATAAAAATATGGGCTACATTATACAAGGATGAAGGAACCCCATCATATAGAGAAAAGATTTGATTAAACTAAGAGATTTTTAAGCTATATTCAAAAATCTATTGGGCGATGGAAGCTTTTCCTTGAACGTGCAAGGAATGCAACCAGCTACTCACCACTCAGGATTGGTGATGAGGGCTGAGTAGTACTATTACCATTTGACCAGAAAATTGCGCTTTTAAAGACATATGCAAATTTGAAATACTTTGTCACATATTTAACTTACACTTTAAAGAACTAGAAATCAGGCTGATTTCCTTTTTCTTTTTTTCAGCTCTGGACAGTTTGCTGAGGTGCCTGCGTGGCTTGCTTAGCCTCATCATTGCCTCAGTTTCCTTACCTGTGAACACGAGGGCATTGAGCTATGCAGTGTTCCTAAAGCAACACCGGATTTGTCTGTTTTTCACACAAGAGTTGTAGTGGAAAGTAGAAAAAAGGCAGAAAGTTTAGAAACTATAAATCTGTGAAACAAAGGAGAGAACACAATATTCCACTCTCCCATAGACACCTTCTCCCCTCTGTGTATGCACCTAGCTCAAGCACATTTTACTTTTGCGAAGTTGAATGGCAGAGTAGTTATTCCTTCTTAATCTCATTTTTCCACTTAATACCGTGTAGTGAATATTTTCCATGTTACTAATATAATTCTATAAGGTTTTTTCCCACAATGGCATGATATCTAATGGTTTGAATATGCAATGATTTATTAAAAGAGTTTGCTATTATTGAACAACCAGCTTCTGATTTTACTGATCTTAAAAAAAAAATGCTACAGTGGTCATCTGTGTAGTTAAATTTTTCTGCATGTGTGCGATTTGGGATAAATTCCCAGAGTGGAATTTTGAGGGCAAAGGATTTTTGTTATATAATGCCGATCCCCTCTTTACAAATTTGTGCCAATTTAGACTTCATCGGCACTAAGAATCTTTGGGTGGCAGGGACCCAAGTATTTGAGTCATCACCCGCTGCCTTCCAGGGTATGCATTAGTAGGAAGCTGGAATTAGGGAGCTGAGCCAGGACTCAAACCCATGCACTTTGATAGAGGAAGTGGGCGTTTCAAGCAGTGTCTTTTTTTTTTTTTTTTTCTGACAGGCAGAGTGGACAGTGAGAGAGAGACAGAGAGAAAGATCCTTCTTTGCCATTGGTTCACCCTCCAATGGCCACCACAGCCGGCGCACTGTGGCCGGCGCACTGTGCTGATCCGAAGGCAGGAGCCAGGTGCTTCTCCTGGTCTCCCATGGGGTGCAGGGCCCAAGCACCTGGGCCATCCTCCACTGCACTCCCTGGCCACAGCAGAGAGCTGGCCTGGAAGAGGGGCAACCGGGACAGAATCCGGCACCCCGACCGGGACTAGAACCCAGTGTGCCGGCGCCACAAGGCGGAGGATTAGCCTAGTGAGCCGTGGCGCCGGCCTCAAGCAGTGTCTTAACCACTACAAAAAACACTTATCCCACAAAGTCATCATAAGTACATGCTATTAGTTTTTCAGTTTTTGGGACCAATGAATATCACCAAACATGGAACTTACCTTTGGCTGGAGACAGGGGTCAAGGTTGTTCACAGACGCAGTGCCCCAGGTGCTGGGAGTGGGCGGAGGATGGGGAAGTGCCGGCACTGCCCTTGTCTTCTAGTTGCACCGTGGAGGTCAAAGGGCCTTGCCTGCAGTTGATGGAATGGGAAATGGACATTTTAGATGGCTTTTGTTGTTGTTGTTGCAGTTATACAAAAGAATGGAGAAAGAACTGGAAATTGTGATGTAGAATTATTTTGTGCAGAGGAATGAAGTTATGAGTGAACTAAATCCTCACCTGTCACAGTGCCAGGCAAGACAGATGTCTAAATAAGAAACCAGGAAATCGAGGTATATCTTTAGAGATTTCTGTATTGATTTTTGAAAGGCAGAAGGTAGGGGCAGAGAGAGATAGAGATAGAGATAGAGATAGAGATAGAGATAGAGATAGAGATAGAGATAGAGATAGAGATAGAGATAGGAGAGAGAGCGAGTGAGAGAGAGAGAGAATATGACTGTCTTCCATCTGCTTGTTCACAGCCACAACAGCTGGGGCTGGACCAGGCTGAAGCCAGGAACCTGGAGCTCCATCCTGTTCTTCCACATCAGTGGTAAAGGTCCAAATACGTGGGCCATCCTCCACTGCTTTTCCAAGGTGCATTAACAGGGAGCCGGATCAGAAGTGCAGCAGATGGGATTCAAACTGGGCAGCTTGATCCACTGCGCTACAATGCAGGTCCCAAGGTACAGACATTTGACTTAGGAGTTTGGCGATGACCACCAGAAGAACCCAAGTACCAGTTATTAAAGTTGGTTCCCTCGGGGGAGTGGTGGTGCAACAGGCTTGGCACTTCTTATTACAAGAAGACATGCAAGCCGGCGCCGCGGCTCACTAGGCTAATCCTCCGCCTAGCGGCGCCGGCACACCGGGTTCTAGTCCCAGTCGGGGCGCCGGATTCTGTCCCGGTTGTCCCTCTTCCAGGCCAACTCTCTCTGCTGTGGCCAGGGAGTGCAGTGGAGGATGGCCCAAGTCCTTGGGCCCTGCACCCCATGGGAGACCAGGATAAGCACCTGGCTCCTGCCTTCGGATCAGCGCGGTGCGTCAGCCACGGCGGCCATTGGAGGGTGAACCAACGGCAAAAGGAAGACCTTTCTCTCTTTCTCTCTGTCTCTCTCTCTCACTGTCCACTCTGCCTGTCAAAAAAAAAAAAAAAAAAGAAAAAGAAAAAAGAAGAAGACATGCAGTTTTGATTTCCTTAAACAGAACTCATCACAGTCATTCTGGTTGCATTTTAATAAGCAAACAACATAGAGGGAAACTCTGACCAATTTCTTAGGCAAAAGAAAAGAGAAAAAGATCTTACCATGGTTTAGTGTTTCTAGGATGCTCCCTACTCTTAAATTTCAGGCTCCTATAATTTTTATAAAGGCATCCTTTTTTTGACAGGACGTGGCTCCAACTATACAATGAGAAGTAATGGCAAATAACACTGGATACATAGAATGTCACAGGAGGAGGGTGGTCCCCAGGGGGCACGCTTTCTCGGCATCACGTTGGTATTTGATCATGGAGTCTTCCAGCTGTTTTGCTGAGGGCTCCATGTGCCTTCAACTGTGGGCTCCAGGACAGAGGGGGAGGAGGGCTTGACTTGTGTCCAAGAAACAGCTCCGTCTTCGTATGCATTCAGTGTGGGCTCCACGAGCCACTCACACGTGTTCTCTCCACAGAACACAGCACACACGCTGTGTGCTGGGCAGTGTGCCAGGTCTAGGACTGTGGTTGGGAGCATTGGGTGTGGAGTTGGAGAGTCCTGCTCTAATCCACTCTCCGTTTCTTCACGTTGAGAGAATGTGAGCAGGTCATTTCAGTCTCTAAGCCTCAGTTTTATCACCCATGAAACTGTTAAGAATGATTTGCCTCCCTCATATACATAACACATGTAGAGTGAGCAATCAAGAGTGTTTGTTGGAACTATGATTATTATTATGGAGGAAAAGTCTCTCTTCTTGAAAGAGAAGGAGTGGGTAACAGTGAAAATGTCACCAGATAAAAAAGCCATGACGTACTCTCGGTATTGGGTTTGGCACCCTTGGGTGTTCTTTTGGCTTGGGAGAGCCTGTGTGGATACCCCGAGCTGCTTGTTTTGGGGCACTGTCGGCTCCCTGGGGCCATTTCTGAGCCTGTTGAGAAGAGGCAGCAGGTGCATTGTGGAGCTGGCTCCATGGGTGGCCTGTTGAGAGTGAGGACCTGTAGTGTAGGCCTCCAGTCCAGTCAATAGCAGCACTACAAGGAGATGGTGGCTGCCTGTCTGTTGGTTCTGGGTGACAGGAAAACAGCGACATGCCAGCTGGAGTGCAGGCGCCTTCCTGAAGGTGTATCTGGGGACAGAAGCCAGCTGCACTGTGGGGGACTTTTAATTTTTTTTTAAAAAAGGATATTGACTTGCATTTTGTTACAAGTTAGCTCAGAACATAGCTATCCCACTCCAGTGGTTCCCCAGGGCTTAGGATGGGGGCGGGAATCAGTCCTCTCTCCTGGGTTCTGATCCCCTCTTCCTGGAGTGTCCCTCCCCTGAGCCAGGCCCCATTTCCTGTTAAGACTCCTTCTGGAGATAACTTGTGCAGAGCAAGTGTGTGTGTGTGTGTGTGTGTGTGTGTGTAAGTGAGTGCACACTTGTGGGGAGCAACTCGGACTAGACTAAGTTACTGGAATTAAGACTTATTCTATGCATCTGCTCTCCCACAATATGGCGCTGGGAGAGGAGAAAACAGCTTCTACGCAGCTGCCTCCAGTTCAACCAACAAACTGTAGGACCTGCTCCTGATTGGAGGAGAGCAGCGTACTCGGCGTGTGGGTAGCAGAGTTGGGATTGGTGGAAGAGGACTATAAAGGAGGAGAGAGACAACATGCACCAGGAACATCTAAGGGGAACACCTGTGCAGCCCCCGAGAGAGCCGGCCGGCCGTCGGTGTGCCGCTCCCCCGCGGAAGTGGGGAATGTGGCAGGGGGAACCGCCCTTCCACGGAGGTGGAAGGGTCGGTAGCCAACCCGGGAAGAACCAGCAGCAAACCCGGGGAGGGCCGAGCAGACAAAAGAACAGCGCAGGGTCCTGTGTCGTTCCTCCACGAAGATGGGGAGCGACACACACTCACCTATTTTATTCACATGGCAGCATAGTATAATAAACACATTGTGCCTGGCTTTTGTCCCTTCTTAGTGTGTCCCATTGATAAGTGAGTATCAGTGAATTTAGTTCTTATTTAGGGCTTGCATCTGATGTAGCACAGTTGATTAAAGCAGTCGCCTAAGCATGCATGTTTCAGTCATTGAGAGATTGTGGGGGGCTGGTGTTGTGACGCAGTGGGGTAAGCTACCGCCTGGGACACTGGCATCCCATATGAGTGCCAGCTCAAGTCCCGGTTCCTCTCCTTCCAGTGTGGCTCCCTGCTAATCTGCCTGGGAAAGCAGAGTAAGATGGCCCAAGTATTTGGGCCCCTCTCACCCATGTGGGAGACCTGGACAGAGTTCTGGGCTTGGGGCTTCAGACTGGCCCCACCCCAGCCATTTGTGGCCATTTGGGGCAGTGAACCAGAGGGTGGTTAAACTTCCCCCCACTTCCTTCTCTCTCAATCTGTCCCCCCACGCCATTCTGCCTTTCAAATACACACACGCACACACGCACACACACACACACACATTTAAAGGTGTTCTAGAGCGCTTGGTCTCACGACCTAGCTCTGGATATGAGACAATGGAGAGCCACACACGCGAAGGCAGATTTGAATAATCCCGTAGATTCTCGAGCCTACATTCGGGGTGTGTTTTTCTTGCCGTTATTGTATTTTGATCACAGAAGGTGGAAGAGGGAGTCTCAGCTGTGTGCCTGTGAGTGTTTGCATGTGTGGGTGGGCGTGTGAATGTGCCGCCCACGTGGGGAGGTGGGTGTATGTTAGGTTGGGTGACAGATGTGCTCCTGAAAAACTCTGAATGAGTGCTTTTATTTTTAAAACTGGAATCTGAGATTTGAGCTGCTCCAAGGGTGGGAAGCTGAAGTGTTATTTAAAGGAGATGTGTGGAGGAGCCCTTATGGGAGAGGAAGACTTTGGGGTTTTTTTCTCCCCCGTTTTCAAAAACTGCTTCATTGAGGTATGATTGACATAAAATTCAGTGCCTCCATTTCAAGTGTGTGGCTTGATGGGTCCTGTCAAATGCACACATTCTTGTAACTGCTACCCGCAAGGTAAGCCCCCTACCCCACCCAGTGTTACTTGCCATACACGGGCCCCCTCCATCCCCAGGAGGTCGCTGGTGGGCTCTTTGTCACGCTCTGTTTTGCTTGTTCTAGAATGTTCCAGAACATCCCATGAGTGAAATTGCACAGTGTGTGCTCTTTTCCTGTGTCGTCCAGGTTGTTGCTTGGTTCAGTGGTCCATTTGCTTCTGTTGCTGAGTCAGCCTTATTCCATGGATGTGGCCTGGTTTACTAACTCATTTACCTGCTCCTGAACATTTGGGTTCTTTTCATTTGGGACTGTGAGGAATGAAGCTGCTGTGGACATTGGTGTCCAGGTTGATGGCTTCCCAGGAAAATCATTTCCATAATTTAATTGTGTAGATCCAAGTTTTAAGAAACATATTGAAGTGGTTTAAAATAAGGCAATGCATTCATTGAGCCGACACGTCCAAATGTGTACTAAGTCCCTCCCATGCACTGGACAGACAGGGCCCTGCCCTGCAGGGATTTGTACTAAAGGCTGCATCGGATCTTTGCAGGGCAAGGGGTCTGAGAAAGAAGCGATCTTCCTCTCCCCTTATTTGATGAGCGGAAGTGCTGTCCTAGGCCAGTTGACGGTGGAGTCCTGAAAATGTTTGAAGTCGTGAGTACCCTCTGCCTGAGTAGTCAGTGCTTCTACTAACAGAGCAAGCAGCAACTTCCTCCCCAAGTCAAGTCTTTAACTTAATTCGCTGCTAGAAAATCCGCACCAGCAGCTGCCGAAGCCTTCCTTGCCCAAGGCCATGCCTCCGTGCAGTGTGCCCTCCAGATGCCTGCACCGTGGGGGTATGAGCTGCCTGAGGGTCCCCTACTCTTGGGAGACCTCCGTGCCAGGTGGCTTTGGGGACCGCAGAGTGCTTGCAGGGAGCACGGCCAGCCACGAAGCAGGTGCGGGACTTGGGCAGCAGGGCTTCTACTTGGGGAGAGAATCCTGAATCTGCTCTCTTTGGCTTCCGCTTCTGCTCCTTCTGTTATCTAGGACAGGTGTGGCGCAAGCCCCTCTTCCTCCTCCTCCTTCTCCCTCCTCCTCCTCCTCCTCCTCCCCCCTGACCCCTTTCCCTACCTACCTTGTGCCTTTCCCCAAGCCTTTGTGCCTGAGAACAGCTGGAGAGGGAAACTTAGGTGGGCCAGGTGCAACCTTTGTGGGCGGTCGTCAGGAAGGATTTGCCCAGCAGTCTCAGGTGGAAGTTGAGCCTGGGGTTAGGAGGAAGCTTTGACTGGCGGACCTGCTTTCGCTTGAACCCAGTCACTGATAGAAGGCGGGCATGCAGACACCTGCGGATCCCCAGCGCCGACAGTAACAAAGAAGCAGGAAGCTCCCTGATTTTGCAGGTGGACTGAGAGCCAAGACTGGAGGCTGTGAGTTCGACTCCGTCAGGCACCTGCCAGCTGCCCAGCTCCAGGGGATGCAGTGGCAGAGCCTAGATGTGAATGGTGCCTCCTGCAGTTGTGCGGCTGTGTACCCAGCCTTGCACACCATGCATTGGCCGCTTGTCTTCCTTACCCTCCGTCCTCTCATCTACAGAATGGCTTACTTGTGAAGAACAAGTGACGTAACACATGGGAAGGGCTTTGGGAATGGTTGGGCACCACCCAGAACATGTCCTCCCCACTGGGGGTCGTTTTGTTTCTCAGTGTTGCTTTTGCAGGGGCTTTTCCAGGGTGGGCTCTTTCCCCGCTGCTTTGTGCTTAATTCAGATGAGCGGAGCTCTTGTGCGTGCCGAGACCTTCTGCTGGGACTGGGTGGAGCGTGGCGGTGTTTGAGGCATCACTCTGCCTTGGAAGGGTCTCACTCGGGGGAGTTGATCGTGCCTGCCAAGGGCAGTGAGACGGGGCTGTCTCCAGGCTGGAGATGCAGGGGAGGAAGGAGCAGGCACCTTGGACAGGGCTGTCAGGGAACATGCGTGGCCCGGAGGATCTGGGGGCTGAGTCAGGGCCATCTCTCCTGTGCACGCCTGGCAGACCTGGGTGGGGCACCCCTGGTGAAAACTCCCTGCACCCTGCATTTCCTTTTTTTATTTTTAAATCTGGAATGTAGGGATATTAAATGCAGGTGTAAGGCATCCAAAACGGTGTCTCAGGCACAGTAGGTGCTCAGAAAATCTGCAGTTCTCTCCCGTTCGTTCTCTTGTGAGCGCCTCAGGGCTTCTGACATCTAGCAGTGTAGCCTTCCTTACCCCTGGGTATCTCCCAGGTTGGGGACAGTACTCTTGCCTTTAGCTATTTATTTTAAAATTTCATTTATTTATGTGAGAGGCAGAGAGGGAAAGAGATGGATTCCATCTGTTGGTTCCCTCTTCAAATACCGGCAGTGGCCAGGGTTGGGCCAGGTCCAAAACTGGGAGCCAGGAACTCAGCCCAGATCTCCCATGTGGGTGGCAGGAACCCAGTCACTTGGGCCATCCCCACTGCCTCCTAGGGTGTGCATCAGCAGGAAACTGGAGTCAGGAGCTGGAGGTGGGTATTGAACCCAGGCTCTCTGACAGGGGACATGGGCATCTGACCTGCTGGGCCAAATTCTGCCCCCTTAGTTCTTTAGTTGATATCCTCAACACTATAAAGTCTTCAGGTCTGCTGGAACAACATATGATACCAGTTATTATCAATCAGGGTAAGAAAATGCCTTTGTTGTTTGGGGGAGGTTTGTTCTGGGAGGAAGAACGCTGGACTAAGAAGCAGGAGACTGGCGACTTGGATTTTGAAAAAACAGCATCAACAGTAACTCCTCTGTGCTGGGCACCATGCTAAGCACTTGGCAGCAGTTACCCATGTAACCTCACACCAGCCGGAATGGCTCCGGAACTGTGAGAAGTTCCATTTCCCTGACAGGCAGTCCGAGCTCAGGGAGGAGAGTTGCCAGTTTCAGGCCACGTAGCGAGTAAGTTCACACGTACTTAGTATCTGCTAAGTGCCAAGTGTTTGCATGTATGTCTTAGGGAGTTTTCCAGGCAACCCATTTCACAGATGAAGAAGCTGGGGCTTGGGGACAGTGAGGTAACTCAGCAGGTGAGGGACCTAACACTCAGCGCAGGTCTGACACCCGACGCTGTAGATGTCGTCCACGCTCTTCAGTTGCCAAAGGCACCTTAGCTAGAAAGAGACTCACAGTCAGCGAACACAGAGAGAGGACCCAGGAAGACTGCTGAGTCAGGGCACGGGGGCCAAGCAGATCTGAGGAACTGGGTTGCACCTGGGACAACTGGGCAGCCCCGGAGCGCAGGGGCAGGGGTACAGCACTAACCTTGGCAGTGGCCAGAGGCAGGTGGCAGGCAGGCCTGCCCTTCTTCACGGCGTGCCAGCTGCCTGGTGCTGATGCTGACAGCTTGCAGGGTTGTGTAGGGCCGGGCACCCACACTGCTTCATCATCCAGGCCATGGGATCATGCTCAGCATTTGGGACTCCACGAATTGGGCCCTGAAGTTGCTGCATACTGCCCGCCCCCTCCCCCAGCACCTTTTAGAAACGGTGACCCCTTGACACTGGATACCCATCACCCTCCCTGGAGTCACAGAAACTCCTCTCTTGGCTGTCAGGGGCTCAGCCAGAGCTGCACAGCGACCTGCCCAGGCAGGCTGCAAAGCTCTTTGTGGCTTTGGGCGTGCTGAACAGCTTAATTGCTGTGTTTCTCTGGGAAATGCAGTTCACCAGCTCTGAGGCGGCAGTGGGTGCTCAAATGGTTTCTGATTGCTATCTTGAATGTTAATATCCTAATACTTGTTATCGGCCATGACCTGTCCTCCCTGCCCCGAGCTCGCACTGCCCTGCCCGTCTCATTCCTCTGCGGTCTTCCTCTGCTTCTCGCAGATAGCATTGTACTTGGCCAGCGGAGTCCCCAGTCGTGGGAAATCTTTGACTCTGAGGAAGCGTTTCGTTTTGCCAGCGGGGTTTCGTAGGGATGATCTAATCTCTAAAAGGCATACGTTATTTAAATTCCATGCTTTGGGGCAAGGGGGGCCCTGATATTTTTGAACTTTGGCAGGGACAGAATTCTGGTTTGGCTCCATTCAATAGAGCCAACTGTTGGTTTTCCTGCTTTTAATTCCTTGCAGGGCTGGGTCAGACTTGTGGTGGGGGTCAGTCCCAGTGGGGAGAGCTCTGGAGAACATTTTCTTGACCCAGAAACCTAAAATCATGGACTCTCAGGGCAGAAGGAATGAGAAAAGTCATCTCTTGGAGTCGCCAGGTTGTTTCTCGGCTCCCATCTGTTTTCCTGACGTGGAGGGAGCAGTCCCCTGGGGTTCCTGGTGGAGCAGTACAGGTCTGTTCACCGCACCCCTTCTCCCCTGTCCTGGTGGAGAACCTGAGCTTGCTCCGTGGCCTTCCCGGGAAGGCACTGCAGATGCCTTGTTGGAGAAGGGGAGGATTTCAGAGAAGGCTTAAGGGCTCAAGCTTCCAAGGCTGAATCTGGAAATGAAGGGACGCTCATTAGTGGCTCTGGAAGCTGGGCCGTGTGTTGGGGGGTACTGGAGCACCTCCTTCCCCTGATGAGTCTTTGCCTCCCGAGGAGCATGTGGTACTCATGGTGGCACCCCCTCATCGGCCCCTCTCCGCTGGTTGGAGTGCCATTTTAGCGTGGATCCCATGCCTGCCAGTCTTCTTGGTGCTTCCGTGGTGGGGTGACTGATACCAAAATAGGCCCTGGAAGTTCTGAACATAGAGGCTTTTCCCACCTCCAGAAATCTGTGCTGGTGTCTCCTAACAAAGAGTGAGCTGAGGAGTTGAGATTGTGTAGTGGGAGAGAGAGACAGAGACATGGACAATATGCGGCAGTTGAGCAGGAGCCAGGGCCAGGAGGTGTCTGCTGTTCTCTGGAATCCTGGGGAGCAGGGGGTAATCTGATGGGGCGTGTCTGGCAGGGCTTCAGAGAGGAGGCCATAACTAACCTTGACCTTGGCGGAGGCTGTGACCACCAGACTGACTCTTCCCAAGAATTATTTGCTCAATGTGTGTCTGTTCTTTGCTGGGAACGAGGGAAAAGGAAAAAGAAAGGATGGTGGTTCCTGTCTTTAAGACACTCACAGTTTGCTGGGGAAAGAGTCTGGTGCTTATGAGAGCAAGAACACTGTGCATACACAGCTGGATTTCGGAGCCAGGGAAAAGCAGCAGGCAGACGTGGTGACCCAGGGTCTCCGTCACAGAGGACATGGCGTCAGATCTTGCAGAGACGCCTTCCTGCCAAGACGCCCAGGTTTTCGACTTTGCCCCCACCCCAGGCTTTCATCAGCCTGGTTCTGCAGAATCAGAATCATCAGCTGGACTTCCAGTGGGGCGGGAGGAATCAGGGTGGAAGGAGATAGTCAATGGGAAGCAGTTAGCGGTATTGACTCCCCTTCACAACCTGATAGAATCCAGGTTTGCAGAACACCGGTGCAGCCAGCGGACAGCGTGAGCGTGGTGAGCACCACATGTTTCCCGCTTTGCTTATGTTGCTTCTTGCACCTTGAATGGCTTCCCTTTTTTAGCCCTGAAAGGACTTCCTGGACTGCTCTTGTGCACCGTGTCAGGCTCAGAAGGTGTCTCGTCCGCTGTTCTCTGTCCCCGTCATTAATCTGGGTTCAGCATGGTTCTCTTTCACACCCCAGTGAGACTGTAAACACCTCAAGGGCAAGGGTGCTGTTTCATGCTTCTCTGGTTTCCCCGGGGAGCAGTTTGTATAGGATAAAACACATGTGTTTCTTTAAGATATCTTGGTGCTGAGCTTCAAGCACAGTTTTCCTGTCTGTAAAATGGGATCATACAGGGGTTTTATTTCCTTATTGTTTAATTTTCCTTTAATTTGAAAGGCAGGGAGATACAGATATAGATGAACGGATCTTCGATCTGCTGGTTCACTCTCCAAATGCATGCAACAGCCAAACCTAGGAGCTGGGAATTCAGTCCAGGCTTCCCACATGGACAGCAGGGACCCAAGTACTTGGGCCTCCATCACTTGCTGCCTCCCAGGGTGTGCATCGGCGGGAAGATGGAACAGGGAGCAGAGCTGGGACTGGCACCCAAGCACTTCTGTATGGGATGTGGGTGTCCCAAGCTGGGTCTGGACCACACAAGAGTTTTTAAAAATGTGACACCATTGACATCTTGGGCTGGGCGATTTTTGTTATGGGAGCTGTGCTTAGCTGTGGCTTAGCCATGTCCTTGTCCTCCACCCATTAGATGCCAGTAGCAGCATTCTCTCTCCAGTCGTAACAATCAAATATACCTTTAGAGGTTTGTCAAGTGTGCCCTGTGGAACAGAGCTCCCAGCTGAGAACATGGGCTGCGCTGCCTCCGACCTCCCAGTGCTGCAGCGGGAGCACAGGAGGCAGCCTCCGGCAGCTTTCCTGCCCCTCCATTCCCGAATCAGCCAGCACTCCACACTCTTCTAGGTTGCAGGATTGCGTGGCGCTGTCTCTCGATTTTAGCAGTCAGGGGTAGAAATCTGGGCCTTTCTGGTTGGCCGCACGATGCACTAACAGAGTCGCTGTCATTTTCTCGATTGCAGATTGACCTGGAGCCAGAAGGAAAAGTGTATGTGATCATCGATCTTTCAGGATCGTCGGGTGAAGGTAGGAGAGCGTGACCTCTTCTTCTTTGTTATCTTCTGGTGACCCTGTGTCTTCCAGGTCTCTTCCTTCTCTCTTTGCCTGGGACGTATTTACAGTGACATTTAATTAATTGGCGTGCCTTAGAGGAAGAGGTTATTTTGAAGATGCATATGCCTGTGTACCAAAAGGGACCAGCCATCTGTTAATTTCGGTGGAGCAGAGGGAAGATTTTTGAGTGACTTAGCGAGGCCAGTACAACAAGGCGTTTTGGCATGCTGTGTGCATGGCACACTTCGGCACAGTGGCATCCTCTCCCGGTGGCGGGAGGGGGGGCTCGTGGGTGTGTTTGGGGGTGGGGATGGGGGAGGGGGATGCACTACGGGAAGGAAGCCAAACCAGTTGGTGTAACGGTGCTCAGAAGTGACACAGCAAGATGTCAGCGTCAGAGCCTTGTTTCTGTGGAGCTGGTGTAGAAGTGCCGCCTCCCTTAGCGCCCTGTATTCGGCACGAGCTCTGCTCTCAAGGGGAAACGCTGGGAGGGGGGGGAACGTCTGCTCCCCACCGGCTGACGAGATGGCAGAAGGTCGCCTCCCATACTTGGATTTGCCTTCTCGCACACCATCGTCTTTCGATCCTTTCTTTGCTCACTTAATACCTTTCAAGGGTTTTTGGGTGGTGAGGGCTGAGCAGTCGGGAAGGAAACTAGAAAATAAAATCTTGTCCAAACAGGACTGACGTGATGGTGGCTGGTGGAAGCTCTGGAGAAAGTCGGGAATCAGGGCTGAAATGTAGTTATAGGGACCATCTGCCTCTTCTCTCTGCCCCCCCCCCCCCCAAGGAGGCACAACAGTTGGCTTTAATGGCATGGCAGAGAGTTTAGGAGACCACAGCTGGTTTCTCTTGGCACAGGGGAAAAAATGGAGTTTGGGGGCAGTGTCCTGAGAGAGAGAGAAGAGCAACACTCAGCTCTCCTGGCTGGAAAACTGGAATCTTTTATAAAATCTCCCTAGAACACTGGGGGTCACATGCACAGAATTATAGCCCCATGCAGAGTCTCTTGTTGAAGAATAGGAGAAGAGATTATGGAAGCAAATTCAAAAGGGCCAGTCAAATTATGCACTTGAGTGTGGTGCCTGATTATTTTTATTGAGCTAATTGATCACCTGTTCTCAACAGGTGTTTGGAAGAATTCAATAATTGTGCCTATGGGGCTCATAATACGGTGCAGCTCCCTTGTAACAGATTCCTGTGCTTGGGCACAGGGTTAAAACTTGAAGCAACCTTCCAGAATTGGTTGCTTACATTTTTCTGCTCTGGATTGCAATTCCATTTTGGCATTTCCAACTTCACTTCTCTGCTCTCAGCTCCGAACAGCCCAGAATAGAACCTCTTGTAGGAGACTTGAGGATTTAAACAATATTTGGTATGAAATGTTTGAGACCTACAAAAGGGCCTAAAGAAAAATAAAAGGAACTCCAGTGTACCCACCACTTAGATTAAGAAATAAAGCAACTGGAAAGGTGTAGCCTCATAGATGCTTTTTGCACCACATGTGTTTCAAATGGAGCATGCTTCGTTCGGGTTTTACGTGGGCTCCTGATTGTGGACACTGGTGCAACAGTTGATAGGCAAAATCAGGCCCTCCCCTTTTCCTTCCATACTCTTTGCAATGGGATAATTAATTAAATATGTATTTCCTGTGCCAAGATGCTGGGCAACAAGCGACAGGCTCAGATCATTCTCTTTTGCTTTGAAAAGATTAATGACTTGCAAAATTATAGAAGGCACCCCTTTTTACCTTAGAGGAAAAGGAGATGGACAGTGAATGAATGAATGCATAAATCAGGAGCAATTGATTTTTTTTTCTTCTTGCTGCTGTGGCTTATTGCATGTGAATAGCCAAAGCGATTTTCATTGGACCAAACCCTGAATCTTTTTATCTCTTTCATCTAAAGAAAATAGAGTTTACTTCAGAAATGCTGACATATGCCAGAAGCCGTAAGTGCTAGCATGTGTTGCTCTGAAGGAAGGAAGGCGTCTTTCCACTCTGCGTTTCTTGCTGTTCCTGGACTGGAGAGCCTTTCTCTGGCTGGTGGGGAGGACTCTGAGTAGCCCCTTCTTGAAGTTGATCCTGTATTCCCTCTGCATGGGACATACCTGTTCTCACAGTTCTGTGCCTGGCCCTGTGAGGGCTTCTGGCTCAGAGGTGGTTTTGGTTTTGGAAAGATTGGGAGGTGAAGAGATGACGTAGAGGGTGGGAAACCCCACCCCCATCACTTGGCCAGTGCAGAAAGGGCCTGGGGTGAAACAGTGTGGCCACGGGCACAGTCACGGCCACGGCCACCCTGTTGGACTTACACACTGTGGGCGTTCACAGGTCCTTGCTGAAGACCCCTTTCCTGAGTGCATGCAGCCGACTCTCAGTTCCATGAAAGGTGGCAAGAGAGTTGAAGTGAGGCGTAGCTGGAGTTTCACCCCTCTCCTTTCCTGCCATCAAGCATCTCTTCAGTTCGTCTATGTCGAATGCTCCAGCTTCATCAATGGAAAAAATATATTCATGGAAATTGCACAAACTACAACACATGCAAATTGCGAGGAGCTCAGGGAACGGTGTGGGGGTGAGATGGTGTGAATACACCCTCTTCTTCTAGGATGTGCCAACGGATTCTTTTTCTTGCTAACATACAGTTAGCAAGCCTGGGCTAAAGCAGGAGCTAATGTGATTTCTAGCTGTCTAATAAAATTCCACTGCTTGCATGTCCTGTGCAGGTCACCATAATGGGATTTGACTGGTGTGTGCTTTAGCTAAACCAGGCAACCTAATCCGAGATGTAAGGGGTCAGGCTGGATGACAGTTAAGGTCATTTCCGGTCATGAGATTTGATCTTTGGGTATAATTTGCATAGACATCTGGCGGAGCTCACAGCTGAGTGCTGGCTAATATCTACAGTAAGTAGAAGTTGAAAGCAATGAACTCTTTGACAGGTGTGGTGCAGTTATGAGCTACTTTATCCCAAGGAGCGAATCTACTGCAAGTGTTCTTGTGTAAACCTCCGATCCCAGGGGCATAGTGTTTTGCTTCTATCATACAGAGTAGTCACAATTGTTCCTGATAAGCAAAACATGGTTCTGCAGGCTTACTGTGTACTTAGAACATAGTTAACCCAGGTAACAGAAGCAACACTAGTAATTCTCAAGTGTGCAACTGATTGTTTCCTGCTATATCCATTTGTTACTATTTCTTCCTTTGCTGTGACATAATTTATACGTTATTTCTTATTCTTTGTAACAATTTACCAATGTACCATAAGCCACAGGTGTCCCAGTGAGGAAGGGTGAGGGCCTGACCGGGGGAGCTCCAGGCCCTGCTCCCCTACCTTCCATCCAGGTGTAGTGCTCATCCAGAGAGTTCTTGGGAGTTTAAACTCACGATGGAAATAGCAAGAACTGGGTCTCACTGGGATGCTTGTATCACAATAAAACACAAAGGCTACAAGATAATTTGCATGAGTTTTGCAACACAGACTTCACAAACAGTGCGGTTGAGTTTCGGAGGGATTGTGTATCATGGAAGCGGAAGATAGGGAGCAGGGAGCAGGATCGATACTCGTCTCACTTGCAATACAAAGTGTTTACTCTCCTCCTGGACTGATGGCAGAGAGAGGGGAAGGAGCATGCGCCCCGGGAGCCCATCAGACCTGGGTTTGAATTCTGGCTGTGGTGCTTCATAGATTCTATCACATTTGTAGATAGGATCACAGCACTTATGACGGGACTGTGCTAACCCTGCTGTAAGAACAGTGCCTTCGCATGTAGGAGCTGCTCAAAGACCCGAGGGCCGGGAGGTGGTCGTAGCTCTACTCAGTGCCCCGTGTCCCCTTGGAGCAGCGGGCAGAGTACACAGGGAGGCAGTTTGTGGGCAGGTTTCTGATTCTGGGATGTGGCCCACTCACAAGACTCAAGAACTAGACACGATAACAAAGAAGCATCTTGTAAGCACAAGATTGGGAATCCCAACATGCTTGGGACAAGAAGTGCTTGGGAATTCTTTGTTCAGATTTTGGAATATTTTCTTTCTTTATTTTTTTTTCTTTTTTCTTTTTCTTTCTTTCTTTCTTTTTTTTTTTTTTTTTTTTTTTTTGACAGGCAGAGTGGACAGTGAGAGAGAGAGACAGAGAGAAAGGTCTTCCTTTTCCATTGGTTCACCCCACAATGGCCGCTGCTGCCGGTGCACCACGCTGATCCGAAGCCAGGAACCAGGTGCTAGGTTCTTCTCCTGGTCTCCCATGCGGGTGCAGGGCCCAAGGACTTGGGCCATCCTCCACTGCACTCCTGGGCCACAGCAGAGAGCTGGACAGGAAGAGGAGCAACTGGGACAGAATCCGGCGCCCCGACCGGGACTATAACCCGGTGTGCCAGTGCCACAGGTGGAGGATTAGCCTATTGAGCCGAGGCACCGGCCTGGAATATTTTCATATATATAATAAGATACCCTGGGGATGGGACTCAAGTGTAACCATGAAATGCATTGGTGTTTCTTATACACTTTCTAGACCTAGCCTGAAAGTAACTTTGCACCTTTTTAGTGCACCTGGGCTCCCTCACAGGAGGGCAGATGTGTAGTTTTTCACTTGTGGCATGAGGTTAGCATTGAGAAAGTTCAGATTTCGGAGCATTTCTGATTGTGGGTTTTAGACCAGCAGTGTTCAGTCTTGAGAACAGGGGATCTGGTGCAGGATGTTGAAGAGCTGTGGGGGTGGGCCACGAGATTGCTTTCTGCCTGCTGCAGAACTTTCCGCCATGCTGCCCTTTGTCTCTCTCTACTTGTCCCTCAAGGAGGAAATTTCCAGAAGTGCATTCTCCAGGAGCTCTGAGCCACTGGTCTGCGTTCTCATTTGGAAGGGTTGGGAGGTGAAGAGGAGAAACTTCTTGTCAGAACCTGGCTCGCCCGTCTCTGCTCAGAGCAGACTGAGAACATGTGGTTCCCATACTCTCACCAGCCCCCTCATAAAAGCCTTCATATGTTTGAAGACACTTATGAAACCTCTCTTCTTCAGGCTGAATCAAGCAAATCCCTTAATGTTTCAGAAGAGATGTTGTAGAAATCTTAACTCTTCATTGTAGCTCTCTTTTGGACTTTTTTCAGCTTGCACAGGCAGACAGACATAGTCAAACCAGCTTTGTATGGTTCTGGAATGATAATGTGTGTAGGGGTGTTAGCTTTACTGGGTGTGTGGCACTATTACCTTTATGTGGGAGATGGTGAGGTCGGGAGGCCCTCTGATGTGCCCAAGGCCGGAAGATTGATTACAAGGACCTGTCGGGTCCAGATCCCAGCCTATGCTCCAGGCCCCTTGTCCAAATCATGGCCCCCGTAGTGAGTTGGCCAACATGGCTGTGACTTCCCTGCTGCTCTTTCTATTGTAGTTCTTTTCTTCAGAAATACAAAGCCCAGGTTCTTGGCTTTGGATCCAGAGGTGACCCAGAGAGTCCATTTCATAAGTAAGCAGATCTTTTTTCCATTCTTGTGGGAAAGGAAGCTCTCTTGGCCCCAGTTCAGGACTGGTCGGACCCTTCTAAAGCTCTCTGTGCTGAAGACCCATGACGGAGTTCTGGCTTGCAGCTGGACTAACGGAGATCACAGCAGGATGGTGATCTTTCCTGCTGACCGGCCCTCCTCCTTCGCCGTGTTAGCTCCGTGCTCGAAGAGTGCTGTGTCCAGGACAAGCACCAGAGCACTGCCCTCTGGGTGGAAAGGTGGCTGGGGGTGGAGGGCAGGGACTTTCTGCTGACACTGCCTCAGCCAGTAGGCACTGTAGATCTAGATAGCATCTCAGATTCCAGAGCCCTGCAGAAGCGTTGGGAATCCTAGGAATTCTTCTTTTCTTCTAAATTCGTTATTGAATCCAGTGCTTTCTGGTTATCAGATAGTTAAAAGGAACCATTTCTTCAAATGAACAGTCATCACCCATGCACCTCAACCAGTGTGCCTCGCTTGGTGTTGGTGCTGGACCGGGGATGGGAAGTGGACACTTTGTGAGACATGGCCTTTGCCTTCAAGGAGCTCCCTATCGATTAGGAATCTAAGACTTCCCGGAAGAAAACACTGGGAAGTAATGCAGCACAACATCACAGAGAATGCTTCTTTGGGTGTTTTGGAAGTTCTCCTAGTGGGAATAAATCTGGGCTGGGATAACCCAGGAAAACTTCAAGGAGGAGGCAGGGCATGGCCTGGAAAGGAAAGAGTGGCAGTCTGGATTGGCAGAGAAGCAGGGGAGAGGCCGTTCTGAGTACAGCGAGTCATGTTGTCATTGTCAAAGACCATTTGAAGGTCTTGTTTTAGGCATGGCTGGAAGACAGGATAAATTAGAGATGCAGTGTGTGTGTTTTCTAGGAGCACCCAACAGAGATGAGCATCAGGGTTGCAGGCGGAAATGTTCATGCTGTGAAATGCCTAAAATGATTAATCCATGTACGAAGGTTGAAGCGGAGCCTTCTGGGTATGACTTCATGATCAGGGCCTCTCTCTCTCCCAGATGTCCAAGAAGGAGGAGTGTCCTAGGCCAAGTTTGGTCAAGCCCAGTTCACTGGGTGAAGCACAGCTTACAACCACAGCACTTACGTTTAGAAGATCAAGCCCAGGTACAGGAATCCTTTTGTGGTCATTTTTTTTTTTTTTTTGAACATTCTTATTGTTGTCCCTTATAAATCTCAAAGAGTTATGGTCATCACTTGACTGCTATCAGCATTCTCCTTGCTAGCTTTTCCCAGGGATCCTAAAACTCAGGTCAGAAACTCTCACGCTTTTGTTTTGCAAGTTTTGTCCAGCTTCTCATAAGAATTATTTTTTTTTTTTTTGACAGGCAGAGTGGACAGTGAGAGAGAGAGACAGAGAGAAAGGTCTTCCTTTGCCGTTGGTTCACCCTCCAATGGCCGCCGCGGCCGGCGCGCTGCGGCCGGCGCACCGCGCTGATCCGATGGCAGGAGCCAGGAGCCAGGTGCTTTTCCTGGTCTCCCATGGGGTGCAGGGCCCAAGCACCTGGGCCATCCTCCACTGCACTCCCTGGCCACAGCAGAGGGCTGGCCTGGAAGAGGGGCAACCGGGTCAGAATCCGGCGCCCCGACCGGGACTAGAACCCGGTGTGCCGGCGCCGCAAGGCGGAGGATTAGCCTAGTGAGCCGCGGCGCCGGCCTTCTCATAAGAATTATTACTTGAGAAGTTAAAGGGAGCCTCCATCTTCCCAAAGAGGGGACTGAGAAGCCAGACCCCAACTCAAGGTGCTGACCCATGTCCCTGCAGTGAGATGCCTTAGGCAGCAAGGTTCCAGTCCTGCTCACTCCATGGGTCTCCCAGACTCGAGTGGACGTTTCACATCCTTCAGTAGTTCCTGGCATCCAGAAAACAGTAGAATAACAAAATCCAGAGGCTCAAAAACATTGTTGTTATAGTATACTCCCCAGAGCCCCCCAAGCCCCAGCACAAGTACTTGCTGCTGCCGATACCCAGACACAGGGAACAGGCCCCTTAGTGTGGCTCCATCATTCGTCCTGCCAGAATAAGACTTGTTCCTAGAAGTGTTCACATGCTTCAGCTGAGACAAGGGAATCAGCCTGAAAACAGCGAGCATCAAGCCCCCTTCAAGGAGGAGTTTACAATGTCACCGAGAGACATCGCTAAAACGCTGGATGAGAAATAAGCCAAGAAGCCCTCATTTCCTTCCAAATAGCCTCGAGATGCACAGCAGTTGCTCTGAAATGAATCATGCGTGGTTAACAACACCAAATGCCAACCATTAGCAGATGAAAAACAGAATTGAGGCCTGAGTGTTTGAGAGCAGAGCTCTTCGCGGTCGCTGCGAGAGCCTCCTCCTGCTCTGCAGTGTGAGAGCACAGACAGATCACTTCTGTCGCCTTGTGTGCCTGTGCACTAATGAAGTAATTTAAGAAGCAACAGTCATGTCGCAGCAATAGCATATGGAGAAGGGTGGGTGTCCTGTGTGGATCCTTAGGAAGTGGGGCTCCTGGCTCCTTGCAGCCCTCTAGTTCTGTCCCCATGGTCTTGCTGTGTGTCATTTCTGCGTTCGATAAAGAAGATTGTTTTTGGGAAATTCATGTTTGTGGCTCAGATCCTGCGTGGTCGGAATGGCCCATAATTCAATCATTTGCTGTTGTTGATGTCCCTGTGATTTGCCTTAAAAGAAAAGGATATTTACATTCATCTAACCTAATTGAGTGAGTTGTCTTTCAGGGCCAATTATTCTATTCTTTTATCCAATTGAAATTGCCCAGTGCTGACAGTTTCATTGATTTTCCTTATTACCTGGCTTTGTTGAAACGTTCACATTTTCACGATCAAGTGCCTCACCATCATTAATGGAGCCGCCAACACTGGGGCTTTTATCTTCCTCCTTTATTATAAACCTTTGCTGGGAGCTTGGGCAGGCAGGTGCCCATGTGCACCTGGTGGGAAGGAATGACTTTGAATTACCTATTTGGACTCCCTCCCATTCGTCCCCAGTTTCCTTCCTGGGAAGCATCCTTTATTTTATTTACGAGGCCCTGGGGGTGTAGACTTTCCTCTCAGGAAGCCGGGGCTGTGATGGAAGGAGGTGAGCAACAGACGCACGGTAGTGTGTTTTAGCCATTGGGCAGCTGTTGGGAGGACAGGGTTCAGTGGGCGCACTGGGGAGACTCCTTCCATTGGAGGCTCCTCTTTGAGTGGGCCACCATTAACACTTCCACAGGATTGCTTTACATCTGCGCGAAAGCCCCTAAATGCTGGGAATGACAGGCGTCCTCTTTCTTGAGTCGAGGAAAAATCCAAACAGAAGATAAAATAAACAGGGGCTAGGAATTGATTTACCCGAACTTGAACTTTTCAAGGATATGTGTGATGTATACACATTCATTCATTCGTTCGTTCATACAGCTGTTGGGTGCCTGCTGTACACTGGTTACTCTACTCAGGGGTGAGGGCACAGCCCTAAACAGCATACACAGAAATCCTTGCCCAGGTGGGGTGTGCATTCCAGTGAATATGTGTACGTATGTGCACCTGTGCATGCATGGGCCTCAGCTTTCTCTGCAGTGGCCCATTGCATGCTGGGAACAGGGGTTGTCTCTGGGGAAGGGGGAGTTGGGGAATAAAGGAGTGTGCTTCTCGAGTCTGTAATTTTGTTTCTCTTTCCCATGTACATATGTGTATGAGCTTAAGAATTACTTAGAAATTTGAAAAAAGAAAATGCTTAGGAATTAGGTGGAAATGTGACCATTCCCATAGGGACAGTGACTTCAGGAACAAAAGTTAGAACAGAAAACCCTGTCTGAATCCACAGAACCGATCATCTAATGGCAGGAAGCTCCAGAATCGTGCTCTCCACTCATTGATTGCTCCACAGACCCCTCCAGTACGTACTTGCAGAAACTGAAATTAGGGATTTCCTTGGACTGCACCTGTCCCTTTGGACCGCATGTTCCCGACTTGGAGAGGAGGGTGTGATGCGTGGGACCACTCCCCAGAGTGGGTCGTGAGAGATACCCTCGGTGCAGTAACTCCATGGAGCACCTCACCTCTGCTTGCACCCTGCACAGTCCCACTGTGGCATGCTAGCGGCAGCACTGGCCCAAGCTTGGTCATCTCCACAGACCAAGCTTTGGCACCTTCTGCCCAGCTAAGTAGGGCAAGCGGCTGCCAGTGAATCACACCTGCTTTCCAGGCTTTCATGTTTGTTTCCTGACATTGAAAATAACAGTGATGGGCTGGCACCGTGGCTCACTTGGCTAATCCTCCACCTGCGGTGCCGGTACCCCGGGTTCTAGTCCCGGTTGGGGCGCCGGATTCTGTCCTGGTTGCCCCTCTTCCAGTCCAGCTCTCTGCTGTGGCCCGGGAAGGCAGTGGAGGATGGCCCAAGTGCTTGGGCCCTGCACCCGCATGGGAGACCAGGAGGAAGCACCTGGCTCCTGGCTTCGGATCGGTGCAGTGCACCGGCCATAGCGGCCATTTGGGGGGTGAACCAACGGAAGGAAGACCTTTCTCTCTCTCTCTCTCACTGTCTAATTCTGCCTGTCAAAAAAAAGAAAAGAACAGTGATGGTCTTAGAGGGGGAGACGCTGTCTGTCAGAGCATCTCACCACCATTCCTAGCAGCCCACTAGGAGGGCTGAACCCAGGGCGACTGCAGTCCCCTTTCGGGCGTGCCACTGCATATCCCTGGAACCTGCATCTGTGTTCCGGCTCCTCATTAGTTCACTCCTTGGTTGACCCATTCATTCAGCAAGCATACCGGGAGCTTCTGGTCGGCCAGGCCCCATGCCGAGGATGATGAAGACAGGGCCCATGCCCTCTGGGAGCTCCCCAGTAGGAGACATCCAGTCACGGGTCACGTGCTGTGCATGCGCCCTGGTGGCCTAGTCTGTATGCAGAGAGGGGATGGCAGTAAGGGCTCCATCTAGCTCTCTAGTTCTGGGTCAAAACCAAGAGAAGTTTGCACATAGCTGGGAAGGGTGAAGTGGGAGGGAACCTTTTCCAAGGCAGATCTCTGGACAGAGACGCATTTGTCTCAGCCCAGCTGGAGCTGCCAGGTGTGTTCACCACCGCTGTCCCACGTGTTGGGAGAGGGAGACTTCACCCTGGAATCCTGTGCAAATGCAGATTCTGACACCGTGGGCCTGTGCAGGAGCCTGAGGGGCTGGGCTGCTACCCAGCCCCCAGAAGATGCCCGAGCTGCCGGTCTTTAGCCCACGCTTGGAGTCGTGTGGGACTGACCGTAGGACCCGAGATTTTCCCTCTGAGCCGTGCTGAGCAGGCCGCCGTTTCTGTTGGATGGAGAAGTATGAGGGCACTCTGGCTTCTGTCTTCCCGAATCCTCATCACTGAGTTCTTAGAGTCGGGACTTCTGACTCCTTCTCCGGTTAAACTCTTCCCCCTCGGCTTGCCCTTTCTGCCAGGGAAGGGTGTCGAGAAGGTACTCAGCATTAACAGGGAGGCTGGGCAGTGCCCAGGCTGTGGTCAGCCCTGGCTTCCATTGTCCTCACGAGGTAAAAATGGACGGCATCGGTGTTCTTCCGAGATGAGCACAAGAACCAATTTATACCAGGAAGACAGAACACTAAGTAACCCTTCTAAAAGCAGCCAGTCAGGATATTGGATTTTTTTCTTTTTGGTTTTGTATTTGTTTTTCTATAAATACCCTGAAGTATTGAGTGGTGCTTGAATTTGATCCTGCTGTGCTAATTTTCTCCTGGTTCCTGGGGCTTTAATTAAAATCACCCACCTAGGGACATTGCGAGAACTTACCTCTACGTGATCTTTCTCTGAGACAGGAACTTGCACCTGCTTTATATGGAGGGGGAATGCAGGGAGAGAATTCTGGATTAAGTGCTGTGTACACCGTAGGGGCATAATTTTTACTTGTTGGATAAATGAATGCATGACTAAATGAAAATAACAGGAACAAGTGTCACTTTCCAAGCAAACTATTGAGATAAACAAGGTGTTTGGACCGGCTTTGCTTTGGATAACTGGCTGTTTCATATTCCAGGGTACAGTTACGTGGGTGGGCGTGGGCCTGAATGTTTAAGCTTTCTGTGCTGGGTACTTATTAGGGGCTTTCTGAGGCCACCGCAGTGCCTCTACACATGCCACAACCCCACTTAGAATACCCTGTCTCCTCCCTGTGCATTCAGCTACTTCTCTATTCGTTTAAGGTTTGATTTTTACTTTGCTTCCTCCAGAGAGCCTTCCCACGCTGGTCCACCCCACCTGCACCCCCTGCCTCGCGACACTGGATTTGCCCCCGTGGGCCTCTTTGCCTTTCTATAACCGTGTCCTCATATGTTTGTATCACGTCCATAGCTAGAGTCCAGCTTGTGCCCTGCTGTCCTTTTAAATCACAGCCATTCAAGTACAGAAGTTTCTGTAACAAGGGCCCAGAGCTTAGAGCCAGCCCTAGGCAGGGAGGCTCCTGGCTAGTCTCCTGATTTGACAGGGCAGAGCTTAGAGTTTCAGTCTGTCTTTGTGACTACATGAAACCAGTAGGGGAGCAGGGGCTCTCTTTGTGCTTGCAGCCACGCAGTTGAGTGGGGAACTACACGTGCCGTCAGACCACCACGACCCAGCATGGAACAGGCTACCTCTAGGGACCAAGGTGAAGTCTCTGGGAGCCTGCTAGTGCACAGCCCTGTCTCTAGTGCTGGGCACGAAGCCCTGGATGAGTTACACTGAAATCAGCATTAAGCGGCCCTTTTATAGAAACCAGCAGCTTGGATTCTGTTCCTGGCCCTGGTACTAACCGGTCCACGGAGGGTGAACAAATCGCTGGGTGATTCTGGCCCTCAGCTGGCTTGCGCTGACAGCATTCATGGGCTTAGTTCAGCACACGCTCAGGATTTTCAGTGCTGAGATTGAAGACTTGCTGAAAATAGGTGGGTAAAACTTCTCAATCTCGCTACACTTAGTGCCAGGGAGTCAGACCTGCTGCTTCTTGGCCAGAGAACAGGAGGAGCCTTGGAGTGGGTATGACCTGGTGACTATCTGTTAGAACAGAGTGCAACTAAGGGGTGTGTGTGTGTGTGCGCATGTACACGCTTATTCTGTAGTTTCTTAGGGCCACTTTAGGACCAAAGGGATGACAGAGAGTTACAGCAAGCAGATTTACGCTAGCGTAGTATGTGGGAAAATCCTTGAACAGGCAGACCTTGCCAGCAGTTCAGTATGCTTGAACAGAAAGTAGGGAATGCGTCATTTCTGGAGGTATTCAAGTAGAGACTGAATGAGCATTTCAAACTATGGTAGAAAAGATTCATATATTAGCCAGAGGGCTGGATTGGATAATTGCAGTGATTTTTCTGATTTTAATCTACAAGTGATTTCATTCTTCTCAAGGTTTCATAAGATCTGAGTGTTTGTAATAAATGACTTCCATAAAAATTATATAAATGGAAACTTAGAAGGCAACTATTTATTTTATTAATAAAAAAAATCCAGGGGCAGCACTGTAAAAAGGTGGGGAAATGGAATGTATGAAATAAAAGGAAAAGGGAATAAATAGGACCTTAGCCTCTATTTATAGACTACTTCAACAAGGGTAATTCAAAAGTTCATGGAAAATGCAATTAAAAGATTTTTATAATATGTGTTTTCCATGAAATTTTATAATATCATATTTCTTGAAAATGTAGGCAAAAATGGAAATCTGAAAACCTGAATCTTGCTACTCTTAGCATAGCAGGTAAGCTGCCGCCTACAGCACTGGCATCCTATATGGTTCGAGTCCTAGCTGCTCTGCTTCTGATCCAGCTCCCTGCTGATGGCCTGGGAAAAGCAGAAAATGGCCCAAGTGCTTGGGCCCCTGCCACCCATATGGGAGACCTGGATGAAGCTCCTGGCTCCTGGTTTCAGCCTGGCCCAGCCCTGACTGTTGTGGTCATTTGGGAAGTGAACCCGCAGATGGAACATCTCTCTCTTTCTCTGTATCTCCATCTCTCTTTAACTCTGCTTTCAAATAAATAAAATAAATCTTTAAAAACTTGACTCTTGGGGCAAGCATGTGTCCTAGCACTTAAGACAAATCACATCCAATTGGAGATCCTGGGTTCAATTCCTGACGTTGATTCCTGACTGCAGCTTTCTGCCACTGCAGACCCTGGGATGCCATGGTGATGGCTTAAGCTGGGTTCCTGCTTTTCACATCGATTCCCAGCTACTTGTTCCCAGACAAAGATCTTGGCCAGGCAATGACCCGGCCCTGGCCATTGGGTGCAACTGGATTCCCCACCTCCACCCCTCACTCTCTCTGCTTCTCAAATAAAATCAACAACAACAAATCTGAATCATGGTTCTAAAGGGATAGGGAAGCCATTTGTTTGAATGGACACTTAATTGTGTGAGCTCCTCCTCTGAAGTCTTTGTATTAAGTGAAAAAATGTCTTGTTGCATCAGTATTCACTCCTTAATTTCCCTCTCATGTGGCTATGCGTGTGGAGCTTGCTTAAAGAGCAGTCCCATGACCAGTTCACCCATATACAGTAAATTTAAAATAATTACAGATCATTAAAACTACTGTAGTATAACATCCTTAACCACTGGTCTGACAAAGATGTCAAACAAAGTTACAAAACTGTATTTGCAGCAGTACTGATATACACACAGACATTTCTTCCTATTTTTTCCTTTCTTTTTGCTTTTTACTTGTTAAACTTCTTATTTGGTGAAGTATTAAGTCTTTTTACTATAATGTAATTTTAAGATACATTATCTTGAAAACTAGAAGAAAGAGAAAAGGAAAGAGGGTGGGAGGAAGAGAGGGGAAGAGAGGGAATATCATTATGTTCTTAGAATTCTATCTGCAAATCACACTGAATCTGTTAAAAACTAATAAAAAATTAAAATAAGAATATTTTTTAAAAAGAGTGGCCCAGTGGAGTCAATCTATGAACAGGTCCCTTTGGAAGAAAGGAAGATGGCAACAAAAGCCCCCAATTTGATAGGAACAGCCTTTGCTCGTGCTTGTTCCTGTGGGCTGTGAGGTAGGGATTTTCTCCATCAACTTAGGAAAGTGTTGCGTGGCAGCCACAGAACTGGGAAGGGATGGAAATTTCTTTGGGAAGGGTTGAATTCACCTCAACACTAGAAGGGGTTCCCTTTTGTATAGAAACTTTCTCACTGTGGTGGGTGATGTTTTGTATAAATAGACTGGACAATTTATTGCCTGTATGCAGTGCAGCCCCAGTGAGGCAGCTGGACCTCCCCGTGACATTGGCCTGCCTTCCATCTAACGTTGGCTGTTTTGCCTTCAGAGCTCTTAAAGCTCACAAAAAACGTGAACCCTTCCTTCCTCCAGAACAAGCAAACAAAAGCCAAAGGCAGAAAGGCCAAATCTTATAAAGCTAGATGGAAGGCTTTCTTTTTTAAAGCAAATTATGGGGCTGGCGTTTTGGCTCAACGGGTTAAAGCCCTGGCCTGAAGCACCGGCATCCTATATGCTGGTTCTAGTCCTGGCTGCTCCACATCCAATCCAGCTCTCTGCTGTGGTTGGGAAAGCAGTAGAAGATGGCCCAAGTCTTTGGGCCCCCGCACCCACATGGGAAACCTGGATGAAGCTTCTGGCTCCTGACTTTGGATCGGCTCAGCTCCAGCCGTTGTGGCCATCTGGGGAGTGAACCAGCTCATGGAAGACCTCTCTCTCTGTCTCTACCTGTCTCTGTAACTCTATCAAATAAAAAAAAATGAGTCTTAAAGCAGTGTTTATCTTTAAAAAATCAAATTATTTATTTTGAAAGTCGGATTTACAGAGAGAGAGGGAAAGACAGAGAGAGACGTATCTTCCATTTGCTGCTTCATTCTCCAGATGGCCACAGTGGCCAGTGCTGGGCCAGGCTGAAGCCAGGAGCAAGATCCAGGTCTCCCACGTGGATGGCAGGGGCCCAAGTACATGGGCCATCTTCCACTGCTTGTTCTAGGCCATAGGCAGGGAGCTGGATCAGAAGAGAAGTAGCCAGGACATGAACCGGTGCCCATATGGGATGTCAGCATAGCAGGCGGCGGCTTTGCCGGCTACGCCACAGTGCCAGCCCCTGGCAGGCTTTCTCGAGTCTTGTGTTTGAAGCATGAATAGCCAGGCTTGGTTAGTTCCCCAAGTTTGCATCTGGTGCTTCCTCAAAAGGCAACTGAAAGTCCTAGGGATGAAAGTCGAATGACTGAGTTAAACATTACCATGCGGGACTTGGTGACCATAGAACTAAAATGTTTTATAAAATCTTCTCATTACGTCCCATTTTTTGGACACACTCTGTGGCAACATGTCCAGAATTTTGTTCTTTTGAACTTTTTATGGACTTATTAAATTTTCAGTTGGTCGTCTGGGTGGCCTGTCAACCTGCTCTAGAGCTGGGAAGGTTGCAGGGAGACTGCAGATGGATGCTTTGCTGCATCGGCCTCTCTCCTCTCATCCTGCTTTCTTAAGCCATTGCTCTGATTGTTTTTATAGGGTGGGAGGCCATAATGTATTTAAATGCTTGCACAACTTCTTTCAAGTCCAAGTTCTGTCCACGCAAGGACCGTGTCTCCTTTGATCTCTGCCGCACCTCCAAGGCCTGAGCCGGTGCCAAGACCCAGAGGCACTTAGGAATTATTTGGGAAACGAATCAGGGTGGCGAGGAGTGACTGTGGCTCATGGCGAAGCGGTGGCAGGGCACAGCTGCCTGGCAGGCAGGCAGGCAGGCGGCACCCCGGTGCAGCGTTCTTGCTAGCTGGTGGCAGAGCATCCGTGTTTGGCCTGTGTGGTGTTTGAGGGCTCCATGGTCGAAAGTCAAGAACTGCCTGTAATAGGTGGGTTTGGGGTGACCGGGGCTGCTGGCAGGGCGGCCGCAGCTTGGCAGAGAGGCTTCACCTGCTTAATTACAGAGGTCCCTCCCGCTGCCTGACCTCTCCCTGCCTGTAATTACGGCTCCTTGTGGCCACTTCAGTGACGGGCCAACTAGAAACACCTAGCTTGCCCAGAGAAGGACCTGTTTTGCTTTTATTTTTAATTTTTAAAAACAGAAATCAAACCAAAGCCAAGGGCTTTAGCGTTCGCTTCCTTTACTGTGGGAGGCCTTTGCCAGGCTTTTTTTTTCCTTATAAAATGAACAAATGATCAGTTCTTTATTTGACTTTAGGGAAAAAAAATACCCTCTGTGATTTGTTTCCCTTCAGTCTGTCCTTTGAGCTTAATTTAAATCAGCCTTATCCTCTGTCCCACTACGTTGGTTCTGGAATTCTATGTTGGGTCAGGTGCCCTGCCATCCGGGACCCCGTGAGGATTTTGTCTCCAACCTTTCTCCCCAAAAGGTAGCAACTATCTTGGACTTTGTATTAAGCATCTTCATGCATTTCTTTATGGTTTTACTGCAGTTAACACTAGCAAAGTAGGGTGCTGTGCCTGATGACTGCCTTTGGAAGGGAAGCGCCCTGCAGGTGCGTAATCCACATTAGCAGGCTGCATCTGCCCTCCGTTTTTATATACAGTACACTTGCTGCATTTTTCTTTGTTATTGGAGCTGATTTTGTAAATTACTTGGTACCTTATGAAATTAGTGTTTGTTTACTTATTATCTGTGGCCCCTTTGGAATGTAAGCTCTTTGGGACAAGAGTTTTATCTGCCTTGTTTATCCTTGGTTTCCTAGCAATGTGGAGTGGTGCCTGGTATAGCGTAGTCTGTCCAGAGACTCACTGCATCAGTGGTGTGAGTGAGTTGTGTGACCATTTGCCGTGTAATCACCCAAATGCTGCTTCTAAGGGTTGCTCTTGAAGACTTACGTAGAGTACTGTGGAGTGTATCTCTGGCCTTTTCTTTCCAGCCTGGGTGGGTGGAGCAAGAGGAAGGGACTTGGGAGCAGAGAGCTCAGTTTTTAGACTTTTTAGAGGGGTTGGCCTCCTGGAGGGTGGGTTCCTAGGGGGAGACCACATTTTCCCAGGCAATTTTCTTTGCCCTTCTCTATGGTCGCTGTCAAGTTTGCTGCATTTTCAGACCCTGTTGGCTTTTGCTTTGTTGCTATAGAAACCAGAACTGATAGTTTCAGGGAACTGTGTGTGCATGTGAGTACCAGGGAGGGAAGTAATGGAGGTGGTGGCCATGGCCGTGGCTGTACACGGAGTGAGGACGGTGGGAGATGGTCGCTGTGGAAGTCTCTGAAGGACCTGCACGTTCAGGCGGTTGCTCTCTTGAGAGCGGGTTTGATTTCTCATGGGGCACAGTTGGGGAACAGGCATCCCTTTGTAGCTCTGCACGGCGCTACCCTGGAACATCCGGAGAACCTCGGCTCCTCCCCGTGCCAAAGCTGCTGTGCCCTGGAGACAGAGGTCAATGACCTCTTCCTGGTGGCTCCTGAGCCTGTGTCCCGACAAGTGCTTTTCCGGGAATCAGTGGGCAAGGCGGAGTTCAGATGGTCCTGTGCTGTTACAGTCACACTTTCACTTTTGATAAAAGGATGGGGGTAGAGAAAGGGCCGCAGCAGAGAGAGCAACGAGGATTTTGCTTTTCAGGAAATCAGAACTTCAGTGGGGAGCCCTGCTTCTTATTGGGAAAACAGCAGGCCGAGCCATGGCCTGTTGTTAGCTGCTCCTTCCTGGTGTTAGGGTTGGGTGGGCGTGAGGCTAGAGATGAGTTTGGTTCTAACCTCCACTGGCAACCCTGGTGAGCCCTGGGAGAGTGTTCTGCAGAGGTAGAGGTGTGTGGTGATAGTTAGGTACATAATTTAGAACACGCTGGGTGGTGCTGAACACAGTGAAAAGCACTTATGATGTAAGATAGATTGGGGTAAGTATGCTCTGTAACTACCTGTTCTGCAGGAATGTTTATAACCTGTGTGTGTGGCTGCACATTTAACATTCATCATATGTGTAAGTATGCAGTTACACACACATGCACCCACACTAGGAAACATATCAAGTAGAAATGCCCTGAATCCATGCCTCTTTGTACTTGGGGCCAGATTTCCAAGACAAGCTTATCTCCACTGTCACTGTTATTCTTACCTCCTCATTTTTTAAAAAAAAATTTATTTCACAGAGATTCAGAAAGAGAGAAAGAGAGAGAGAGACCGATCGATCTTCTATCTATTATTTCACTCCCCAAATGGCCACAACAGCTAGGGCTGGGTCAGGCTGGAGCCAGGAGTCAGGAGCTCCTTGTGGGTCTCCCACGTGGGCCACCTTCTGCTGTTTTCTCAGGCACATTAGCAGGGATCTGGATTGGAAGTGGAGCAGCCAGGACTTGAACCGGCGCCCATATAGGATGCTGGCACTGCAGGCAGAGGCTTAACCTTCTATGCCACAGTACCGGCTCCAGTTCTTACCTCTTTCTTACACACTGTTGTTACTCAGTAAATGCCATTGGTACTGTTGGTGACAATGACACTGGGGTTTCTCTTGACCCAAACATTCTGCTGCAGGTTCACCCCGCTGGTGGTGAATCTGTCCATGTACTGCAAAGGCAAACTGCTGTTTGTAAAAAGACAAATATAAGAAACAAGCTAAAGGGTGTGTTCTGCCTTCCTATAATGGAACAATCAACAACCAGTGTAGGTTTTTAAGCTTATTTTTATGCCTTACTGAGGAGAGATGTCCAAAATAACTAAGTAAGAAATGTAAGTTAGAGTAGTATGTCTACTGCAATCCCATTTGTGAAAAGAAAAAAGGATACACACGCGCACACCCAGAGACTCCGCGTGTGTGCACACAGACGGTTGTACGTCTGGAAAGTGGGAAGAAGGACCAAGGGGCTTTCGTTTCATTTTCCGTTCAGCTGATGGTGTTGCCTTGAACGTGTA
Source organism: Oryctolagus cuniculus (assembly GCF_051225735.1). Taxonomy (NCBI): domain Eukaryota; kingdom Metazoa; phylum Chordata; class Mammalia; order Lagomorpha; family Leporidae; genus Oryctolagus; species Oryctolagus cuniculus. Next base: position 162,023,153 of record NC_142868.1, on the reverse strand, counting down.
TTTACTTCATGTTTCTTACTTGGAATTCCTGGTTGTGCTGCTTCCTGCTGTGCCATGACTACCTCCCCTTCCCCGCAGCACACAGCTCCTCCTCCTCGGGCCTCACCCCTCCCCAGTGCAGCGTGGCCTCCTTCCCTGCACGCACGCACACATGGCTGAGCGGCAGGGTTGTTCCACGTCCCAGCCCCTGAGCAGCTGTCCCGAGAGAAGCCGTGCACCTGGAAGTGTGCGCCATCACCAGCCTGTGGCCTCTGAAGGGTAGGTGTCTCAGTGCCAGCTCTCCCAGCTTCCCGTGTCCCTGGAGCTGGCCTCTGAGCCTCTGGCCTCCACTTCTCATAGCCCAAAGGCTGCGTCACTGGGACATCTCTTGACAGGTTACCCCACGCATGACAGGGACGGGGTTGTCACATTTGGGGGCTTGGGGACTGCTGGGACTCAGCACAGGCAGCTTAGTACAGAGTCAGCCCTGTCCTGCCCCCAGGCTGTGCGTAGTGCAAATGCGGGCACACATGGGCGCTCCGTCATTCCCGCTGCTGCCTGACGGCTTGGCAGGGGTTGTGTTCGCACTGCCAATGCAGCCAGCCTCCTGCCTCAGATCAGAGCACTCTGGCCGAGAACCCCAGGGGAAGACAGCCCTTCCTGGCCACTTTTCTTTTCTCTGGTGTGTGCATGCTGCACCACCCCTACAGCTGGGGCCAGTGCATGTGGCTGGAGGGCGTTGGTGGCGGGGAGAGGAGGCGGCTACACCTGAAGTTGGCCCTGTTACTGTGGGTCTGCTGCCCTTGTTTTTCAGCACATGAGGGGAGCGCAGAGAAAGCTCCCCTCACCTCGGCTGTTCCCCAGGTGCTGGAACTTTGAAGGCCAAAGCAGCATATGGGGGGGTGCATCTCCTAAACTCCCTCGGTGGCACCAGTAGAACAGCCCTTCCTACAGTCACTGTTGGTAGAGGAGAAAGCTGAGGTTCTGCGTGCGCACTGGCTGGAGAGAAAGCCAGCATCAGCCCAGGGGCCCGAGAGCTGCCACCATGAGAGTCAGAATCTCTTCCCTGCCTGCTCTTCAGCGTCAGACCCTTGGCCTAGGGGCCCTGAGCCCTCGGACTCTGCGGAGAGTTCTCTCTCTTTTTGCCACTTTCATGGAGGGAGGCTCATAGCTTTGCTTCCGTTCTCAGAAGAATTCAAGACCTCAAGGAACCTACGAGCAACTGCTTGGCTGCGACCACGCCACCCTCCTGTAACCTTTCTTCTTGTCCCCTTCCTGGAAATGAAGTGCTTGCCACAACAGACTGTCCTAAGCAAGCGTTTTTCACTTGCAGGACATGTAGAACATGGTGGTGGAAGTTGCTCTAAGCTGTAAACTCAGGTGTCTTCTCGCGGAGAAGGTGCTGAGCCTAAGTGTCGCCTGCTTTGGATGCGTTGAGATTGGCGCGTGTTCTTCCAAGGAGTGTGAGGGTGGAGGGTTTGTGCCTGCCGCGGAGGAGCCCAGTCCAGCCTTGCCTTCTTTCTTCTGTTCCTCCCCACCGTCTCCGTGCGTTCTAAAGAGATGTCTTGTTTTAGGAATGCTTGTTTGCATGGGAACCTGACACTGGCTTCAGCTTCTCTTTGGTAGCCAAGGGCTTGTTTTTCTGGCCATCGCCCGCTGCGGGGGCAGTCTGGAGCTGGGTTCCAGGCTGCAGAGCGGTGGGTCTCAAACCCGAGCCGTGCATCAGGCTCACCTGGAGGCCGGTTCAGCTACAGCTTGGTGGGCCACTCTCCCAGGCTGTGCTTCTGGAGGTCTGGGCTGAGGCCAGGACCGTGGGTCCCGAACAGTGTCCCAAGTAATCACAACTCTGGGCAGGAGACCAGCCTTGGAGAAGCCCTGTTCTCAGGTTTGTCCAACGTTTATGTGCAGTTAAGTCACCTGGGAGACCTTGTTCACATGCAGATTCTGAATCAGGAACTCTAGAGTGGGCTCCGAGAGCCTCTTCCGGAACCAGCTCCCAGGCGAGGCCAGCTCTGCTGCTCAGTGAAACGTGCTTCATGGAAAACAAAACCCTAAAAGCTGGGGTTTTCAACCCTGGCTACTCAGCTGACTCACAATCAGGGGTTTGTGGCAAAATGAGGAGGCGGAGAAAAAGCAGGCAGCCAATCAGAATCTCTGGGGGTGGAGCCTGGCTGTAGATCTAGCTCCCCAGTTAGTGGGAGTGTAGTTGAGCTGAGTGCACGGGTGAGACAGAGAGTCTGGGTTTTGAGGTTGTGAGGTTGCCAAAGTCTGCCCTCTATGTAGATGGAGTGTTACATGATTGACTACATGATGGACTGGGGGTGTGGTTTGAATGGGTCTCCTCCACAATTCTCTTGTTGCCAGTGACATGGCATCAAGTTGGGGGGAGGGAGAGCCTTAGGAGGTGGTGAGGCCAAGAGGGCTCCTCCGTGGGGAGGGCGGGGATGAAGGCCTTTATGAAAGAGGCTTCCTGCAGCCCTGCCTGCCCGTCCAGAACACAGCAGCACCTCCTGCCCCCAGAGGTGCCACCTTGGAAGCAGAGAGCAGCCCTCGCCAGGCCCCCGGGCCTGTCTGTCTCCAGAGCCAGTCTCAGGTACGTTGTTTTCGTAGCACAGGGGGCTGACAGCGGCCATTGATTCCGCTGCAGTCTCCCGTTTGACTCATTTGGGAAGCTTTGGAAGACAGGGGTGAAGCAGTATGTCTGGGCCGAGCTTCCCAGCGGGGTGCAGGGCCGTGCTGTCCCCTGCGCAGCTGCTGAGCACCCGCAGCCGCTGAAACATAGACAAACGGTTTAAATGCTGAAAATGTAGCCCCCCCCCCCCCCGACATCCGTCGCTCTCGGTCCCGTGTGGTCAGAGGCTACTGTAGACTCCCACCGTGGCAGAACGTGCTTCCGGACGGCACTGGTGTATGGAATGCACTTGTCTCCTGATGTGGGTCCTTAGGGGTTTATTGTCCTGTTTATTGTCTACTTTCTAGATCTTTACACTTGTCTATGGTAAGACGTTTTAAAAAGTTGCCCAGGACTCCTCTCAGTTCAGCCCGAGTCTATCAGATGCAGCCCAGGTACCCACATGGGTCTGGCAGCTCCCCATGTGTTGACCATGGTTGTGGCTCCGGGGCCAGTTGAATGGGTGTGTTAGGAACCAGCCGCAGCTGTGCTCCTGCCCCCGGAGGTGGGGTCTTCTCTCCAGTGCTCCGTGCTTGTGTTTCCCTCGTGTGGTTAGTGAGGACGAGGCACCTGCCCTGCCTTCCTCCCACACGGGCCAGTGAAATCCGAGAGAAGAGGAAAGGAGGCTTGAACAAGCTCACCTGGAGCTCACTGCGTGCAGAGCTCAGGGGCTGTCACCGTTCCTTGTGCAAGGCACGAGGGTGAGGCTGCCAGCATCAGCTCCCAGAAATACAGCAGGTGCAGTGCGTCCGAACTGGAGGTAAACTGTGTAATTTTTAGCATAAGTTATGTTCCACACAGCAGCTGGGACTTGCATAGAGTAGAAACTTATTTTCTTTAGCAACCTGGACTCGAGGCCTTTTCCCCGCTGTGGAGGCCCTGAGCTCGCTTTCTCGTCTTTCTTTTCTACAGCTGCAGATCCAGGGGTTCCTTTCGTAGGGGGGATTTCACGGGGAGCCATTGTTGGGAGGGAGAGCAGATCAGAGAGTTGGAGACTTAGCTTTTCTGATGCAGTGCAGGACAAGCTTCCCACGTCGCCAGATCTTTGGTTTGTTTCCTCACAGGTTTGGAGTTTTCCTTTGTATAGACCTGGCACATTTTCCATGAGGTGTGTGTGTTGTTGTGTCTTTTGGTGCTAATGTGCTTTTAATTTCAAAACTCAATTGAATATGAGGGCACTTCCAAAGAGGTTGGGCAAAGTGGAATTTTTTTTTTTGTGCAAAAACTTCAAAGTCCATGTATAAATTCTGCATAATATGCGTCTTACCTGAACTTTTTGGAGACCCCTCACATAGGCGAGCAACCTACTCCTATTGCCTGACAGGGACTGATGAAGCCGAGCCATCCACCTTCCCTCCACCTCCCAGCCTCTGTGGGACAGCCCCTCGGGGGACCCTGCACATCTCCCCAGCCACAGGAAGGCCACTTGGTAAAGAAAACAAAAATCCTCTCTGTGGTAGTGTCCCTCCCTAGAACCAGGTGGCCCAGTGGATCCACGTGGCTGCAGCTTTGTAAGGACATTGGCTGCCCCGCTTCCCCCTGGAGCCGTGGTTCTCAGTCCTGCTTCAGACAGGAATTACCAGGACGCTTTACAAAGCACTGAGACCTGGCTGGTGTGGGCTGTGTGCAGGGCAGGTGCGGTTTTTAAAGTTCCTCAGGTGATTCTGGGGCTCAGCCTGGCTCATGGTCATCTGCTGAACAGCCCCAAACTCCCGAATTTCTTTTCCTGTCCAGAAACAAAGCTCTTTTCGGGACACTTTGTCCATCTGCGGTGATGAAGCCCGAAAGGGGCCCCACATAGGTGACCTTCCACGTGGTTGTGGGGGTTGCTAGATGAGCCCCCCGAGCTGTTCTTTTCCTCTGAAGTGTGTGCATTTTGAATAGTGGATGGAATACTCTATAGCGTGACCCGATGAAAAGAAGTGCTCACTTGGTGTGCAAGGTGCACCTGGTTTCCTTGACCTGGAAGGCTCTTTATGATGTGGGGAAAAAATCCATTTGGCAGCTGGGTTTCAGAGCTGGTGGAAATGTTTGACAGACACTTTCAAGAATATCTGGCCAACTACTTCAAATATAAAAATCGATAATTGAACACTAATGACTCAGATTCGCTAACAGCTGTGGAGAGACACGGCATGTGCTAAATGTTAGCTGTCATTGTTGTCACTGGTGTCAGTGTTGCTATACATTCCAGCCACGTCCTTCATGGGTGAGGAGGACATCCAAAGCTTCATGTTCTGTGTCGTCTTTGGAGTTACTACTGATAACACTAATAAATGCTAATACCAGGAAAGTCTCAAAATGCCACGAATGATGAAAAAGTCACAAGACCTACCACTTAGTTCGCTCCTCTTGTGTGCCAGGCCCTGGGCTGAGCCTTTTGCACAGGCTGCCGGATGGGTTTTCTCTATAACAGCACTAGGTCAGGCAGGGACAATGCTTCTTTCCATTGCCCTAAGCAGAGATTGTGTTGCCTGATGGAGCGTACCTGGTAAGCTTGCTTCAGCGCCTCACCTGGGTAGTCCCTCCCCAGGGCCCTGGACTTGTCCTTTGGGGGAACTCTGTGACTGTGGGTGACCTGGCCTGTAACAGGAGGCACTCGGAGTAGCGGTTCCCATGGTGCTCACTTCAGCTGTGTCTGGATTCCTTGTCCCTTGAAGAGCCTCCATCTCCACTGACTTGGTGGGCGACCAGGTTGCTAGGGTGTGACTCTGGAGGTGCCTGGATGAAGGGGGACCCAGGGGAAGTGGTCTGACCAACTCTGGAAAGGAAGGCGTCTGGGCCGAGTCAGGTGTTAGCATCACGTCCCAGTACTTGAATGATCTGGGGACGCTGACCTGTTTGAAAAGTAGAATTGGAGAGAAGAACACTTATCCTTAGTCCTCGGTTACATATTTAACATCAGCCGTTTGATTTGGGCCTTTACGCGAGACTGTTTAATAAAAAGCATGTTATGGTTTTTCGCTGTCCTATTTCACCAGACATGTGGAGAACAATCCCCGACCTGTCGTCTCTTGGAAAGCATTTTGGCAGTGAGGAGGCGGGGAGCCCGTGGTGAGACGTGGAATGGAAATTGCGTGCTGTTCAGCTGCGGTTTCTCTTGGTTGCTTCAGCAGTGGCCCCTTGTCAGGTTTCTTTAGCTGCTCTAAGCCTTGCTTTCCCTGTCTGTGGGCAGGGTTGAGAGTTCTGTCCTTGGCTCCACCTGTTGACAGGTGGAGGTCACAGTGAGCACTCAGTGACGACAGGGACCTTGGACCCGTGAGGCTTTAAACCCCAGTGGGGCCAGAGGCATGGGGGGTGGAGTGGGAGAAACAGGATGCCCAGAAGGTGGTGCGTGAATGCCTGTCTCCACCCCTCCCCAGCAGCCTTGGGCCAGCGGCAGGGCCTGGTTGTCAGGGCTACTGGGAGGGGGCTTGTCAAGGCCCCTCCCCCAGGGACCTTGGCCTTGGCCCTGCTCCCTCTCCAGAGGAGCTTCAGTTGGGCAAGGTGCTGGTTTTGAGATCACTGCATGCCCTCCCTGCGGGGACAAAGGGAAGATGGATCAGGGCTGGGCGTGCGGTGCAGGGGGACCCACGGCCTTTGTCCAGAGGGCATTTACATGGATGGAGCTTTGAACTGCTGGAGATCAAGTGCTCCGGGAAAGCTGTGGTTTCATCATCCGGCACCGAGGAGAAAACGCCCAACAATGGCTTCATTGTCCTGTGCTTCTGCTTTGGGTAGAAATCCCAGCTTGATTTCTGAGCAGCAAGAGTGATGAGGACATTCAGGGGAGGAACAGGTGGTTTTTTTTTTTTTCCTCCCCAGACTCCTTGAGAGCAGATGATTTAGAAGGAACTCCAGGAGATTAAATGGGATTCAGGTAAACAGCTGAAGGGTTTACATGGGATTACGTTTTAAAAACGCTGGCCTAGGGGGGTGTTTTCCTTTGCAAAAATGAAGGGGGCGCAAAGCAGCAGCTTTGGAAGCTGAGGGCGGTGAAGACCTGAGGGGTGCAGGGTGGTTTTCTGCACAGCCGCTCCCACGACGGTGCCCAGGGACAGGGGACAGCCCTCTTTCCCACCCACTGGAAGCTTCTCCTTAGTCACTGAGGTGTCTGCTCTCTGGAACTGGTGGCCAAGTGGAGAAGGGGCAGCAGCCTGAGCGCCTTGGGCCAGCCACACCTGTGCCCCGTAGAACACCTGCCCTCATTCCAGCAGAGTGGGGAGCACCCACCTGTGGCAGCCACTGCGGTAGTTGCTGGGGCTGTAATGTGAACAGGACAGGCCTGTGTCTCTGCCCTTGTGGTCATCCTGTTGTGTTTTCCTAACTGCTAAGTTGGGAAGAGAGAAAACAGGAGAGGGGGCATGAATGGCAGTGGGTCAGGGGCCCGAGAGACCTTTGGGAAAGGCCTGGAAGGAAATGTGGGTATGGGCGAATGTCATCCTGCACAGAGAAAACGGCAGCGCAAAGGCCCTGCGTGTGCAAGGAAACCAGTGTGGCTGGGGCTGAGAGAACAAGGAGGCAAAGGGGCAGGAGGCCAGGTCGGAGCCACAGCAGAGCACCCGCCCAGGGCTGTGCAGGTCAGAGCTGGGACCTGGAGCAGAGGCCGTCCCGATCTGTAAAGAGATCATTCTGGCTGCTGGGTAAGAAGGGAGAGCCGTGGGCAAAGGCCGAGGCAGGGGCTGGTGGGGGGCCGCTGCCGTGACGCATCAGGCAGGGGGAATGTGGAGGAGTAGATTTCTGGATGCACCTGAGCAGGTGGAGTTGAATGCTACTGACAGGCCCAGGGAGGGTGGTGAGATGCAGGGAGCAATCCAGGATGGCTCCAAGGCGTTGGTTCTGAGCAGCTGGAGGGATGGCGTTGCTGTGGTTGCTGTCCACTTGGGGGAGATGCGAGGCGTGGAGGGCCTGTCTCAGAGCTCTGTCTTGGCTGCGTTGAATTTGCGATGTCTGGGAGATGTGGGAGGCAGCTGGCTGTGTGCGGCCGTGGTACTCAGAGACTGGTCCCGCTGGGGAGTGTGGAGGAGTCCTGAGCACGCGGTGGCCCTGCAGAGCCGGAGGGCCCTTGCATGGCTGCGCACCTGCTCATCTTCCGGGTGAAGGGCTAAGACTGGAAACTGAGAGGAAGCATTTAGCAGTCCCCAGGTCGACTTGACCTTGCCACCAGCGCCAAGGGCAGGTTCAGCAGGGTATGAACAAGTTGGGATGTTATAGATCTTACATGGTGGCTCATGCGTGGTATGAGCTGCATAATAGAATCATGCATAGTAGATCATCAGTACACTGCGACCGAAATAAATTAAAACACAAAACAGGGGTTGTTGCTCAAAGCATCCACAGCTGCTGGACCCCAGCAATGCTGGGGGGGGGTGTGTGTGTGACCCCTCTGGGAATACTTGGGACCGAACTTACAGAAGCCTGTGTTCCTTCTCCTTTTGTCTAAGACTCAGGCCCCGCCCTTGGCCAGATGATGTCAGCATTCTCCCTTGGCTCCCCGGGCACCTCTGCTTCCAAGCCCCTCCTCCAGGAGGTCGGTGATTCCACTGTCTGCTCTGCCAGGAGCCTGCGTGCCTCCCTGCTCAGTGTCAGTCAGGCTCCTCCCCTGGGCCCTTCTCCCATGACTCCACCCTGCCTTCAAGCTGGGCATCCAGCAGTATCTTCCCAGGGCCACCTGGGACTCCCCAGAACCGAGACTCTTGGATGTTCCAGGCCTGGGATGAGGTGCGCTGTGCTTTCAGGAAAGCGGGAGCTGTTGAAGAAGGAAGGAGGAGGCAGACATCAACAGATGCTGCTGTTAACCTTTTTGAGTCTTTATTTTAAAAAATATTTTATTTATTTGAAAGGCAGAGTTAGAGATGGAAAGAAAGGTCTTCTATCCGCTGGTTCACTCCCCAAATGGCTACAACAGCCGGGGCTGGGCCAGGCTGAAGCCAGGCGCTTCTTGCACATCTCTCACATGGGGGCAGGGGCCCAAGCACCTGGGCCATCTTCCACTGCTTTCCCAGTACACTAGCAGGGAGCTGGATCAGAAGTGGAGCAGCCAAGAGTCAAACCTGCGCGCATGTGGGACGCCAGCACTGCAGGTGGAGGCTTAACCTACTATACCACAGCACTGGCTCCAACCTTTTTGAGTCTTAACCTTCCCTTCCCCGTAAAACGGAGCCAAGTCTTCCACCTCCCAGTGGTCCGAGTGCCTAGAGCCGGGCACCTGCAGCTCCATCAAGTCACCCTGGAGGGTCACATCCTCCCTAGGAATGAAGCCTTGCTTCCGTGTTTCAGCTCTCACAGGCCTGAGACTTTGGCAGGGGTCCCTTTTCTCCCTGGCCCTGCCTTCCCTGCCCGTAAGTTTTTGGCCAACGCGCAGGATCCCAGATTGCTGGACTGGCTGTGCCTTTGTCCTGCTGGTGACAAGAGGGGGCGGCGACAGGGACTTCTATGATGACAGTGACCTGCCCTGAAACATGCCTGGCCTCCTGCTTTCTGAGTCTCCCATCGTTCTTGGGACCAAGGGAGGGAGGAGACTGCTCACTCAGCCTTGGAGGGAGCTGCCAGTTCCCCCAGGGGTCCTCCTGACATTTGGGCAGTGCCTCTCAGAGCTGTTTTCCCAACTTGTCACTCACCTCTGAGACAGTTTCTGATGGCCACCCTGTCTGGGCTCCCTGCCTCCTTCCTCTCACTGTCGGGCTTGGAGCTTGGGAGGAGTCGTGTCTGGAGGGTGTGGCTGTGGGAGGCGTCACAGATACAGCGCAGGTGCACCACCTGTTCTGTTTTATTTAAAGAAGCACCTTGACCGCCCCTTGCCTGCAGGTTCTAAATTCCTGGTGATCAATCTGCAGCTGGTGGTTTTCGTTGCCGTGAGCTGCGCACTGCTGTTTACCGGGAGAGAGGCTGCTTAGTTTCTGCTTGTTGCTGGCACTGGCTCTCAGATTTCAGAATATGCTACTCAACAGATGGCAGCTGGGGATATTTGGGAATTAAGCACCTGGTTCTATTTGTCTGATTCTGGCTTGTTTTAATTTGGGGGTGTAGCTGACCTCTCCTAGGCCTGTGTTTCAGGCAGGTAAGAGTAGCTTGTTTTTCTTATTTCAGAAAGGGGAAATGGATCCAACAGTAATTATGAAGGGAGTGTTCGTGTGCGCATACAAGAGTATTTCAAAAAGTAAAATGGAAGTGAAAGATAAGTTTATTTTGGTGCAAAAAATATTTTGAAATTCATACATAATTTTTTTCAGAATTTGCATTTTCCATTAACTGTCTGAAGATCCCTTGTGTGTATACCTACAGGTATAACCTATATACAATGCATGTCCATAACCCTAAGTAGGGGTGGCTGGTGTCCCCAGGCCTCTGGGATGCTGAGTGTTGAGCACAGGGATGGTGTTGGCTAGTGGGGGGACACACAGGCCCTTCAGGCAGCTCGTCCAGGCGAGACCCAGTGCAGAACTGGTAGCAGCAGGTGTCCTTGCGCAATGGTGGAGAAAGTCACACATCCGAGCCCCAGCCTCAGCCAGCAGTACTGGCGCCCACCGCACATCTGTTCTGTTCTAGTTAGCATTTTCATCTGTTGCTTCAAGTTGCTATGATCTGAAGCCTACCCATCTGTGTCCACAACCCTGCGGAAAACTCTTCAAGCTGCAGACTGGTTTTGCTGTCACGTGCTGTGGGGAATGTTAGGGGCTGGCATTGTGGTGCAGCAGGTTAAGCTGCTGCCTGCGATGCCAGCATCCCATATGAGTGCAGGTTTGAGTCCCAAGTGCTTCATTTTGAATCCAGCTCCCTGCTCTAATGCACCTGGGAAAGTAGCGGAAGATGGCCCAAGCCTTTGGGACATGCACCCACATGGGAGATTCGGCAGAAGCTTCTAGCTTCAGCCCTGGCCATTGCGGCCATTGGGGGAGCGAGTCCGTGGATGAAGATGGGCCCCACCACCACCACTGCCCCCATGACTCTGCCTTTCAGTTAAATAAGTAAATAAATCTTAAAAAAAGAAAAAGAACGAAGGATGTCAGAAACACCAGTTTCCAAATCTGGAGACACTGGGAGATGGGCTGAAGGCTTGGACAGAGGGAGTCTCTGGCAGATCCCTTTCATACTATCTTCACTTACAGGAGAGGCGTTTTATAGAAAACGCTTTCATTTTGTTCTCCTTCAAGTCTGAAGACAGTAGAGATCAGTTGGGGAACAGGTAAGCTCAAGTTAGAGGTTTTCCCACCACGAACGCTGCTCTGGGGGTGCTGAGCTCCCCTCCCTGTGAGGGATCCCATGGTGGCTGCTGCTCCACCTGCAGGGGCTCCTGCAGTGCCTGGCAGGTTGGACTGAAGGAATTTGCAAACTCGTCAAAGACATTTTAGAAAGCAAGTGACCTTGTATCTCCTCCAGGGTCAAGGTGCTGGGTCTTTGTGTGTGTTGTGCCATGCTAAGCTGATGCCTAGTCCTCAGAGATGCTAAATAGCTGTATGTGAATTAATAACAGTGGACAGGTTGTGCCACTTCTAAAGAAGCCTGTGCCAGGCCGGCGCCGTGGCTCAATAGGCTAATCCTCTGCCTGCGGTGCTGGCACACCAGGTTCTCTAGTCCCGGTTGGGGCACCGGATTCTGTCCCGGTTGCCCCTCTTCCAGGCCAGCTCTCTGCTGTGGCCCGGGAGTGCAGTGGAGGATGGCCCAAGTGCTTGGGCCCTGCACCCACAGGGGAGACCAGGAGAAGCACCTGGCTCCTGCCTTCGGATCAGCGTGGTGCACTGGCCACAGCGCGCCAGCTGCAGCGGCCATTGGAGGGTGAACCAACGGCAAAAAGGAAGACCTTTCTGTCTCTCTATCTCACTGTCCACTCTGCCTGTCAAAAAAAAAAAAAAAAAAAAAGAAGCCTGTGCCCAAAATGTTGGGTGACCATGGCGGGAAGACCCTTCTGTGGGTGCTGAGTGTCCTCATCTGCTCCCCAGATTTTGGTCTCTCCCTCTGGGACATGGGGAAGAAGCTTCACTTCTTTGTACCTCATTGAGCGCCTGCATATGAAGTAAGAAAACACTACAGTGGCTCAGAAACCAGCGTGGTTTAACTGGTCTCCCTACTTCCAGTTTCCCCTCACTTCATCATCCACAATCTTGCCTGAGTGGTTTAATGTTAATGTGCACGTCTCATCAGATCACTCCCGTGTTTAAAATTATTCAGCATCTCCCCACCTTCAGGATACAAATCTGAATTCCTTTATCAGAAGGCAACCCCTCTGGGGCCGCCCACTGAAAAGTGGCATCCTGTATCAGAGCACCAGCTGGAGTCTTGATTGTTTATTTGGCTGCTGATCCAGCTCCTTGCTAACATGCCTGAGAAGGCAGAGGAAGATGGCCCAAGTACTTGGCCTCTGCCACCCATGTGGGAGACCCAGATGGAGTTCCTGTTGTGGCCACTGGGGAGTGAACCAGTGGAAGGAACACGATACCTCCCCCTCCTCTTCTTAAGAAAAAGAAGCAAACCCCTCTGTCGTCTGGTCCCTGTGGTCTCTTCCAGGTCATCTCTAAATTATCCTCACCTTAAAATTACATTCTAGGGGCCAGCATTGTGGTGTGGTGGATAAAGCTGCCACCCGCCACACCAGCATCCTATATGAGTGCCAGTTCGAGTCCCAGCTGCTCCACTTCAAGCAGCAGAAGATGGTCTAAGTCTTTGGGCCCCTGCACCCATGTGGGAGACCTGGAAGAAGCTCCTGGCTTCGGATGGGCCCAGCTCTGGCCGTTTTGGCCATTTGGGGAGTGAACTGGTGGATGGAAGATCTCCCCCACTCCCCCCACCGTAACTGCCTTTCAAATAAAAATAAATTACACTCCAGCCCCATCGTTTCCCACACGGTCCAAGTTGCTCTGTATTTGTGCTCAGAGCACTGGTTCCTTGTATGTGTGCTTGTCTGTTGTGTGGCAGCTTGAGCTTGTCAGTGATGTCATCTGTGTCTCTTCCAACCCCTTGGATAAATTCTGTAACAGTTTTTAACCTGCGCCCGAGTGGACCAGCCCCGCCTCCCCTTCAGGCTCATCTCGGGCCACGTTTCCCTTTCATCTGTACCCCTGACCACACTGACCACCAGGCCGTGCCACCGTGCAGCTGCTGGGCTTGGCAGATGCTGTTCCCTGTGCCTGGATAGCTGTTCTTCGCCAGCTTGACAGCTGCTGCTTCTTCATATTTTATCTTATCTCTTGCAAACAGCAGGCTTGTAGATTTTGAATAACTCTAGTCCGACCATCTTTGTCTTTTGGCTATTTGTCTATTGTCTATTTACATTAATGTAAATGCTTTAAACAGAACCATTCTTTATGAATGCTCTGATCTGTTTCTTGTCTTTTGGACTTGCTTTTGCCTGCATTCACTAGCTGGAAAATGGGCATTTCTTCCTGTTCTTTCGATGATTGAGTGCCTCGGTAATTGCTGCTTAAACATATTTGTGCTTCCTTGTAACTTCCGCCTTCTTGTGGATAATAGAAGGACCTTACCATGGTCTCATTACATTTATTTCCCTGCACTCATCTTACATGGTGCTAATAATTTAAACACACAAAGTGTAATTACTGTTTTATGTAGCCAATATCTGGGTAGATCACATATTTAACACTGTCTGCTCTTCTTTCTTATACTTCAGACTGTTCATTTGGGATCATTTTCTCCTTTAGAAATTCCTATATTGAAACATGCAGTGGAACACTGTTTGAAAACATTTTCAATCACCTTATTCTGGGATGATTGTTTTTTTCTGGTATAGAATGCTGGGTAAGGAGTTGTTTTCTTTCAGTACAGCGAGAGTATCATTCCGCTGTCTTATATGATTGCCATTGAGAAGTTAGCTGTCAATCTGTCAGTTTTGAAGATTATGTGATTTTTTTTCCGGGTCCCTAAGATTTTTATTTTTGCCTTTGGTGATGCATATTTTCATACCGAAGTGTTTAGGTGTGCCTTTTATTTTTCCTTCCTAGGATTTGGTGGGCTATCATTTTACTTTTGTTTATTTGAAGCAGAGAGAGAGAGAGAACAGAATGAGAGTGCTCCTGTCTGCAGGTTCACTCCCCAAATGCCGGCAGTGGCTGGGGCCAGAAACCAATCCAGGTTTTCCATGTGGGTAGCGGGAAACCAGTCACTCCATCTATCACTACTACTTCGCAGGATCCATGTTAGCAGGAAGCTGGAGGCAGGAGCCAGGTACCAAGCTCAGGCACTCCCATGTGGGACGCAGGCGTCTTAGCCACTGGGTGGAACGCTGCCCCCGGCAGCTTAAACTTATATACTAGTGTTTAGAAAATTGCCTCCGATGCTCCTTGTGCCCATTCTCCCCGGCCCCTGCCCCAGGATCCTGATTAAATGGACTCCGTCTCCTTGGCTGTGTTTTCCATCTTTCACTTTAGGTGGTTCCCTCTGGATAACTACTTCTGACTGCTCCTCTCTGCAGCTGCACCTAATGTGATATTAAACTCTTCTAGTCAGTTTTAAATTTTGGTATTTTTCATTCGAGAAGTTCTATTTGATTCTTCTTAGGTGACTAAGTTTTGTGTTCTTGACATATTTTTAAACTTGTGTTCATATACATACAGATATATACATATCTTAACATCACCCTTGTATACGTGGTTGTTTTTGGTCTGATAATCCCAGCACTTGGAGTCTGGGGCTCTGGTCTAGGGTTTTCAGCTGTTCTTGCTCACGGTGTCTGCTTAGACGTGCTTACCTTTGGACGGTCCTTGAGCTTGCAGATGTTATTTGGGGCTGATTACAACACCTTCCTCCCCTGTTTCCTTCTGCAGGATGCCCAGTCATCCAGACCCACTTTAAACCAAAGCAGGGCTTGAGTCTCCTGCAGTTGACAAATCTGCCTGAGGGTTCATTTCCAGCAAATCCTTATCTTCAGGTGTGGGCGGGCCCTTTGGGTCCTGGTGCGTGGAGGGGAATCTCACTATGCTCAGGTGTGGGGTCCTGGGGTGTGCAGGGAGGTCTCTCACTTCTGCTCAGGTGTGGGGTGTGGGGTCCTGGTGCATGGAGGGGAATCTCACTATGCTCAGGTGTGGGGTCCTGGGGTGTGCAGGGGGATCTCACTTATGCTCAGTTGTGGGATACAGGGTCTTGGTGTGTGGAGGGAGAGCTCTCACTTATGCTCAGGTGTGGGGTGTGGTGTCCTGGTGCATGGAGAGGGATCTCACTATGCTCAGGTGTGGGGTCCTGGGGTGTGGAGGGAGGTCTCTCACAGACCCTGATCTTTTTATCAAATCTCCTCATCTTAAAAAAAATCTTCCACACTAAAATGTAACTTTCTAGGATTAGTAAATACCCACAGGGCAAAAGTGCCGCCCTGGGTTCACGTTTTTCTTCCATGTCTTTAGTTCTCTGCTCTCTTATCTGCGTGCGGATTTGAAGTTGTTTGAACAGTGTGGTTTAGCGTTTTGGGGGGGTGGGCTTTTTAGTGACAGAGTTGGTGCCAGCGACCAGCTCTGCCATTGCTATAGCAGAGGCCTCGTCCGAGCGTCACTTCTCCACGTGCAGTCGAGGCTGAGCCCAGTCTCAATTAGATCTCCCCGCTATAGACCCCTCATCCTGCTTTGTCCCTCAGGACATTTATCTCAGTTTGTCATCTTGCACATGTTTGTGTAAATCAAACATCGCATTAACTCCCTGGAGGGCTGTGTGAGGTGCGTGACTGTAAGTACTCCGGCCCCAGCCCCTGGCACCGTGGCTCTCACAGCAGGTGCACAGTCAGCATCCAGACTCTGAACAATGAATGCAGAGAGTGTGCAGATCTGCTGGCACTGGCTGGGTGCAAAGCACTGTGCTCTCGGTTTGAATATGATCCTCTTGAGGGCCACTTGTCACTTCCATTTTCAGATGGGTAACTAAGACCGAGCTATGTAGGATTCAGAACAATGTTTTGGGGAGATTTCAGAGCATATTTGCCCTTGGGTTTGAGGCTGGCATCTTCGTGTGCCCACCTTGTCCTGGTCTGTGTGGTGTCAGAGAAGCAGAGCCTCGGAATCAGGAGTCCATGCATGGCACACGCTGTGCTGTGACGTCTGTATACACTGAAAGACAAAGGGTGACACGGATGTTGCCATTGCAATGGACGTATTTTTAAATATCTAAATGGATTTGATTATTTCCAGGCCTCTTTACTATGCTTTTTCTTTTTTAAGATTTTTGTTTTATTTATTTGAAAGACAGTTACAGAAAGAGGTAGAGACACACAGAGAGAGGTTTTCCATCTGCTGGTTCACTCCACAAATAGCTGCAGCAGCCAGAGCTGAACCAATCCGAAGCCAGGAGCCAGGAGCTTCTTCCAGGTCTCCCGTGTGGGTGCAGGCGCCCAAGGACTTGGGCCATCCTCTGCTGCTTGCCCAGGCACATTAGCAGGGATCTGGATTGGAAGTGGAGCAGCCAGGACTGGAAGCGGCACCCATGTGGGGTGCTGGAGCTGCAGGCCAGGCCGTTAACCTGTGCCACAGCAGCAGCCCCTCATTACTATGTTTTCATCATATGCAATACAGATATCACTCAAGTACTAAAGTCAAAAATGTACAAATATCGTTATGATTACAATGAGGTCTTTGGCAAATGTGCATGAATTATAAATATAATAGAACCCTTTAAACATGTCTTGAATTTATTTTTATTTATTTGAACGACAGAGGCAGACAGAGATCTTCCATCTGCTGGTTTACTCCCCAAATGCCGGCAACAGCCGGGCCTGGGCCAGGCTGAAGCTGGGAGCCTAGAACTCAGTGCAGGAACACAACTGCTTGTGCCATCACCTGCTGCCACCCGGGATGGGCTTTGGCAGGAAACGGAGGCAGGGGCAGAGCCAAGATTTGGACCCCGTTACTCTGCTATGATAACCAGGGTGTCAAGCACCCACGTCTAGCTCACTCTCCATTAGTGCTCACCCTGTCCCAGGAGCTGTTTTAGCCACGTGGTGTGTGTTAACTCACTTGGTTACTGCAGCCTCATTATCTGGGAGGGGCTATCATCATTTTCAGAGATGAGGAAATGGAGACCTAGTGCGATGGAGTCACCTGCTTACGTCCCACAGGGGAGGTAGGAGTCCGACGCAGCCCTTCTTGCTCTGATACCTGCTCTTTATCTCACACGCGACTGCTGTTGGCTTTCTGAAGGCAGTCCAGGACCGCGTGGAGCTGTGCCGGCGAGCTGGAAGCTGGAAGCTCAGTGGAGCTCGGTGCACTGATTTAACAGTAGCCTCGGCAGAGGCGTTCTCAATGCTTTCCACTGGGTTTCCGAGTTATTTCCCAAAAAGCTGAGGAGTCGGAGCTGACCGGCTTAAGGGGAAAGGCAGAGCAGGAGTCAACATTTTTTAAAGGTTAGAGAGGAAATTAGTACGTCACAGCTGTTTCTGATGCGTCGGTGACTTGTGTCACCCACAGTTCCTCCAGTTTCTTGCTCTCACCACTGACACACAGAGGGGCCGGTGCTGTGGCATGGTGGGTAAAGCCGCCGCCTACAGGGCCGGCATCCCATCTGGGGAGTGAACCAGTAGATGAAAGTCTCTCTCTCTGCCTCTGCACCTTTCAAATAAATAATTAATTACAAACAATTGACATATGGAGGTGCGTTCTGAGTTTTGGGCAGGAATATTCTGTCGACACACCTGTGCGTAGGAGCTGGGAGGTTGTGGGGTTTTTGTCTCCTGTCAGTTGGCTGTTGCGCTGTGTTGCGGCTTAGCTGCAGAACTCCCTATACCATGTGGTGCAGGGCTCTTGCTGCTGCTGTTTGTCTTGTTGGTGAGCCAGCGGCACCCGTGGGCTAACACAGCATCCCTGCTCTGTTGTTCTGAGCCACACAGAGGTCTGAGGCAGTGGCCATGGTTGTGGCCTCGCCAGATGAGTTATTCAGTGGTACTGGGGTTGAAGAACACCAGAATAATACAGGACTTGGGTTCAGCTGATCTGGAGAAAGTTGGTGTTTGGACAGTCATCCCCGCAGGGTAGGTGGTCACCCGTGGGCTTTGTTCCAGTCGCTTCTCCTCGTCTTGATATCTGGTGGGCCTCTTTCTTTCCTGAACTAACCAGGCAATTGGCTTCACTTTCCAACTCCCTGACCCTGGCACAAAGGGAGGAAAGGAGGAAGAAGAAAGTGAACGGAAAACACACACCAGGGCTGTGAGCTCCCCTCCCCTTGGGTTTGCGCTGAGCTTTGCTTGGTTGGGGGGTGCTGGCACCTCCAAGTGCACAGACTCTAGGGCGGCTCCGGCTTCTGTCGCCGCCTCCGGCAGGATAAGCCTCCATGGAGGCGAGCAGGCTCCATTCAGGGGGACTTTGCAGCTGTTGCTACAGCCACCACGCAGGATGTGTGAGGCTGTGCGAGTGTGTGCCTGGTGTGGCCAGGCTGGAGCCACAGCGGGGAGCAAGGTGTGGCAGCCCCCAGCCACCGCTCAGATATTTGGCTCCCTGGGCTTCAGTGTTAGCGGGTGGGGTGGGTGGGTGGAGTCTTCAAACATTCAGATCCACCTTGAAGTCCTGTTCTGCCAGCGCCCCTGGGTATTCATCTGTATGTCCCTCGTGTTTCAACCCCGCCATCTGGGGACGGCCCTACACAGATGGCCCATGAATACAGCCAGGTGTGAATTCTGATGCTGATGACCCGAGCACTGAGTTTGCGTGGATTGCAAGCTACAGCATGCTAGAGCAATCTGGAGAGGACTCTGCAACCGTGACTTTTGGCTGGTCCTTGGGTGTGGGTGAGTGCCCCAGCCAGGCCCCTGCTGCAGCCTCAGCTGCGGCCAGCAGCTACTGCCCTGCAGGAGCCAGGTGTCACATCTAGAGGTGAGCTCCCCTGCGTTAGGGGCCGAGGTTGAGCCAAACCCCCTGTGCATTTGCCACCCTGATTGCCACCGGCCCTTGCTCATCCGTTTTGCTTTTTGGAGGGTGGAGGAGTGAAGTATTGTACATCGTAGCTTTTACACATTTATGGGCCTGCTGTGCTGAAAGTGAGTCCTAGTTCCGCTGAACACTCCAAGCTTCTTAGGATGTGGTAGCAACTCCTTCCCCGTCCTGCAGGAGGGCAGGGGAAGCTGGCCTCACTTGGGTAATTCTGCATAACCATTGTGGGACAAGGTGTGGGGCCATGACCCACGGTGGGAGCATCCCTTCCTCTTAGCCTGGGGCGTGGTCAGGCTTGCTTTGGGGATGGGCCCTGGGAATCTGTCCTTGGTAGCTGCTCGCTTCATTGTCAGTGCTTTGCGGAGCTGAGGTCTCTGTTTTTTTGGTGGTTTTGTTTCTGTTTTCGTTCTGCAGAGCAGAATTCCTGAGGCTGCTGGAGGCTTCAGGGGCATGGAACTGGTGTTTGGCAAGTGCCTTGAGAGCAGGTGGCTTTGCATGTCACAGGCCCTTCTCTGCCGCACAGTTGCTATAGCAGTTATCGTCAGGTGTCGCAAGCCACAATTATCGTGCACTTGTAGGAGCCTGGAACCATGGGGTTCGAGAAGAAGGGAAAATGTGGAGGTAATTCATTTGAGAGGTTGGGGTGAGAGGATCTGAGTTCAAGTTCTGTGGCTGTGGTGGGGCAACTTAGTTAACCAGAGCTGTTTCCTTCTTGGTAAAGTAGAGATGCTACTATTAGACTCTATTGAAGGGATGCCTTTGATAGTGTGCCCATTTTACTGCTGGGTAGACATAGACCAGAAGTGACCTGTTTGCATGTCACAGTAGGAAGACAGAATGGCACAGAGGGAGATCCAGGTTCAAGTTCAGGTCCCTCTGCTACAAGCCCTGGGGTCCTGGGCAGGTGGTTGAGACTCCAGGACATCCATTTCTGCACAGATAAAATGGGAGCGGTGACTGTCCCAGGAAGTCCTGAGCCAGTGTGGTGGAGACCGAGGGAGGTAGCGCATGCATCGTAAGCCCTGAGGCGAATGTCCCGCCTTTGCAGCTTGTTGGGGATCAAGCAGGTGTGTGACCCCTGCTGCAGGGGTTGGGTTCTTGAAGTGTTTTTGAAAACATTTTCATGCCGGTTTCTTTTTCTTTCTTTAGAAAAAAATGTTTATGCATTTGTTTTGAAAGGCCGAGTTATAGAGAGAGAGCCAGAGACAGAGATAGATTTTCCATTTTGCTGGTTCATTCCCCAAATGTGCACAATGGCCAGGGCTGGACCAGGCCAAAGCCAAGGGCCTTCTGGGTCTCCCCCACATGGGTACAGGGGCCCAAGCACATGGGCCATCTTCTGCTGCTTTCCCAGGGGCATTAGCAGGGAGCTGGATTGGAAGTGGAACAGCCGGGACTTGAACTGGTGCCCACATGGAATGTTGGTGTTGCAGGCAGTAGCTTTTTGAGCTATGTCACAATGCTGGACTCCAGTTTTGCTAACTAAAAAGTAATCCAATGGTAGAACTGCAACCAGCACATAGAGGTAAGAGTGAAAGATGCCCCTCCCCTGGCCTGTTCCTCAGAGGCAGCTCCTGTGTCTTTCCAGAATTCTCCTCTGTACCCCTTTAGGAGGGTACTTCAGAAAGTTTATGGGGAAAATGGCTACTTATTTTTAATAAGTTTATTTTGGTGCCAAAAACATTTGAACTCCATTTAAGTTTTTCAGTCAGAAATTTTCATAAACTTTTTGAAGTCGCCTTGTGCATATGGGCTCACAGATATATGCATGTCTCATTATAGGAACTGCATGTGCTCTTTCATACGCAGACCATAATTTCTTTTTACTAAGACTCCAACCAATAAAGATCTGGGTAGTTTCAGTATTTTGGTGGGGTGGGCGTGTGGCTCAGCAGTAGAGTCGGTGTTTGGGATACCCACATCCCACACTGGAGTAGCTGGCTCTTCCACTTTGGATCCAACCTCCTACTACGTCACTTGGAAGACAGCAGGTGATGGGCCAAGTGCTGGGGTCCCTGCCATCCACATGGGACACCCAGATGGAGTTCTGGGCCCTGGCTTTTGAGTGCATTTGTGGAGTGCACCAATGGATGGACTCTCCCTCTCTGTCTGTCTGTCTCTCTCTCTCTGCCTTTCAAATAAAATAAAAATAAATCAAAACTGAGAAACAATGCCACAGGAGCAGAGATATACAGCCCTCTAGCCTGGTACCCCTGGATTTGAAACAAATATTGACAGTTGCACCTAGCAGCTCAAAGCTTTCCGAATTATCTCTTTTGCACTTGGAGGAATAAACTTCTCTTCCCAAAGAATTATGTTGTTAATACTGCG
Organism: Oryctolagus cuniculus; assembly: GCF_051225735.1. Classification (NCBI taxonomy): domain Eukaryota; kingdom Metazoa; phylum Chordata; class Mammalia; order Lagomorpha; family Leporidae; genus Oryctolagus; species Oryctolagus cuniculus. The sequence continues at coordinate 162,002,342 of NC_142868.1, read as the reverse complement.
GTTTTCCACTACTCCACCCAGTTAAATTTAATCATACCACGTGACTTCCAAATAAATGATGTGTGTGGAGGAAAGGGACCTGACAAAGCTTCCCTTCTCTGAGCTACTTGGGAGAACAGCGAAGGGTCTGGGACACTTCGTTCATTGGAGTACAGCGAAGCCCTCGGCCACAGGCCTGGGACACTTCGCTCCGCAGCTCGTTTGCTGGTGTCCTTGGAGGAAGCTACTGCTACTGACTGGGTTGTAGGGGGTTATGTGTGTCTTTGAAAACATCTTCCGGCACACTAGCACATTCGTTTGTCCACAGGACACCTCACCTCCCTGGGTACCTGTCTCGGTTTGGCGGCATTTGGCTTGGCTGGCTCCTGGGGCAGTGTGTTCATGGCCTAGTGGAATTCCTTTGCCTGTCGTTGGCTGCGTAGCGGATTTAATTCTTAGCTCAAGCAAGCATTTCAAAGGTCCTAACATGGATATTTTGGGGTTGTAACAATTCTTCTGATTTCAGGTTGCTGTATGAAATGGTGTCGGTTATGATTTAAGAAGAAATAAAAACCATGGATTTGCAGGGTTTGATGACCTTGATTTTTATGTTGACAGGTTGATTTGTTTCCAAAATGTCATGTGTAAGACCATTTACAAAGCTAAATTGTAATTAAATGCAGGGGAGCGCCTTCACAGAAACCCTGTAGAGCTGTGCGTTTTGCTTTAATGAAGGCTCTTTTGGGGACATAAATCCAAGAGTCAGGTGTGAAAGGCATGTTGGGCTCAGCTCTCTTCAGGACCTGGCTCCTTCCCACCTCGCTCCCTGCTCAGTGGCCTCCTGCTCCTCCTGCTGCTCCTCCAAAGGCCTGCCTGGGCCTCTTGCCAGGGACCCAGCTCTTGCTGGCAGGTGTAACCCCTACCTGCCTGGGCCCACATGCTGGGTGACTTCTGTTCTTGGCCCTAGAATGCACAGTGAGTTGATTGTAGAACTGTTCCCAGCCCCGGGAGTGCTGGCTTCTGGTCTGTCACTTGTCTCCGTTCCTAACCCACTCCCCTCTGCACCCTGAGAGCCCCGGGCTCTGGGACCTTCGGCTGGCTGCTGCCTGTTTGACCACCTCTTCCTGAGAACCCCTGCCTGGTGGCCATCTGCTGTCTTTACAGCGCAGCTGGAGAGCGTGTGGAAAGGCCTTACTTTGCATCTGGCTCTTATGGCCATACTGATTTCTATTGGGTCAAAAACTCAAGAAACAGGGGACATGCTCAGATCAAAACAGAAACAGCAACAGCAAGCGCCCAGAGCAACATAACCGCGCAGACAGGAAGAGTACCCCAGCCATCTGGTCGGACAGCCCAAAAAGACGGCGGCCGTGCAAAATCTTGGTGGTGCTGTTGAAGGGAAATGATCTCTCCAGTGCTTTCCCAGGGCTTGGCTGGGATCTAAAGGAGGCATTGCACTTGCAGTGCCTGGGCTTTTTATGGGGCTCATAAAGCTTGGTCTCTAAATGCCAACGTGCTGAAAAGTCGAGAGTATTAAAGATATAGCCAGTATCTCTCAAAGTGCAAGAAAAGTTTCCTTTTTACTTGCTTCAGATGGCTGGTGCTAGTAATAATATTAGTAGTGATAAATCTCATCCTTTCATAGAATACTTTTTTTTTTATTAAGATCTATCAGGTCTACTGTCTTCAGTCCTGACTTTCCAGGAGGTGGCTGATATCACTGTTCCTGCCTGGCAGAGTAGGCGTTGGCGTTACAGCCCAAGTGTATTGCTCCTTCTCTTGAATTTTGCTGCCCGGGTTTTTCCAAGGTGTCTGCCCATGGGAGCTTTTACCATAAAGTTGCTGCTGCTTAAGAATCTTTAGGCTTCTTGCTGTGGCAGGGGTAGACACCTGAGCTGACCTGGCCCAGGATGTGTGCTTGGTTACAGAGAGCCAGCTTTGCGTGCTGTGCTGCCAAGGTTAGGGTTACAATCAGCTGGGTAGGAGGCGCCCCATCTGGATGGAACATAGACAGTGATAAATGTTTGGACTCTCACGGTCACTGGGATAGGGGACAGGAGAGGTAGAGCACCCTTGTTGGCACCCACCTTGAGTTGGGACCTGTGGACCAAGGTTTAGTTGCAGCAAAGAGTCCGCTGTAGAAAACTTTCTGAGGGGGAGATTTATTATAGGGGATTAAATTGCTTAAAATTTCGGGGATTGAGAACGTCTGGCCCATGGGTCGTGTAAGTCCAGCAAAGTCAATTGTCTGGCCCTGCCATGGCAACCACAAGTGGCACTTGAAATTTGACCTGTAGCAGGCCAAGCTTTAAGTTGATAATTTTGTAAGGCCTGCGAGTGATGTCATAGACATCCAAATGGTCTTTAGCAGAAAGAAAAGGATTCCCCACCCCTGACTTAAATGATTAGGCCACCAGGAAGCTGCTGCCCTTTCTACAGTCATGAGGTTGGGGCTTCTGCCCTGACTGAGAGGGTCCCAGTCAGGGAGCCACCCTCTGAAGGTTCTGGTCCCAGGCCCTGTCTCCTGCCAGGGTGACGATGCCACCAGCACCTGGCTGATGAGATGGCTATAGAAGAACCAGGTGCCTCCCGGACTCTACTTGCTGAGCAAACAGCAGGTGCTGCTGATGCGTGGTCTCTGCCTCACTCTGGCTCTTCAGATTTCACAAAAAGGCATGTGATTGTCCAAACCTAAAACACGTCTAGGACCTGAGCCACAAGGGCTTGGAGAGATGGCAGTTTAGCTGGCACTCAGGATGGGAGGCAGAGTATGTGGGGATGCTTCGAAAAGTTTGTGGAAATTGGAATTTAAAGTTTATTTTGATGCAAAAAATCTGAAATCCAGGGCCAGCATTGTGGCACATAGCAGGTAAAGCCATCACCTGTGACCCTGCTATGGCCTGGGAAAGCAGCAGAAGATGGCCCAAGCATTTGGGCCCTTGTACCCACATAGGAGACCCAGGTGAAGCTCTTGACTTTGGCCTGGCTTAGCCTTGGCCATTGTGGCCATCTAGGGAGTGAACCAGAGGGTGGAAGATCTGTCTCTCCCTCTCTCTGTAACTCTTTTAGATAAATAATAAATAAATCTTTTAAAAATGTGTTAAAAATTGAAATCTATACATATGAGGGGGCTTCACATAGTTTATGGAAGATATATATTATGAAAAAATGATACATAGATTTCAAAATTTTTCTGCACCAAACTTTATCTTTTAATGTTATTTCCCATGAATGTAAAATTTTAAAGTTCCGTATATCTTGAAAACCAGCTGCCATCTCCCCTGGGGCTCTGTGATCCCTAGAAATGGCCTTGACCTAGAGTCAGGTACAGAAGCCAAAATTGATGAGATAGCCGGAGTGTGGAATGGTCATGGATCGTTTCCTGGTGTGTGTGGATGACCCCAGGGTAGGTGGTTAAGAGTTAAAAGCAGCAAAGGGTCACAAGTTTGTCCTCTGGCTTCTCCTTAGCTTCTTGGGGGATGGGTGAACTGAAACTGCGGTGTCCCAAGGCGGGTTCTCGGGAACTCTGCTTTCACTGGGTGTTATAAGGGGAAACAACATGCTAAAAAAATTATCCTGACCGCAGAGCCTGTACGATGTCAATGTTGCTCGTGAATCTGGATGGAAACGTGCCGTTGCAAGGGTTCCCTAAACTTACTCGACCACAGGAAAGCCTCATTCGCAAAAAAACAGCAACTAAGGCAGAAGTAACTTCCCAGCAGGTGTGGGGAGCACTTTTGAAAGAGGAAGCCAGGGAGTCCCACGGAGAAGAGGTCTGCTTTATTTCCAGGGAACCAGCCTCCTCAGCAGCGTCTGATCAAGGTGGCAGATTTCCTTAGTGCCCACGGCACCCTGCCCTTCCGGATACCAAAAGGGAGATGACCCTGGCCAGGGAGACCAGCCAGTGTGGACAGGAGATTCTGCATGAAGCCTTGTGGCCCTCCGAGGAGGGAGTCGGTGATCAGTGTGATTACTCCAGTAAGAAAGTGCGAATCAGTTGCAGACCAGGTGTTGCTTGTGTGGATCGGTTGCAGAAGCAGGCAGTGGTGCAGAGGAGGACCAGCGTGTGGGTCACGGAAGATAAGGACAGCAGCGTGAGGGCAGAGAGTCCAGGAGAGCGTCCTGCAGGAGTCCTGCCAGCTGCTCTCTCTGCAGCGCATGGGTGCCCCAAGGCAGGAGGAAGGCAGCCTCCCCTTCTGGGGATTTGCAGCCAAAACAATGAAACCCCAGAGCTGGTCCTGAAAACAGGCAGGAGTAAACGTAGCCGGGAGATGCCCTCCAAGAATCAGACGAGGCCAAAGGGCTCCGAGTGTGCACCTCTGCTGCTTCACGCGAGGTGGGGTCCCAGAGGACGTCAGACATGCCTTATATAGATCGATTCCCAGCTTTTCCCTAGAACCGGAGCTATGGAACCAAACTGGCTGGCTCAGAGGTGGAAGCTATGTCTGCACAGAGTCGTGGCGACTTCCAGGCTCCCTAAGTTCCCATGTGCTCTGCTGTGCTGAACTTGAAGATGCAGGATTGGCGCCCGCTTCATCTGTGTATGAAGGTCTGTCACTTACACTCCCCCACTGGCCGTCTACATCAGCACGGGGGCTGGAACTGGCCAAGCGGTGCAGCGGGTGGGGAGGGAGGGTGTAGGATCGCTGTCCCTTCCCCTTCTGTACTCTATGGGCTCCGATCTCTCAGTGCCGAATCCCTTACTGGAGCGCCCGTTTTCCCCTCGTAAGCACCTTAGTAAGTGGAGCCTTAGCATGATTGCTAAATCCTAGCTTTTCCTAATAAGTGCTTGCTCTCTACTCTGGAGCAATTGCTTATCACACAGTCACCAGGGATTTGAATCCCATCCCAGTGTATGCTTGGAATTTCAAGGATAGTCATTTAATTTTTGTTAGTTGTGGGGAGCAACTCGGACTAGACTAAGTTACTGGAATTAAGACTTATTCTATGCATCTGCTCTCCCACAATATGGCGCTGGGAGACAAGAAAACAGCTTCTACACAGCTGCCTCCAGTTCAGCCAATAAACAGCAGGACTTGCTCCTGATTGGAGGAGAGCAGCGTACTCGGCGTGTGGGCAGCCGAGTTAGGATTGGCGGAGGAGGACTATAAAGGAGGAGAGAGACAGCATGCACCAGGAACATCTAAGGGGAACATCTAAGGGGAACACCTGTGCAGCCCCCGAGAGAGCCGGCCGGCAGTGTGCCGCTCCCCCGCGGAAGTGGGGAATGTGGCAGGGGGAACCGCCCTTCCACGGAGGTGGAGGGTCGGTAGCCAACCCGGGAAGAACCAGCAGCAAACCCGGGGAGGGCCGAGCAGACGAAAGAACAGCGCAGGGTCCTGTGTCGTTCCTCCACGAAGAGGGGGAGCGACAGTTAGTTGCAATGTCACCTTTGTGCATTTTTATTATGGAAAATCTCAATATCAAAAGGAAAGAAAGTGGTATAATACACCCCCACCTGCCCCTCCCTAGCTTGTAGACTCGGACTCATCCCCCCCCACCCGGGGTTATTTTGCAACAGAAGCTGGAATTCACACGCTCTGTCTGTCTGTGTCCCATCTCTGACCCTTCTCCTCCTTCCTCAGTGCTTTCCCGGTGTTTCTAAACATTGCAACAATCAAGACTTTTACTCACGTTAGAGGCGGTTTAGATTTTCCTTGAACAAATACATTCTGGTCACTCTGCAGGTGCACACAGTGCCCACCTCACACAAGGCACTGTGGTAGGTGGGGGACAGGTTTGATTGGCTGCGGTGATGTGAGGTGACAGAAGTGGATGTAGGTGACGTTAGCCCCTGTGGTTGGTCCTGGGAATGCTGCTAGCAGAATTGAACTCACGATCGGTGCTTTGTGTCTCTGCCTGTTTGTGCCATGATGGTTCAGTTGAGCTGGGGGCTTTGGGGCTGAGGGTTTTGAGGAGGGACCTAGGGAAGGTATTGATTTAGTGCTGTTGTCGGTGAGAGTTATCAGTAAGCCACAAAGATTCTGACTGAGGGAGCCCACTGGAAGCCCACGGGGTACCAGTGTAGTCACCAGGCTGAGTGTGGCTGGAGAGTACACACTGCCAGGCCACAGGAAGCTCAGCCCACGTAGTACCACAAAAGCTGCCACTGTTGCCATCACTGCTGGATGCCACCCTGGGACTGAATCCTACATCACTCCCATGTCCTTGTCCCCCTCCTCCAGTCCCTGAGTCCCGGGTGGGACTGTGTGATCGAGGTGTGGGTCTCACGCCTGAGCCGTGGGAGGCCGAAGAGCATGTCAGACTCCAGCTTTTGGGGAAGACCTAGCTCTGGCCTCCCTCCAGGGCCCTGCAATGGTGATGCTGCCCGCATAGGGAGGAGGTGTCGATGTGCAACACCCGGTGGATGAGTGTCCACTCTGAATGTCACTGTCCTCTCACACCGCTCCCTCTCCCTTGTGCTCAGCAGTCACAGGGCCTTCGCTTTCCTTGAAGTTGCTGTTTGCATCTGTTGCTCTGCTTTCCTGTTCCCATGGCAACTGCGGGAGCCCGGGTGGGGCACCGGCAGGTGCCTCGCACTCTCCTGCACAGATTGCAGTGTCCGGTCGCTCTCATCTGCAATTCTTGCTGCCCAGTGCTGCTGCTGCTGCACTCATCTCAGCCACGGGAGCAAGGGGCTGCACATCTCCAGGGCCTCCTGTTGCCTGGGAGCTAAAGGCTGAGTCCTGACCTTGGCCTGCCTTCCCCAGCTGGCATCTGGCCTCTGTGTTCAGCGTTATCCGTCATTGCAGAAGTTCTTCTCTCCAGCTACAGAGATCCTTGCCACCCTGTGCTCTGTACTTTGATAGTTCCGTTGTCCAGCAGGGCCTGTCCTGTCCTCGCAGCCTCACAGAGCCTCTGTCCCGCTCGCGCTCTGCTCACCTCCCCAGAGAGAGGTCCTCCCTTGCCCTGACTCCTGCAGCTCAGATGTGCATTGCTCCCCAGGCCATCTTGTGCCTCACGTCCGTTCCATTTGGACAGATGGACTCCTTGGACAGAGCAGTTCTTGGTTTTTCCTATGAGCCAGCCGGGTGCTGAGCACACACAACAGGTACTTGATGCTTTCTTTTTCTCCATAGGAGAGAACGGAGAGAGAAAACTAGCAACAGGGAGAGGAAAAGGCAGGGATGCAAATGCATCAGTTGTGATTGGAGTCTAAACAAGCTGGAGTGGGGCGGGCAGGAGGTAAGTTGGGGAACACAGAGCAGTTAAGTTTTCCTCAGTTAGTGGGATAAACCAAATGGAGACCTTTTGGCCGTATGAGAGCACTTCCAAACGTTCGGGGTGAGGTGTGTGTTTATTTTGGTGCAAAATTTTGAAATTTATCCAGTCTTTTCATAATACACATTTCCATGAACTTTCTGGAGACCTCTCGCAGGCTCGCCTTGTGTGCTTTGAGCACCTGCCTGGCGCAGAGGCAGCTCTGAGTCGCCAAATCCCAAGCAGCTTGATTTTCCGGAGACTGCAGCATGAAGACAGGTGGAGACTTCAGAAAGTTCCCAGAAAACGGCATTGAAAGATTATTTTGGTGCAAAACGTTTTTGAAATCCATGCCTATGAGAGGTGTTCAGAAAGTTCATGAAAATGTATACTATGAAAAAACTATGCATGGATTTCAAAATTTTTTCACATCAAAACAAGCTGATCTTTCGCTTCCATTTCCCATGCACTTCCTGAAGGACCTTTGTATCTCTATAAGGAGAGGTAGGGCGGCACGTGCTTGAGCAGGAGAGGGACTCGCCCAGCACGCACGTGGGTAGCAAATGCATCGTTGTGCAGCCCGCTGCAGCCTGGAGCTTGAATAGGCGTCGGTGCGCTCTTTGCAGAAAGAGCAGCCAGAAGCGTGCCCCGGCCCACTACCGCAGGGGTTGCCGCTGACTGCCGATTTCCCAAGGAGTCCCCCTGAGGGCCGGCCTGGGCCTCCTGCTCCTTCCCCCCTCAGCACCTTCAGTTCAGAGGAGCGTTGGAAGGGGTGCCCGATTTAGACGTTTTGTGTCCCTCACAGCACTCTGAAAGCCATGTCCACAGCGAAGTTTGTTCAGAAGAAGGAGAAGGGAGAATTAGGAAGGGCAGGTCGCACAAAGGCACATTCAGCTGAGCGGTTTAGTGGAAGCAAAGGACGTGAGTGGTTTCTTCGGGGACTTGTGGAGACTGGAGACGCAGAGGGATGGCCTGGGAAGATAGTGGCCGTCTGTCTGGCAGACTCCGTCTGACAGAGTCTGCGTGGTCGGGGCTGCTGGGGGGAGGCTATCCCTGGGGGCCGTCCCCTCCCCCTCCTCACAGCCCAGCTCACATCCTTCTGCTTGGGGTCTGGGTCCCCCACTCCCACCTCAGCGGCTGTTTTTGTTGGACAGGACTTGATCCCCCTGCAAACACTCACACAAATGGTAGCTTTGTTTTCTTTTTTATTTATTTGAGAGAGAGAGACATGGCAACACACAGAGGAAGGACAGAGATAGATGTCTCCCATCTGCAGGTTCACTCCTCAAATACTGACAATGGCTGAGACTGGCCAGGTTGAAGCCAGAAGCTAACTCAACCTAGGTGTTCCATGTGGGTGGCAGAAACCCAAGTACTTGGGCCATGGCCTGCTGCCTCCCAGAGTGTGCACTTGCAGGAAGCTGGAATTGGGAGCAGAGCCAGGACTCAGGCCCTGGCATTCCAACAGGAGGTAGGAGCTTCCCAGTGTCTTAACAAGACACCTGCCCCTGTGGGTTCATTTTCTCGTGAACACCAGGTTTCCCCGTGAGCTTCTGAGGATTGGGGTTATTCTGTGTTTTGTGTGTGACCAAGGACTCTTGGCTCTGCGGCAAGCAGTGTCGGAGACCTGTTGATAGACTGGGGTTCTAGGGCAATAATGCCAGCCTCTCTCTTCTTGCAGGCAAGTGACTTCGAGTTTAAGTTTTGGTTTGCCCATTTATAGCAGGGATATATATATATATAAGCATAGCCCAGATTAAACAGGTAATGGTCCTGGATGTAGTGGGCATTCAGCAAACACTGTCTTGATCAGCCCTCTTATGTCCAGCAGTCCGTCTGTGTTGTCACCCAGGGTTGACGCATAACAGTACCTGCGTGTCTCTTCATGGAGTAGTTGCTCTTGCAGTCTCGTGAGAGCTCTGATTTTAGCCAGTGAGTACTCAGTACCAGAAATGGCAGGGAGAAGCCTGGAACTTGCTGCATTCAGGGTGATGAAGGAAAGAAGTTGTTTGATAAAGGAGAGTGAGGGAGACGGATTACTTTGCTGAGCAATAAATACCAGGTAGAGATATCTTAAGGGAGAAGAAGTTAGGAGTCCAATAAAGGAACCAATAAAAATTCACAGACTAAACGGAAGATGGAGGGGGCTAGATGGAATGCTCTGGAACTTGGAGCATGTGTGCAAACACTGCAGAGCTTCCGAGGGTGAGCCAGGGCAGGATGGTGGGAAGGTGGGCTCAGGGGTGCTTGACCTGGCTGAGCTGCAGTTTCCTTAATGACAATGGGGACAGTAAACCGCTTCATGGTGTCCCTGTGAGGATGGGGTGTGACGGTGTGAGAAACACCGACCGGCACACAGTGGTTCCCTCTCATTCCCCTGCAAAGTAGCAACAATTGTATGTTTTAAACATGAGCGTAGGGGCCAGCGCTGTGGCATAGCAGTTAAGCCACTGCCTGCGATGCTGGCATCCCATATGGGTGCCCGTTCAAATCTCGGCTGTTCCACTTCTGAACCAGCTCCCTCCTAGTGCTCCTGGGAGGATGGCCCAAGTGCTTGGGTCCCTGCCACCCACATGGGCGACCTGGATGAAGCTCCTGGCTCCTGACTTCAGCCTGGCCTAGCCCTGGCTATGGCAGCCATTTGAGGAGAAAACCAACGGTGGAAGATCAACGCCCCTCCCTCTTTCTCCCCTCCCTCCGAACCTCTCTATAACTCTGCCTTTCAAATATGTAAGTCAGTCGAGAAAAGAAAGTGAGCATGGGGGCCAGACATGTTTGTTGAGGGCTGGAGTTACAAGGAGTTGGCCTTGCACAGAGTGAGAGGTGCACATGTGTCTCCTGAGAAAGGAAACAGACTTTTCCCAGGCTACGTGGGGTAGGTTGGGCACCTGCAGCCGCTACCTGTCGCAGGTGTGCCTTTTGGGAACACACTGACACCCATAGCATTCATCGTTCCAGCGGCAGTGAGCCTGATGCTGGTTATGTTGACTTTGAGGGGTTTCAGTGAACAGGGAAAGGGACTCTCTCTTTTTAAAAATAAAAGCCTCTACGAGGGGACACCCAGCTGTCTCTGTGGACCCTGTCATCTGGCTGGGCCCTGGACAGCAGGGATCGATGGTGCAGGTGACAGAAGCAGATCTCAAAGGAATTGAATTGGAGGACACCAGGAAAAAGCCCAATTGGCTCTTTAATGCAACTGGGTAGTGGAAAAGCTCTTTTCTGAGTTTGTGATTAAAATAGGACCATACTGCATCACCTGAGGAAGTTGCTATGGCATGCAGGGGAGCTGCATCAGGTCTCATTGAGTCCCTCTGCCCTGTGAGGGGCTGGGGAACCCCAGTGGAAGCGGAGGTGGTCGCTGTGCTGGTATATTAGGAACAGGGGTCGTCTCAGTGAGGGAAGAGTAGAATAGGTGTGCAGGAAGTCTTTGAAATATCTATGTTGAACGTGCATTCAAGTCATCTAGAAAACTGTGCGCTCTTCAGCTGAATGAAGTATAGGCGTTGATGTCATTTATTTATCCAGCCGTCCCTCGGCCCCTAAGTCCATCTGTGTCTCTGTGGCCAGCACTGCTCAGGCTGAGTCTTGGGGATGGTGGTGGGGTTTGATGCCTTTAGACCTCTGTGGGATGCAGCTTGGTCAGCAGTGTTGGAGGCAGCACACTGGTGAGGCTGAACTGTGGGCAGCCTTCTTGTCTGATGCTAATAGAAATAGGTCATCTCTCTATTTTACGTTTTTATTTTTAAAACTGGAGTTAAGGCTATCTGGGTCGAAGGGCTGCAGGAATAGCCCATGTTGCGGAACAGCATGCCGTGGAGGATCTTCAGCGGGGAAAGGCACTGTGCCCAAGTGAGCAGCAGGTGCTACGTTTCCTACCACTGCACGCCAGTGACTTCCGTGGCAGACGTGGTCTCTGCCTCCTGCCCTGGTCACTGCTGAGCTGAAGTAAGGGGAGCAGCGGGCTGTCTGGGGGCAGAAAGATGGAGAGGAGGTCGCCGGGTGATGTGCGAGTTGAGAGACACGCCATCTTAGCCACCCAGCCGTCTCTCCATTGCTCTGCCCAAAACTCTGGCACAAGAGACAGAATCCTCTGAGTTCACAATCAGCTTTTGGAATAATCACTGCTGGCCACAGCGTGTGATGAGAGGGAAAACAGACACAGCTCTGAGGGTTCACACTGGCCCAGACTTTGTGACTGGGCAGCTGTGTGGCAGTCATCTCAGGAGTGCATGCATTCTCTACCCACTGTTTCCCCTCTTTTTAAAAAGATTATATTTATTAGAAAGAGTTACAGAGAGAGGTAGAGACAGAGAGAGAGGTCTTCCATCCGCTGGTTCACTCCCCAGATGATTGCAATAGCCAGAGCTGCGCCAATCCAAAGCCAGGAGCCAGGAGCTTCTTCTGGGTCTCCCACATGGGTGCAGGGGCCCAAGGACCTGGGCCATCTTCTGCTTTCCCAGGCCATAGCAGAGAGCTGGATGGGAAGAGGAGCAGCCAGGACTAGAACTAGTGCCCGTATGGGATGCTGGCGCCACAGGCCAGGGCTTTAACCTGCTGCGCCACAGTGCCGGCTCCTCTCCTCCTTTCAGTTCATGTAGGACACAGTGGGGTAGCACACAGAGGCACGTGTGTGGTTCTCTGCTGCATGACTGAGGTGACAGCTAATGCCCTCCATCTTCTTTTAAAAGAGTTTATTTATTTATGAGGGAGAAGGAGAGGAAGAGGCGAGATCTTCTGTCTGCTAGTTCCTTACTCAGATTCTTGCAATAGCCGGGGCTGGGCCAGACCAAAGCTGGGAGCCTGGAATTCAACCCAGGCCTCCCACGTGGCTGTCACCTGTGGCCTCCCGGCATGAGCATCAGCAGGAAGCTGGAATCAGAAACAGTCAGGACTCAAACCCAGGCCCTCTGATATGGGACATGGGTATCCCAAGCAGTGGCTTAACCACTGTGTCAAATGCTGTTCCTTTTTTTAAAAAACTAATTTGTGTTCTATTTATTTGAAAGGCAGAGAGACAGAATAAATCCCCTTTTAAAAAAGAGGAATTGAGGAGCAGCAGTCTGGCGCTGTGGTTAAGCCCCTGCTTGGGATAACAGGACACCATATCAGAGTGCCTGGGGTTGAGTCCTGGCTCGCTTCTGAGTGCAGCTTCCTGCTAGTGTGCACCCTGGGAGGCAGCAGGCGATAGCGAAGTGCTTGGATCCTTGCTGTTCGCAAGGGACACCCAGCTTGAGTCCCAGCCTCCTGGCTTCAGCCTCGTCCAGCCATGGCAGTTACAGGCTTTGTGGGGTGAACCAGTGGATGGAAGATTTCTCACTGTCTCTGTCTGCATTTCAAATAAAATTAAATAAAACATTTATGGCAGGCGCCACAGCTCAATAGGCTAATCCTCCACCTGTGGCGCCGGCACACCAGGTTCTAGTCCCGATCGGGGTGCCGGATTCTGTCCCGGTTGCCCCTTTTCCAGGCCAGCTCTCTGCTGTGGCCCGGGAGTGCAGTGGAGGATGGCCCAAGTCCTTGGGCCCTGCACCCCATGGGAGACCAGGAAAAGCACCTGGCTCCTGGCACCTGCCATTGGATCAGCGCGGTGCGCCGGCCGTAGCGCGCTGGCCGCGGCGGCCATTGGAGGGTGAACCAATGGCAAAGGAAGACCTTTCTCTCTGTCTCTCTCTCTCACTGTCCACTCTGCCAGTCAAAAAAAAAAAATCTTGTTTTCTAACCTATACTTCATATTTTAATAAAATAAACAAGTTTAATTATATAAATCATTAAGTGTTCAAGATGCCCACCTTTTAAAAAAATTTTTAAAAGACTTATTTATTTGAAAGGCAGAGTTATAAAGCAGCAGAGGCATAAAGAGACAGAGAAGTCTTCCATCCTCTGGTTCACTCCCCAAATGGCCACAATGGCTAGAGCTGAGCTGATTCAAAGTCAGGAGTCAGAAGCTTCCTCTGGGTTTCTGACACGGGTGCAGGGACCCAAGGACTTGGGCCATCTTTTACTGCTTTCCCAGGCCACAGCAGGGAGCTGGATCGGAAGTGGAGCAGCTGGGACTCAAACAGGTGCCCACATGGGATGCTGGCCCTGCAGGTGGCAGGCTCACCTGCTGTGCCACAGCTGTAGCCTCGATGCTCACCTTTCTTAATGTATAAATATTTTAATAAATAATTTATATTTTAATAAAATATAGATAAAAAATAATAGATTTAATAGTATAAATCATTGAGTTTATTTTTAATATGATCACCTTTCTTAACATGTAAATATTCCCTAAATGATAGAAAACTATATTAGAGATATATTGCAACATAACAAAATTATCCCAAAACCTATCTGCTTTAAACAGTAAGCTTTATTTCATACTTTCTGTGGGTCAGGCATTTGGGAAACTTGGCCTTGTCCGTCCGGGCTCTGGGACTCTCAGGGAGTGGCATTCAACCCTCTGGTTGGTGTGGGGAGCAGCTCGGACTAGACTGTTACTGGAATTAAGACTTATTCTATGCACCTGCTCTCCTACAATATGGCGCTGGGAGAGAAGAAAACAGCTTCTACACAGCTGCCTCCAGTTCAACCAATAAACTGTAGGACTTGCTCCTGATTGGAGGAGAGCAGCGTACTCGGCGTGTGGGCAGCCGAGTTGGGATTGGCAGAGGAGGACTATAAAGGAGGAGAGAGACGGCATGCACCAGGAACATCGAAGGGGAACATCTAAGGGGAACACCTGTGCAGCCCCCGAGAGAGCCGGCCGGCGGTGTGCCGCTCCCCTGCGGAAGTGGGGAATGTGGCCAGGGGGAACTGCCCTTCCACGGAGGTGGAAGGGATAGTAGCCAACCCGGGAAGAACCAGCAGCAAACCCGGGGAGGGCCGAGCAGACGAAAGAACAGCGCAGGGTCCTGTGTCGTTCCTCCACGAAGAGGGGGAGCGACATAATGGTGCCGTGACTCGGATGTGAAGCCTAGGCAGGGTTTAGTGTTGCTCCTCCGCGAAGAGGGGGAGCGACAGGCTGGTACTAAAGTCATCGAAGGCTCCCCTGGGGCTGCAGGATTGGAACTTCCAAGATAACACTCTCCCATGGCTACCAGTGGGGGCCCCAGTTCCCTGCCACGTTAGTCCACGGACTCACGATGAGGTGGAAGCTCCTGGCCACAGAAGCCATTTTGGAGTCTGGTCCTCTTCCTGCATCCCAGTGGTGTGTGAAAGCCGACCTATAGGAAGGCGGCTTTGACTGTGATGTGAGCCTCTGCCTGGGTAACCCTTAAGGAGCACGAAGCCAGTAACAGAAACAGGACTCAGTGTGGAGTGTGGAGGGTCATGGCTTTGCCAGACGCCCTAGCAGGTTGTGCTGAGGACCTGACAGACGAATGCAGTGGAAAGGACCCGTGTGTGCTGTAGGGCAGCCAGGGGGCTGTCCACTTCCATTCCGGTTGCCGCTGGAAAGGAGAACCAGTGTGGGAGACGGGAGTGGTGGAAACAGAGGATGGAGCCGAGAGGGGAACCGGGAATCTCTGCTAGCAGGTTAGAGTGTTCTAGCGCTTGCTGTGAGGCAGGGGCAGAGACAGCCAGTCTTCACTGTGAACTTGCATGAGGGCCTCAGGGAGGTCTGTGAAGGACCACTGTCTCGGTCTCTACCAGGACACGGAGGCCTGGGCCACGAGAAAGGCCACAGCTCCCAGGGCAGGATGTCCCAAGGAGACAGCAAGCCCCCCAGTCTTCTGAGCCGGGTCGTACATCCTTTTACTGTCATGGAACCTGTGTTTCTTCCCAGGTCTGTGCCAAGTCCTGTGCTGGGCAGGAGAAAGACACAGTTCCATAGGCGGCCACAGCTCCCTCTCCCTGGCATCTGAGTCCCCGGGGACGGACTGACGCGCAAACATTTGGAGTGAAAGAGTGAGCTTTGGCTGGTGGCCGCGTTCTCTAAGCCTGGATTTGAGCTCCAGGAAATAGTTTTCTCAGATGGCCTTACTCTGTTGGAGGTCACAAAGTCCTGAAAATGGTATGTCTTTGGAAATTAGCCACCCCCCGCCCTGACATTTATGGACTCTCAGAGTGCTGGGCAAAGATGAAGTCAGGCAATGGCGTTCCCACTTCCTCCTTCCAAGTCTTTTTTTTTTTTTTTTTTTGACAGCCAGAGTTTGACAGTGAGAAAGAAAGAGAGAAAGGTCTTCCTTCTGTTGGTTCACACCCTGAAATGGCCGCTACAGCTGTGTGCTGTGCCGATCCAAAGCCACGAACCAGGTGCTTCCTCCTGGTCTCCCATGCGGCTGCAGGGCCCAAGGACTTGGGCCATCCTCCACTGCACTCCCGGGCCACAGCAGAGAGCTGGCCTGGAAGAGGAGCAACAGGGACGGAATCTGGCGCCCCAACCGGGCCTAGAACCTGGTGGACTGGCGCCACAGGTGGAGGATTAACTTAGTGAGCCACAGTCCCAGCCTCCTTCCAAGTCTTGGTAGCCAACACCACTGTGTCCAGAGGCCCTCTTCCAGCAGGGGCTGTCGGTCAGTGCTGGACAGAGCAGCGCCTGTGGACTGGGACCATTTGCACAAGACATTGCTGTGAGCATGGGAAGAGAGCTCCTTGATGGATTTGCCTTGCTTTTGCTCACTTAGGTTTCTAGTGTGAGACAACTCTAAGCATTCAGAAATAATCCAGATGCTACTATTCCAGGCTGAGCTGTGAAAGCTAAGGGTTTTCTTTCTTTTCCTAGCTCTCTCTGACCTTGACTGTGCGTTATTTGGTAAATCAGATGGGTTCATAGTTTCTTCTCATGTGATCCACCCAACCAGCGTAAGTGACAATGGATGCTTCAGAGAAAGTTTGGTGAAAACAAAAACAGAGCCTTGAAATAACAAGTATTGGTGAGGATGTGAGAAACTGAGACCTGTGTGTGTTGCTAGTGGGCACGAGAGATGGTGCAAGCACTACAGGAAACAATATGACATTTCCTTAAAAAAATGAATTGAATTACCATATGATTCAGCAATTCCAGTGTTGGGTATATACCCCCAAAAAACTGAAGGCAGGGACTGGAATGCATATGCAAGTATGTATAACGTTCATGGAAGCATTATTCGTAATAGCCCAAAGGTGGGGACAGGTCAGATGGCCTTGAGTACATGGGTGGATGAACCAGAGGTGACATAGACATGCAGTGGAACCCTGTTCAGCCTTAAAAGGAGGAAATTCTGATTCTTGCACCTGCTACAACATAGATGAACCTTGAAGGCATTATGCTGAGTAAGCCGGACACAAACAGAACAAATGTTGTATGAGTCACCTTCTCTGAGGTCCTGGAGTAGGTAGATTCATGGAGGCAGAAATAGAGTGATGGCTTCCAGGGTTAGTGGGAGGGGAGACAATGGAATTATTGTTCAACGAGTACAGAGTAAGAGTTGATTTAAGAAGCTGTGGAGGTGCGTGGTGTGGTGATGGTGGACTGTGAATGTTTTAAATGCCACTGAATTGTACACCTGAAAATGGTTCTATAGGACAGGCATTTGGCCTGGTGGTTAAGACACTGTGTACTTTGGGTTCAAGTCCTGGATGCAGCCCTGGCTTCTGCTCTCAATTCTAGCTTCTCGCTAATGCAGACCCCAGGAGGCAGCAGGTGATGGCCCACAGGGCTTTGTCCTGCCACCCAGGTAGGAGACCAGGAGTGCATTCCTGGCTCCCAGCTTTGGCCCAGCCTTAGGTGTTGTAGACATTTATGGAGTGAACCAGCAAGTGGGGTCAATCTTGTCTCATCTCCTCCTCTCTCCTCTTCTCTCCTCTCTCTGCTCAAATTAAACGTAAAAAACTTAATAGTGTGGCAAACTATGTGATGTCTGTTTTCCCACCATAAAGCAATGTTTTTTAAAAATGCAGTTGGTTCACAAATTCATGCCACCAGGCCCCAGTCAAGGCACCAGATATGTCCCTGATGGGAGGCCTGACTGCAGGGCTCTGAGGTTCTTTTCTACGGAGGAGAGATGAGCAGTGAGCGTTTAACAAACATCTCAGGCAGTGCAGGAGCTGTGAAGCCTCCGGGAAATGCAGAGCCTGGTCATTAACACAGCAGAGAGCTGAGCTCTTGCGCAGGCTGGGGGTGCAGTGGCCAGCTGTGGAAGGACCCTGAGAATTGGCGTCTGGGTTGAATCCTGAGCAATTAGAAAGGACTATATCTGGGGCCAGTGCTGTGGTGCAGCGGGTTAATGCCCTGGCCTGAAGTGCTGGCATCCCATGTGGGTGCTGGTTCGAGTCCTGGCTGCTCCACTTCCCATCCAGCTCTCTGCTATGGCCTGGGAAAGCAGTGGAAGATGGCCCAAGTGCTTGGGCCCCTGCACCTGCGTGGGAGACCTGCAGGAAGCTCCTGGCTTGAGATCAACGCAGCTCTGGCTGTTGCGGCCAATTGGGGAGTGAACCAGTGGATGGAAGACCTATCTCTCTCTCTCTCTCTCTCTCTCTCTCTCTCTCTCTCTCTTTGTAACTCTGTCAAATAAATAAATCTTAAAAAAAAAAAAAAAAAAGGACTGCATCCTCCACCCCCTGCTGAACATGCTAGGGCTCCATTTCTACGGGAACTCTCCTAGATTTCTGACATGGAGGAAAATTACCTCAAAACCTAGAACTCGCTACAGTGTGCTTGTGAAAAGAAGATACCTGTGTTCGGTGTTCCTGGTTGGTTGCTTAAGGATTAAGGTGGGGACACACAGAGCATTTGTGTTTTTGGAAAGTTAAAGTTTTTTTTAAGTGTTTTCACCCGGGAAATGTATTGGCTGCTTCACAAACTTCTCAATTTTTTTCCCACAGACTGCATCAGTGAGGTGTGCCATGGGCCTTGGTAGCAAGACTTTTGTAGAAAATAGTTGATTTACAAAAATCAATTTAATACTGATCTTCCTATTACTTGTTATTCCTTAGAAGGAGATTGAACTATTTCAAATTGGAAACTAAGGGTATTTATTTAAAACTCTGAGTATGAAGTTTGGAGATTTTGTTTTTTAATCAAAAAACTGACTTGGGATGGCAAGCAGCCTGTTGGCCGGAGGAGATGTGTGCGTGGCTGATGTTAAGCGTGTTTAGATTCCCCACCGTGTGTGTTAGAGACTCCCTTGTTGCAGCTCCAGTTTTTCATTCTGAGTCAAAGGTTCGGGGTGGGAGAGCATGGACAGGCAGTCAGATCCCTGGGGTCGGTATTGCAGCAGGCTGGCTTCCTGGTGGAGCTCACAGCACAATGTCTATAAAACCCAGCCGTGCAGCCAGGCACGTTAAACAAAGAGTGCGGTGACTCCGCGTTGGCGAGCAGGTCCTTTTGCCATCTCTTCTTTCCATGAGCGCGTGTGGTCATCTTTGCCTTAGGACAGTGAAGTGGTATCTCCTAGGACAGAGGGATTGCAACCAGTTGAGTTTCTAGGTTGCAGATCCCATAATCCTTGGAAATTTTGGCATAAAGCCAGCTCTGAAATTATTTCACCCTCAGGAAAGTCTCCAACCTCTCAGGTCCTTCCGGCCACCCCCACCCCCCCAATGGTTGGAATTGGGTGTTTGGGGGTATAATGAGTTAGGTGATGTGTAGTCAAATGCAGCTCAGAAAGCAACTTGAGAGTTAATCTTTCGTCTTTCCCAGTACATGTGAGAAGTCAGCTCATGGCTCTGTTAGAGAAGCTGTTCTTGCAATCTGCAGTCGCTGGACCCACAGGTGCGTGGACAGGCAAATATAGTTCTGTTTGTAAGCATTTGCCAGAGGCCTGCTGGACCATGGCCCATCTTGCACGAAGGGGCTAAGGTCGAGCAGGAGGGAACTTGCCCCCCAAGGAGCTTCAAGTCTGCACAAGGAGCTGAAATCCAGAGAAGGGAAGTAATCACAAAAGAGCAAAAGAGCCAGATCCAGAGATCTGGGTTAATATCCCGAGGGCATGGGGTGTGGGAGGGGAGATGTGCTGTGAATAGTTGCTAAATGAAAAGCCAGAGAAACAAGAAGGAAGCAGTCTCTGTGGACTGGAGATGGCAGGAGAGGGGGCTGGAGGGTTTCCTGGAGGAGGTGGCACTTGAATAAGGCCTTAGTGGGCAGAGCATGAGTCCGCGGGTCCGGAGTGAGCTAGGAAGACTTCAGAAAAAACCCAGGTTCCCGGATCTGACTTGGGGAGGAGGAGTAAGGGGGACTCCAGGGTTGGCTGTGCTGAGGCAGTGTTCCTGTGTCTCTCTTGGCTGAAATGATGCCTGTAGGGGCCATAGGTTGAGAAGGGGGAGTGCTGATCTCACAGTGGCTTTCTGCAGACGAGCGTGCCCGGCGTGCCCCGTCCTGCTCACCGCACCACGGAGCCAGGCGTCCTGTCCCGGGGAGCCCTGCAGGAATAGAATTCCGAGAGCGTAGCCGAGTCGGGGAAATGCTAGCTTAAGTGATGGGAGCTGCGTGTGGTTTTTAGCGCGAGGCTCTGTTGACGGTCATGTCTGCAGTGGTCTGAGCGCCCCAGGGAAGCATCTGGAAGGAAGTCAGAGGGGCTTCATTTGAAGAACGCGGCTGTTGAGTGGTGCTTCCCCAGAATCGCATTCTGGAATAAAATCCCCTCTGGCCGCCTCCCTTAAGCCGCGATTCCTCCACCTCCGCGCAGACACGAAGCAGGGCTGTCAGCAACACTGCCTGGCTGCCGTCATTCCTCTCCTCTCGAGACGTGGGGCAGGATGCTGTGTCGCTGGCCTGACCTCCACTTCCCGTGGGGATGGAGCCCGGGGTGGTGAGCGCCAGCCACAGTCGGCTCACAGGAGTCAGGCTGCTGGTCACATGCAAGACCTGAGTTCCACATCAGCTCTGCGAAGTGTTTGAGTATAACTGTGTCTCAGATACTGCATGAGACACCCCAAAGAGTTCTCATTTGTTTCTGAGAGAGAGGCTTCCCTGGGCATCTTCTCTGTTCTCAATCTGTCAGCCCTATCGCAAAATGTCCCAGAAACACACAGACCAGAGAGAGAGTGAAGTGGGCGAGGCAGATGGCCCAGCGGGAGGCCCAGTCCTAGGCAGCCCAGAGGCTCCCTCCTGGGAGATGGGTTAATGTGCCCTCCAGCCCACGCCTTATTCCGCTCGCTTCCATCGTGGCCTGCTCCCTTTGGGAGAGTTTGTATGTGAGGGCTGTCGCCTGCCTGGTGCTTACCATGCCTCACCTAAGGCAGACATAAGATCCGAAATTCTACCAAAGCAGCCTTCCAGCTTTTTGTCGTCCCTTGAAAATGTAGGAAAGCTTCGTTTCCTAGGAAGAAGCCAGCCACGCATGAACCTGAAATCCTGCAAACCCAGAGGCTTGCCAAGTTCTCTGCCGGCGGTGAACGCTGTTGGGATGGCACCGTGGCTGTCCCTGGGGAGGAGGGAAGATGACCAAACGTCTCATCACTGCTTCCCCTTGGTTGGGGAATTTAGAATGTAACGAGGGACACTGACTTCCTGCACATCTCAAAGCCTCACCTCTTTGTGCCGACTCCGGCTGAGACGAGCATTTAGAGGAGAGAGCCACGTGTTTGGCTGGGGCCCTGCAGGCTCTGCCCCTGCCCCTCCCCTGCCCTGCCAAGAAGTGACACGTCCTGGCTCCTGCTTTCCTGCTACCCATGGACTGGCCCGCGAGTACTGGACATGGGCTTTGTTCAGGAAGAGACCCCTCTGGGAAACGTCTCCGGTGCCCTGCTGGGTGGTGGGACCACCCCTCTCCCCTGCCAAGCTGTGCCCCACTTCCCTCTGCCCCAGAAGCCCACTGTCCCCAACAGCCCTGTGTGGGACCTACTGCAGACAGCAGAGGCCTGTGCTGTGGGTGGGTCCTGGGCTAGGAGTCAGGGGACTGCGGGCAGCTGGGCAGTGGGGCCTGTGTGAACCACAGTGCGTTGAGTGGGACAGCCTGTACTGGTGGTGAGCGCTGTACAGGCAGCGGCAAGGGCTCCCTGTCACTTCAGCAGGTGCAAGGACTCCGGCTCTCTGGCCACCAGCAGTGTTCATGGCTCCGATGGTCTCCCCTGGCAACAGCGGCCCCTTGTTCATTCAGCCCTGCTGGGGGCAGGTGGCAGGCCAGCCCCTTCCTGCTGGCTGGGCCAAACCCTGGGCCAGGAGCATTCCTGAGTTTAGGCCCAGCCCCACAAAGCGTTTTGCCTCCTCTCTAGAGAGCCCCACCCTGGGAGCTGGTGATGGGAGGCGGGGCAGCCGAGAGAACGTTCTTGCAGAGGTCAAGTGAACGTTGAATCATGAGTCCATTAGATTCCACAATCAATACTCAGCTTCTAAACATTATGTTTATTGATGAGCTGATTGCTACGAGACTCGTGCTGAGGGAATTGGAATCAATTTTCCTGGGGCCAGATTGGTTGTTGATGGGTCACAGTGGACTGTGGCTTTAACGGTCAGCGAGAAGACATCCTGCTGTTTGGTAGAACAGAGCTGAAGCCCGCAGGAGCCCTGTGTGCTTGCCTGGGAGTCAGGCAGAGCAGGGTTTCTACAGGGCCCTGCCTGGTGGCCCTGCCTCAGGGACAGGTGGGCTGGCCAGGAGCCCTGCTGGAGCCTGTGGTGGCGCAGGGTGAGCAGGGAGAGACAGGCAGGGAGGTGGAGGCTCGAGCAGAAGTGCAGCTGGGGACACAAAGGCTGCTGTGGCCCGTGCAGTCAGTAGGTGAACACCCAGGACCTGACCTGCTCACCTGGCTTGGTGCGCAGGACTCCGTCGTAGATTGGGTGAGATGGGGCTCCCACTGCTGAAAATAATTTTCTCAAAGGTCTTTAGTCCAAGAGGCTGGCTGGGAGGAAGCGTGTGTGTGCACGTGTGCACGTGTGTACATGCAGAGTGAGGGGGGAGAGCTGTCGGTGCTGATGGTGCACTTTGACCTTCCTCCCCCTCCCCCGTGTCCCAAGTGTGACTTGGTATTCTGGTAGCATGCTGGACCCTGGTCTGAATCATCCTCCACTCCCAGGGTGCTTCCTCCCCAACTCTCGCTCTGCTGCCTGTCAGTTATCTGTTGTTTGCCAAAGCTAGGGAGGGGGCACCACGTGGTCATGAAGGCCTGGTCCAAGAGTCTGCACCACCCAAACTGTCGGATGCCTCCTGGTCGTCTGGTTGCTGCTGGGCACGCGGTGCCAAGTCCTGTTCCTGGGACGGGTGCAGCTCTGCTCCAGGCAAGGTGCAGCCAAGGTGTGGGCAACAGGTTTCAGGAGACAGGGAGCTGAAGGCAATGGGGCTAATTAACCCCCTGCAGATCTCCAGCTGCAGCTCTGCTCTGAGATCTGAAGATTTAAAATCGTGCATTTACTGAAGCAAAATCATGACACCCACGGTTAAGCCAAGGCAAGCCTTTTCCACCTGTGGCGCTGGGCACTGCTCAGTTTAATTTTGGGGTAGGGAAGAGTGCAGAGGGTTTCTGGTGTTCTCTGAACATCTCTGTCGGACTCTTGTGACTCCAGGGTCATCTCATGCTCCCGCCCTCTGCCCAGCAATGCAACATGCTCCTCCATGCGTGTGCCCAGGCTACGGGGTACGGGCCTTGCTCCGTGCTGTCCGCAGGGCCCGCTCTATGTTGGGAAGCAGCTCTGGGTGTCAGCAGCCCGACTGCACGTACTAGACCTGCAAGGCCCCGCTGGGCACTTCTGAGTAATTCTCAGACCCTCTTCTGGAGATCGGGCACATCTGCCACATGCCAGGCAGGGTTTTGCAGGGTCCCTGCTTGTCATCCTTCCCTAGGAGGCTGCACTGGGCTTCCGCTTGGCAGTGGGGCCCTGAGAGCGAGCTGGGTGAGGCTGAGGGTGCCAGGGTGTAGACCGTGTCCCTCAGAGCATCCTGCACGTGCTGGGCTGGGTGGTGCCCTGGGCAGCTCCAGGTGGGGGAGATGGGAGAAATGAGGGCCACTGCGGGACACCTGGCGCCTTCTGCTCCGGAGCAGCAGAGGTCAAGTGGCAGGGTGGCCCATGGGGTCGGTTCAGCCGTGAGGGAAGCTGGAAGGTCTCAGAGCAGGTGATGGAGAGTGGAAGGGTTTTGCGCAGACCCACGGTTGGCAACAGAGAAACAAAGCAGTCCCCTTGAGTGACCTTGGGGAATAAGAGGCAGCGTGGCCCGGTGTTAGGAGATGCTGGAATGTTTGAGATGGCCTCGGGGTCCAGGCTGAGCACCACTCAGAGGCCTTCCCCATGCTCTGGGTGCAGCACCTGGCGCCATCTCCCGTGGGGCTGGGGAAAGGCTGGGCTAACGGGTTTGTCCCTGGTAGGGAGGTGGCAGAGGGTGGAGACCCATGTGTGCAGCTTTCTGAGATGGAGGCCACCCCGAGGGATGGCTGAGCCTTCTCCCCGGCCACCCTGGCCGTTTCCCTCAGAGCCAGTCTTTGGGTCTCCCCAGGGAGACGGCACGAGGCCCAGGTTTGCCCTGGGGGCTCCCGTCCTGGGCCCAGCAGAGCCAGTCTCCTGGGCAGCTGCCAGCCAACTCCTGGACTTTCTGGGTCTCTGTGGCCTCGTTCTAGAATGGACCCAATGGGTGTGCCTACTGCAAAGGCCTTGTGCCAGCAAAGTGCTCAGAGCAGCACCTGGCCTCCCGGGGAATAAAACTCCCGTCTAGAACAGTCTCGCACATCTCTTCCAGTGTCCACTGTCCAGGATTCTGTTCATCATTGGCCTTCCTCAGGTCCCTGAGGCCTGCATTTCTGAGATAGGGAAAGCACCAGGAAGCCTCAGATTCTGCAGAGGGCCCATGTCAGGTTAATGGATGAGCAGGGGTGGAGGCCAGGCCCCCTGAGCACTTGGCCATGCCACCTGCACAGGACAAGAATCTACATTTGACTCCCGGGGCTCCTTGCTGTGTCGCCACCCTCTGCCTTAGTTTCCCAGTCTTATCATTGGCCCTACAGGCCCAGCATAAGGGGAAAGGAGAAGGTGATGCAATCATTAAATCCCTCTTTGTGGCTGCGAAGAAGCCAGGGCCCAAGTGGCAGCCGGGTCCGCTTTGCTCCCAAGGGCTGACGTGCGGCTGGGAGTGTCCTTTCTTCCTCTCTCACCCAGCCTGTCTGTGGACCAGGGCTCAGCCTACTGGAAGGGCAGTGTATCCACAGCCCGGCCAAAGTGACTGCGGTCCCAGGTTGTCCAGGGTGGAGAGGAGGAGGAGGATGCTGTCATCTGGGGGATGGGGCAGGTGCTAGTCTAGCCTCTCAGCCTCTGGCTGGAAGCTGGGGCTTCCTGGGTGGTACCCCTGCTCCTCCAACAGGGGCACACATGCAGGATCATGGTGGATGGGAGGGCTCACCCAACGCCCCACCCAAAGCATCCGCACCCCCTCACCAGCCTGACTCCTGGGAGTTCGTGGCTCTGCTTCTCCAGTGTGCATGCAAGCAACCTGGCGGCTGTGTTACTGTTGGGTCTGACTCAGCAGGTGCAAACATAGCCATAGAATCCATATGGGTTACCAGCTCCTAGCCTTGCCGATCCTGGGGCTTGGGGCCCCTGTCTGAGTAGCATGGGCCTCTGGGACACACAGGCACAGCCTGAACACCCTTCCAGTGAGGAGGCGTCGCTTCTGTGAACTGTTCCTGTTTTCCTTCTCGCACTCACAGGTTTCTCCACACCAGTCCAACGGGGAACATGTGGAGGGCCTTCTCCAAGAGAGCTTTGCTTCAGTTTCCCTGTGCACGAAGCGTGGCCCTCCAGAGTGGGCAAAACCACGGGAAAAGGAGCAGGCATCCAGTGCCGGGGCCCGACCGCTCCCTCCCTCCCCCTCCCTCTCCCCCTCCCCCTCCCCCTCCCCCTCCCCCTCCCCCTCCCCCTCCCTGAGCCAGGAGTCATCTGTTCCCGCAGCTTTCTACTTAGCACTCTGATTCCTGTGTCCAATCGATTGGCCACTCTCAGTGCCACGTAAAAATGCGTGACGGAGCCTTGACCTTGAAGCCAGACAGCCATGGCGACTCCTGTCTTTCACTGTCTTCTTGAACTTAGAACAAGGTTGGCAGAGAAAAACTCCAGACTGTTTTTGCTACAGGAACGTTGTCGTTAGTAATGCAACTTCTTTGCATTAAACCCTGCCTGTATAAACCCTGCCTGTATAATACCATACCATTCCTTCCATCTGTGGATTGCGCTGTGTTTTTACAGAGCACTTTCACAGTCATTATCTTATTTGATCCTCGAAACGCCATTATGAGATGAAAGAAGATTACTGTCCCCAGGAAACTGAGGCTGAGATTGGTTTCCGAGCTTGCGGAAGATGGCAAGGCAGTGGGTAACAGAAACGGGGCGGATGCTCAAGTTCTTCTGTGGCTGATGGTGACTGTCGCACAGACTCGCCAGCACCGAAGGTCGTCATTCGCCCATCCCAAATGCCATGCTTCCCTACCAGGTAGAACTTTAGTTGTTTTTTCTTTTTATTTGAAAGTCAGAATTACACACAGAGGAGAGGCAGAGAGGCAGAGAGAGAGAGAGAGGTCTTCCATCCATTGGTTCACTCCCCAATTGGCTGCAACAGCCGGAGCTGCACCGATCCAAAGCCAGGAGCCAGGAGCTTCTTCCAGGTCTCCCACATGGGTGCAGGGGCCCAATGACTTGTGCCATCTTCTGCTATCCCAGGCCATAGCAGAGAGCTGGATCGGAGGAGGAGCAGCTGGGACTAGAACTGGCGCCCATATGGGATGCCAGCGCTTCAGGCCAGGGCGTTAACCCACTGCGCCACAGCGCTGGCCCCTTTAGTTTTTAAGATTTACATATTTATTTGAAAAGCAGAGTGAGAGAGAGAGGTCAGTCTTCCAGCTGCTGGTTTGCTCCCCTAATGGCCACAAGAGCAAGGGCTGGGCCACGTTGAAGCCAGGAGCCAGGCAGGGGCCCAAGGACTTGGGTCATCATCTGTGGCATTCCTAGGTGCATTGGCTGGATTAGAATCGGAGCAGCTGTGGATTGAACCAGCAGTCAGAGGGGCTGCTGTGGTCGCATGTAGCAGCTTACCTGCTGCACCCTAGCCATGGCCCCCGAGTAAAACTTCTGAAATGACAGTGTCCACATAGGTCTTAAGGTGCACAGTTGAGAATGTTCTAAAGTTTCAAAAGGTGTTGAAACAGCAAATAAAGTTAACAAAGTCAGCAAAAAATAGAAAACTAAGCTATAAAGTGTGTTTTAAATCCTCTCTCTTTCTCTCTCTCTCTCTCTCTCTCTCTCTCTCTCTCACACACACACACACACACACACACACACACACACACACACACTTGGTGCTTAGCCTTCTTGCTAAGGCTCACATGGCACAGTGAGGCACTTGGCAGCGTCACCAAGGCAGGAGTGTGTGGGGCAGCGCCGGCTGGAATGGTTCCTCTAGGTCGTCACACCTGTCTCCTTCCTCTGGGCAGACATTCCAAGCCACTGCCTGTGACAAGGGGGAGGACACGTGGCATCCACAACTTAATTCTCCTCAAACCTTATTGAGGCTCTAATTCTACATGCTGCTTGGGGTTGCCATGGAGACCGTCTACTGCCTTCTCCCTCAAATAGAACCGGAATCACACTTCTGCTTCTCTGTAAGGTAGAAGTGACAGAGTGACATTTGTGTAAATGGCCCCTTCCAGGAAAGGCACCGAGCCCCAGCCGAGTGCCCAGGAATGTGTGCGCAGGGCACCTGGACTCACACTGCAAGGTGCTTAAGGCAGAGCAAAGCACCTAAGCATAATGACCCAAGTTCCTTTTGTGGTTAATGAGTCTAGGAACGCCAGTGCTAGATTGCTGTTTAAAAACAATAGGTCGTGCACAACTGGAGCATGATCATACAAGTGTCTGTGGAGGCCGTTGTCCCTGCAGACTCCTTGATCCGGAGTTCCCAGGGGCTGTGTGCAGAGTTCCAGGCCAGGGGTAACTAGGAAGCAGGAACGGAGCATGGTGTGGAATCTTGAGGGTGCTGAAAGAGGTGCCCTGGCCCGTTCCAGAATGGCTTGCCATCCTGCAGGAATATGCTTGTGTGCACAAATATGCTTCCTCTGTCCCGGTGCTACGTAGGGTACCAGCTGGGGGAACCGCGGCACCTTATGCAGAGGCAGGACAGAGTTCAAATCCTGGCCTTGCCTTCATTACCTTGGGGCCTCGTTGCTTTGCCCCTGTCAGTGAGAGTGTGTCTGTGGCCACGCCCAGCACAGGATGAGTGATTTCTTAAAACATTCTTCCTCCCAGGGCTACCTTGCCCAGGCCTGCCGCTCTGCAGCCTTCCCCCCCATTCCTCAAAAACCCGGATGACTTAAGCGTGTGAGCGTGCGGCAGGCGGCGCCTGCACCACGTGTCCTGTGCGGTGTGTTCCCTGCTCAGAAGCCCTGCGTGCTGCCTGCGGGGCCTCACAGGGCCTCTGGGGAGAGGAGGTCAGAGGCTCCCAAGTGTGGCTGGAAGCAGCCGGGGCTGTCACTTCCAGGAGGCCATGCTTCCTGGCTGCACGTGGTCCGGCTTCCCCTGAACCCTGGAGGCCAGATGAGAAAGTGCTCCGAAGGAGAATTCCTGCTGAGCCGTGCCTGGAGGCAGAAGGATGCGTGGATGAGGGGCTACTGCTCACAGTTTCTGCCAGGCCCTGTGCTGAGGCTTCAGGGACACCCAGGCCTGAGGACGGCTGATTCCAGGGCGTGACCATCTCGGGGGCAGTGGTCACAGAGAAGGGAGTTGAATGGGGCCTGCTCCATTCCTCTGCTGGTAGCTCTGTTGCTTTGACTTCTCCAGGTTTTCACTTTGTTCTCTGAAACGTGCATGTAGCAGCAGTAATTTATTAGGATCGCCGTATTTACCCGGTAGGACTCCAGCAGGGTCTTCCACGGGGGTGGCAGGGGCCCAAGGACTTGGGTGGCATTTCTAGGTGCATCAGCTGGATTGGAGTTGGAGCAGCTGTGGGCCTGCTAGGGCTGTTAGGATTAACCGTGAGCGTGTGTGCCCTGGTTGCATTTAAATCTCACCACGTGGATGTGTTAAGCACTTACAATCGCTGCTGGCTGCTGGTCTTGCTGTTTACTGTGTGGTTATTGCTGTGGTTTTTATTTAAGAGCGCACACTAAAGGAAGATAGAGAATTTCTAGAACTGGGAGGATGTGGCCCAAACACTTGGAGTGAATGCATCTAGCTGCGCTCATGGTGCACGGAAGGGCTGTGTTGGGCACAGTGGCGGTGGTACTGGCAGGCATCTTCCAGAATGCTCCCGTGGTCGTGCTGGACCTCTGCAGGGCTCTGAGGGTACAGGGAAGGTGCTGTCCCACGTCACAGGTGAGATGAGGGCTCGTGTCTTGCTGGAGAACATGGGTAGCTGGCAGCAGAGTGGCCCCGTGTTCTGCCGCCTCTTTAGCTGCAGGGCCTGGGCACTGCCCTGGGAGGGAGCTCCAGGGAGCAAGGAGGATAACAGAGGATGCAAACCTGGCGTGGCCATCACCCGGGGCCTGCTCCACCTCCAGGTGTGGCAGTGGCCGGCTGCTGTATTTCCTGCCTACCAGGTGGAGGCTGGGGTTCTGCCTCGGGCTGCAGGGTCCTGATTGGAGGGCCGAAGCCTTCAGAAAGAGGAGGTGTCTTCACAGCTGCTGACAGCAGAGAAAATTCAGGAGGCTGGAAGGAGCCTTTCGGGATGGCGAGAGCCAGGCTGGACAGGGTGTGCGGAGTGGCCTCAGCAAGGCACCTCTGGGGCCAGCGCTGTGGCGTAGTGGACTGAGCCTCCGTCTTTGGCACCAGAATCCCTATGGGTGCCAGTTCTAGTCCCAGCTGCTCGTCTTCCAATTCGGCTCTCTGCTATGGCCTGGGAAAGGGTAGAAGATGGCCCAAGTCCTTGGGCCCCTCCACCCCCATGGGAAACCTGGAAGAAGCTCCTGGCTTCTGGATTGAGATCGGCCCAGCTCCAGCCATTGCAGCCCTTTGGGGAGTGAACCAGCAGATGGAAGACATCCCCTCTATCTGTAACTCTGCCTCTCAAAGAAATAAATAAAATCTTAAAGAAACAAACATGATATCATTCACAAATAAGAGCAGTCTGGTAGCTTAAAAAAAGCCTCTCCGAAGCCTTGTTCACCAGGAATCTCCATGAAACAACCAGCGCCCGTTTTCGGCCTCCGGTCTCAGCCAGGAGGAGCTCAGGGTCTCTGACGGAGAGTAGATGGCAAAGAAGAGGCTCTGAAAAGAGTCTGCGGGGCGGTGCCTGGTGCAGTGGTTAAAACGCGCCCCAGATTGGAGGGCTGGAATTTGGGCCCTGCTCTCTCCATATTCCCGCTTCCTGCGAACACCCCACCTGGCAGGCAGCAGGTGGGGCTCCGAGTACTCACGTGAGAGACCAACTTGGAGTTCCGGGCTCTGGACGGTGGCCTGGCCCGGCCCCAGCTGTTGTGGGCATTTGGCAAGTGAACCATCAGATGGTAAATATATGTCCATTGATTTCCATCTCTCCATGCCTTTCAAATTAATTAAAAAGAGTCTGTGTGAGGTAGGGTTTGCCAATGACACGATAGACTTAGATCTGGTGTCCAGAAAGGAGCCGTATGAACCTTTTTGCAGCCTCCTGGGGCTGCCGGCCCACCCATACCAGAGCCCAGACTGAATGTCCTGATGAAGCCCACGCTTCCCGGGCTGCTCTGGGGACACAGCAGTGGCAGGTGACTTAGGAGAAACGTCTGGGGTTGGCACTCAGGAGCCACTTCGGGAGGGGGCTGATGCAGGGACATGATCATGAGGTCTGCTGTAGCCTGTAGATGTGCACAGAGGCGAGGTAGGGTCTTGAACACCTGGAGGAAGGAGAAGGCACCATCAAGCATGAGGAGGTGCTGGGGAGAAGTGTGCTGCCTTTGGGTCACCTGCACAAGCGTGCTCGGTGCCGGGAGCTCTGGGTTCTGGTGTCTGCGTGTGAGATGGCTCTCCTTGGAGAGCTGCGTGCAGTCTTGTAGCCTGGCCTCATGTGTGCAGCTCCAGTTTTCAGCACTTGTGGTTGCAAGACCTCCTTCAGCTCAGTAGGCCAGTCTTCCTGGCTGGCCGTCCAGCTACCCACTCACAGTTGAGTCACATACCTGCCTTGGCTGCTGAGGCTGGAACCTGTGTACACCATCCCTGCCATCCAGGGGGCTGGTGCGTGGTCAGGGCGAGGCGCCAGGGCAAAGACGGGCAAGGCATCGTGTGTGGGGAGCAATCCGGACTGGACTGAGTTACTGGAATTAAGACTTATTCTATGCATCTGCTCTCCCACAATATGGCGCTGGGAGAGAAGTAAACAGCTTCCGCACAGCTGCCTCCAGTTCAACTAATAAACTGTAGGACTTGCTCCTGATTGGAGAGCAGCGTACTCGGCGTGTGGGCAGCCGAGTTGGGATTGGCGGAGGAGGACTATAAAGGAGGAGAGAGACGGCATGCACCGGGAACATCTAAGGGGAACATCTAGCTGAAGGAACACCCGTGCAGCCCCCGAGAGACCTGGCCGGCGGTGTGCCGCTCCCCTGCGGAAGTGGGGAATGTGGCAGGGGGAACCGCCCTTCCACGGAGGTGGAAGGGATAGTAGCCAACCCGGGAAGAACCAGCAGCAAACCCGGGGAGGGCCGAGCAGACGAAAGAACAGCGCAGGGTCCTGTGTCGTTCCTCCACGAAGACGGGGAGCGACAATCATGCTTGTACCACAGGGTTTAGCTGTCAGCCTTGGTGATCCTGGGACTTCCCCGTCAAGGTCAGCCGGCCAAAACATGAATGTCTGTTCCTCAAGTGCCACAGAGACAAGGATGCCCCACCTGTTCTTGTTCCTTCACGCAGAATTTACCAGGATTTTCTTTGTGGCCTGTATACCTAATGGAGCCTGGCACGTTCCTTCCAGAGTGGAAACCATTAGCACTGCCGAGAGCTGTTAGTGGATTCGGCTTTCTCGCCATGGGTAGCACAGCGAAGTTCACTTTCTAGTCCTGAAATAACTTGCTGGTGACTTAAGTCACACCCATGCCTGCGGTCTCATGACAGGTGCTGTGAGGGCATTGAGGTGTTCATTATGTAATTAGGGAGATAATAAGCCCATATGTGAATTTGAAAAAAAAGTCCAAACCATCCAAACCAGGTTGAGAGTGCCTAGGGGGGGGTGTCCTGTGGCTGAGTCTGGGAACCCCACAGGAAGTGATGAGTTCTGTTTGGCCCTGTGGAGTGTTTGGTGCACAATGTCCAGG
This sequence comes from Oryctolagus cuniculus, assembly GCF_051225735.1. Taxonomy (NCBI): domain Eukaryota; kingdom Metazoa; phylum Chordata; class Mammalia; order Lagomorpha; family Leporidae; genus Oryctolagus; species Oryctolagus cuniculus. Next base: position 161,971,076 of record NC_142868.1, on the reverse strand, counting down.
GGGCTGCTGGCTCCTTGGGTGTGGAGCGCAGTGGAGTGTTTTATGCTGTAGATCTAAATTTGGGGATTGTCAGCATATGGGAAATCCCCAAAGCCATGGCGGTCCAGGAAGTGTGTGTAGAAAATGTTTGCCAGAAAGGCAAGCTAAGGACGGAGCCTGAGGAAGACCCGGATGCCTGGGATGGGCTGAGGACTGAGAACCTCCGGGTCAGATGGAAGGTGGCCATCCAGACAGGCGGAAGGCAGATCGGAGGGCTGGAGTCTGCAACCTAAACAAAGAGCTTTTTAAGAACAAAGGAAGTAGTGATGTCTCCAGTGTTGAAGAGCGATCAGAATGAGAGCTGAGGAGCACCTGCTGGATTCTGGGGCCCTGGGATGGGGCAGGGTCGAGTTCAAGGCCAAGGGCAGATCCCACTGCACTGTTGGATAAGGAGGGGCAGCAGCGGGGAGCTGTGCAGGGAGAATCCCCTTTCAGGACCTCAAAGGGTGGAGCGTGCACAGGCTGAGTTTTCAGTACCCTGCACCCCGGGGAGGGGCTGGTGGTTTTCTGTTTACAGAGGAGGCAGCGCCCAGAGAGGTTAGAATCAGTTGCCCGTTTCTGTGTCACTGTTATAAACAGAAACCCCCACCTCTTCCCAGGAAATGTTATTAAAATGGTTTGTTTCAAAAGTATTGCAAATATAAAGTGGTAGGGTAGGGACCCAAATCCCTGGAGGCGTGGCCCCCAAGTCTAGGTCCCCGCACTCAGACATGTGGGTGTCGCCGGGTACCCGATTGGAAATGCACACTCGAGGCCCTTGTCCCAGACCTCCTGAGTCAGAGTTTACATCTTAGCAAGGTCCCAGCTGCTGGACATGCACGTTGCAGCGTAAGCAGCCGGCTCTGTGCCTTCTTCGCTGTCATGGTTTTGTAGTCCAGGTATGAGGTCAGGAGGCCTGAGTTACCAGGTTGACAGAAGCGTGCAGAAACGGGGAGGAGACTTGCAGCCTTCTCCTTTCGAGCGTGTCCTCAGTTGCCCTTGAAGAGCTGACGTTCCCCAGGAAGGGGTACCGCTGGTCCTGGAGCACTTCCCTGGACACCGGAGCCACAGTCCTCCCTCTCCACGGGGTGGTGGGCCGCCCTGAGGTCTGGGCAAGTTTTGCTACATTGTCAACTAACAGCCATTTCCTTCCAATAATGGTGCTGATGCAGAGGAAGGAAACACCCTTTCAATCGCTAGCATAATTAAGCCGCGTGGATGAGGCTGATCTTGGCTGCCTCTCCACAGCTCTCTGGGGGGAGATGGCATGCGTGCGTGGAGGTCTTCTCAGATGTTTTGCTTCTAAGAGGTTGGGGAGCTGCCTGCCCAGGATGGTGTTTTATTACAGCAACCACCTCTTCACACACTTGTGTGTTTTGAAGGCGCACTCTCTAGAAGGTTCTAGCTGCCTTCTCATTGCAGCAAAAACAACCAAACCACATGCAAAACGCGAGGGGCTCCAAATCCTGGTTCCTTTTTGTTGCCCTTGTTCTTCTTCCGTAGACACTTTGTTTTTCTCGCCTTTGCTTCCTGTCTGTTGAGTTCTTGGAGGTTATACAAGCATTTCCTAAAGTTCAGTATCTCCCAAAGTGACCCATTAGTGAGTCTTAAAATGGATTTAGTGGGTCTCAACAAACTGTGTGTATAGAAAATATCACCGAGTAGCCTACTCGTTGGGGTGACACATTTTTTTTTTTTTTTTTGACAGGCAGAATAGATAGTGTGAGAGAGAGAGACAGAGAGAAAGGTCTTCCTTTTGGCGTTGGTTTACCCTCCAATGGCCGCTGCTGTTTTCGCACTGCGGCCGGCGCATCGCACTGATCCGAAGCCAGGAGCCAGGTGCTTTTCCTGGTCTCCCATGGGGTGCAGGGCCCAAGCACTTGGCCATCCTCCACTGCACTCCCAGCCATAGCAGAGAGCTGGCCTGGAAGAGGGGCAACTGGGACAGAATCCAGCACCCCGACCGGGACTAGAACCCGGTGTGCTGGCGCCACAAGCTGGAGGATTAGCCTAGTGAGCCGCGGCACCAGCCGACACTTGTTTTTGTGAAGCTTTTATTTGCAGTATGTAGCTAGGTGTGCTTCCCAAGTTTCTGTACCATGTTTTTCATACCATGAGTGATGGTCAAAAAGTATGAGAAGGGCAGCTGTTTGACTTGGCACTTAGGACGCCACTTGAGATGCCCCCAAGCCATATCAGAGTGCCTGGGTTCGAGCCCCAGCTCTGCTTCCAATTCCAGCTTCCTGCCAGTGTGCACACTGGGCAGCAGCAGATGATGACTTGTGTCCCAGCCACACATGTGGGAGACCTGGAGTGAGATCCCAGCTCCTGGCTTGGAGGTATTTGGGAAGTAAAGCAGTGGATGGGAAATCTGTCTACTCTGCCTTTTTAATAAATTAAATACAAATCACAAAAAAAATGGATGAGAGCCACTGATCCATCTCAGTGATTTCCTATCTATCCAATCATGGATTAATATAAAGAGTGTTTTTAAAAATTATCTATTTCCAAGCCAGTTTCCACCCACTGTTTTCAATAATCTGTATTTGAAAGCATTCCCAGAGATTCCAGCCATCAACCATGTTTAAGATCCACTAATCTGGTTCAGACCCCCATCATTGATATTATTTCTGGCAGGTGATAAATCTTTAGGTGTCAGCCTTCTCTCCTTGTTTGTATCAGGGAGGCGGGTGGATGAAGAACTCTGTTCGCGTGCTCCCCTCCCCACAGAGCTGAATGCAGCCCCTGCCTTGGGGGGATGCATCATCTTCCTAGAGGCAGCCCCTGGAGGCTGCCCTGTACTCTGCTTGCCCATAACTTTCATCATCGCAGGCTTTGGTCACTCGCCTAGAGCTCTCTGCAAATAAACCCATCATGTCTTCCGGACTGACAGCCCTTCAGAGAATGAAAAGCAGCTATTGTGTCTCTCTAAAGCTTTCTTCTTATCCAGCCAAGCAATTCTGGGGTACGAAACCATCCTTTATTGGTTATGTAGCAACGCCTTTCCTTATCCCACTTGAGCATCTCTGAACTACCCTTTTATCAGAGAGAGACAGAGAGCATGCACAAAACTCTAAATATATCTCCAACAGCCTTGTGAACAGGGAGTCTGGCTTCTGCCGCCACAGTGAGGTGACCTGGGGGAGCCACCTCCTGTCCCTGGGCCTTGGGTTCCTCATTTGTAAGTGAGGCTGCTTGACTGAATGACTCATTTACAAAACTCCAGGTTTGCTAACTAGAAGGCAGGTGTGTGACTCGACAGAACAGATTATCCTTGTTTTTATGTTGAAATCGATGAGGCATGATCAGACAAGGGATTTTGTTTTTAGAGTCCTTCATTCATTGATGGCAAATTAATCACGTGTTGGTTTTATGGGAAGCAGGGAATAACCACATGTAACTATCCAGGGGCCCCAGCTTCGGGGGATTACACACCTGTTCCTCTGTAGGGGACTCTGTCTCCCTCCTCCAAACCCTGTCTCTCCTTACTGTCAGCCTCTGAAAATATGTGTGAGTTTGCGAAGATTGAGCATCTTGGAGTTTAGAAAGAAGACATTGTGTTTGTGCTTTCGCTATCCCTGAAGTACACAATGATATAAAATAATGGAAGAATCGGGAAGACAGTTCTTTGGGCCCAACAAGAGTCTTCGTTTCTCGTTTTGGTTTTTAGGAATAGTTTCTTTACCTTTTTAACTGTTCAGCCAGAGCATCTCTCGTTAGCCTCTGAACACATCTTTGAGATCCTTGGCATGAAAAAAAAAGGGTTGAAATAGTCATAAGATTGGGAATTAGCGGTTCTGCGTCAGGATTGTAGAATTCAGTGAAGCTCCACTGAACCCTAAAGGACTCAGCCCACATCATTGGAGATTTAGGTTCCCCCGGGGGCCTTCCAGGCGCCAAGTCCTTTCTACCTGAAAGGTGAACAGAGGACAAAAGAAAAGGCATCGGAGGCTCCTGGAGGTAGATGGGGACTTTGGAATTCCCCAGGGTTTTCAGATCTTCTCCTCCCTCACTGGGCAGAGGTGTAGGTGGGGCCCAGTCACGGCCTTGTTTGGGTGTTGGCTAACTTGGTGCTTGCGCTTGATCTTGCGGGGACAATGGCCAGGGAACACAGAGAGAGCGAGCTCGGGAGGGTGTATCTCACCATGGGGCGCTCCACAGGATCTGTACCCTCAGAACAGAATCAGCTTGGGGCAACTTAGGGAATTTTTCCGGGGGAGCCGCTACTTCCTGTGAAAGGCGGTAGCACTTGGAGCGTTCAGGGTGAGTCCGGGGCTCCTGGGAGAGACGGCCCAACGGGTTGAGAAGGAGCTCTGTAGACACAAGGGCGGTTAAGATCTGGAACACGTTGTGTTGGCCCTTTCTGTGGCTATTTATTTTTCCTTTCAAGTTGGCGAAGATTTAGTGTTCTTAAGACTGAAGAGAGAACTAGTTCTTGTCTTCTGTCTACACTGAAGAAAGCTCTTATTTGACAGAGTCTGCAGTAATGTTTTATTTGGGCAATTTTCTCATCTTCTCAAGTTATTTCTTTGGCTAACTTGACTCTCTGATGCTCTGCTCTCCGTAGGCTGTGCCTCTAAAAGAGCAGACCTCCAAACCCACTCAAGCTCCATTGTAGAGTAGCTTGTTTTTCATAAGTTAGCACTGCAGGAGAAGTCTCTGCAGCTGCCTGTAGAACAGTCCAGGGTGCGCTTCCTTCCCAGCCACGAGCAGGGAGCGCAGGCCCCAGCTCCAGCCACTGTCTAATCTGTAACAGTGCTTACTGTCCTCCCCAAAACTGTAGCTCATTTATTTTCAGTTAGGCTGTGATCCTTGCACCAGCGTTGTCAACAGTACGTACTTGAGATTAAGGCTCTGTGATGGAACTAACCTTTTGCTAGGACTGAAAAGCGAACCAGATCGGAGTTAGGAAGCCCTCGGGCTTTTGGAGACAAGATGAAGGTGACTGCTGCCAGCTAAGGCCCGTGTGGGCAAACACACATACTTAGATGACAGCCATAAGGGATCCTGTGGGATTAAGGGCCAGAAAAGGGTTCAGACAATAAATGCAATGTAAGAGGGAAAAAAAAAATCACCATATAAATCATTTGTAGGTTTCTTCAGCTACTTTAAAAGCCAGATGATTCAAATTCAACCCAAATCCCTGCAGCCTTCATGGTTCTGTATAGTAAACCAATCTGTCCACCAGCTGGAAACGGAGGTGTGGACGGGGATTCCTTGTCGTGAGCTGGAGTCCTGCGTGGCAGGCCCGGGGCAGGCTGGGGCGCCGAGCTTGGCAGGGAGTTCAGAAGTGCGGGTCCTCAGAGCCTGAGCTACTCATGTGAGCGTTTCCAATGGCGATGCAGGGGTTGGGAGGCCTCCCAGCAGCCTCCACGGCCCAAGTTTTGTTCCTTTGCTGCCAAGCAGTTGTCTTCAAGGAGCCTCCTTTGTGAATAGGAACCTGGGAGGGGCCGGGGCAAAGCTGAAGCACAGTGTATGAACACACTCACCCCGGGGTCGGGGGGAGCGTCTCCAAAGACTAGCAGCGTGGCGTTTGGGTGGAAGACTTGAAGGATTTTTTTCTTTGCCAGGTGTTCTTGAATGGTCTTGTAGAGTTTGTGATGACAATCATCCAATGTATAATATCAAGAGACATCCCAGGCCCCGGGGAGACACACGCCAGCACCCAGGGCGGTGCCGCCTAGATGGGATGGGCTGGGAAGGCTTCTGTGGGCTGGCGGGCAGGGCTGTGGCTGGCGGGAGTGTGTGAAAGGAGGGCCGCCTGAGCTGCTTCAGGGGCAGCAAGTGCCCGCTCTGGCACGGCTGGCTTGCCATGGCCGGGGCCAGGGTGTCCCAGCTGGGGCCGACCGCCCCCAGCAAGGAGGGTGTCGGGACAGTTGGGCCAGAGGCCAGCCCATGTGGGCTTGACAAGGTTGATATAAATCAAAGCTTTTACACGGAAACAGCTGGTTTCACTTTAATCTAATTGAAAACAAGACATCAGGGGTGGGGCGACAAGGAGGGGAGGTGGGGTGGACAGCAGGGAAAAGAAAGGACGACTTGGGCTCATGAGATGACACAGTGCAGACTCCCTGCCCAGGGAATGGGAGCAGCAGACGCGCTGTCGGCTGCCGTGGAGAGCTTAGAGAGCTGGGTGTGGGCTGGCTGGGCCCTAGGGAGCCTTGCTTTCCCTAGCATGTGATCTGTGAACCGCTCAGCGATGCGAGCCTGTGCAAAGGTGGGGGCCTTCTGCCTCCGTTCTCTGTCCCACGGCCTAAGTCTGTGTTTCTCGTGCCTGCTTGTGAACTTGACTTCTGTGGAGTCCCCCTCACCTCCCAGAGGGAGCCCCTGCCCGTCTTCGCAGCCTCTCTCCCCTGGGCGAAGCTGGTGCTCACAGTGTGCCCAGGGTTGCTCGGCTCATGCCTTGGAGAACATGGAGATGGTCTGGGGTGGGGAAGGCTAACAGGAGACAAAGGCCATGGAAGGCTGAGAAAAACAACCCAAGAGATTGCAGGTCACTGTCGTAAGACGCCATCTGTCTGGAAATCTGGGCCTTCCGTGACTCTAGGGTGGGGCTGGGGAACGACACAGGGCACCCAGTGACAAGCATGAGGACCCTGGGGCAGACGGAAGCAGAAGGAAGCAGTTGTGAGAAGTTCCTGCAAAGAGGTGAACACGCACATGTAGGACGTCTTCACCGCTTAGACAAACGCAGGTGGGGAAAGGAGACGCCTGGGTGAAGGGGAGACACCAGGAACGGGGGAGCAGGAACCAGCTGCCCTCAGCCCGGCCCCTCCCCTTGCTGGGTGGCCTCGTTTCACAGGCACCCACGAGCCCAGCCGGCTCTGATCGGCCACACCCCGACTAGCCTCATCTCTAGAAGCGGGGGCCCTGCTGGCGGTCAACATCAGGTTTTACTCTTCAGGGTTCAGGCAGGCGCTGAACAAGCTCACAGCTGGGCTTCTGTTCTGTGAGGGGGAACTGTGCCCTAAGGTCTGATGGAAGAAGACAAAGTGACATCAGTGGGAGGGCCAGGATTTGGACCGTGGAGTGTACACTAGGCCCTTCGCCAAAGGCTCACCCACTGCCCACTCACTGAGTAACTGAAGGTGAGAATGCAACGTGGTGCGCTTGCTTCAGGAAACTGGCAGGTCCTCAAATGGCTCAGTGTACAGTGACTGTATGACACAGCCGTTCTGCTGGGTGAACCCAAGAGAAGTGAAGGTGCATGTCCATGCGGGAACCTGCACACGAATGTCCATGGCAGGTTCATAATATCCAAGGAGGAGAAGCAGCCCAGATGTCAGTCAGCTGCTGAGTGGGGCAGTATGGAATTGTCCGTGTCACTCAGCCATCAAAAGGAATGGAGCACTGCCTTGGACAAACCTTAGAAATACTGTGTTAAGGGGGCCGGCGCTGTGGCGTAGCTGGTAAAGCCACCATCTGCAGTGCCGGCATCCCCTATGGGCACCAGTTCAAGTCCCTGCTGCTCCACGTCCAATCCAGCTCTCTGCTGTGGCCTGGGAAAGCAGAAGAGGATGGCCCAAGTCCTTGGGCCCCTGCACCCGTGTGGGAGACTCAGAAGAAGCTCCTGGCTGAGACCACATGTTAGATGATTCTGCTCATATGAATGCCCAGAAAACGGAAACCCATAGAGACAGAAAGCGGATGAGTGGCTACAGAGGGTGGAGGGGGAGCAGGGAATTGGAGGATAGAGGTGATAGTGAACAGACAAGGATTTCTCCTTGAGGTGACAAGAATACTCTAAAACAAGCTGTGGTGATGCTATACACATCTGTGCATGTGTTAAAAACCACTGGATTGTACTTTAAGTGGGCAAATGTATGGCCTGTGACTTACACACCAGTCAAACTGTGGTATAAAAAGGAAAGCAAACAATTGCCCCTCCTCCCTGCCACCTGTCCCCTTGCCCCCTTCACCTGCCACAGGCCAGGCACTGGCAGCAGCAGTCAGATGAGAGAAGAGGGCAGCTCGCCTGGGGGGATTTTATCAAAAGAGCTAGCAGAGCCCTCTTACAAGGAGGGCAAGAACTAATAGTTGACTTCAACTGATCATTCGTTATGTACCTAAGCACTATTTTGAAAGTTTTGCCTCTGTTAGCTTGCTTGTTCCTCACAATGATCCGATGAGTTATTTGTTATCCCCATTCCCTAGATTAGGAAAGCTCAGTAACTGAGTAGCTGGGTGATCCGAGGCCATACAACTGGGAAGCGGCAGAGCAAGGGTAAGTGGACAGGGTGGCCCAGTGGCGAGCATCGCCTGGGAGAGCTTCCTCCAGTTGTCCCGAAGTGCTTGGGATGTTTCCCACCTGTGCCTTGATGACAAGCTGAGGGCCCTGAGCTGTGGCCCTTCTGCGGGACCCTTGAGGGGAGGCACTGTATTACCTTCATCTTGGCGTCTCTCCCTGGTGTGAGGCTTGCTGGGTTATAGAAAGGACCGAGTATGTATTGACTGCCTTGGGCAGAACTGATTTGGATGCATACTAAAGGGAGGTTCACCCACTACATTTGTATTTGATATTTGGTTTGAGTGACAGGCGAGAGAGAACTATGAGCTGATACACGTATCCACCTGCTCCCTTGTGTGGAGACAATGAACTAAGGTTCATGTGGGATTACAGGTGGGCTGTGATCTCAAAATCGAACCATTTCAGCTCAGTGGCTTCCTTTCTGGGGCCGGGTTTTCTGAAGGGTACCCATGGTGTAGCTGTGGTTGCTACTGAGCTGACGTTCCTCTGGGAGGTCAAGGTGAAAGATCCAGGCTGGAGAAGGTGTGAGCGTTTCTGATGGACTTCACCTGAGGTTATCTCTGGTGCTGGGGGATTGCTGTAGCATGGATAATTAAAATCCATGGAATTGCTTCAGGGTAGAGCCCAGTAAGAGGAGCTGTCCCTGAGGACCCCTCTGGGTCAGTCTCAATTGCTTCTCCTCTACGTCCCTCTGCCCCAGTTTCAGGCAAGAGGCTTGTGAACTGGGCAGTTGGAAAAAGAGACTCCAGCTTCTTGACTCCCTTCTATAGCCTGAGCAGGCTTTGCCATGTTGTTCTGTGCATTGGCCCGTTTGACAGCATCTTAGATGAGCCGGCTTGATTTATCATGATATTCATACTGCAGCTCTATAGCCAGACACACATTTTCTCAACAGCCCCAGGGTGAACAGGTGGCTACTAGTACCTTCTACAGATAAGGCCCCCCGAGCTGGGTAGTGGTAGCCTCTGAACTCCGGCCCAGCTAGCCTGGGCTCCAAGTCCCTGCAGCCTCCCTGCTTCCATAGCTGTGCTTCTCTGTCCCAGAGCTTCTGGGAAACCTTGAACTTCTGAAGAATCTATTATAGTTTTGCGTTCACAAATTCCCATTCGCTTCCCTATTACATTTAGTGTAGTCGAGTGAAAAGGAGTCCTGAATTCTTTGTACCATTGTCCCTTGCTATCCATGAAGGATTGATTCCAAGGCTCCCTGTGGATACCAAACTTGAGGGTGCCCGAGTCCCTTGTATCAAAGACATGTAACCCACACAGGCACTCCTGTGTGTGCTTTAAGCCATCTCTAGGTAACTTACAGTACCTAATACAATGGAAGTGCTATGTGTAGGGAATGGTGACAAGAAAAGCCACTACATGTTCAGAACAGACAGCTTTTTCAAATATAGTCCATCCATAGCTAGTGAATTTGTAGGTGCAGAACTGGTGGGGACAGAGGGCCAACTGTATCGAGCTGTTGGCTACTCGGTATTTTTAAAGCCAGCCCTCACCCCCTCAAGGGGCACAGCATTGAGAACGGGGAGCAGAGGAGTAAGACGCAAGAGCTTCGGAGTAGCCTGGAGTAGCTGAGTCCCTTCCCTGGGACTGCAGCCTGTGCCCACTCCAGTCCTGCTTTACCCTCTGCACAGCTGCTGACTGTCTTCACTCTCCCCTCCCCCTCCCCTCCCCCCAGCCCTGGAGGGCCTGGTCCTTGCCCGGCAGCAGCTGCCCAAGGGGCGGCCTCCAGCCCAGGCCTGCGCTTAGCACGAGGCAGGAGCAGCCCTTTAACAGAGACGTGCGAGTGGATCCTCCAGCCTGGGTTGCTAAGCAGCTGGCTTCGGGTTGCCTGGAGATTATTGTGGAGTTGAAACGCGCGGCGCAAACGTGTGTGTATCATCTGGCACCGGGATGCGCTCACAGGCCTAAGCACCCGTAGACCTTTCTCTTGCAGTTCTGACTTTAGGTTAAATCCCTGTAACTTGAGGGGAACATCTTTTGCTATTAGTCATTGCAAATAGCAAGTGCACCAAAGGCCAAGCTCCCATAGCCTTGGGTTCCCAGGGCTTGACTATTCTTTCTTTAGGTTATAAGAGGGGAGCAATCACCATGCACCTTCAGCAAAGAAACAGACGTTGCGTGTCTGTGCTTGGAGTGCAGGGAAGGAAGCCTGCTTTGGAATCATCCTCACAGTGCCTGCTTACTTGCATGGGGTAAATTCCTAAATGGGAGGGGTTGCTCGCTGAGGGGCAAGCATTTGGGAAAGCTCCTATACAAGAGAGTGTGACACTACAAGTCTTCTAGAAAATGTAGAAATTGTAGGTCCCTGGGCCCCTGGGCTGATAGGGAGACACACATACTTCCTGCTGAAGTTTTGACTGCTTTCGGAGCTGGAGAGAAAGGATTCAGCCAGACATCCTGCCAACAAGTGTTTGTGTGTCCAGAGCAGTGCCCGCGTGGAGAAGCCTTGAGCCCAGCTCCCAGGGCTCAGAGTCTGGAGTTCTGAATTCTTCCTCCTGCAAGGAGCTGGTGCCAGGTGGGTTCCATAGGATTTGTATCCCTGGCCCATCACTGCTGTTTGGACCTCAGCCCTGGAGGTAGAGCAAGGCCCAGCCAAGTCTTCCTGGCCTTGGCTGTGTGCTTGGCCCTGCCTTAGGGGCTGAGGCAGCTATAGAAGCCTTAGACATGTGCTCTCTGCTCTCAGTTAGGAGACACAGGTGAAACAGCATAGGAGGAGGGGTGAGGAATGCTGGCTTCTATAGCATGGGCTTTGTGCAATATAGGAGGGCACAGCAGGGGGCTATAACCTCCAGCACAGGGGGTCCCTGGGGAGGTGGGGCGGGGGTGGCCCGGGAGGGTGGTTTCTATGAGCAGGGAGTCTAGGAGAGGGCATTCCAGTTTGGGAGATGCTGGAGAAGCAAATGGCGAAGTGGCCCTGGCAAGATCAGACAGGAAGGGGGGAGCCCAGGCGAGCAGAATGGAGCATTGTTGGACACAGCAGGTGGGGGGGGGGTATTGGAGGTTTGGAGATGAGGGCAGGACGAAATCAACAGTGAACCATGACTTTGGTGCATCTTGGGCTCCACTGAGATACTGACAGCAATCAGTCAGCGTCGGCACCCAGCCTGCAGCCCCATTGGCTCTTCTGTGACTTAGCTGCCTGTGGAGCTGTCTGCCACAGGAGCCTTTCCTTGCGGGAGGAGAATGGGCAGTGGAGTTGGCTGTTCACGCCTGGCCTGGCCGTTAGGGAAGCCAGGATAGCCGGGAGGGGAGGAAGGGAGTGTTCTTCACCAGCAGGGCGCATTCTCTGGGGGCAGGAGAATGGGGGTCTGGAAATGCAGGCTCCACTGCCGGACAGAATCCCGGCTCGGCCTTCCTCTCAGTGGGACCCAAGGCTCCTCATTCACGCACCAGGAAGATGACAGGAGACACCTCTGTCCCTCCTTGAGGGGTCAGCACACCTGGAGCGAGGCCAGAGTGCTTGGGCGCAGAGTGCTGCTCTCAGGCCACAGAGAGGCGCTGCTCTTCCATCGCTGCCTGCCTGCTGCTGAGAAAAGTGCTTTTAATCTCCCCTGGTGGTGGCAAAGAGTTCTACAGCAGCAGGTTCCGGGGACAAGTGAGGCTGGCCGTGGAGCTTGGGTGAGAGCAGATGTGGCAGCCATGAGCAAGTTTTCCAAGCCAAGCCCAGGCTGCGCAGACACCAGCAGGGCTGTCCTGGGCCAGCTGGGGCATGGACAGCTCCGAGTACAGGGGGCCAGCCCGAGAGCCTGTGGCAGCCAGGGCTGGAGGCTAGAGCTCTGGGACAGGCTCAGAGAGGGAGACTGAGGATGGGAGAGACCAGGCCACATGACACCAGACCCGGGGGCAGAGGGGCTTTGAAAGCTGTCCAGCTGCCTCCAGCATCCATTTGCTGAAGTCTTCAAGGGTGGGGGTGGGGGAGAAACAAAAGGAGCCTCATAGTGGGCATCCAGGGCTTGGGGACTGTTCTTCAAAATTTCGAGTGGCTCAGTTCTGAGAGTGTGCCTCCATGCCTTGCAGGCTGGATATGGAGGCAAAGTGTCCCGATTCCCATTTCACCCACCCCCTCTCCTCACCCTGCATTTCCATTACTGTCAGTAGTTACTGTGTCCCCCGACACCTTCAGCTGAGCGGTGAACCAGGGGACAGCTCTGCAGCATCAGCTCTGGGACCGCAGAGGCTGACCAGGGACCCCCTGGGTCAAGGTCAACCCCTGCTGTGAGCCAAGTTTGTGGTGGTGATGAGAGAAGGCTGCTGTCCATGATGGTGGGCTGGGGAAACCTGGGCAGATGTATAGCGACTCTGGGACGTGGGGTAGGACTTACAGGTGTTCGCATAAGCAGATACACTGTTGGCCCGGATGCAGTGGAGTTCAGTGGGGAAGGCTGGACCCTTCGTGGTGAGAGGACTCAGACTGGGGGAAGGCAGTGGACAGAATAGTAGACATCTACCATCCACCAGAGGTTGGGAGTTCCTAAAAGGGTATTTTGCCAATATCTTCTACATCCCAGGAAACTGGGGACTTGCTTCACACAGATTTGTGCAGTATAAATAACTCAGAAATGCTGAGAAATGACAAGATCGGCAAGCATGAGTTTCCAGCCTTCTGCCCGACAGCTGAGTACTGGGCATTGCGATGCTATTCTCAGAGACTGGGCTTTTGCATTCTCCTTTCTCCAGGGTCCCGGCTAGGGTTGGTGGTGCAGGGAACCGAGGGGGCTGAGTCAATGCTTTGTTTCTGGACAACCACCACGCATGACCACTTTGTTCAAGGAAAAGCCTGTCACAAATAAGTTTCCATCACATAGCAAGTCAGCAAGGAGCTAGTGAGGGCCACCTCAGAATCCTTTCTGATGATGAAGATGGTGGTGGCAGCTGGGGAGAGTGTGGTGCTGACGAGGAGAGGGGCAGGTGTTCAGTATCGTGGCTAAGAGGCTCACAGCACATGTCGGAGTTCTTGGGTTCAATACCCAGCCCCTGCTCCTGACTCCAGCTTCCTGCTGTTACAGCAGTCAGGAGAGGGGCTACAAGGGAAGAGTTCCCTGGGAAACTTGCTGGTGCTGGGCCTTTTATACACAAAGTGGCTATCTAGAGAAGCAGAATAATAGACAACAACCAATCAGAGGGCTAGAATAGCAGCCAGTCAGAGGCTGGGATAACAACCAATCAGAGACAAGGACAAAACCTATTAAAGAGGTGGGGTTTGGAACCTTGTCTAGCTTGTTCATGATTTAAAACAAAACAAAAAACCAAAAATCCTAAATGTTGCCACAGGCAGCCTCTGGGAGGAGGCAAACACCTAGTCTACTCTTACAGGGACTGCCCCCTCTTATTCTGACGGGTATCTGAGCTGGTTGCTTGTTAGCCCATTTGACTCCTTTCACTGCTAATGTGGACCCTGGGAGGCAGTGGTGATGGCTGAGGTTCCGGTTGCTGCCACCAATGGGGAGACCTGGATTGAGTCCCTTGCTCCCAGCTTTCGTCCTGTCCCAGCCCTAGCTGTTGCTGGCATTCCGGAAGTCAACCAGTGGATGGAAGCTCTCTGACTATATTTGTCTTGCCCTCTCAGTGTTTTTGCCTCTCAGATAAATTTTTAAAGGAAAACAGAGACCTTGCAGGTGCATAGTGCTGGCGGAACTCACTGCGCTTGCACACTGGTGATCTTATTTGACCCTGAAGTGCAGCTGACTTAGAGCTGCTTAGGTGGTGCCTCTGGGTGAAAGGCAGAGGCTGAGACTCAGAAGAACGGGTAAGCCCGTGCTGGTTGTTGCTGTTGTTGTTGTTGTTGTTTTGGTACTTTCTAAAAATTAAACCGGTGTCTCTTGTCTCTTGTCAATGAGTGACATGATGGGCAGAGCTAGATGTGTTCACAAATAGTGAGCCAGAGGTACCAAGAAGATTTCTGGAAGTAGAAATTTGGACTGAAAGGTAGGACACAGGGTGGTGAAGGAGTGAAGGTTGGGGGGGGGGGGTAGAGGGGGAGGGAGGGGAGGAGGAGCGAGGGAAGGGGAGGAGCGAGAGAGAGAGTGTTGGGTGGGGAGACTCCTCCGACAGGGAACAGAGACTGGAAAATAAACACAGAGGGGAGGTGTTTGGCCTAGCAGTTGCATCACCACTTGGATGCCTGTATCCCCTGTTGGAGCACCTGGGTTCGAGTCCTGGTTCTGTGCTCCATCCCAGCCCCCTGCTGATGCACACTCTGGGAAGCAGCCGTGATAGCTCAGGTTGTTGCCACCCACGAGGGAAACCTGAGTTGAATCCCTGGCTCTCAGCTTTGGCCTGGCCCGACCCGGCTATTGCAGGCATTTTGGGCAAGAACCAATGGATGGAAACTGTGTGTGTGCATATGTGTCAGATGGATAAATAAATATTTTTAAAGCAAAGATAAAAATATAATTGGTGAAACGGAAGGTTTAGTTGGGTTTCCTTGGGGTTGGAACCTAGAGGAGAGTAGGAAACAAATATTCATGGACCTCCTGCAACATGCCAGGCTACGTGTTAAGCATTTGGGATGTATAACGTCCGATTTTATCCTCAGAATCTCCCTGTGAAGCACATATGATTGTGCCCCTACTATACTGTTGCGAACTGGTGCATAAGCACAATGAATACTTTCCTCGTGGGAAAGCCGGGTGAATCCCAGCAAAACTGTCCTCACATCCTTGTGCCTAACCCAGACCAAACGTGGGAAGTGCCAGCCCGGAGCCTTGTAGCCTGGCTTGTGTTCCTCAGTCCTGCAGCGGAGGCTGAAGGTATTGGACAGGGCGTCCTGTCTCCAGCGTTGTAAGCCAGCAGGAAGTCAGATCTGTCTGTAGTTGCTGGTGTTTTGTCCTGCAGTAGATGGGAATACAGCTCTTCCCATTAGATGGGTAAACACATTATTGCTAATTGCTGATGTATGTGGCAGAAAGACTCGGTTTTGTCTGGCTCTACGATGACTTCTCCATGGTGACTTCAGATAGCCTTTGAGGTGCCCAAGGCTTCATGGAAATGTGTGCTTTCTGGCGTGACTGTTGCCTGTTGCATAACCTTCCCTGGCTGGGAGTCAAACCAGGATCGGGGGCAGGATGGGGTTGATGGAGCCCAGTGTATGGGGACTTCCGCCCAGCGAGCCCAGGACCTGGGAGGGGGTGTCTAGCTTCTGTGAGCTCCTTCAAGCTCTGTGGCGGGACCCAGCACTACTCTTAACCCCCCAGGCTCCCCTCTGCCTCCCTCCAAGGCTGCCTAGCTGCCTAGGCTCTGGTTCTGTATGTAACTGACTGCCCAGGAACTTGTTTGATGTGAGGGAGTAGCTCAGCCCCGCTCTGCAAACTTGACTTGGGTACATGATCCTGGGCATGGTTCAGTCGTAGGACCAGGCTTTCCCTTTGAACGTAGCTTGACATGCATTGATCCATCACAGCCCTCTCTCGCCCCTGGGTGGTGATCCTGAGACAGATGAGGCTTTTTCCCTAGGCTGGCGAGAGTCGATGCAAGAAGGTAAGGTTAGGTTAGGGCAAGGCTTTTCTCAAGCCCTCTTCATGCTTCTTCCTACCTCCCACTAACAGTGCGAATGGGTGGTTTTTCCTAGAAAGGCCCACAACTCGTGCATACAGCACTCATGTGCCATGGTGAGGCCCGTGTGCAGCCACTGCAGCCCCCGAAGACCCCGGAGCCAGCCTGGGGACACCTCTGTGGCTGCCCGGCCCCACCTGCTGCCTGCCTCGCGCAGCTCATCCTCCTGTGTTTGTTGTAGGCGGAGCAGCCCCAGCCGAGCAGGCTGCAGTTCGCTTTGGAAGTGTACGTTCTTTTTGCTTTCCTCTTTTAGAAGGGATGGATTTAGCCCTGGCACGCCAAATACAAACCCTCGCTTCATCTCGAGAGCTCTCTTCCCATCCACCCCTCCTCGGGCAGGCTATTTACAGACTTGCCATGGTCCGCTCGTCATCCTACCGTGCGGGTCCATCCACCAGTGAGATCAGAGCAGAGAAAGGGCCCCCAGCCAACGAATTTGGGCAGATGAGCCTTATGTAACACGTGCTAAAAATATGTAGCTAATTGGAATGGAAAAGTGAAGAAGGAGCGAGGCTTTAGTCTTAGTGGGAGACACCAAAGAGCAGCCGGGGAGCAATTCCCCCGGTGGAAGATGCCCGTGTATAAATAATTGTACTCTGGTGTGTACTCTCCATTGCTGTGGGCTTCTTCACCATGTTCAGTTCTCACTCATCCCCCTCCGGGACTGGATTTGGCCAGCAGAAACCCAGAAGGGAGCATCAGAGAGAAGCTGCAGAGAGCAGCTGCCCCCGCAGGGCAGGAGGAGCAGTGTCAGGTGGGAGCCCAGGTGTTTAGATGCTTAAAAAAAAAAAAAAAAAACAGACTCTGACTTCTCCCAAAGCCAGACACTTGGAAACCTAAAATTATCAAAGGGCTCCTTCTGCCCCGGAAATTGGTTACATTGGGATTTTTCTGACAGATCCCAAGAATACTGCTTTCTTCCAGCTCCATCCCCAGTGTGGTCCCCATGCCCAGAATCTCACTCCGTCAATTATCTCCCACCCTCCTCTTGCATCTTTACTCCTGGCTTCTCTCCCTCTGCCTACCACGTGCTCACTCCTTTTTGGTGCTGCATTGTGTGTGATTCATGTTCACTGCCTTTCACCCATTTCCTACAGAGCATGAGAGCCCAGAGGGCGGGGCCTTGATCAAACCTATCTTAGTGTCTCCCCCTGCCCTGCGTAGTGCCTGGGCCACGATGGCACCAAATCCTTGCTTGTTGAATGCATGAATCATTCAATGGAGCAATAAATAGACAAACCGGAGGTGGCCTGCTATGGTTTCTGGAAAGTCAAGTGTGAGAAATGAGCCCTCCTCCTATTATCCAGGCTTCTGTCGATCTCCTTTGGCTGTCAGATGACACTTGCGTCTAACTCATTTGTCACCTGATTACTGCTCTGTGTGACACTCCGCAAATGAGGACACGCAGACTCTAAAGATAGCAGAACAAGATGTCATGAGTGAGTTAGAAATAGAGGAAGGTTAACTTCGGTGATTTGAGAATCAGAAGTTGGTAAGGGATGTGGGAGATGACCTGGCACTAATTACTAGTTTAAAAATGAAGAAATGAAGGCCAGCAATGTCCAGAAAATTTACCTGACGCTACATGGTTAGCTAGTGGCAGATACAGACCATCTGAGTGATTGCTCCTGTTGGGTGCTCAGTGAAACTTTCGTACAAACACAGGCCACATCTGCAGAATCCAGCCCTCCCAAGACTCTGCCGTGCCCCTGGGTGGTGAGACGGGGGCATCCCTTGCTCCATCATACAGGGCACCCTTCCTTCCTCACTCAGGCAGCTCCAGGAAGGATCATCTCTGCCCACTTTCCAGCTTGCATGTTGGTATGGGGTCTGTGGAGGACATGGCAGTTGCAGTTACCTGTGGTGAATTCTTCCGCCTCACCATGGGGAACAGATCACTGGCCCTGGATGACCTATGATGCTGAAGTCCATGCAACAGGTGCCAGTTTGGCGTTTTCCCACTCAGGAGCCTGTGCGTGCAGAAGGGAGTCCAGGGGCCAGGTCAGGGGTGCTGGTGTCTAGTCCGCCTAGGGACTGCCTCCAGGAAGGGTTGAGGACACAAAACGTGGATGGGTAGGGGGGTCAGAGTCCTCTCCCATCTCTCCTCTGCTCAGGGTCATGTTGCACAAGGGTTTGGAAGAAGGCAGCTTATCGTACTTGCTGGGATGCTGTTGGCACACAATTGCATCCCTGATTCCCCAGCCCCTTTCCTTACCTCCACTTCATGTACCCTGGGTCATCCTCACACCAACCCCGTGAAGCCACTGCTTCCCCACTCTGGGATTGCATGGCTGAGATCCACCGTGCTTTAAAGTGCAAGCTCTCAGCTGGCACCATGGCTAACTAGGCTAATCCTCCGCCTAGCGGTGCTGGCACACCAGGTTCTAGTCCCAGTCAGGGCGCCAGATTCTGTCCCGGTTGCCCCTCTTCCAGGCCAGCTCTCTGCTGTGGCCTGGGAGTACAGTGGAGGATGGCCCAAGTGCTTGGGCCCTGCACCCGCATGGGAGACCAGGAGAAGCACCTAGCTCCTGCCTTCGGATCAGCGCGGTGCGCCGGCCGCAGCGCGCCGGCCGTGGCGGCCATTGGAGAGTGAACCAACGGCAAAGGAAGACCTCTCTCTCTCACTCTCTCACTCTCTTACTGTCCACTCTGCCTGTAAAAAAAAAAAGTGCAAGCTCTCAGTTGATGATAAAGTTGCCCTTGGATTGCCATTTGGGGATTTCTTCCACCAGTTGCTGCACTCACTGCTGACACCTTCATATCATTGTCATATGGTCCTAGTATGATGGGGTACGGGCATTAAATGAGTGGTTTTGCTAGTTATGGCATACCTTGCTCTGTGCTGGGTGATGGGACTGATGCTAGAGAACTCTCCCGAGAGTTCCTGCCTTCAGGGAGCTTATAGTTAAGGTTGCACACTCACGAGGCATTTGAAACAAGGCTCTGTGTGATTCGATGGCAAGATGAATGAGCTAAGTAGTAAATGCTCCAACGCCACCTTCTAGTGTCAGCCCGTTGGCCTACGTAGCCCCCCTTCAAGACAGCTCCCTGAGGGGCAGCGATGTGCTCCTTGAAGTGCACGCATTGCTTTGCTTCACCGCTGTCCCATTAGGGCGTAACATCCCCACACTCTCGTGTCCTAAGTATTCTGTGATGGATCCATTCAGCAAATGCAGCACTGCATCCGGCTGCCTTTGTTCATGTCTTTGGTGGAATAATCCAGACCCACGGGAAAACGCGCAGCTGGAGAGCGTGGCGCTCGCTGGCTTTTCCCAGGCGCAGACGCCACGCGAGCAGCTTGCAGAGGAAGGAATGGAGGGACCACCCCTCGCCCCCGCCAGTCACTTGACTTCCAAGAGTAGCCTTTCTTGGCTTTAAACTTGAAATAGATGGCCTCGCACGGTATATACTCTTGCCTATCTGGTTTCTTCCAGTCAGCGTTGTGTTTCTGAGACTCATCATCCATGTCCTGTGTTGTTGCTTGTTCGCTTGTGTGGCTATGGGGTAGGCCATTGTAAGAACGCAGCCATCTTATCACCCACAATGAAGCCTCTACTCTCCCTATGCACCTCCATCCCATGATTTCAGTTATATTTTTATCAAAAGTTGCATGCTAATTGCTCTTATTGCAATTACATGACTTTGACAAAATCTTATGAAGCTACTGAGATATGCATGTGAAAAGAAAAATTTTCTAGGAAAGCTAACACGCATGGGATGGAAAGAGTGGAACTTGAGTTGATAAAATTATTCTTGAATCACAGGCGAGAGAGAAAACAATAAAATACTAGGAGTTAGGTAATAAATCTCTAAGAAGATCCTGGACATAGATGACTTCATAAATATCTTTTAGTTTCTGCTCTGCTAGAAAGAAATCAAAATTGGAAATCATTAGATGACCCATTATCTAGGAGAGAAATGCAGAACTCAAAATAGGAGCTATACCTTAAAGACCTTGGCCTTCAGCTGCTGGCAAATCAGCGTACATATTTGTTTTCAGATAACTGTTCTAAGTTTGAGTGCATGCTGCCAGTTAAAATATTTAAAGTACGTTGTCGTCTTTTCCATGATTCTCTGCTTTGCAATGCCTTTTTTATTAACCACTCTTCCACTTACAAATAAGGGAGAGGAAAATGGTCACATCCAGAGTTGCTCTCAAGTGAAGAACTTCTTTGAAGTACTATCTTATCTAGAAAAAAAATCCTAATACTTGAACACTTGTGTTCTAGTCCATGTTTATAAACAAAATAAAAATGTTTTTTCTTTTCCCAAATCTTCAAACAGACTGCAGCTTAACTGAACTCTTCTGTGATAGGAGCCAGCGATCAAAATAGCCTTCCCTTCTGTTGCTTCCTGGGTCAGTGCATTCGGATCCTGCATTCCCGTTAAAATGGGTCCACCAGTGGCGTTTCGTGCAGCGGCTAAGTTGCCTCTTGGGATGCCTGCGTCCCCTACCAACATGCTCCTCCACTCCCCAGCCAGCTTCCTGAGAATGAACAGATGGTGGCTCAAGTTCCTGGCTCTCTGCTACCTGCATGGGAGACCTAGATTGGGTTCCAGGCTCCAGGCTTCAGCCTGGCCCAGTCCTGGCTGTTGCAGATAGAAGATCTCTCTGTCTCTCTCCTTCTCTCTGTATTTCAAATAAAGTGAAAATAATTAAAAATTAAAATGGTCCCAGAGCCTGGAATGCAGACTTGGCTGGGCCTCATGGTTCCTGCTGCCATTGGGAGTTTGGGGCTGGAATCTTGGGGTTCCCCTTGGTGGGTGAGGAGGCGGCTGCCCATGGGTGGTGAGGGGGACTCCATTGAGAGACCCAACAGCCTGGAGCCCTGCAGCAGTGGCTGAGTTCTTCACCCTGAAAGGGCCAGGCCAGAAGGCCAAGGACACCGGGGTGACCCCTGCAAAAAAGGGCAGTTGCCCTGCAGTGCCTCTCCAGCTCCCCAGGGAAGGAGTTATTTTCCATGGAAACTGCAGTCATTCATTCACCTCCCTGTGCAACTCAGTGCCCTGTGCCCCTTGTGGTGCCTGGATCATGCTTAGAAAGTGAGGGAAACCTTGGGGCCGGCACCCACTCAGGTCTGGAGTGGCCGAGGGCCATCTGCCCTGGTCCCTGTCTTGGGGGCGGTGGCCAAGCGAGGACGCATCCTCCAGCAGGCCTGGCTCTCACCACCTCCTCCACCTCCTCCAGGTTATTTAGGAGGCCAGCGGGAGGCCAGAGCTAAGGTGTTGACTTGGGTGCCCCCGTGTGGCCACGGCGCATGGGTGCAGAAAACACAGCCTGGTTTCCCCCACCTTACACCAAGGCAGTCTGCGGCCCCTGCCACTTTTTGCGTCCCAAGGGGTCCATTTAATTTGAGTTGTGAAGCATAGTTTTGGGGGACCAGTTAATATTTCTGTTGGGCAGGGGTGGGGAAGCTTTTTTCTGCTAAGGGTCATTTGTGTATTTATAACTTCATTCAGGGGCCATACAAAATGATCAACTTAAAAATCAACTTGTTATAGATTTATTGAATTTTGAGTCCCACCTGCAACTGCCTTGGCAGAGCCAGACCCCTGGCCTCCCCACTCCCCACTCCCCACCCCCCACCCCGGTAGGATGTTCCTCACCCTGATTTGGAGGGCCCCCTGCCCATCTGAGAGACTTCTCCAGCCCAAGCCTCCGAGGGGTCTCTGTGTTAGAAGAGGCAGGAACAAAGGCTCTGGCTTTGCCTGTCCCTCCGACTGTGAAGCCACAAGGAGCAGGCATCTGCCAAGCACCTGCCAGAGCAGCCGTATGGAGTCTCCACCCTCAAGACCAGAGCCCACGCAGGCGCAAAGCGTCAGTGGTCGGCTGTGAGCTCCACAGATGTTGGGCCTCCTTCCGTGGCCTGCCTCAGGCTGTGATCCCGGATGAAGGGTTGTGCCCAGGGCCTGAGCAAGGTGACCACCTGGCTTGGAAGTGAAGATTCCACTTCCATCGCAGTTATAGTTTATCTACTTGTCTAAAACCCTTTCCCTTCCTTTATGGTTTTCTAATGGCACCAACATAAAAATACCTGTTTGGGGGGTGTTGTCGGAACTGCTAGTGTCCTGACTCTAGCTGTGTCCCATCCTAGAGGTCATCAGCGACTACTCCCACGGCCTCCTGTGTCGCTGCGTGAGGCCAACCTAAGCCGCAGTGTTATGTATGGGGCTGGAACCTGACCACTCTACATTTTGGGTGGTTTGGTTTAAAAAGACATCTCTTAGGTGTATGCCATCATCCTGATGACACCTGCCGTTACTGAGTGCCCTCTGTGTGCCCCGTGCTTTATAACGAGATCCTTCTAAACGCCATCCGAACTCCGGAAGGAAGATCTTCTCCCTTCTTTTAGAGAGGAGGAAACCGAGGCTCAGCCAATGACCACAGGCATCTGGGAGCAGCATGCAGGTGTCACTGGTCCCCAGGTCTGCTCCCGCTGCCACGTTGGCTCCTCGGCGGTGAGAACATTCTATGCTGGATCCTCTGTTAATGGGGTTCAGGCAGCCCCACCCTCTGAGCCCCAGAAGTCTCCATCCCCTTCCTCCTCTCCCCCTTCTCTCTGATCCTGTTGCACTCTCAGCACCCAGTATGGCCCCAGGAATAAAGAACCACAGACTGTCCACGCTCACGTGTAACCCTGTGCTTGTGGGACACTGCAGCTCTGTGTCTCCGGGCAGGCTTGGTGGGGTGGCATCTAACCCTTTAGAAGCCGGTGTGGACAGCTTGGCTGGGGTGAGGGTGCTCTCTGGCCATCCAGTGTATGTCATGATTTTCTGAAAACTCCTGTGACTGCTTAGCTCAGCCTCTGGGATTGGGCACCTCTGAGAATCAGAAGTGGTGCTGCTCACTGTCAGCCCTCTGAGCAAACAGGCAAAACCAAGCCATGAGCTGGGTGAACCTGACCCTGCCTGCTCCCTCCCACTCTGCAGCTCTCTTTGAGATTCCCACCTTGCTCTCCTGGCTCAGCTCTTGGGGCCCTGGGAACATCTTGGTACTGTCTCCTCACCCTGGCCAGTCCTGCGAGCAGTCACTCATTCAGTTAGCAAATACCTCCTGGCCTTCAGTTTGGATTCTTTGCCAACTCATGGAACCCTTCTCCTTTGCCTGAATGCTGCCTTTTCTTGATTATTGGACCATAAGCTCATTGTACTGTGCTTTATTCAACAACAGGCAGAACAACGTAAACAAGTGTGCAAGTAGGCTCCCACTGAGAAAGCTTATATTTAGAGAATCATGCCAGCTTGCTTCTCATTTTTGGTCTCTCCAACACTGGCCCTGTTTGTGATATATCAGAGTGGAAACCGCTGAGGGCAGGGGCCAGGTCTTCTCACCCAGTGAGGCCTGGCGGGCACCTCATCCGTTACTCACTGGCAAACATTGAGCCCTCTGCCCTCGTGGAGTCTTGTGGCCAAGTCAACACTCAGGAATCCAGCGCAGCAGGCTCGTTCTGCACTGGCTCCAACTGTATCCAGCCCTGATGTGCCAGTGAAATGCAGCCCGGGGAGGGAGGGGCTGGGTGGGGGAGGGCGCGGGAGGTCTGGGCGGTCACTCTCCGGGAAAATGTTTCTTCTCCTGAAAAATGTAAAGCATGAAACCAACCCCAAGCAGACCTCTGTAGGTTACCCCCTTGGGGGCCTTGTTCCCAGGGTCCCTTGCAGGCTTCCCTAGGTGGGTTTGGGAAAGAGAAACGTGATGTAACCAGAGTGGTGGTGTTACAGACCTGAGGTCTACGTCTCGGTAGCACCCGGATACTGACAGCAGACGAGGCTTGTAGAAAGCCAGCACCCCCACCTTCCCTGGGGTGCTGTTTCACTCCCTGACCGGGCCTCCCGAGACGGGGCCTTGGGGCCGATGTGACTCCCCCTTGCCTCTCTTGCATCCGAGCAGCTCTCCTAGACAGGCCTCTCGGACTTTCAAAGCCATGTCACCTAAATGACTCCAGCAGCAGTCAGCTACTGCCCTGGAAGGCGTGCTGGCTGGAGCGTGGCGGGTGGGCATGAGCCAGCCCCTCTCCGTGCAGGACTGGCGGTGAACCACCAGCAACAACTTCCAGAAAGCATGTCAGTGCTCTCCCCTGCCTCCGAGAGAGCCGCCGAGTCTCCTTGCTTACTCGTTGTCTTAGAACTCCGCTCTCTGCCTTCCTGCCTTCCTCCTTTTCTCCTGTCCACCTCCCAGAAATTGGCATCAGCCGTTCAAATTGCAGATTGTCTTCATGAGCAAAAGAGCACAGACCGCTTCCCAATGCCACCTTTGCCGTTTGCTCCCAGGGACCCAGCGCTAACCCTCAGCAGGGGGCGTGTGCCCCCCCCCCCCACAGTGGGCTGAGAGACAAAGTTAGGGACAGTTGTGGCTCAGAGGGGTGGCCTGCACAGTAGTGTTGATGTGCATTGGCACACAGTGATGAGACGAGCTGCTGGGATTTGGGAAGCAGAAAATACACCTTCCCTCTGTATTCACTTTTGTATGTAAGAAATTAAGTGACTTCTCTTTAATATTTAATATGTGGATTGCTAGCGGTACCTGTTTCTAATTTATAAGGAAATAAGCATACATATATATATTTTACAACTTGGTAGTATTTGCTACCATAAATATTTGGAGAACTCTGACTCAGTAGATCCAAGTAGGTCCAAGAAATGGGAGCATGAAATTGTATGCCAACTGCAGCCATGGGCGTGCACTACGCTTGTGTGTGCACACTCACACAGCACACTCGTGCCGGTGCTCCCACTCCCACTTGCTTGTACCAACACGTGCCCCACATTCACCTCCCTCCTGCACCCACACACTCTCAAACACATCCATACCTCTTGCTCAAGCACCCATCATGATTACAGTGTTCCCAGCGGCACAGGTGACTTACGTATTGGCCACAAGCAGGGGCACGTGTTCCTGGGCGTGGAAGGGTACAAATCACCTGGTTAGCACCTTAGGGAGACACTCATGGGGCCCCTTGCTGGCCGACTTAACTCATCTTGATGGCTGGAATTTGACTTGAGCATTGAGAAGCCTGCTCCTAGCAGGTGCACAATGTTGGGGCCATAGTGACCAAGGCTGTGATTAACTCTTGGAGTCAGGGTGTTTTGATGATTAAATGCTTGGGGGTAGACGTTTGGCCTGGCCTTGAAGATGCCAGTTGGGATGCCTGCATCCCATTTCAGAGTGCCTGGGTTGGAATCCTGGCTCTACTTGTGATTCCAGCTTCCTGCTAATGTGCACCCTGAGGGGCAGCAATCGATGGCACAAGCAATTGGGTGTCTGACACCCAGGTGGGAAGCTTGGATTGAGTTCCTTGCTCTTGGCTTTGGCCTATTCCAGTTCTGGCCATTGTAGGTATCTGGGAAGTGTGCCACTGGATGGAAGCTCTCTGTGTGTCTCTGTCTGCCTCTCAAACCAAAAAAAAAGTTTAAAAAATAATGCAATGCATATAACACATTGTAAGTATGATAGAACACATGTAGTAACTTTATATATATGAGAATCTACTTCAAAAAGTTCACTAAAAGTACAATTCTAAGCTTACTTTCATACAAACATATTTTGGAAATCCATGCATGATCTTTTCCTCCCAGTATATCAAAATTCCCTGTAAACTTCTTCTTTTTCTTTTTTTTTTTTTTGCAATTTATCTTTTTGAAGGTTTTAATTTAATGAATACAAATTTTCATATGTGCAGCTTTTAGGGATATAGTGTTTCTTTCCCCCATTCCTGCCCTCCCACCTGTAAACTTCTTTTAATTCAACATCATTTAAATAATGCAACTAACAATGTTACAGTACAACCTTTAAGAGTACCGAGCAGTGCTTCAAGGTGTAGAACAGGTTTCCCCCAACTTCCCAGCCTCTTAGACCCTCCCCTGCTGGGAGTTAGCAAGTGCTGATGCACTCCCTTATATCCTTGGAAGTGTGCACAGTGCCTGTGATTAATAATTATCCCTTATTTCATATGACATCTCGACTGTTACAGCATTTTGTAAATTGCAAATCATTTTAGCCCAAGAGCATGATGGCATCTTGAGGCCGGGACTCAGCCGTAAGAGCTCATCGTAGGCAATTTCTGTTTTCGAATACTGTACGCGGTAAATGCTTTTGGTAGATGACACAATCAAATTTACCCTAAGCCAGAGCAGCACTCATTCATTGATTCCTCCACTGAGAAAGCAATCGTGCACTTAACCACGGACGGGGCACTTACCCAGCCTGTGAAAGGCAGAAAGAACCACAGCATCTCAGCCGGGACAAGAGTTACTGCAGATGCTACAGGACGGGCTGCAGGGCTGCAGGTGGATGGCCATGGCGCTTCTCCTTGAACTCTGCTAGCCAAGGGCTTAGCCAGGACTTCTGGGGGTTGAGGGAGAGTAACATCCAAACTGGGCCTTGCAGGCCATTGAGAATTTGGGTCCCAAGAGAAGAAGTGGTTTTCCTACCATGACTCAAGGCTGTTGAGCTTACAGAGGCCTGGATTTCTTCCTTCCAGAGCCCGTGTATGTGTGTCTGTGTTTGTGTTTTCTGAATGTTTTCCCTTTCCTGCCGTCTGGGGTGCGCCTTTGAGGAGGACACAGGAATACACAGTTCTCACCAGACGCCGGGCTGTCAGAGGTGCTGGCTGGGTTACAGCATCTTCGAGTAAACAGAGCCCTGCTGCAGCCTAGTCATCAGCACAGCTCCCATTTGCTGAAAGCGGTGGACAGGGGCAGGTCAGGCTGTGTCCATGCAGAGTTAACACAGGAGAGGGCGGAGCCACTGTGCGGCGCGAGTGGCCTTGCCGAGACAGCCAGGAGGCGTCCTTCAAGTGGCTGGAGCCAGAAAAGCCCTCAGTCGCCTCTCCTTGCCTTCCCGGCTCTGGAAGCTGAGAACTGGGCTGTGATGTGACTTGTTCGGAGTCCCAGTGGGCGCGATGGCTGAGCCGGGTGTGGAGGGAATGGTGGGGATGTGTTCCGGGGCTCACGCAGGGCCAGCCCCTGCGTATCCTTCCCTGGACTCATGCACCCCAGGGCCCCTGAAGGCTGAATTGGGTGGTGGGTGACTCAGTTCTGCTCTCGGCCCTGCTTCACTGCTGTTTCTCTGTTGAACAGGTTCAGGCTTTCGGATGCTACTGTGTTCTGCGTGTTGCGGGTTGTCCCAGGGGAAGGGCCAATGAGCACCCCTGACGCTGACACAGGAGCTCCAAAGGAGATGCCTTCGAGCCAGGACATGAGAGACAGTGCAGCTTGGAGAGGCAGCTACACCCTGCACTGGGATTTTTGCAAAGTAGCCTTCAATTTACAAAACAAAAGCTGAAGTGACCTTATAAACCAGAGCCATGGAGGTTGGTGAATTCCCCAGGAGGCCATTTGCCATGGACACGGAGAGATGGGGCCCTTGTCTTCCTGCTTCCAATGTTCCCTGTCTGTGTTCTCTTCCTCTCCAGTAGTGGTTCTTCCCCCTCCTTCCTCTTCCATGGTCCATCCTGGTATGCAGGCAATGGAGCCACGTACCTGTGCACTCGGATTAGGGTGTGTTGTGGGACAAGTTCAGTCTTAGCACGAGACCTGGGGAGGGTGACGCCGCACAACGTCCACAGCCACAGTGGTCATTTTACTGAGCACCTACTGTGTGCCAGATCTTATGGTGAGTGCTTTCCGTGTGTCACTGCAGTCACGCCTCACGGTCACCCAGAAGGTAGATGCAGTGAGTCACAGGCAGCAGCAAGAGAGGCTGCGTAATAATTCACCCGGCGGTAACGGCCAGAATTAGGATCGAGGCATCTGTTGAAAGCCAGAGCTCCTCTCTCGAGGAGGGCATTTCTAAACCCTCATGGGAAAATTGAACCAAAAGAGAAGTGTGTTTTGTTGCAAAGCATGTTTAAATCCACACATTCTTCACAGTGTACATTTTTCACGAACTTTTTGAAAACCTCTCTTATGCATGAATTTCAAATTTGTTTGCAGTGCAGGAGACTTTGAATTCCATGTTCCCATGAGCTGGAAGTCGTACCCTCATTTGCCATTCAGCTTGTTGAAAGAATGACTTTCTGTGGGGCCGTGCCAGGCACTGGGGGGACCACGTGGCGAACGGCTTCTCTGTGTGTCCCTAAACAAGGCACATGAAGGGCATTTACACCTGTGTGCACGCCTCCATGGGACGGTGCTGATGAGAGACCACAATGTGCAGTGGATCCAGCGCTCTGCGCGTACAGGCGTTGTGTTGGCTAGTGAGCAGGGCTGCCTTGGGTCCCCCATCTGATTGTGAACATGGCAGAGGCCCTGCCGGAGATTGGATGAGGCAGAATACCAGCCACGGTGGCCTGAGCTTGCAGGTCATCTCCTAAATTCCTATCACTGGGCTCTGGAGGTCGTTGGTGGATGTGAGTCACACTTGTTCAACCGTGACTGACCCTGCGTGGAGGCCATGTGGCCTATTTGCTTTCCCGTTTGTTTTCTGGCTCACTTCACTCAAAGCTCCTTTCCATTTAAATTTTATGGAAATGATCCAGGTTCTAAATGACCCAAGTCAGAACCTTGGGACCTGCTGGCTCAGCTCTTTCCAGGCTGCATAGGGGAAGCAGGTGCAGCTGAACCATCTGCCCATCCAAGGGGAGGGGAGGGCAGCCAGGGCCTGGAGAACAGAGCCGGCTGACCCCAGAGATGGGGGCCTCCCGCGCTTGTTCGGAGGAGGCCAGGGAGCAATGGGCAGCGCCACCCCGCCAGCCGCTGCCCCTCCTCTCGGCGTGCTCTGTGCTGGAGCCCTGGGAAGCAGACAGCTGTGAGAGGTTCCCTGTGGAGTGCCATGGAGCGGGGGAGGGATGCAAGGTCATTGGAACCAGACTGTGACAAAGGTGCCAGCATGATTTCCTGGGTTAGCACCTCCCCTGTGTGCCTCCTGGGAGTTCTGTGAAAACAGTTCCAACACAGGGAGGTGGGACCATATTCCAGAACATTCAGAACACTAGGCTGAGTGGAAGAGGCTAGTCACAAACGGCCACGTGTCGCATGATTTCGTTTATGTGACATGTTCAGGATAGGCAAGGCCACAGAGACAGGAAGTTAACTAGCGGTGGCCTCAGGCCAGCTGTGGGAGGGAGTAAGGGATGCCTGTTTGGGGCTGGCACTGTGTCGTAGTGGGTAAACTATATCTGTGATGCCAGCATCCCATGTGGGCACCCATTCATGTCCCAGCCACTCACCACTGGTCCAGCTCCCTACTAATGGCCTGGGAAAGCAGTGGATGATGGCTCAAATGCTTGGGCCCCTGCACCCATGTGGGAGACCTAGAAGAAGCACCTGGCTCCTGGCTTTGCCTGGCTCAGCCCTGGCTGTTGCAGCCATTTGGGGAGTGAACCAGAACCAGTGGATGGAAGATTCTCTCTCTCCTCCTTTTTCTCCTCCTCCTCTGTCCACTTTGTCCCCAGTCTTCCTCATTTGTGTTCTGCCACTTTGCTGTGTTGTTTCTTGTCCAGCTGGTAGGCAGCCAGGTTTCCATATTTGCTGTGGTGCTACTGATAACAGCCAGTGTTTGTAGAGAGAACAGAATGTAGCAAGTTAGTGAGAAGAGATACAGGGGAGAGAGGCAAGATGGCGGAATAGGAAGGGAGCACACTGATAGTCCAGGGAGAGATAGTTTAATAAAAGTGGAGATACTGCAGGTTCAAGGAAGAGTAGGGGAGGAAACAGCAGAAGAAACTCTTCCAGAACGCGTGATTCACAGCGGACCTGTGTGGAGAGCGTGGGAGCCCACAGTTCGGGACACCAGCGGCAGACTCAACACACCAGCGCTGGAACGCAAGGTGAGCCGAACCTCAATAGCCCGAGACACCGGCAGGCAAGCAGAGAGAGGAGACTAGAGGGAACGACCCCCGGGGGGGAAAAGTTCACCAGGCTAACTGGAAGAGAGAGAGAGAGAGAAAAAAAAAAAAAAGGTGACTGGTACGGACACGGGTTTCTCTCTCTCTGCTCACCTCTCAAGGGCGAGCAAGACAAAGAGCAGGCGCCATCTTGGACATACGTCATAAGCAGAGCGACCTCAGGTCTGCACCGGCCCTGAGCCTAGCAGAAAACCCTGACTCTGGGCGGGGCGAATTAACAGGAGATTAGGACCTAGTAAATTTGTGGTGCTACTGAACTGAGACTGTGAAAAAAGAGACGGTGGGGGAGAGAACTCACGGAATTCACCTGAGTACTCTCCAGAGACACTACAATTCCGTAACTTTGGCAACCCAGTGGGAGACTGAAGGAGAATTTGAACCCACTCTGAGGGCCAAACAGATTCCCTGTGTGGTCCTTGGGAAAGAGCTTCCGATCTCTGGCTCCTGTGGGTATATCATTTGCCTGCTAACTACCTCCAACTTCGTTCAGCTGTGTGGAATTACTTCCCTCTTGAATCAAAAAAAGAAAGAGAGAGAAAGAGAGATATACCACTCCTAACCTGGGAGTGTCACCTTTGGGACACCAAACAGAGCTCTCAGGCCACACCCATCTCAAGCCCTAAGGCTCCATCAAAAACAGATAGTCCACTTAATCTAGAGTCATAGTATAACAAGAAAAAGCACCACAGTGAAGAAACCAAATATCTCCAATATGCCAAATAACAAATGCAAAAACCGAGGTAATAAAAACAAGGAAGTCACCATGACACCCTCAAATGAAAAAGACACCCCAATTCAAGATTATGAAGATGATGACATAGAAGAAATGCAAGAAGCAGATCTCAAAAAATTGATAAGAGCATTAAGAAGTTCTCAAAAACAAATTCTTGAACTACATAAAGCCTTAATGGACAAGATAGAAAATCTCTCTCGTGAAAATGAAATGTTAAGGAGGAATCAAAATGAAACGAAACAATTAGTACAACAGGAAACTGTGATAGTGACTGAAGTAAAGAATTCAATAGATCAAATGAAAAACACAATAGAGAGCCTTACAAACAGAATGGGTGAAGCAGAAGAGAGAATATCGGACTTAGAAGACAGAGAACAGGAAAGGATACAGTCAGATCAAAGAAAAGAAGAGGAAATTAGAAATCTAAAACATATTGTCAGGAATCTTCAGGATACTATTAAAAAAACCAACATTCGGGTTCTAGGAGTTCCTGAAGGCATGGAGAGGGAGAAAGGATTAGAAGGCCTTTTTAGTGAGATATTAGCAGAAAATTTCCCAGGTTTGGAGAAGGACAGAGAAATCCTAGTACAGGAAGCCCACAGAACCCCTAATAAACACGACCAAAAGAGATCCTCACCACGACACGTTGTAATTAAACTCTCCACAGTGAAACATAAAGAAAAGATCCTAAAATGTGCAAGAGAGAAACGTCAGATTACTTTCAGAGGATCGCCAATCAGACTCACTGCTGACTTCTCATCAGAAACTCTACAAGCTAGAAGGGAATGGCGAGATATAGCCCAGGTACTAAGAGAGAAAAACTGCCAGCCCAGAATATTATATCCTGCAAAGCTATCATTTGTGAATGAAGGTGAAATAAAGACGTTTCATAACAAACAGAAATTGAAAGAATTTGTCGCCACTCGTCCAGCCCTGCAACAGATGCTTAAAGATGTGTTACACACAGAAACAAAGAAACACGGTCATCAGTATGAAAGAAGATAAAGGAAGGAAACCTCACAGCAAAAGATCACAGGGAATTCAAAGCATATATTAGAACTTATCTTTGGCAAATGGCAGGGCAAAGTTACCACTTTTCATTAGTCACATTGAACGTTAATGGCCTGAACTGTCCAGTTAAAAGACACCGATTGGGATTTGCTTTTTAACCTGATGCAATTTTAAATGATGCTTTATTTTGTTTTTAAATTTCAAATCCTAGCTCTTACCCATACATGGAACAACAATTAAATTGTACATGTAATTCGCCACTTTGCTACACTAACATTGTTCCAGGGGTACTTATGATGTACTTTTGAATTTTCTATACATGCAATAATGACATTTGCTAGCAGTTTTATGTCTTCCTTCCCAATATGTATGCATTTTGTATCCTTTCTTTGTGTTACTGCACTGTCTAGTAATTCCACCATAATATTGAAAAGTAGTGGTGAGAAAAAGACACTTCCGCCTTTCCCCAACTTAAGGGAAAACTGTCCAATTTCACTATTAAAGTTGGTTTTGGTAGATATTCTTTATCTAGATGAGGAATTTCTCTTCTGTTTCTTGTTTGCTCAGTTTTTCTATGCCAAATATCTTTTATAAAAGTTGATGTAACCATTTAACATTTTTGCAGTTTGTGTAGTATGTCCAATTTATTGATTTTTTAAAATGCTGACAGCCTTGCTTACGTGGGATAAATACCACTTGCTTGTACTACATAAAATTGTTGGATTTTACCTATTATTTAAAAAAAAGAGAGATTTCTAAAGGCAACCCAGAGGAATCCTTAATCCAGTTCTTCATTAGAAGAGATGTGCAATTCGGGACATGCTCAAGCTGACTTACCTCAAACGGTAGAGTTAGAAACATACCAGGGGATTCCAATTCAATCCCATCAAGGTGGCATGTACCAATGCCATCTCACTAGTCCCAGTGATCAATTTCTGTGCACAATTGATCATAATGATAGGACTAAGAACCAAAGGGATCACATAAACAAGAATAGTGTCTGCAAATACTAGCTGATAGAATCAAAAAGGGAGAGAATGATCCAACATGGGAAGTGAGATACATAGCAGACCCATAGAATGGCAGATGTCCTAAACAGCACTCTGGCCTCAGAATCAGCCCTTAAGGCATGCGGATCCAGCTGAAAAGCCCATGAGAGTATTTCAGGCATGGAAAGCCAAGACACTCTGGGGAAAAAAAAAAAATGAAAGATCTCCACAAGTGAGATCCCAGTGGAAAGAACGGGTCATCAAAGAAGGAGGTACCTTTCTCTGAAGGGAGGAGAGAACTTCCACTTTGACCATGGCCTTGTCTAAATATTATCAGAGTCAGTGAATTCAGGGGGCTTCCATAGCCTTGGAAACTCATGACAAGAGCCTAGGGTGATTACTGATGCCATAAACAAGAGTGTCAATTTGTTAAGTCAACAACAGGAGTCACTGTGTACTTACTCCTCATGTAGGATCTTTGTCCTTAGTGGGCTGTACATTGAGATTTAATGCTATAACTAGTACTCAGATAGTATTTTTCACTTTATGTTTCTGTGTGGGAGCAAACTGTTGAAATCTTTACTTAATGTATGCTAAACTGATCTTCTGTATATAAAGAGAATCGAAAATGAATCTTGATGTGAATGGAAGGGGAAAGGGAGTGGGAAAGGGGAGGGTTGCGGGTGGGAGGGACGTTATGGGGGGGAAGCCATTGTAATCCATAAGCTGTATTTTGGAAATTTATATTCATTAAATAAAAGTTTAAAAAAAAAAAAAAAAGAATGTAGCAAGTTAGTTAGGGGCAATGGCAGTGGGCCTAGAAGATCAAAATTCCTTACTGTGAAACTAACCTATTTTGACCAATAAAGTTGGGTGATGTAACAATGGCTGAGAAACAGGAGGAAGCTGAGCAATGGGTATGTGAAATCGGCAGTGCCATCTGTATACAGTAATAAACCTCCCTCCCCTCCCCCATCCTGGACCTGTCACTCATACAAGGGTGATCCAGAAAGTTCCCTCATGACAAATGGAGTTAAAAGTAGTGGGGCCAGTGCCAGGGTGTACTAGGTTATTCCTCTTCCTGTGGCACCGGCATCCCATATGGGCGCTGGGTTCTAGTCCTGGTTGCTCCTCTTCCAGTCCAGCTCTCTGCTGTGGCCCGGGAAGGCAGGGGAGGATGGCCCAAGTGCTTGGGCCCCTGCACCTGCATGGGAGACCGGGAGGAAGCACCTGGCTCCTGGCTCAGATCAGAGCAGCTCCGGCCATTGTGGCCACTTGGGGAGTGAACCAACGGAAGGAAGACCTTTCTCTCTGTCTGTCTCTCACACACTGTCTGTAACTCTGCCTGTCAAATAAATAAATAAAAAATCTTTTTAAAAAAAGTAGTTTAGTTTGGTGTTATACAAATTTTAAATCCATGCATAATTTTTTCATAATACACATTTCCCATGAACTTTTTGAAGGCCCTTCATATGCATGGAATTACAAATTTTTTGCACCAAAAAAACTACTTTTGACTCCATTTTTCCATGAACTTTTAAAGTCCCCTCATATACATAAACGTTTTCTGTCTAAATGTTAAGCACTGGCTAATAACCATAGCTCTGGGAAAATGCTGAACCTATAAATTGCATCTTTCTCTCAGAGAGAGAGAATCTCATATCTTCTGGTTCACTCCCTAAATACCAGCCAATAGCTGGAGCTGGGCCAGGCTGAAGCTGGGAGCCAGGAACTCAATCTGGGTTTCCCATGTTGATGGCAGGAACCCAACCAGTTGAGCCACCTCCACTGCCTCCCAGGGTGCGCATTAACAGGAAGCTGGACTTGGGAGCAGAGCCAGGCCTGGAATCCACACGCTTCTGTATGGAATACAAGGGTCCCAAGCACCATCTTAACCGCTAGGCCAAACACCTGCCCCAAATTGCATCTCTCTCTCTCTTTCTATTTATTTTTTTGTTAAGATTTATTTTATTTATTTGAAAGAGTTACAGAGAGAGGTAGAGACACAGAGAGAGGTCTTCCATCTGCTGGTTCACTCCCCAAGTGGCTGTAACGGCCAGAGCTGAGCTGAACCGAAGCCAGGAGCCAGGAGCTTCTTCTGGGTCTCCCACGAGGGTGCAGGGGCCCAAGGACTTGGGCCATCTTCTGCTGCTTTCCCAGGCCATAGCAGAGAGCTAGATCAGAAGAGGAGCAGCCAGGACTCAAACTGGCGCCCATATGGGATGCTGGCACTGCAGCACTGGGTCCCCAAATTGCATCTTTCTCAAAGTTGCACAGTGTAAGACAATCACGTGGTGAAGTGCACGTGTCACGTCTTCAGTGCACTGAGGTGAATTCCTTGCTGTGTCATGTTCCAAACATGCTCATTGATGGCCACACACAGCCTTCCAAAGTATTGGAAAGATTTCAGACCTAAGTGGAAGAGGGGGACTAATTAGTGATCATCTGGTCACCTGTACCCTTACTCATGTGCTCCAGAGAGCATTCATTCGCTTTGTTCAAGAAATGGAAACCAGATGCATGCAGTGGAAGTCCCTTGTGTGGAGATTTCAGCTCTTCCTCTCTCTGCAGAGGTAGCTGTGGCCTCTAGTTGGGGTTTAGCCCTTCATGGGTGTGTGCTTTTTAGAACATGTTTGGTTTGTGAATCTGATTCTTTGAAAATGGTCTACTGTGCATGCTCTTTGGTAAATCACTTTTCCAAGGAAACGTTATATGTTAATGATTTCTCCATGTTAGTGTGATAGCTCTGGCTCATTTATTTTAGCTGATACATGAGTTTCTTTGATGACCTCATGGTTTATATCCATTCACATTTTGCTGGGCATTTCAGTTATTTTCCGATGTTAACCACCGTGAGCAGCATTCCAGTGGACACCTTCATGCGTCTCTCTTTGGATCTGAGCCTACAAGCTTCTCCACACTAAATACTTGGGAAGCACCTGCTGGTTACACAGCATGCACCTCACTGATCCTCACAGAATCGCTCTGCATCAGGGCTCTGCGAGTTCACAGCCCAGCACAGGTGCGCAAGCTTCTTTCAGTCTCACCAACACTTAGAAATACCAGATTTTAATTTTTGCCAGCCAATAAACATAACAGGGCACGCCATTATGGTTCTTAATTTGCATTCCCCTGATTACCTTAAAGGTACAGAGCCTTTTAGGATTACAGGCCAGCTCGATGTCCTCCTGAGGAGGAGCTGTTCATATTATTTTTCTTCCTGGTTGTGAGTTTTTCTCTATTTTGTTTGGAGTGTTTGACGGATCCTGAGCAGCTGAATCCGAGTCTGTTACCTGTCACAAATCCCTCCTCTCGCGGCTGGGGCTGGTCCTTATTTATTTATGGTGTCTTCTGCTCTGCGGAAACTTTGTGTGTTAATATCATTATGTTTGGCTTAAGCTTTTTGCGTTTTGCTTAATCAGTCTTCTCCTATCTATCATACAACCATTTTCCCATTGACTTTTAAAATAACAGCTTCAGCATTTTGCTTCGTCCCTGGGTCTACCCTTGCCCCCGTTTGAGGACCTGTGGACCTAGGATCGTGTTGTGATGGATCCTTGCCTTTTCCGTGAAACCTCCTGTTTCTGCTCTCTGCTTCCTTCCTTTGCTCTATCCCCGCCGCCGAGCCATTGCACCGTGTGTTAATTGCTTTCAGCTTCAAAATAAACCTTGATGTCTGATAGAATGGGTTCCATTCTTTATTCCTGTTTGTTAATTTTGTTGGCTATTTTTGGCCATTTTTCTTTGAATTCTGGGATCAGCTTCTCAAATTCTAAGTGTTACCTATTGGGACTTAAACTAGAAATGCATTGATTTTTGAATTACTGATTTTTTCAAACGGCTACAGATCTATTCAAGTTGTAAAATTCTTCCTGAGTTTTATGAAGCAAAGCACTTGCCTAAAATAAATCCTTAG
Organism: Oryctolagus cuniculus; assembly: GCF_051225735.1. Classification (NCBI taxonomy): domain Eukaryota; kingdom Metazoa; phylum Chordata; class Mammalia; order Lagomorpha; family Leporidae; genus Oryctolagus; species Oryctolagus cuniculus. The sequence goes on along the minus strand of NC_142868.1, from coordinate 161,934,758 downwards.
AAAATATGTCCCTAATGGCTTTCCTAGAGCACATAACAAAAGAGGGTTTTTGAAACTTTTTTTACCGAATGAATTTTTTACTAACACTAAAGCCATTATGCACATTGCAGCTAAGCTTACCAAAAACTCCTGCTTAGTTTGAACACTGAGTAAAAACATGACTGCTTTATGGATCAGGAAATTTATTACGCCGTAATGGACATCAGCCAATCTCTGGTCTTCAGATAAGTTTATTCGATGTTCACATTTTATTATGAAAAGGTTTATCTTGAAAATTTCTGGCAGGATTTCAGTTACACTCACTGAGAGTTAATTTATTTCTGCTTCTCACATTCTAATTTTGAGGAGAGCTGATAAAGATGTCACAATGCATTTGCATGAAGAACTCTGAGTGAGGAGAAAATGGCTTTCAAGGTCATTACCAGGGTTTATTCTCGACTCTGCCCCAGTTTCCCCAGGGATTATCAGATGCCTGATTTGCTGATGTCCCAAGCCAAGCATCTAATAAGCCATGGAGTGAAAAAGATTACATGGATCATGCAGAGTATAGAGAGGACAATGGATTTGGATGTAGACGGTGGGCACAGATCAGTGCGTGTTGTTGGCTCAAGATGAGAAGTGTTTGGGGACCAGGGACAGCAGCTCATGGACGAGTGGGACAGTTGGCACTCCTGATGACCTCCGAGACCCTGGCTCCTCTGATTCAGTGTCCTTGAACTACCAGGCTCATTCCTTTGACTTATCTTTGCCCTGTGGGTAGTACTCGGATTTCCTGCTGTAGGACTATGTTCATGTACCACGTGACAGAGAGCCACATGACGGCATCCTTGCATGTGTGGTGGGGTCTCTCCCTGGTCATGATTGTGAATTGCTCTCCAAGCCTTCCCATAGCACCACACCCCTGTGTCTAGCCCATCTCTCTAGCCAGGGGTCTCAATGCTGGAGCACCGTCTGGTGCTTGCTGACTGCAGATGGCTTCCTGGGGGCTGCTTGAAGTGAGATGTCCACACCTCCCCCAAGGGAACTGCACCAGCTTCCAGCTTTGGAACCACTGCTCTGGACAACTGTACCATAAGGCTTGGGCCGAACCAGGTCAACTAAGGATCATACAGACTGTTCAGGAAGCAGTGTTGCCAGTTACAGTCATCGAAGTATGACCTCTGTGCTTCCACCATCCCTCCACCAACCCAGCCCTGACATCCTTTCTGAAACTAGATGGGGTTTATGTGTCCATGGTCTCCTCACCCGAGCCAAGGCTCTTTGGGGCCATTTGGACATGAGGCCAATCTTAATTGTTAATCATAGGTGTATGCCCTGCTGCCCTTAGAGTGAAAGGGCCGACTCTCACTCAGGTCACGCTAGGCCACACAGCACCCACCAAAATGGGAGCCTCCAAGAAGCCAGTGCAACCCTGTGCCAGAGGCAAATGTACCAAAGGCTGAGAGCTTTTGTGCAGTGTGCAACCTATCCAACCACTCAGGGTGAGCTTGACTCTCTTATCCCTCATCCTCAGTCTGTGCCTTGTCACATCAAAGCACTAATAGAGTGGCTGTAGGACTAAAACTTGACAACCTCAGCTGATACCGACTCTCCGAACACCCGAGAACGTTAGAGCTAGAAGAGACCTAGAAATGACCTGGTCTGGTATTTCCAACTCAGAGATGAACAAACAGAAGGCCAGAGGAAAACTCAGAACTGGGTGGCATGGTGGTGGTGGTGGTGGTGGTGCTGAGGGGAAGAGCCCAGGCCCCAGCTCCTGAGTGTCACGTGCCTGTCGTTATCCCATGCTGTTCCTGGACCTCGTGAACTTGCAGGCAAGTCATCGCTGTGCCGTTCCTCTCCCTGCCCCTGTAATTGGCTCAACACAGAGAAGAACCTTAGAATTTAAACCAGTAAAACAGCCCTCCTTTTGCTGCAAGTATACTTTCTAAAGGCGCATGAAGTACCAGCAGAACTGATTATCAAATACCCCAGGCCCCTATTGGTAAGAGTTTAAAGGCGCATAAAGCAACCTCTATTTTACTTTGAAATGGCTGTGTTAAAAATGTACATTTACCAACTAGTTGAGTTAAGGTGTAATTATTAACATTACCAAAGACGTTTTAGTCACACTTCAAAAGCATTCGCCCTAGGGATCCCATCTGGAGCGGTTCATGCCCATTTAAAATTGGGTTTGGTTGATGGAAAGCCCATTGACACACTGCTTCCCAGGGCCAAACTTTTGGGGGAAAAGTCAGAGCTGTTTCAGCCGTGTCGGACCTCACAGCACCAGGACCCCATGAGACAGCCAGTTCCTCACTTAAGGGGCTTTGGAACCACTGGGACTAAGTTAGGATGAGAATTTGTTTACGCTGCGTGTTGACTTCACCTGGGAAGCTATTGTTCACAGGAAGGTCCCACCAATAGCCTTTCTTATTGCTGAACCCTGTTTGAGATAATGGAATTCTCCAATCCCAACAGCTTGCAAGTGGCCCTGGGTCCAGGCAAATGCACATTGACGGAACACTCCCCCCCCCCCCCCCCCCCGGGCAATCTCAGACTTGAAAACTCAGAACCGTCCCATGGAATATTTTTTTTTAAGATTTATTTTATTTATTTGAAAGGCAGAGTGATAGAGGGAGAGACAGAGGGAATGCTCTTCCAGCTGCTGGTCCACCCCCCACATGGCCGCAACAGCCAGGGCTGGGCCAGGTTGAAGCCAGGGGTCTGGAGCTGTATCCAGGTCTCCCACAGAGTGGCAGGGGTCCAAGCACTTGGGACATCTGCTGTTGCTTTCCCAGTTGCATTAGCAGGGAGCTGGCTTGGAAGTGGAGCAGCTGGGACTAGAATCAGCATGTTTATGGGATGCTGGTGTCTCAAGCTGCGGCTTAACCCACTGTGCTGCAACACTGGCCCCCTGTGTACATTTCAGCTTGAGGAAGATGAGGCGATGGTGAGAGAAGTGATCGATGCAGGGATCACTTGTGTGATTAGTGCCAGAGCCAAGACTTCACCTTTGTGCCTTCCGATTTGAGTAGAACACCCCTGAATGCCCAGCTCCCGCTCTCCTGCCCCAAGAGCCCAGCTGAGTTGTCCCCAGAAAACTTAAAAAGAAAAATGACATTGAACGGAAACCTTTGTTCAGTGTCACCGGCAGCTACACCGTCAGAAGCTGCTGGCTTGATGGGTGCCTCCGTCCTTTGACACCCCTCCTGGCTGTTAATCCACTGTGTCTCCCACTCGGCCAGTGCTCCTCCACCCTGGCTGCGCGTTAGAATCCCCGATGAGCTGTAGAAGCAGCCCCATTGTCTTGGCTCCACCCCAAGATTGTGCCACAGTTGCCTGGGTCAGGCTCCCCAGCCTCTGGCTTTTCTCAGCATGCCAGGTGAGTCGGCTGTGCAGCTGGGGAGGAGGGCCAGGGTCATGCAGTGTTAGTTCTAATTATTTCTGGGCACCTGCTGTACCTAGTTTCCCCGGGGATGTGGGTGGAGCTCAGAGGGGGACGAGTTTTGCCGGAGGAGAATGGATTCGCAGGAGCTGTTTCCTGAGACGCCTGCACAGTGCACCCCTACTGCCTTTCCCTACTACCATTCCTGGAGCAGCATTTTCTAGGGTTCTGTTAGTTCCTGAATGCTGCAAATCTTGCTGTGAAAAACGCCCTCATCCCCAGGTAAAGGGCAGGAGAAGAAAGGACAGCAAGAGCCTCTTGGGGACCTGGGAGCCCAGATCCAGCTGTGAGAGGCTGTTGAGAAGCTCCTGGGGAGTTTCTCAAACTCCTCTCTAGCACTGCCCTAGGCCCTTTCCTGGAGATGTGTGTGGTGGGGCCCACGCGGTCTGCAGCTCATGAGAGAGATGAGCTCGTTTGGGTCCCTCCCTGGAGGACACGGGAAGAAGCTGTGAACCAGGGCATCTCCTCCGTTCCTGGGGTGGTGGAGAAATACCCCAGGAGAGGGGCACCCAGGCCCTCCCTCAGCCCCTTCGCCCTGGGGCCAGCCGGCCCCCCCTACCCCCGCCATAGCCCAGCTTGCGGCAGGTGCTCTGGGGGCGGGCATAGATTGGCACTGTGTTCCTATCACCCAGCCGCTCCCGCTGTGTTCCAGAGTGTTCCTCCCCTGCTGCCCCCGAGTCCAGCTCCACAGCAGGAGCCGAGAAGCTGACTTCGGGGATAGCTGGGGCTGTGATCTCCCCGTGTGCCCACCAGGGCGGGCTCCTCAGGAGCACTCGGCAGCCTCTGTCCCTGGGGCCTGCGGCTGCCATGTAGGAGGGCTGAAGGCCCAGCTGGGGCTTGTTCGCATTTCTCAGTGCAGAATCGCCTGCACATTCGGGTCATCCAGGGGGCTGGAGACACGCAAGGGCAGTGGGTCTGCAGGTGCGCTTGGTTCTGGACCCATCAGTGTCCCCTGGGCACCAGTTAGAAATGCAGGGTTGCAGGCCCCAACCCAGGCCTGCTTCATAGAACCTCTGGGGCGCACCCAGCAACCCGTTTTTATTTTTTCTTTCAACAAAAAAGCTTTAAAGATTGATTTGTTTATTTGGAGGGCAGAACAACAGAGAGAGAGATCATCTGTTTCCTTGTGCATTTCGTTGTTTAATCCCTGCATGGCCCCAGCAACCATGTCTGAGCCAAAGCCAGGAGCTAGGAACTCCATCCCATTTCCCACACAGGGTATCAAGCACTTGGGCCATCACTCACTGCCTCCCCGCATGCTTAGCAGGGAACTGGATCAGAAGCAGAGCAGCCAGGACTTGAACCGATGCTCTTGTATGACTTCGGGCGTCACAAGCGGCTGCTTTACCCTCTGTGCCACAGTGCTGGTCCCCCAGCCATCAGCACTAACATCGCCAGGAGATTCTGTTGCACACTCAGGTGTGAGGAATGCTGGCCTAGTGGTTTTTGTGTGCCTCTCACACTCAGTGCTGTAGCATCTGATAGCTGTTTTGTCTACCTGGAGACGTACATAAGTTCATACCTTCAGGCCAGAACTAGCAAGCAGTGGCCTTTCAGGAAGTTATCGCTTCAGACAAAAGTGTCGACTTACCAACTTTTCCAATGCGCCCCTCTACCGTGGAAGCGGACTCTGAGGACATGGGCTCTTCTTACGGTCCCCGTGACAGCCAGCAAAGGAGGAGACGGTTCTCCGGCTCATTCACCCCCAGGTCCAGGAGATTGTTGTAAGAGGTCTGTCTATACCCCCGAGGACTGCTGATCTCCTCATCTCGAAAAACTCAATATTGTTTCGATGCCAGTTAGACATTTTCCGAAGAAAAAAGCATCTCCTTGTGATCCAATACCTTGTTATCATATTGCATTGGGCATTTACCTTTCACTGTAAAATAACCGGACCATGGAATGAAATTTAATGTGAGACTCAGAATACAATGGCATGAAGCTGGTGTGACGCTCTCCCTGAGTCTGTGCTCTGTGGGATTAAAAGGCTAATTGCACTGGCCTTTCAATTTTAATTTAAACAGAAGCATGCGTGAAAACAGAAAACATCCATAGCTGTGCGTATTTACTCAAGATGCTTAGCCACAGACTTCTCTGGAAGAGAAATGAAATACATAGGATTTGTTTGATTAGTGTTAAAAAGAGGGGCGTGGGAACCCCCCTTTCCCTGTGCTAGGACTTGAAAGGAACCTTGTGCTTGGAAACAATTATATATCAAGAAATGCCTGTGCTTCTTGAGCAATTGTGGGTCCTTTGTGGATTGATAAACTGTTTCAACTGGGGATGGCTTTTATTTTGTGAAAAGACATTTTAATGGCATTGTATGCGAGGAAAAAAATACAGTGATTTTGAACTGTAAGTGGATGAATTAGCATTTATTTGATAGCTCAGTGTTTCTGGTACCTATTGTCAATACTTGGGTAGTTGGTTCAATTAATAGTGATTAGCCCTGGGCCGTGGGAGTGACTGGGGTAGGGGGTGAGGTGGGTTGCCAGGCGAGCTTCTTTTCCCTAAGTAATCTGCAGTCTGGGCGGGAGCAGCGGGAACAGCACACCCAGCGCTAGCCCAGTGCATAATTAAGTGTGCTGAGGGTGAACATTAAATTGAACAGGAAAGACGGCGTGTCCCAGGGTAGTTCAGAGAAGGAGCAGATCCCGTGGCGGCGGGCTCCCCTAAGGAAACTTTTCATACAAGAGTTCATTGTCAAGGGTGGGGAGTGTGAGAGGGCAGCTATGTGTGGAAAATTGGGAGGGGTTGAGCAGGAGCAGGGGGAGAGGGGAGTGAGAAGCCGGAGGGGAGCAGGACGAGCCCAAGCTTTACAGCGAGAAGCAGAAACAGGCGATGTGGCGCCGCTGGGACACCTGCGTCCCATAACAGAGGGCCTGAGGGCCCATCCTGGTTCTGCTTCCTATGCCAGCTTCTTGCTAACGTGCACCCTGGGCAGCAGCAGGCGACTGTCCAAGTCCTTGGGTCCTTGTCACCCACATGGGAGACCCAAATCAAGTTCCAGGCTCCTGGCTCCAGCCTGACCCAGCCCCAGCTGTTGTGAGCATCTGAGACGATCTCTCTGCCCCTCTCTCCCCCGTCCCCACCTTGCATATAAAGCACATACATAGAGGTAAAAACCACCAGTGGCGGGACTCGGGTACCCCCAGGTAGCACAGGTCTGCGGGTCCCGCTCTGCTGGGCTCTCAGTGGCAGGCATTCAAATGCTTCCGGCAAATATTCCTTCTCAGCTGTCCTCGGGGCCACTTTTTGAAGCTTCTGTAGCTCTTGACAGGCCTGAGGATATAATAGGGCCTTAATTATTTTTCTGCTAAAAAAATTAAATTCTTTCCATATAATAACCTTTGATCTTTTTAGGGTTTAGTTTTGTGAGTTTTGGCAAATACCTGTATGGGACTTGTTCCCATTTCTCAGTGCAGAATCGCCTGCACATTTGGGTCATCCAGGAGGCACTCGTGCGACCTCTACCACTATTGAAATACAGAACAGCGCCCGGCAGGTGCTGTGGCTCAGCCGGTTAAACTGATGCTTACACGGCTGGCATCCAGTAAGAGTGCTGGTTCGGGACCCGACTGGTCTGCTTCCCAGCCAGCTCCCTGCTAATGCTTCTGGGAAGGCAATGGAAGACGGCCCAAGTGCTTGGACCCCTGCCACCCATGTGGGAGATCAGGATGGAGTTCCTGGCTCCTGGCTTTGGCATGGCCCATTCCCAGCTGTTGTGGACATTTGGGGAGTGAACCAGTGGATGCAGGAATGTTTCCCTCCCTCCCTCCCTCTCCTTCACCTCTTTCCTCCCCACCTCCTTCCTCCTCCTCCCTCTCCCCCTCTCTCCTCTCCCTCTTTCTCTCCATCTCCCCTCCCTCTCCTCTCCCTCCCTCCTCCCTTCCTATTCTCCTCCCACTTCCTCCCTCTCCTCCTTCCTTCTCCTCCCTCTCCCTCTCTCTCTCTGTTGCTCTACCTTTCAAATCAATCAATCTGTAAAATAGAAGAGTTCCATGCCTCCCCTCAGTTTCCCAATATCTTTCCTTTTTCGTAGTTAACCCCGTTGCCCACCTACAACCAATGGTGACGTGGGATTTTGCTTCTTTCTGAATGTCACTGAGGTGGGATCACACAGCGTATGTGTCTTCTGAAATTGACTTCCCTTTTTGTCACTTAGCCTGGTGCATGGATGTTGCCTGTGTCCGTAATTCATTCCTTGCTCTTGCTGAATAAAATTATTGATGCGGCTCTGTCCCGATTTGTCTGTGTATCCATCTTCTAGTTGAGAGACATTGGATTCTTTGCAGTTTTTGGAGATTAAAAAGAAAGCTGCTATAAACATTTGCATATAGGTTTTTGTGTGAGCGTGTTTTCCTTTCATTTTAATACATCTGTAGGAGTGGGCTCACTAGACTGCCTCTGCCAAGTGTGTGTTTGATTTTATAAGAAACTGCCCACTGTTTTTTTTTTTTAATTTATTTGAAAGGCAGAGTTACAGTGAGGCGGGAAGGGGGAAGTCTTCCTTCTGTTGGTTCACTCCCCAAATGGCTGCAACAGCTGGAGCTATGCCAAACAGGAACTAGGAGGCTAGGAGCCAGGAGCTTCTTCCAGATCTCCCATGTGGGTGCAAGGGCTCAAGCACTTGGGCCATCTTCTACTGCTTTCCCAGGCCACAGCAGAGAGCTGGATCGGAAATGGAGCAGCCGGGACTCAAATCGGTGCCCATGTGGGATGCTGGCACTGCAGGCAGAGGATTAACCCACTGTGCCACAGTGCTGGCCCCAAAACTGCCACCTGTTTTCCCAAGTGGCAGAGTCATTCTGTATCTGAGCAGCAAAGTGTGGCAGCCCCAGTCACATGGTGTCTTCACCCGCATATCCCGCTTTCAGGTTTCGTTTTCTTTGCCGTTCTAGTGGGCACACAGAAGTACTTCAGTATTCTTCCTGGAACTGCTGTCAACTTGAGCATCTTCTCATGGATTAACCTCTCTGGGTCTTTTTTGGTGCAGTGTCTTTCAGATCTGTCCTCCTGTTTATTGGGTGGCTTTCTCTGAACTCTGAGAGTTGTTTACATATCCTAGATTTGTATTTTGCCAGATACGTGATGTGCAGATAATTTTCCCATTTCGAGATTTGTCTTTTCATTTTCAAACAATGTCTTTTGAGCAGAAGTGACTGATTTTGATGAAGTTCAGTTTGTCAGTCTTTTCTTTTATTCATGATGCTTTCAGAGTCAGAGCTAATAGATCTTTCCCTAACCCCAAGGTTACAAAGATTTTCTTGGTTTTCCTCTAGACGTTTTACAGTTTTAGGTTTTATATTTTTTGTGTATGACATTTTGAGCTTATTTTTGTACAAGATGCAAGGTATGGACCTTCACTTTTCTCTTGCACAGTTTTTTCCAGTACTAGTGGTGGAAGAGCTGTCATTTCTCCATTGGATTGTCTTTTTGCCTTTGTTGAAAATCAGCTGCACTGGCTATGTGGACAGGTTCTGGACTGTTCCGTTGACCTCTCAATCTGTCTGGATTTTTGAAGTGGGCGTGGCAGTCTTTCCAGCTTTCCACATCCTAAGCAGGAACCCAGTAACTTTTGAGTAGCTTGGCCACTTGGAGATGACCCAGGTAGGGTGTATGTATGGTGGGGCCTGCATGGGTCTCAGAGCATCACCCCACACCTGCAGCGTCAGCATCGCCTCAGAGTGTGCGAAATGCAATTCCAGCCCCACTCGGGACCTGCTGACCGCCTCTCTGGGCCTGAATCCGGCCGCGGATGTTTCAACAGGCCGGCCCTCCAGGTAGCTCTGATGCGTGCTGAACTTTGCGAATCACTGTTGGTTGAATTCGGAACTCAATGTGGTTGAATTATGATAATACACTTAAAACGGGTTCCTCTCCGCTCTAATTCGGTTTTCACAAGCACCGTGTCCGTGCCTCGATGAACAAGAGAACCGTTCTCCCTCCTCCCGGCCTTCAAATCACTTCCCCAGAGTTCTCTGGCCATCACACTCCAGCAGGAAATAAGGCTTCCTGTGAAGGAGTGAGGGGCCACTTCTGAAATCTAGAAAGGTTTTTCACGTTGGATGTCAACCCACGTGACTGGTGCACGTGGCTCACGGGTCAGTGTCGGCCTTGGCCCGAGGCCTCAGTTTCCCTCCAAGGGGCTCCTCCTGGGTCCTCAGGCGGCCTTGGCCCGAGGCCTCAGTTTCCCTCCAAGGGGCTCCTCCTGGGTCCTCAGGACCCAGCAGCTGACTTTCCCCAGGGTGACTCAGGAGAAGCTGCCGTGTCTTCTCTGTGTGAGCAGGATCCTTTGGCTTACACAAGCAGCAGGCTGTCTCTGTTGCAGGAGGGGCCCAGGTGAGGGTGTGAATCCCAGCAGAGATTGCCCCCGGTCAGCCTGGGGGCTGGCTACCTTCTCTCTCACCAACTCTTTCTTATTTCTCCCAGATACCATGAGATTTCTTCTGACCTCCTTCCCCTAGTAGACCTGGATTCTCACCTGGCTATTAGAGGTAGCCAGACTTGCTAGAGTTGCAGAGAAGTGGCAGCTTGCTTTGGCCAGGGGCATGGCTGGTCCCTTGCTGGGGATTCTTGTTTAGACCGTGTGGTAGGTCTTAACCCCAGCCAAGCCTTCTGGCCTAGTCCTGGTTGCTCCTTGAAACAAAGCCTATTGAAAGGCACACAGCTGCCCTCAATGTGAGCAGGGCGCAGATTTCCATGTCGGAGAAGTGCTGCCTTCCGTAAGTGAAAGACCCAACTCTTGGGCTGCCCTGCAGTCACTTAGGCAGAAAGTGGAGTGTGTGTGTGTGTGTGTGTGTGTGTGTTTCGGAGGGAAGTTGGATAACACCACAAGCCATTCCTTCTACTTCTCCAGGACCTAGGAATATATTGCTGGCTGAGATTCCAGCAGGGTCTGTGGCCAGCAACATTTTTCCTCTGGATAAAGGAAAGTTACTCATTTGGGAAATTGGATCTGCACATTAGCACCAAGAGCTAAGCCGATCGGAGCTCCCTGAAGCCTCTGAGGTTTCTTAGGTTCATTAAGCTGGGGGTGGGGCAGAGTGTCCTCTCTTTTTCTCTTGGTGATTTGCATTTCCTCTGCATGGGAGTTTGTGGAGATGCAGCTGACATTTAGCTGAGGTCTCTGCTGGTTGCAGCGCTGTGAGAATAGATGAATCTTCTTTCCCTGATGATCTCAGATCACCATGGAAGACAGCTCAAGGGGAGTCAGGAGTTGGCAAGACCCTAGGCCTGAATAACCAGGGGGCTGGCAGCATGTTTCCTGGACTTCAGGGCCATGTGGCAAGGGAGAGGTGCCAGCAGCAGGGGGTTCGTGGTGTGCATGCATGAGTGCTTGTGTGTTTGCAAGTCGCAGCCTAGGTGTCCTGCAGGAGTCTGGGGTAGGCAGTGCAGGACTCTCAGCTATGAAAAGCATTATCGCTTTTGACCACCTCATTCTTCTCTCCATGTGCAGAGTTCTGGTCACAGAGTCTCAGGGGAACATAAAATACATAGAAAATGTTTTATTTAAGCAGGCTTTGGAGGGCAGAGGAAAAGGTTTAAGTTGCATCAGCGGGTGGACCACTGCAGCTGCTTCTGTGGAGGGATGGGGCATGCTCACTGTGTGCAGCTCCCCAGTGCCCTGCCTGTGAGGCCAGATGGGCCTGGGTTAATGGGAGGGAGCATGGACGGCAGGCGAGGCACTCCCTGGTCAGTAGGAACCCAAGGACCCGATAGAGCTTGTGTTACATCAGATCTGTCTGCTTTCTGGGAAGGTGTGGGGTTCATTTGCCCGAACTTCCTGACAATCCATCGTTACTTCTTTATTTCTTTTTCTCCATCTCCTCTGTTTCCTCTTTCATTGCTATTTTTAGATGTGGTTTGATTTTTAGTTAAATTTTTATTTATGTATTTGAGGGGTGGACACACACACACACACAAGCACACACACACACACACATGAAAGAGAAGCTATCCACTGGTTCTCTCCCCAAATGCTTGCAGAACCCCAGGCCAACCCAGGTCTCCCACTTGAGTGACAGCAGCCCAATCACACGAGCCATCGCCGCTCTCTGCTAGGGTGTGCAGGCAGGAACCTGGAATCACGAGTCAGTGCTGGGAATTGAACCCGGGTATCGAGTGTGGGACCTAAGTGTCTCAACCATGAGGCTGAACACCTGCTCCCCGTTTTCTTCTGTGACTTGTGACTCCTGAAACTCTCCTTCCTTTCCATAAAAGTACTCGCCTGGTCAGCTTCATGGGGACTCTGCCCAGAATTCCAGATCTCTTTGGAAGAGGCCATGTTTCTTCTTTTCAGTTTTAAGATGAGTGAGAGCTCAAGACTACCTTAGCAAAGAAGGAGTTTGGGGAAAACAAAAGCGAGTTTATTGTGGTGTTTTGGGAACTTGAGCAGGGGCTTGATTTTGAGAGGCTCTGTGCAGCCGGGGCCTTAGAGGGATCCTGCTTAGCTGGCTCTGCTCTGGCCTTGTTTCCTTGTTTCCCTAACCCTCTGCTTGCTGCTGCTAGGCTGATGGCAACAGCTGATGCAAACAGCAAGGGGAGGGTGGCCTTTGCTGAAAATGATCCCAGGGGCTGGCGCTGTGGTGTAGCAGGTAAAGCCGCTACCTATAGTGCCGGCATTCCATATGGACGCCGGTTAGAGTCCCCGCTGCTCCACTCCTGTTCCAGCTCTCTACTATGGCCTGGGAAAGCAGTAGAAGATGGCCCAAGTCCTTGGGCCCCTTCACCCACATGGAAGACCCGGAAGAAAGAAGCTGGCTTCAGATTGGCACAGCTCTGGCTGTTGTGGCAGTCTGGGGAGTGAACCAGCTAGTGGAGGACACCTCTCTCTCTCTCTCTCTCTCTCTCTCTCTCTCTCTCTCGCTGCCGCTGCCTCTCTGTAGCGAGACATCTCTCTGTAGATGTAGACATGTAGACATGTCTGTAGACATGTATCTGTAGAGAGACATCTCTCTCTGCCTCTCTGCCTTTCAAATAAACAAATCAGTCTTAGAAAGAAAGAAAATGACCCCAAGCCATTGTGGCTACAGTGCCTATTGGCACCGAAAGGTGCGTTATTCATATTGGGAGGGGTGGGGGTGTTGATGCTGCGCCCCTGCCGCCACCCCGCCCTGGAGGAACACACAGGCACCTTGCTGAGGCCCCCAGTGCATATTTAAGGCAGCCTCTTAGATTGAGGAGCCATGGGCAGAGCCTGACTCCAGGGGACAGCTTCCTGTGACTCACTGGCAGCCGCAGGGACTCTGGCCCTCCCTCGGCCGGTGCCCCACTTGGCAGGGTCCCAGGCGGGGAGCCCTGGGAGCAGTTAGCAGTCCGCCTGCTCTGCAGTTTCCTCCTGGAAGGAGTGATGTTTCCTGGGTGCCAGAGCCTGCAGGGCGGTCCCACTGCACCTACAGGAGGTCACGGAATGAGTGAGTGAGAGTGAAGGCAGGGGGCCGGCACTTCTCCACGTTCAGGGCGGTGTGCATGGCGTCAGAGCGTGGGGGTGGGCTCTGCTTTCTCCTCTTCCCCCTATTGTCCAGCAGTCGCCATACTTTATCTCAGTTTCCGTCACCCTATCTTCTCTTCCAGCCCCATAAAGTCCAATGTTCTGCTCTTTTCCTGGCTACAGTTCCCCTCCCCCCATCACTGGACAGAGCGAACGCTCCGTCGGCGGCACAGGACGGCAGATTGAGAGAGCAAGGAGAGCAGCACGGGTCTTGACTCGCGCACTGTGCCCTTCCGTTTGGGTTGCACAGGAGTAAAGCAGGTGACGCACGCGTCTCCTCTGCAGCGCTTCTGATTCCCATCATCGTGTGGCTCTCTGGAAAGACACAGAGAGCTCAGGACCATCTCTCTGAAGGAATTCATCGCCATTTCCTCTTTCCTGTTTTGGACAGAAGTTTTCTTTAACGTATTGTATGAGAACAACATAGAGAACGTATTCTTGGGCATCACATAAATATTTATTCCGTGTTTAAAACTCACCATCATGTGGCATTTATTTTACTTGAAAATATTTCCTATGAGAAAAACAGATGATAATAGTTTTTTTTTAAGGCATGCCTGCTTTGGTTCTCAGTATATAGTTTTGTTTTCCTTCCATGGACCTTACATTTTTTTTCTTCTTTTTCTACCAATCTACCAATAAGTTCATAAAGTCAATCAAGAGCGTTACTGAATGGGGAAGTTGGGAAAACTCCCCAGAATTTGAGTGGGGCAGGGTTCAACGTGGCTTCTGTTACAACCGCCTCCTGCTCCTATCCAGCACGTTGTCAGCAGTAGCACAGATCTATTTATTTATTTATCTGGAAGGCAGAATTACAGAGAGAAAGAAGTCAGGAGAGGAGAGAGACAGAGAGAGACGGAGAGATCTATCTTCTGTCTGCTGGTTCATTCCCCAAATGGCCACAACAGCTAGTGCTGGGCCAGGCAAAGCCAGGAGCCAGGAACTCCATCCAGGTCTCCCACGTGGGTGGCAGGGGCCCAGGCACAGTAGCAGGGAGTTGAGTCAGAAGTAGGGCAGCCAGGACTCCAGCCATTGCCCACACGAGCTGCTAGCCTTGTAGCCGGTGGCTAAACCCGCTGTGCTGTGGTGCTGCCCCCTCCCCCGTGCGTTATTTTTTGGAACCTGCCTGTTGAGGACCCAATCCAGAATGTCTGAGAACAACACTTGCAGGAGTGCGTCAGTCCGTCACCCTGTGGCCAGCAGCAGTTCAGTCCGTGGCGGAGCAATGCCTGGCCCGCAGCAGCAATGTTTACTACCTACCCTCTCAGCAGCCCTCCCCTGCAGCTTTGCTCCTGTGGACCTGTGTGTATTTGTCCTGTTCTCATTCCCATCTTGTGTAAACAGATACACGCTGGAAGCATGTTTCATAGTGTTTTTTTTTTTTTCTCTTTAGTTTCTTGATGGCCTTAGCACATCTCCTTCATTAAACTGCTGCGTTAACTTCCATTATGTGGATGAGGCGGGATTTAATCCCCTTAGCTTGATCCTCTGGGTCTCTGACTGAGAGCTGGGGCAGGTGCGTAGAGAGGTGAGCCGTCAGCAGCCAGGAGCAGACTTCCACACACAGCTGGGTTCAGGTAGGACCTGGCCTCTTCCGCCATCCTTGGGAAGCTGTTCCCTGTTAGCTTCCCGACCTTCCACAGAGCGGCTGGTGCACCATGTGGTGCCTGGGTTTCTGTGAGAATAACACACCTCATGGTATTAGAGCATACATGCATGGTGCCTACTTATTGCACGTCCTATTGCCTCCATCTCAGCAGGGGGTTGCTTCCAGCAAACGACCCCCCCAAGATACCAAACTCTGAGGATGCTCAGGACCCATATATAAAGTGGTGTGATACTTACATGTAACCTACAGACTTCCCTCCATATACTTTAAATCATCCTGGATTACTTACACCTCTTGCAGTGTAAGCAGTCATTGCCTTCTGTTGTTTAGGGGAAAATAACAAGAAAAGCGGTCTGCAGGAGTTTGTGCAGATGTGATTTTTAAAAGGCATTTTCAACCCATGCTTGTGCAAGTGCAAATGCAGAGCTCGCAACTCCAGAGGGGTCACTGTAGGGGAAGGGCTTCCACAAGTTCACGGAAAATGTGAATTTTGAAGAAACTGTGCCTGGATTTCAGAATTTGTTGCACTGAAGTCAACTTTTTGTTTTTTAAAGATTTATTTATTTATTTGAAAGGCAGAGAGAGAGAGAGAGGTCTTCCATCTGCTGGTTCACTCCCCAAATGGCCATGACAGCTGGAGCTGGACCAATCCGAACCCAGGAGCTTCCTTCGGGTCTCCCTCGGGAGTGCAGGGGCCCAAGGACCTGGGCCATCTTCCACTGCTTTCCCAGTCCACAGCAGAGAGCTAGACTGGAATTGGAACAGCTGGGATGCAACCAGTGCCCATGTGGGATGCTGGCACTGCAGGCGGAGGCTTTACCCACTACGCCACAGCGCCAGCCCCAATTCCACTTTGCCACCAGCTCTTTGATGTGCCATTGTATGTGTCACACTGCCTCTTGCATTTGCAGTTGTACCTTGTAAACAGCAGGTGTTTATAGTGGTACTCAGAACGTGGCAGGGGCCGCCTAAATGGTGGCCATTGTTTTTAAGGTCCAGTGTTTGCCAGTTATTTAGACAAAGGTGCCAGAATGGTGGCACTGTGTTGTGTGGTGAAATTGCCCCGAGGACTAGAATCATCCTTTCTCAGGCTCCAAGATAGGACTTGTCGGAAGCCTTCAACCTTTTCTCTGAGTTGCTGGGTTGCTCACTGCCTGAGTTCTACATCTTGAGTGTTCCTGGCCCAGATCAACCTTCCTGACAGTTTTCCAAATCTGGAGATGGAGTGTGCTTTCTTGGCCTCCTTGATGGATGGGGTGGACAGAGTCCAGGGCTGGCAGGTGGCAGGTGTGTGACATCTGGAGGCAGCAGGACCCCAGCAGGGTGGAGGCAGCAGAGGGGCGTCGGGCAGGCGGTGCAGGTGCAGGCTGGGCTGTGAGGCCATTCCACTGTCTCTCAGGAGGGCGGAGCCATGTTGGTCCTGGGAGGTAAAGAGGGGATAGGGAGGCTTCTGGAAATCAGTGCCATGTGACTCAGGCCACAGCTCTGATGGACGCAGTCTGTCTTTGAAAGGATAAAGGAGGCAGAACCTGAGCCCTGGTTGCACTGTCTGACCTCAGGAGCAGTGGGCGACGTGCTGGTAAATGTGACAGCAGGCCCTGGGAGAAAGTCTGAATTCACAGCATTTGCAGAGTTTCTGGTGGAAACTGCTGTGGCCAGGGAGAGATGCTTATCTTGGGCTCGTGCCCGCCACGGGCACAGGGGAATGAAACCCTGCCCCGGTGTCTGCCTGGTGCCAGAGCAAGTTCGAGAGTCATGGTCTGAACCCGCTGCTTGTTGGGCAGTAGCGTTTTTCTGTCACCTCCCATCCTGACACCATACTGTTGGCCATCTCGGGGTGTCCTTACATTGAGGGTGGGTCCTGGAGGGCCCCCCTCATTCCATGGGCGGCCTATTGAGGGGAAGGGGCGGCAGCAGCAGCAGCCCCATTTTGTCTTTTGTAGTCACCACGCCCGTGGCCGGCATTACAGTGGGCGTGAAGTGGAAGAGGCACCCGAAGGCTCAGGAATTAAGATAAATAATAGTTGAATGCAGCAGTTTCAAAACCAAATTAATGAATGAAACGTCAACATTTTAAATAAAGATACTATCAGGATGACTAACGTTTCCTGTGCCTCCAGCTGGTAATGTGGCTCAGCCCCACTCCTACCAGCTTTGGATTTCGGCTGAGCCATTTTATTACCCCTTCTTGGCAGATAAGAAGACAGAATGCCAAAGAAATTAAATGTTCAAGGACACAGAGCAGGTGTAGGATAAAGGCAAAATCTGTCTGGTCTCCCGAATCAAGTTTAACCACACTGGCAGAAAGAGGAGGTCAAAGGCAGGAACTCAGAAAAAGAAGACGCCTCACCCCCACCCCCACAGCACACCTGTGCCCTAGACATGGAGAGCTGGTGATTTCCTACAGTCAGGAAAGACTGTGTGCCTGAGCTGGCCACTCCTGCCTGCCACTGGCGAGCCTGGTCCAGGCAGTGTGGACCCTTGAGTTTGGCAGTTGCTGCTACACCTATCCCAGAAGGAGGTGCCGGCCTACAGCAGTCCGTATGTCTGCCCTGTTGGAAATTCCTGGCTAGATATTGTTACGTGCAAAGGCGTTCTCAGGATGTTGAGGTTGAGAGTGCCCACGACCTTGTGTGGGGACTGATGTTCAGTGCTGTTGGCTCGCTTCTTGCACAGGAGGAGATGTAGCTGGGAGGGGAGAGGGCATAGAGTTGAGTGCCAGGGGCTGCCTCCCCTGGATCCCTGTGTAACCCCAAAGGGTAGGGACCAGGTGAGGGTAGACAATAAGGACAAGATGTGAACTCTTTTTGGCTGTTCCCACCTGCCTGCAACCTGTCATGAATTCTTCTGCACGCTGGGGCTGTGAACTATTCATTGGTGTGGATGGATGTTTGACACAGTGGTTAAGATGCCCCTGGGAGGCCTGCATCCCATATCCGGGTGCCTGGGTTGCAGTCCCAGCTCTACTTCCAAGTCAAGCGTCCTGCTAATGCACACCCTGGAAGATGGCAGGTGATGGCTCAAGTACTTAAGTCCCTGCCACAAACAGGGGAGATCCAAGCTGAGTTCCTGGCTCCTGACTTCATCCTGGTACGGTAACAGCTGTTACAGGCATCTGGGGAATGAACCAGTGGGTGGGGAGATTCTCTGTCTCCCTCTCCCTCCCTAGGACTCCATTATGGATGCGAGTGCCCCAGGTGCACCAAACGCCTACTCCTCCTCATCACTGTTCAATTCCTATACATATAATATAGCTGATGACACCATTCTCCTAGTGTTAAGTTATTTCTGTTGGTTAATATAAATATGCACTGAGAACATTTATAAATGTACTTAGCTGTAAGTTTCTGTTTAATTGTTAACTTAGGGTTAATTCCTGAGGAATTGCCAGATTAAAGGGTGTGAATCTCTCTGCTATGTTTTCTGAAAATGTTAGGTCAGCTGCCATGGCCTCCAGCAGTGAGTGGCTAGATCAGTTTCATAGCAGCCGTGCCAATAGTGGGTAATACCATTTTTAAACACATTTTCTCCCTTGTATGAAATGATGTGCAAGACTGCTCTGCCTTGCGTTTTACAAATTCCTATATAGTGAATTCTTGACATTTCCCATATAAGTTCACGTTATTTATACAGTTACCTGTAAGGCTCTTGATCCTGGCCATTTAATCATTTAATCCATTTAATTAGTTGGGAAAAAAGGATCAGATGAGTCCAAATTATGGGACATTCTGTAAGACAACAGACTCTTTCTAAATGTGCCATAAAAATGGGAAAATGTGAAAGAAACTCTTAGACTAAAGAGACTGAAGTGATATGGCAACCAAAGGCAGTGTGTGAGTTCTGAGTAGCTCCTGTATTAAAGTTTTTAAAAAATCAAATGATGGACATTTAGGTAATAATCATGGAAATTGGAATATGAGCTGTCCATAGAGGTGGGCATTTGGCACAGTGGTTAAGACACTGCTTTTGGCGTCCCTGTTGTGGCACAGCAGGTGACACTGCTGCTCCTGACACTGGCGTTCCCATACAAGAGCACCACCTGCAGTCCCAGCTGCTCGGCTTCCCACCCAGCTCTGCTCAGGGGCCTGAGAATGCAGCAGGTCATGGTCCAAGTGCTCCTGTCCCTGACAACACAGGGGAGACCAGAATGCAGCTCCTGGCTGCTGGTTTCAGCCTAGCCCAGCCCTGGCTGAGGCAGCCATTTGGGGAATGAACCAGAGAACGGAAGGTATCTCTCTGCGTCGTCTTCTATCTGACACTTTGCCATTCTAATAAATAAATAAATCTTTGGGGGTACTGGGGTAGACGATACTGCTTGCAATACCTGCATCTCTTATCAGAGTGCCCAGTTCAAGTCCTGGCTCCTCTGTTTCCAATTCAGCTTCCATCTAATGCACACCTTGGGAGGCAGCAGATGATGGCTCAAGTAGTTGGGTCCCTGCCACCCACGTGGGAGACCCAGCCCTGGCTGTCATAGGCGTTTTGGATATGAACCAGCACATGAAAAATTCTCTGTCTGTCTGCCTTTGAAATAAAAATGAAAATCATTTTTAAGAAGTTCTTGGGAATGCATATTTAAAAAAAATTTATACCAGAATGAATCTATATTTTAATTCCATTTTCCATGAACTTTTAAAATACTGTCGTTTTAGGCAATACATCAGTGGTGAGTGTCTTGGCTCTGACACTGTGATTATGTAGGACAACGTCTTGGTTGTTAGGAGTTAAAAGCTGAAATATTTAAGGATGAAGTGTCGTGATGCAGCTTGCAAGTTATTTAGCAAAAGGACATGAGAGTACTTCATACATTTTATTGAAAAATGGAATTCAAAGAGAAATTTTTTTTGGTGCAGATCATTCATGAAATTCATGAACAGTTTGCTCATAATATGCATTTTACACGAACTTTTTGAAGATTCCTCATATATTTATATATGGTAAATATATAGTATTATATACATTACATATAATGTATTTAATATCACACAAAATGTGTTACTCCTACCATTAGAGCTCTGAGTTTTATTTTTTAAATTTATTTTTGGGATAACATGTAACATAAGATCTATCCTTTTAGCAAACGTTTAACCATATAATGCAGTATTGTTGACTACAGGTTCCAGGCAATATGGTAGATCCCTAAACCCATTCATTCTGTGTAACTGAAATGTGATACCCTCTGAGTTATACCACCTTTTAAAAAATATTTATTTATTTATTTTGAAAATCAGAGTTATAGAGAGAGAGGGAGAGAGATTCTCCATCTGCTGGTTCTCTCCCCAAATGACTGCAATGGCCAGTGCTGGGCTGGGCCTGAAGCCAGGAGCCAGGAGCTTCTTCTGGGTCTCCCATGTGGGTGGCAGGGACCCAGGTAGTTGGGCCATCTTCTAATGCTTTCCCAGGCCATAGCAGAGAGCTGGATCAGAAGTGGAGCAGCCAGGACTTGAACCAGTGCCCACATGGGATGCTGGCACTGCAGGCGGTGGCTTTACCTGATGCACCACAGCACTAGCTCCTGACTGACACCACCCTGACTCCCTTCCCTATGACCCTGGCAACCTCTGTTCTACTCTCTGCCTCAGTTCCCCATGTAAGTAGCATCATGTAGTATTTTCCCTGTGCCTGACTTATCTTACTCATTTCTCCTCCAGGCAGGGGAGGTCCTGGGGAGGAGGCAGCTCCAGAACTACAAGGCCCCCTCTTCACACCACAGGGGTCACTTTCCTCTCTGCTGGTGGCTGACAGGGCCCTGGACGCTCCAGCCTGGCCTTGACTTCCTGGTCCAGAGGACTGTGGAATGCAGGTGATTCCACGTGCCCTGGGCTCCGACCCCACCTCTGTCACCTGCTCTCCAGCTTTTCAGAGGTCTCCTTTGGAGCCGGAGTCTACCTGGGGTCAGGCTCTGCTCCTTTTGTTTGGACATAAACCCAACTTAAAAGGCCGTGCGGGTGTGTCCCAGGGGAGGAGTAATGGACACCTTTTGGGGCAGCTCGGCCCAGGCAGACCCTGACTCACGAGAGTCAGCCTTGGCACCTGACCCCACCTATCCCAGAGGAGGCTCACCCCTCCCCCCACTCCCAGTTCAAACAGCTTTGACCCAGGTGTCAGCCACCCTACAGAAAGGTCAGTAGAAAAGACATGGGGTGGGATCACTTGGCCACCACCTCGCCCTGTTCACTCAGTGTCGCGTGGTGTAGGACGTTTGGTTTTGCTGCTGGTCGTTCCTGTAATGGGCTGAGCAGGGAGGACTCCAGCCACAATCCCAGCAGTGTTCCTGTCAGAAGAATCGACTCATCTTGTTGCCATTTTCACCTGGACCAGAGTTCTCCAGCGTACAAGTGACTAGCTAGTTTGTTTTTTAGAGCACTTCCATTGAGCTATGATTCACATATCGTACGAGCTACTCATTTCAAGTATACACTCAACAGTTTTTAGTGCAGTCACGTGGGTGTACGACCATCACCGCAGTCCATCTTGGAGACCAGCTAATTCACAGATGGAATTACATCGCAGGTGCATCAGGGGGCTGTATACTGCTTAGTGTTCTGTGCTGAATTCTGTGAAAGAAGCGGATGGTGCGTTTTACAAGAAGAATTCTCTCCCCACCCCCAGCCCCACCTGCCATGCCCAGGTCTGGGATCTTTGAGTTGGACTTCTGTAGACCAAGTTTGTAACAAGAAGGAATTCTTGATGAGATTGGATTTTTTTGTTCTCACATTTTTGTCTGCTTACAGAAATAGAACAGCCTAAATATAGATTGAGTGTGGAACAGAAGTGAAAATGACTCGTAGCTGCAGCCCCGTGTGGTGATCAGCGTGCTTCTGTCGTGTGTGTGTGCGCACCCCTGGGTGTGCCTGTGTGTTTGGATGCCCCTGATCGAACACCCCGGATCTTCCAGAGAGAACTTGGGTAGTGAATCCAGGCTCGTGGGTTCTGGGAAGGGTAGGAGGGACTGGGTTTGTCCTACTCAGAGTGGTCAGTGTCAGAGACTTTGAAACAGGAAGGCAGGGCAGGCAGGCTGGGACCACCAAGCAGACCCCCACCCCGGGCCGTGGTCTGTGCTCAGGATGCAGTCAGAGGTTTCCAGGGCACCCTCCCGACCAGCAGCAGCCTGTTCGCTTGGGGACTACTTCTGGCTCAAAGCCCAAGCCACGCACTTGGTCCCCACTCTGCCTTTTTCCTCTTTCAGCTTTCCTTTCTCCTCCCCTCCCCTCTTTGGACTCATAAGAGTCCCCAGGACTCATTGCTGTTGGGGTCACCCATGTAACCACCACGGCCTAGAACCATGCATTCAAGGAGGCCCAGTGGGGAGCAGCCCACCCCACCCAGGGCTGGCACTGCACTGCTGGGACTTGGGGACTGACGTGCTGGGGCGCGCAAAGCCCTCTCAGCACACTTCAAGCAGTGCTGTGCAGGGCACCTTCCAGGAGCATTGCAGGAGACCAGGGCCTGCCGACTCTGCCCTCGGGGACGCCACAAGCAGCTCAGTTCTTTCCATAATGGGAGCTGCCCCGGAGAGTGCTGGGGGCCTGGCTGTAGGGAACCTGGGCTGTCCCTCGGTGCTGTGTGAGCTGGAGAACGTTGGTTTCCCCCTCCGCTCTGGGTTAGGATCCGAGCTCCACGCTTACCAGCTGTGTTAACAGGAGAGCATCAAACCCTCCACACCTCAGTGTGCACACCTGTGTGATGGGGAGACCAGCAGTACGTTCAGGTGGGATTGTTGTGAGGCGTCAGTGAGTGACTGCATACATCACACTTGGCACAGCATCAGCCGCCCCTGGTGGCAGGTTAGCCGTTGTCGTTGGCTGAAGCCAGACGGCCATAGCAGCAAGACGCCAGATCGGGGCTCCAGTGAAAGGCAGTTACCTCTCACGTTGCTGCAGGCTGGAAGTCCAAGATCAAATTCAGGCCACCTTCTCGCTGTGAGCTTACTTACGGAGAGCTCAGTCCAGTCTCTTCCTGTTATAAAGGATGCTCCCCCCACCGTGGGGACGGGTCCCGCTCCGTCCTCTGACCACATCTGAACCTACTCACATCATTCCTGAACATCAGGACAGTGGGGCTGAGGGCTGGGCACATAAAGGGAGAGGAGACACAGGCACGCCGGCCACAACACTCTCCATGATCATTTTTGTTGTCATCTGTTAGGCCCCTTGCGGGGCGTGCTTAGGTTTGCGGCAGCCTCAGAGGTGGAGGGAGGGAAAGAAATCCAGGTGCTTTGGTCTCCCGTGGGGGTGGGCCTTGAGCCTTTGGGAAACTGTCTCCTTTCACAGTGTCGTGTTTCCCTCTCTTTTGGACCTGTGGGAAAAGTTCCTGATCATCCCAGTCTGGGTGAGAGGGAGAGAGCAGCTGCCTGTGTGGTCAGTGCTATGGTCCCATTAGCAGAGAGGTGCTCTCAGAGGCCCAGAGTGCAGAGACCCCATCTGCCCAAGGGAGCTGCACTAAGGTCGAGACCTTGCGCATTTTAACTCCTAGACCTGCAAATGTGCAGTTGGTGCAGGGAAGAATGGGGAAGCCCACAGGCAGCAAAGGCACAGCCTGGGTCATCCTGTCCCCTGGGGGCTCTCTCCGCAGCTGAGTGGTGAAACCCCCATGTCCCTCCAGTAGGAAAGGTGCCTTCCATGGGCCCCACCCCTGCCCACAGCAGGTGCAGCGACTCTCCAGCGGGAACTTGGAGCTCGTGGTGGAGATGCACTAACCCAGACTGTTTCCTCCTCTGCTCTCGTCCCTCCTCAGCACCTAAAGACAATGAAGAGCGCGTGTTCCGGGAGCGCATGCGGCCGAGGAAGCGGCAGGGGGCGGTCAGGCGCAGGGTCCACCAGGTCAATGGCCACAAGTTCATGGCCACCTACCTTCGGCAGCCCACCTACTGCTCCCACTGCAGAGACTTCATCTGGTAAGCCGCTCCCTCCTGGGAACCTCTAGCTATTGCCACTCTGGGGTTGGGGGGAATTGGAAACTCCATTTACAAAGTGCTGACATAAGGAAAGTATTGATCGTAAGAGTTCATACTCGATGGGGCTGGATGTTTTCTTCCAGACAAAATCATTATGTTTTAATTTGAAGCCAAGTCGGGATGGCTCCAAAAACGTGCTTTGCTTTAAGCACCAGGGTTTAGAGTACGGTCGCTTGGCGTGGTTCTGACATCCGTGTAAAGCTTAAAAGGAGAGCCGCAGTGAGGAGAGAGCCCGCCGTCTCCAGGCGCTGTCACGGCGCAGAGCCGACACCAAGCCTTCCACACTTCGATATTGACATGGTTTCCATGAATAAAATATTGTGCAGGAGAGTTCCTGAAATTTTAAACTTTGAGTAGAATCGGTTTCAGCTAAAAATAAATTTTGCTGTCTATATCGAAAAGCAAATAAAAATCACTGCCATGCACTCTTTCTTCTGTATCCGATGGCAGATTTTTCTGGAAGGCTGAGTGTGTCTGTGGCGCGTGGGAGGAGCGGATGGGAACAATAACCCCTGGTTCCTGGTGCTCTGCACCCAGGGTCAGACCATACTGAAGGAGTGAAGACTTTATAGCCAATAATGATATTGTAATTGTATTTTTTAAAAAGAGTCCATACCTTTCCTAGAGACAGATAAATGATTTAGAAAGGAAATGAGATGTGTCTGGCATTGGTTTAAAACTAGCCCTGGGAGGAGGGGAGAGAGGGCGGCAGGAGAGGAGATACAGGGCCAGGCAGGTACAGGCGCTGTGGAGCTGAGGGATGGGTGCATTGTATTCACCCCTCCACTTTATATGGATTTGCATTTGCCCCAGTGATGTTAAAGAGCACTCGATTGCCAGTATCTGTAGCACAAAGCAGTTTTTAGGAACTGTTCCAGTAGTGGTGCTGTTAGGATGCCGAGACCTCAGAGCAGTGAGAGCCGAATCAGCTGGAATAGTCAGGGAAGGCTCCCTGGCGGAGGTGGCGTTTTTCCTTTCATGATGAATAGGATTTTGATATGCAGACAGAAGGGGGTCGTAGGTGTTTTGGGCAGCTGGGGCAGGATACAGAGCACTGGTCTTGGCATTGGAGGACTCTCAATGAATGTCCTCCATAGTCAGTTTCTTTCTTGGACACTGGAAATATCAAGTTAAATCTTTCAGGTGTCCTGTGAGCTCTATAGTGTTGACCCCATTCCACTAAAAGTACCAAAGCTCAGAAATGACTAAGCCTCATCTGATGTCCTCCAGCTGGGGGGCGTCAGAGGCATGTGTCTACCCTGGGCTGGCTCATGCTTTTCCTGACATCCCAGCAGCCTTCCCGGCATGCTCTGTGAGCTCCTTGAAGGTGCTGTAAGAGTTGCCAACACAATGGGACACAGCGGGGAGGAGTGAGTGAGGCCAAGTTTCAGTCTGAACCCAGCCAGGGGTGTGTGGATTGGGCTCCTTGGCTTCCCCTGGTGTCCGGGAGTCCCTTGTCTTATCCTGAGGTATTGTGACACCAGTGACCTGCTTGGCATGGACATCTGAGATGACACAGCTCCGGGCAGAGCAACCCAGTAGAGTCAGAAGCTGATGCCCCATTCCCAGCATGGCCACTTCCCTACCCCCACTCTGACTCAGCTATCTGAAGCCCATTTTCCACATTGGGGTTGTCAGTTGGGTGGTTGGGCTTACAGCTTCAGGCGAGTCTCCTCAAATCCCATAAAGAATGCCACTGAGTTGGAGGTTTGCTGGGAGGTGGGCTGATAACTTCTGGATCTTCCCGCTGGGCTAGGAGCTACAGGGGCACCCGCAGCCCAGTTGGCCTTGGCACACACTGGGGATGGGATAGGGCCAGGGTGGTTTGATCTGTGTCCCTGCCAACTTCCAACCTTGCCGCTGGCACCTCCTCTGGTCAGGAACCCCTAATGGTGGCCTTCACCCAAACTGTAGACCACAGACTGGCTCACAGCTCTTGGTGGTCACTGAAGGGCCCAGAGAATCCACCTGCCAGCGTCAGCCCTGTACTGGGACAGGAGGAATGTCTCTCTTATCCACAAGGAGGGCAATGGTCCACTGATCCAGGCCAGCAGGGAGCAAGCAGGGTCATTTGTGGCTTTCCAGAGCCCTGCTGGAATGACTGTTGGTGTGGGAAACCAAGCCCTTAACGCTGACCAGACTTTGTACCCAGGCCAAGCAGTGCACTCCATGGGACTCGGTACAGTGTGGGTGGTGCACAGAGTTGGGTGGCTTGGTGTGCTGGTGTGTTTTTTTTTTTTTTTTACCTAACAGACTTTCATTTTCCTAAAAGGCTGTGTCTTCCTTTCAGGGGTGTCATAGGAAAGCAGGGATACCAGTGTCAAGGTAAGAGGTATTTGATGAACAAAGTCTTCCGAGGCCCAGGGTGAGCTCCTGATCCCTGATGCTCACAGGAAGCTGTGCTGGGTCTGAGGCCATGTTTGTGGGCTTATCCTGCTCTCTGCGTTCCCCAGCCAGGACTCCACCTGTGCATATGGGAGGGGCCTTGCAGGAACAACCTGTCTGCCAGTGGTCTCAGCAAGCCCAAGCCCCCCCCCCCCCGGGCTTTTCGTGCCAGGTGGAGCAGGTAGCACTTGCCTGCTTCCTGGTGGGACAGACCGCTTCGGTGGGATGCTCCTTCGAAGCCTTGCAGTGTGGTGAGCCAGGTCTGCCTGTTCTGTCAGTTCCCTTCCCCCTCTCTCCCTCACTTGTTTAGGCAGTATTGCTGAAGGAGCCTCGGCAGTTCTCTCTTTTGCTATCTCTGCCCTGGATTCATTAGTTCTTAAAACTTTCAAACTCACTCGATGGTCTAGAAGATGATTTTCCCCCTCTGCTTAATTGCCTACAAATGCAAGGTCAAGTTGTGAACAAATTGGAGGGTGGAAATGCCTGTGTTCATGATGAGGTTTCTCTGTGGTTAGAGCGGGGAGGCCGCCCAGCTCCTTGCCAGGCTCTGTCTGACATGGGGCTCACCCCTGGGGGACCTTGGGCAGACGCTGGTGGAGGTTGGTGTGCCTCTGGGTTAGCCTGTGTGCTCAGAGAATGATCTCCTCTGCCACCTGTTGGCCACACTGCCCAGTGACACAGCAGACAGCTGTGGGCCACCTCCTTGGATATACACAGGTGCCTCCCAGAGCTCATGGAGAAATGGAGTTCAAAGATGAGTGGTGGGCATTTGGCGGAGTGGTTAAGATGCTGCTTGGAACTCAGGAATCCCACATCAGAGTACTTGGGTTTGAATTCTAATACTCAGAGGCAGTAGGTGGTGGCCCACAGTTGGGTCCTGGCCACCCATGTGGGAGACCTGGATTACATACCAAGCTTCTGGCTTTAGCCTGGGCCAAACCCAGCCACTGTGGGCATCTGGGGAGTGAACCAGCAGATGGGAGACATCTCTCTTTCTCTTTTTCTCTAATTAAAAAAGTTAAAAGGTAAGTTTATTGTGGTACAAAAAAATTGAAATCTACACATACCTTTTTCATAATATACATTGTCGCAAACTTTTTGAAGGACTTTTGTATTAAATGCCATGGGAATGTTCAAGTTTGGTATATCAGATTTTTTTTTTTTTTTGGACAGGCAGAGTGGACAGTGAGAGAGAGAGACAGAGAGAAAGGTTTTCCTTTGCCGTTGGTTCACCCTCCAATGGCCGCCACGGCTGGCGCACCGCGCTGATCCGAAGGCAGGAGCCAGGTGCCTCTCCTGGTCTCCCATGGGGTGCAGGGCCTAAGCACCTAGGCCATCCTCCACTGCCTTCCAGGGCCACAGCAGAGAGCTGGCCTGGAAGAGGGGCAACCGGAACAGAATCCGGCGCCCCGACCGGGACTAGAACCCGGTGTGCCGGCGCTGCTAGGTGGAGGATTAGCCTATTGAGCCGCGGCGCTGGCTGGTATATCAGATTTTAAAAGAAGACTAGGAACTTCCCTGCCACCTGCTACAGCTCCTCCTCTCATCTCAGCAAGATGCTAAGTGGAACAGGAACCAAGGGCAGTGCCTTTCACAGGCCGTGCCCCGCGGGAGGGCTGGGGAGGAAGTGGTCCCCAGGCCTTGGTGTACTGAAGGAAGAAGACTGATCCGTAACCAGCACTGGAGAAACCTCCCAGCGCCTTTGAATGCCAGTGTCTTACTCTTCCACAAAGCGCTCGGGATCTGCCCATCTCCGTGTGGGCAAAGTGTCTTTTGAAATAGCTGCCCTTGGGGCTTTAGTGAGTGACACAGGGGCCTGACTCCCCACCTCGTCCCTCAGCCTGGCTGTCTTTCTCTGTTTGCAGTTTGCACCTGTGTCGTCCACAAGCGGTGCCATGAGCTCATCATCACGAAGTGTGCTGGGTTAAAGAAACAAGAAACCCCCGATGAGGTGAGTGCTGCGAACGTGGAAAGTCCACGCTTCCCTCCCTCGACTGCCGCCTCTGTGGGTCCCAAGAGAACCTGATCTACCTGATCTCTCAGGGATCCTGTGGCTTGCTTCCTTGTGTTGGTCGCAGTTACCCAGAGCTTGGTGGCTGGCACACAACATACAGAAAGAGCACAGCTCCCAGTCACTCTCTCAGGATTTGCAAGCCCTTCTGTCCTTCCCTGGAGGGAGCAGTTCCGGGAGGGACCACGCCATGCAGGCTGGAGGGCCAGGATGTGAATGTGCAGCCCCCTGCCCTAAGCTGCGACCTCCTCCTGTCTGTCCTGCCGTATCGGGCCGTGAAGAGTCTGCAGAGAGCTGTGTGCCCAGACGTGGCCATGTCCCAAGGAGCAAATTGCCAGGGACTGACGGAGGGGAGCTCCCCGAGTCCCTAGGAGCAGCTGTCTCCAGGGCTGGCCTCCTGCCTGCTCTGAGAAGGGCCTGGGTTGTGCACCTGCTCCACTAGAAACACAGGGTGGGAAATAGCCCCGCAAGGTCAAGGTCGCTGGTGCTGACACCCCTGCTGGGGGGAGCCCTTCTAGTTTCCTGCCTCTTCCTGCCCTGTTAGCTCACTGGCCCCAAAGTTCTGAGACTCTGTAGGGCACTCTGAGGGATTCTGCTGTCCTCATTTGTCAGCTGAGAATCCAGGCCCCCATGAAGGAAACCTGCCTGGGACCTCACCGGTGATTTTGGGCAAACCCAGGCTCACACGCCTGGCCTGCTGGTCCCACTTCCTCCCCTTCTGCCTGACCACTTTCTCTTCAGTGCTTTGGATTGCTCAGCAAGGGGCAGTGTGGTAGTTTAAAAGCCGGTGCTCTGGATTCAGGCTCCCGGGGCAGAAGCCTCTTGTCAGCTTGCCAGTGAATTCCTTCAGCCCCACGCCTTTCATTGCCGTACTTGTGAATTTGGGGTCACAGTGTCCCCACTCACGCAGCGTTGTGACGTGTCACTGGTGCATGCTTGGCACTAGGCCCTGAGCATCATTAGCGGCCAGCACTCTGTGTTGGCAAGCTTTGTTGTAATTACTGCCTGTCCTGGCAGCACAGTCCCCAGCACACTTCCGGAACCCTGCGTCTACCAGGGAGCAGCTGAGAGCCTGTGCAGGTGTGGCCTCCTTGTGCAAAGCAGCATGGGAAGCTCGTGGTGATATCCCAGAGAGTGCAAATGGAGGGTCTTGTGTATGAGTGTGTGTGTGTGTGTGTGTGTGTGTGATTGTTCAGGGGTCTGAAGTCCCGGAGGGACCCCTGGGGGAGCAGGCCTGGCCTTGTAGAGCCCAAGGTCGGGGCATCAGAGGCAAGGCTGGGCACAGCAGGGAGGTGCAGCCACCGCATTTCTCAGGACAGTGTTTGGGGCCAGGCCTAGGCCACCCCGAGCTCTCTGTGAGCCCCAGGGCAGTGGGTGCAGGCTGTGAAGGAGCTCTGTGCTGATGTTGTATTTGGCCACCCTGCAGGTGGGCTCGCAGCGGTTCAGCGTCAACATGCCCCACAAGTTCGGCATCCACAACTACAAGGTCCCCACCTTCTGTGACCACTGCGGGTCCTTGCTCTGGGGCCTCTTGCGGCAGGGCTTGCAGTGTAAAGGTGAGTCACCCCCCGCCCCCATCCTCTGTGCCCCTCCCCCCAAACATCTCTGTTCTCAGAGGGCCCAGGAAGGACATTCTGGATTTAGTCCGGGGTCTGAGCACATGCCTCGGTGTGGCCCTTGTGGCTGACTCTGCCCTTCTCCGAAGAGTACTGTGTGCACAGATGGTCCAAGGCTGGGTGCATGGAAACACAGAGGAGGAGGAGGAGGAGGAGGAGGCGGAGGAAGGCACTACCCCACCCCCTAGTGATGGTGGGAAGACGAGCTGAGGCCACTCAAGCATAGAACTCACTTAAGGAAGACATGCTTGAAAGTACTTTTGGAGTTCGATGTGAAGTGATAGCTATGGGTGGTTCAGAGTTTATTCTTAGAGGGAGCCAGGCTAGTAGGGTTTGAACCTTGACTCTTGAGTCATGGGTTCCTCCCTCTGTGTGCTGTGTCCCACCTGTGTGCTGTCAGCATGAAGGAGTGGTCATAGGGCCATGGGTAGAAGCACCCAATATGGGAGGATGAGGATATATTCCTAGGCCCTAAGCAAGTGCTCAATGCCTTAAGCTGGTCCCGCCACTCAAAGGGTTTATTGAATGGACATCACTTAAAAACACTATCTTATGGTTTGTACTGAATGTATTATGAATAAATTTCCATTGTGGAAAATATTAGAATCCTAAGTAAAGTGTAAGAAAAAAATGCTCTAAAAGATGTGAATAAATTACTCATGGAAGAGATTCCAATGAGAAATTATGAGAACTGGAAGAAAGGGAATGGTTGCCATGGAAACACAGGCGAAGCACTTCAACATGGAGAGGGGTGATTTGGTGGACGTGGTGACTGGATCTGGCTTGGAACCTGGTGATGCCATTCACGGGGATGGGGACCCAGAGGGAGTAGGCCCAGAAGCAGAAGTGGTGGCGTCCAGCTGGGGGGTGTGAACTTGGGATGCTGGTGGGAAATTTACAAGGAGCCGTGCACCCGTGGGACACGCTCATTGAAAGTGAGGGGGACAGATCTGGGCTGTGCATCTCGATTTGGGTCTGAGCCACGCGTCAGCAGCAGGCACAGCTGTGAGGCCGATGTCATCCTTCCAGGGGACGACCGCTAGTGGGAAGGGGGAAGAGTCAGAGGTGACACCGGGCAGGGGGTGGGGAGGGGCAGTCACCAGCACCTGAGGATGATCGTGCGGGCAAGCAGAGCCACAAGAACAGGGGAATAACAAATAGAAAGTTCGTGCGGAGTGGTGCCCAAAGGCTGCTAGGCAGTGGCTCAAGGTGACATGGGAAAGGTGAGGAATGAGGAGGCCATTCGTGGCCACAGAGGGAGCAGGGGCAGAGGAGGCACCAGGCCTCGTGGGGAAAGCCACATGCCCATCCTTGAAGATGGGGCAGGAGCCGGAAGAGCCGGCCTGAGTGCAGACGCGGGTCTGGCGTCAGGAACAGCCGTCTGGGGCGATGACCGGGCAGAGCCATCATTTAAGGACTGACTCTGCCGAGGGCTCTGCAGAGAGACTTCCCTTGTCTGCTGGGGTCGCAGGTGCTTTTGGAGGTGGAGGGGAGAAGTTGGGGTGTGGGAGGCAGGAGGGGGGCAGCGAAGCTTGGACAGACCTGCAGTAAGGACAGCAGATGCCCTGGCTGGGGATGGGGAAGCGTGACCTGTCACGTGGCCACGTCCCCTGTGACTTTCCCAGCGGCTGCCTCCAGCCAGGGTCAGGGAGCAAAGCCGGCCTGGGCTCCCCATCCAGTGTTCTCGCTGGCTGGGCATCCTGGAGGGAGCAGGGGAAGTCCTTCTGGGCATTAGGTGAGGTGAGAACCAGAGAGGGAGGAGGGGCGGGCTCAGGAGGCCGGAGCCTCTGTCGCAGAGGCGCGATGCATTTTTGTGGAAAGCTGAACGTGGCTGCTGGGAACCACTGCAGCGCCTGCTTTGGAGGGGCCTCGGATGAGGTGATGTCTGGTTTGCAGTAAATATATTAATTATTGATCTTTCTAGGGAATCTAAACGAAGATACAATCATCTCATAAATATTGATATTTTAAGAAAGCAGCCTAGATGTCGCCACCATGGCCCTGAGTCCCTGGATGACCCTGGAAGAAGGCAGGGCCCAGGGATTGTGGGCTCAGCACTTTGGGCAGGAAACGCTCCTGCACCCGCTAAGGCAAGGATGCAGAGCCGAGGGAGCTGAGAGCACCCTGCCTGTTCACGGGGAGCCAGGCCTCACGGGGGCTGCAAGGCCAAGGCTGGTCAGAATTGAGGGTCTCCAGGACCCTAAAGTGATCTGGGTGGGGGTCCCCAAGCAAGCCCCTGTGGAGCTGGAGTTTAAAGCCAGGCCGTCTGGTTCTGCACCTGTCCTTGACCAGGGCCTTCACCCTCTCCTGCTCAGCAGGGACTCAGCCAGGTCCTCTCCTCTGCTGTGCCTGCCGCTGCTTGTCCTGGGCTGGTGCTGCTCCCACTGCTCCCTGGTGCGGGTTGGAATCAGCCCTTTGGCTGCTGCTGTGTGGCTTCTGCTCTGTTGTGAATTCCTACTCCTGGGAACGGGTTCCAGGATCTTCAGCAAACTAGGATTTTCAAGTGCATGTGGATCCCGGAGATTGTCTTGGCCACTCTCCTTTGAGCCTCCAGCTGTCCAGGCACGGAAGTGCAAGTACGCACACACACGTGTGTGTGTGTGTGTGTGTGTGTGTGTTCTCCTGGGACTGTCCCTCTTGAAGGAGCTTGACTGCTTCTGCTTTATTGCTGAGAGAACGGAGAACTGGAAAGATTGAGCCATGTGCAAAAGGGCACTCAACCAGGAGCCCGGGGGCAGGGGCGGGGGTGCGGCCAGCGTCTGGGCTCTGGGCTCTGCTTTCCTTGCCCACAGTCACACGGGGACCAGACCCTTGGAGGATGCTCTCACAGTCGTTTCATTCCTGAGCTCCGTAACCGAGGGCAGTAAACCACTGGCGCTAAGTGAGCAGGGAAAATACGTCACTCCTCTCCTTTGTCTTAGATTCAGGTGCACGCAGGGTGTGGGCTTCTCGCCGGTCTTGGGGCCACCTGTGACCTCCAAGCACTGTGAACGGCCTAGAAATTGCCATGCAGGGTCCTGGTGCTAGCAGCCCTGGGTGCTGGGCTCTTTGGATCCCTTTTGGTTTTTGCTTTTGTCCCTTTCTGCTGCTCAGTGACCTTATCTGGCACCCTTTTCTGCCAGTCCCCTGTGGGGACAGAAATCCCCCTACAGCTTTTGTTTCCTTTTCTGAAGAAGGTGGTCTTCTCAGCTGCCCTGCCCCCACCCCTGTTTCTCATGACTGCCCATGCCCCAGCACAGCTGTTGAAGGCGTCAGACAGCCAGGGGTGACTGAACCAGAAGGCTTGCGGTCTGGCCCTCGGACGCCTGCACAGGCCTTATTTCTTAGCATCCCCGTCTGCGGAGGTTCCTTTGCACCTGCCTTTGTCCGCCAGGACTGCAGTTGCTTCTTGGGGCTGAGGAAGGTGCCTTCCCGCAGGGCCTGCCTTGGAGATTGCTGAAGGATCGATCCCCTTTTAGCTTCCGCTGCACTCTGCTCTCGCCTAATGACTGCCCTCCGCTGAGGCTGCCAAGTCCTAGGCTGTTGCCTGCTCTCTAGGAAGTCAAGAAGAAAGGGACCCTCCCACCCTGGAACACTGTGGCTCTAGGGATCGCAGGCTAGGGGCTGGGGAGCTGCCCTGGTCCTGAGTGGCTTCCTGCCGGATGGGGGATGGCATGCAAGTCACCGTGGCTGGGTGCCCCCCCACCCCCCACCCCGCAGCCTTGCTGCTGCTGAGGGCACCCGTGACAGAGTGCTCTGAGCTGCGGACCTCAGGGAGTGGCTGCCTGATCCCCGCCCTCCCACCTCCTTTCTTGCCTCTCTTCTGTCTTTCTGCCCTTCCTTTTAAAAAAGGCTTTTTGGGAGCTGGTGCTGTGGCATAGCCGGTAAAGCCACTGCCTGCAGCGCTGGCATCCCGTATGGGCACCTGTTCAAGACCCGGCTGCTCCTCTTCTGATCCAGCTCTGTGCTGTGGCCTGGGAAAACAGTAGAAGATGGCCCAAGTGCTTGTGCCCCTGCACCCACGTGGGAGACCTGGAAGAGCTCCTGGCTCCTGGCTTCGGATTGGCACAACTCTGGCCATTGTGGCCATCTGGGGAGCGAACCAGCAGATGGAAGATTGATCGATCTCTCTCTCTCTCCTGCCTCTGCCTCTGAGTAACTCTGCCTTTTTCCTGAATAAATAAATCTTTTAAAAAGGCACTTTGGATATTTAAACACAAAAAATTATAGAATTTTTATTCTTGTCATTTCTGAAATGTCAGTTCTTTCTTTGTTTTCAACAACTAAACCTGTGGCTATAACTTCAAATTTTCTTTATATTTTTAGATTTTTTTTTTTTTCAAAAAGAATGCAGGTGATATGTGCAAGGTGAAAGATTCCAGCACAGCTCCAGTGTGTGCCTTTGTATTGTGTCCGGCTTTATATTCTTCTCTCTGCCATCCCCAGGCCCAGCGTCTACCAAACCTCCTGCAGTAACATTAAGGCCTTGTCCTTGAGGGTGAATGACAGAGGGCGCTTTGATTGCTGTCTGTTGTTTGTTTCGCCTTCGTTTGCATTGACATTTAATTCTGCACCGTCAGCGAGAAAGTGCCTGCGGTGAGGTTAGGGCTTCAGTCTCCTATTGGAATCTGCTCTGAGAGCTGTCGGTTGTCACCGATGCTGCCTAAGAATTACTGATTCCCGTGGAGTCAAATCCATGGAAATCAACAGCATCCTGGTTTCTGCGAGCCACCAGGAAGACTCCACAGACGAAGCATCACTTTAGCCTTCTGCAAACCTGTGTGCTACAGCATAGTAAATTACATAAGTAGAGCAGTGAGTCAGAAGGCAGGCAGGTCTGGGACAGAGAGGCCAGCAGGGCTGGCATGGACTGGAAAGGCTTGGGGGAGAGGGGCTTAAGCTAGACCTCGGTGCGGGGAGGGACCTAGCAGGGGGAGTGGGTGTCTGGTTGAGGCAGGGTGGAAGGGGCAGTCCAGTCTCAGCACTGAGAAGCCACAGAGTGTTCGTGGTGGATTTGATGTCCTGTGCAGTAGCATCTGGCGATGCCTGGGGCCCAAGGGGCAGCCCCTCTAACCTTCCCACTCCTCGTCTGCCTGGGTCCCTGTAGGCTCTCCCCTGCCCACCCGCCTGCTTCCCTTACACCAGTCTCCAGTTGTCCAGACCACTGCCCTGGCTCCCCCTAGGGGTCAGATTCCCTTGACATCCCTAACCTGAGACATCTCTGGCAGCATCCAACGGCTGGAGCCTCTCCTTGGGCATGGCTTTGTCTCTGTTCTCAGAGAGCCGGCTGGCTTTGGAAGAATTTCCAATAGACTGAATCATCTCGCTGCCACCCTGGCTTTAATCTCAGCCATGAAAAGGATGGAAACACAGACAGAAAGCCATTTTCCACAGGATGGTCGGATGTATAACAGAAGACGAAAGTCAGTGTGCCTGAGCCCGGATCTGTGCTGCAGCCGCACCCAGCTCATAGTAGATGCTCAACGGAAGAGTGAGCAGTGTCTGGGTACAAGTAGAATCGCGCCTCTCCTTGTATGGGAGCTCTGGCCACGTCGCTCTGTTTCTCTCCAGCGCATCTTCTCCCGGGTGAAGCAGTGGCAGCGAACAAGAGGCATCCTGGAGAGAGGCGCCGTAGAGGGCAACCCAGGGCTGCCTGACCTTGGCTGTGACGTTCCCCACTGTAATGGGTGGGAGCATGTGGGAGGCTCACACAGCCACTTGGCTGCCAGTGCGCCCCAGGTGTCCTTGGGTTCTCAGTGGAACATCCACCTTCCCTTGCTCGTCGGCAGCCCCCAGAGTCACCCCCAGCTTCTGGGGGCCATGTGGCTTCCTGAGTTATTTCAGCTCCACTTCCTGGGTGTGTTCAGACTTGTCACTTAAAGCCCTTTCAAACTCACTGTCTCCTGTTAACCCAGTGTAACTGATGTGTCTTTGAGATTTTTATTTTTACATATTTAGACGATTGCATAGGTCTCCCAGAGTAAGAGTCTTTAAAAAGCGGAGGATGGAATTTGGTGGCTAAGGAGCAGCTTGGATGCCTACATCCCTTATTGGCCGTGCCTGGTTCTAGCCCTGGCTCTGCTTCTGACCCAGCGTCTGCTAATGTGCGCTGTGGGGGGAAGCAGGGTGGCTCAGGTAGGTGGGTTCTTGCTATCCACGTGGGAGACCAGGTTGGGGTTCCAGGCTCTTGGCTTCAGCCTATTTCACCCGTGGCTGATATGGGCATTTGGGGAGTGAACCAGTGGATGGGACATTGATCTGTATCTGTCTTTCTCTCTGCATTTCAATTAAAATAATTAAATTTCTCAGAATAAGAAATAACATAAAGCAAAGTCCTCAAAGAAATGCTTTCCTTGTCAGGAAAGACAGAACTGGCATTTTAACACCAGAGGGCGCTAGTGATTAAATTATGGGAATAAATCCGTTGCCTTTGCCAGGAAATTCTCTAATTTGGCTCCTGTGTTCTTGTCCTTTCCGTCAGCTCAGAGAGGCAGAAGGGAGCTTTCGTGAGGTGGCGGGCAGAGCAGGGAAGGCATGAGTGCCAAGGGGTGGCTTTAGGGAAATGAGACGGGGTTGCCCGCGGAGCGCTGCTGTTTGAAGTCCTTACATCGGATCGGGCTGAGGGTCGTGATGACTCAGTGTAGTCAAATCAGGGCCCTGGCCAGGCTGTGGCCGGGCTTTCTTGTTGGTTTGTTGTTGTCTGAGAAAGCCAGCTGCCCACCACCACCGCTGCGCCCTTGCTGAGAGCCCCATGGAATCCTCAGCTCAGTAGCACCCTGCAAACCTGCACTGGGAGATCCTGCACTGTCCCCACCTCCAGGCCAGTGGCCAGGTTATTCAGGGCAAGAAGAGAGTCTGGTCCATCCTGCCCAATTCTACCCCCAGGAAAAGTCTTTACAGTTGTTTGAATAGAGTTGATATTTTTAAGGACAGTATTCAGTTCCCAGGAAAACCGAACAGAGGGTTGAAAGATTTCCATCCAGCCCCTGCCCCTTCTGATGGATACGTTCCCCCACCCCCACCACCAGTGTCTCACACTACAGTTGGACATTTGTTCACTGATGGACCCACACCAACACATGGTTCTCATTCAGAGCCCGTAGTTTACCTGAAGGTTCACTATCGGTGCTGTGTGTTCCTGAGTTTGGGTGGGTGTTTAATGGCGTGACTCCACCATCATGGTGTCAGTGTGGTTTCACTGCCCTGAAAACTCCCTGTCTCAGCCTCGTCACCCTTTGCTCTCTCCTGACCCCCTCAGCCACTGATCCTCACACTGTGTTTGTGGTTTTGCCTTTTTTCCAGTGTGATGTAGTTGGAATCACACAGTGTCAGCCTTCCACATGGACCCCTCTCATTAGTAGTATGCATTCAGTGTTAGTCTATGTCTTTTCATAGTTTAATAGCTCATAATAAATCTTTTTTAAAAGATTTATTTATTTATTTGAAAGTCAGAGGTACACAGAGGAGAGGCAGAGAGAGAGAGAGATTGATTGATTGATTGATTGATTGATTCCATCTGCTGGTTCATTCTTCAGTTGGCTGGAATGGCCCAGGCTGGGCCCAGCTGAAGCCAGGAGCTTCTTCCAGGGCTCCCTCATTGGGTGCAGGATCCCAAGGACTTGGGCCATCCTCCGCTGCCTTCTCAGGCACATTAGCAGGGAGCTGGTTGGGAAGTGGAGCAACTGGGTCTTGAACCAGTGCCCATATGGGATGCCAGTGTCACAGGTGGAGGTTTAACCTTGCTACACCACAGTGCCAGCCCCCATGTGCGGGATTTTATGGACATAGTTTTCAACCCACTTGAGCAGTAGCAGGAGTGAACTGCTGGGTCACAGGATTAGCTGTGGAAGAATCTGCCCGGGTGCTTTCCTGAGGGGCTGTATTCTGTAGTCTCACCAGCAGTGACTATGAGTTCCTGTTGATGTACCTCCTTGCCGGCATCTGTGTTGCTGTGTTCTCTGCTTCAGTCATCCTCGTGGGCGTGTAGTGGTGTCTCGTTCTAATAGGCAGGACCCGAGTGAGTATGATGGGGAGCTCCTCTCCCGCGACTATCTGCACCTGCATCTCTGCTGTGGTGCTGAGTGTGCTAAGGCCTTTGGCCTGTTTTTAAGTTGGTTTGTTCATTTTGTCATTGCCAAGTTTTAAGTCTTTTTTTGGTCTACTCTGGACAATAGTCCTTTATTAGAAGATTTATCTTTTGTAAATATTTTCTCTCCATCTGTGGTTTGTCTTCTTGTTCTCACTCTCTCTTTTTTAAAAGATTGATTTATTTATTTGCAAGTCAGAGTTATACAAAGAGAAGGAGAGATGGAGTGGGGGAGGCATCTTCCATCGGCTGGTTCTCTCCCCAATTTACCACAACAGCTGGAGTTGTGCCGATCCGAAGCTAGTAGCCGGGAGCTTCCTCTGGGTCTCCCACGTGGGTGCAGGGGCCCAAAGACTTGTGCCATCTTTTACTGCCTTCCCAGGTCACAGCAGAGAGCTGGATTGGAAGTGGAGAAGCCTGGACGCGAACCAGGACCCATATGGGATGCCAGCACTGCAGGCGGCGGCTTCACCTGCCATGCCACAGCGCCGGCCCCGTCTTCTTGTTCTCTTAACAGTAACTTTGCAGAGCTGAATGTTAAAATTTTTTCTGAAGTCCAGCTTATCAGTCAGTTCCTTAATGGATAATGTCTTTGGTGTCATATCTAAAAAGTCGTCTCCGTAGCCGAGGTCATCTAGAGTTTCTCCTATGTTATCTTCTACAATTGGAGTTTTTTGTTTTACATTTAGGTCTGTGATTCGTTTTGAGGTGATATTTGTGAAATATGTACGTTCTGTGTGTCTATTCATTGTGTGTGTGTGTGTGTGTGTGTGTGTGTGTAGGAGTAACTGCTCCAGCACTATTTGTTGAAAATACAACTTTGGCTTCATTGCATTGCGTTTGCTCCTTTATCAGCGATCAGGTGACCATATTTTTGTGAGTCTGTTTCTGGCCTCTCTGTCCTCTTCCATTGTTCTACATGCCCTTGAGTTCACCAGTTGCACACTGTCCTGCTTGCTGGTGGCTGTCTGGTAGGTCTTGAAATTGGGGGGTGTCAGTCTTCCAACTTTGCTCTTCTCCAATATTGTGTTGACTATTTTAGATCTCCTACCTCTCTACATAAACTGTAGAATTGGATGTAGATATTTACAGAATAACTTGCTGGAATTTTGGTTTCATTGTGTTGGTTTTATGGATCAAGTTTGGAAGAACCCACATTGTAATATACTTAGTTTTTCTATACATGAGCAGTTACTTCTGTAGATTAACTTTGGATCCTAAAACCTTGCTGTAGTCACTTACAGGTTCCAGGGTCCCCCACCCCCACCCCCTATTCTTTCAGATTTTCTGCCTATATAATTAAGTCATCTGCTAGCTAAGACAACCTTATTTCTTCCTTTATATCAGTATACTTTTTCTTTTCTCTTCCTTTATTTTCTTTTTTTAAAAAGTATTTATTTGAAAGAGTGACAGAAAGAGAGGACGAGGGAGAATTAAAGAGAAAGAATCTTCCATCTCCCAGTTCACTCCCCAGATGCCCACAACAGCCAGGGCTGGGCCACGCTGAAGCCAGGAGCCGGGACCTCCGTCCGGGTCCCCCATATGGATGTGTGGCAGGAACCCAAGCACTTGGGCCATCATCTGCTGCTTTCCCAGGCCCCTCAGCAGGACTCTGGATCATAAGCAGGGAAGCTGAGCCTTGGACCAGCACTTCCAATGTGGATACCTGCAGCACAAGCAGTGGCTTAACCTGCTGCACCACACACTGTCCCCTTGTATTTCCTTTCTTTGTCTTACTGTATCAGTTAGGACAGCTGGCATAGAGTTGAAAAGGAGTGGTAGGAGCAGACATCCTTGACTTTTTCTAATCTAGTTTCATAGCATTAAATGTGTGGTCAACTGTAAGATTTGTTTTAAAAGATTTATGTTTTATTTATTTGAAAGAGTTATAGAGCCCGGAATGGTGGGGGGAGAAGAGGAGAAGGGAGAGGGGAGAGGAGAGAGGGAGGGAGGAATAGAGACAGAGACAGAGACAGAGAGAAAAAGAGAAAGAGAGAAAGAAAGAGAGAAGAAAGAGAGAAATTGATCTTTCTTTCATCTTCTGGTTCTTTCCCCCAAATGGCTGCAACAGCCAGAGCTGGGCCAGACCAAAGCCAGGAGCCAGGAACTTCTTCCTGGGTCCCTACTTGGGCCATCCTCCGCTGCTTTCCCAGGCCATCAGCAGGGAGCTGGAATGGAAGTGGAGCAGCCAGGTCTCAAACTGGCTCCCAGATAGAATGCCTGCGTCTCAGGCAGAGGCTTAACCTGCTGTACTACACGGCCAGCCCCTCTAGGGTTTTTCTTAAAAGATATTCTATAAGTTGAGATTGTTCCTTTCTTGCCCAGTTGTTGAGATATTTTATTGTAAATGGGCATTGGACTTTGTCAAATGTGTTTTTTGTTTCTGTTGATAGGATCATTTGGTTTTTCTTTTTTAGTACATTGATATGATTGATTACATTAGTTGGATTTAAATGTTGAACCAGCCTTACGTACTGGGATAAATTTCATTTGGTAGTAATATCTAGCTCTTTGTATATATTGTTGGATTCTGTTTGCTGGTATTTTGTTGGGGATGTTGCATCTATGTTCATGAGAAGTTTTTTTTTTTTCTTGTAATGTCCTTGGATTGTTTTGGTAGTAGGGTAATGGTCAACTCATAAAATATGTTAGGATATGTGAGTATTCTAACTTCTGGGAGAGATGATAGCAGGTTGGTATAATTTCTTCCTTAAGTGTTTGTTAGAATTCATAATTTGGGCCTAGTGTTTTCTGTTTGGGGGAGTTATTAATATTGAATGCATTTTTTTTTTTTTACTAGGGACAGGCTTATTTGTATTGTCCATTTCCTGTTGTGTGAATTTTGACTGGTTGTGTTTTTCAAGGAATCAGTCCATTTCATGTATGCTATAAAATGTGTGGACATAAATTGTTAATAGTCTTTTTATCATTTTAATATTCATGGCATCTGTAGTAAAAACCCTTTCACTTTTGATACTAACAATTTGTGTCCCCCCACCCCGCACGCTCTCTGCTAGAGGCTTACTGATTTTATTGATATTTTCAAGGAACCAGCTTCTTATCACTTTTCCCTCATTGAATTTAATTTGCTCTTCTTTTTTCTCATTTCCCAAAACACAAGCTTAGATGATTGACTTTTAGATTATTTTCTTTCTACCATATGCATTCAATGCTATAATATTTCCCTGAAGCACTGCTTTGGCTATGTCTCACTAATTGTGCTATTTTGGGATTTTAGTTTCAATCAATTGAAAATACTTTAAAATTTCTCTTGGTATTTCTTCTTTGATCCATGTATTATTTAGCAGTGTGGCATTTGATCACTAAGTAGTTTGGTTTTTCCAGTTATCTTTTTTTAAAAAAATTTAACTCTTTTTTAAAGATTTATTTCTTTATTTGAAAGGGAGAGTTACAGAGAGGTAGAGGCAGAGAGAGAGATCTTCTATCTGCTGGTTCACTCCCCAAATGGCTGCAACGGCTGGAGTTGGGCCAATTCGAAGCCAGGAGCCTGGAGCTTCCCCCAGGTCTCCCACGTGGGTACAGGGGCCCAAGGACTTGGGCCATGACCTACTGCTCTCCTAGGCTACAGTAGAGAGCTAGATTGGAAGTGGAGCAGCCCGGACACAAACCAGTGCCCATATGGGAAGCAGGCGCTGCAGGCTGCAGCTTTATCCACTACGCCACGGCGCCACCCACCACCCCAGTTATCTTTCTGTTGTTGATCTCTGATTAAGTCCATTGTGGTCTGAAAGCAGACATTGTTTGATATCTGTTGTTTTAAGGTGTGGTCTGCCTTGGTGACTGTGTCTGTAGCTTTGATAAGAATGTGTATTCTGGCCACTGCCATGGCTCAATAGGCTAATCCTCCACCTAGTGGCGCCGGCACACTGGGTTCTAGTCCCAGTCGGGGCCCTAGATTCTGTCTCGGTTGCCCCTCTTCCAGGCCAGCTCTCTGCTGTGGCCCGGGAGTGCAGTGGAGGATGGCCCAGGTGCTTGGGCCCTGCACCTCATGGGAGACCAGGAGAAGCACCTGGTTCCTGCCTTTGAATGAGCACGGTGCACCGGCCGCAGCGTGCCAGCCGTGGCGGCCATTGGAGGGTGAACCAACGGCAAAAGGAAGACCTTTCTCTCTGTCTCTCTCTCTCACTGTCCACTCTGCCTGTAAAAAAAAAAAAAAAAAGAATGTGTATTCTGCTGTGAATGATGTCATCTGCATCCAGTTGACTGATGCTCTGTTGGCTTCAGCTATTTCTGCCTGCTGGATCTGTTCAGTTCTGGTGCAGGGATGGTAAGGTCTGTACCAGTAAGAGTCATTTCTTCTTAAAGTTCGCGTATTTTTTATTTCATGTATTTTGATGCTCTGATAAGTGAATATACATAAAGGTTTGTGTTCTCTTGGAGAACGATAAAGTAGTACATAATTATACATATATAATATATAAAATGCTGGATATGTTTATGTGCACACATAATCATTCATAATGCAGTAGATTGTTGATAGTATTTTGAGCATGCGATTTGTTATTAGATCAGGTCAGAAAAAGAAGCCTTTATATTATCTTCACTTATTCCTTCTCCAGTGGTCTTCCTTTCTACACGCAGATCCAAAGAGTCTGACCTATATCATCCACCTACTCTTCTATTGTTTGTTGCTAGGCAGGCCTATCTGCTGCCCACAAATCTCCCAGTTTTGTTGTCTGAAGTTTTTATTCCTCCTTCACATTTGGAGGATAATTTTGCAAGGTATAGAATCCCACACTAGTGAGTTTTTTTCTCTGAACACTTTAAATAGTTCAGTTCATTCTCTTGTTTGCATGGCCTCTGAGGGAACATCAGGCATAATTCTTTTCTTTGCTTCTCTGCAGGTATGATGATTTTTCCTCTGGGTTCTTTCAGGATTTTTCCCCCTCTGTCTTTGAGTTTCCGTTGGTTTGAAAAGGATGTGCTCATGTGGGTTGCCAGGGGGATTTATCCTGGTTAGTGCTCTCTGAGCTTCTCAGAGCATGGTTGGATGTTGGGGAAATCTCAACCACTGTTTCAAGTATGTCCTGTGTTCCCGTGTTTCTTTTTCTTCTGGTATTCCCGTTATGCACCTTACACCATTTGTGGCCATCCACAGTCCTGGGGTATTGCGTTCATTGGCTTTGTTCTCTTTGTCTTTGCATGTTCAGAGTTGTTTCAAGATATCCTTGAGCTGGAGATTCTTTCCGCCACCATGTCTGCTCTGCAGATCAGCCCATCAAAGGCATTCTTCATTTCTTTCACAGTGTTTTCTTTCTCTAGCATTTTCCCCTGGATTCTTCATTAGACTTTCCATGTTTCTTACATTGGCCCTTGGTTTTACATGCTCTGAACTTTATCCATTAGCACCTTGAGCATATCAGTCATAGCTGTTTTAAGTTTCCAATGCTTGTTCTGTCTGTTCAAACTGTGTGTGTGTGTGTGTGTGTGTGTGTGTGTGGCGGGGTGTTGTTTGTTTAGTACACCTTGCAAATGTTTCTTGATAACGGGACACGATGTACTGGGTGACAGGAACTGTGGTCATTACTCATGATAGTCGGATATGGGGGAGGAGAGGCATTCAGTTTTCTGGTGAGTGGATCCCTGTCTGCTACGGAACTTGTGCCTTCGGACTGTGAATTTGACAAGTGCTTCTCAGTCTCTCCTTGGTCCTAGGTGGGACCGGGTGGCTTCAGGGAGCAGGAGTTGGGTGTTTCCCTGCCCTGGTTTGGTTGGGATCTGATAAAAACCCCGCTTAGTTTATGCTTTAGTAAAATAGTTTCTCTGAAGGGCAGGCTCTGTTCAGAGCAGAATGTTTTGATCTGTTTCCAAAATGCTTCTCGCCCATGTCCTCCCCCTGCTGGAAGCGTGAGGAAGTTTTCCCTGTAGTAAAAGTGAGAAGGCAGTCCAGCTCCTGAAGCTAAACCGCGTGCAGTCTGGACACCCCATGACTTGGTCCCCCTGGAGTTTCTGACTCTGAGTTGTCTACACTGAGCCTCCCCCCGTTCAGGTTTTCCTGCCCCGCTGCTGTTCCTGCCGAGGTGGCTCTGGGGGATTTGGGCTCCAGTAAGTTGTGGTGCTTTGTGT
Organism: Oryctolagus cuniculus; assembly: GCF_051225735.1. NCBI lineage: Eukaryota > Metazoa > Chordata > Mammalia > Lagomorpha > Leporidae > Oryctolagus > Oryctolagus cuniculus. Next base: position 161,891,109 of record NC_142868.1, on the reverse strand, counting down.
TTGCCTGCCTGCCTGTCCGCCTGTCTGCCTGTCCAGCTGGCCTTGTGACCTCACTTCACTGATGGAACTAAAAAGAGTTGCTGGTTTTTCTTTTCTTTCCTTGTTTGAATGATGACGTCTAAGATCCTCATCTGCTAGACCAGAAATGGGAGCAGTTGGTATTTGCCCCTTTCATGTCTTATACCAAGGACAGCTGAGAAATATGGACAAAGCACGGGCTTCCTTTAAAATCCAACTGGAAGTCTGAAAGGAGCCTTAGAAATCCTACCGTGGCATTCCTTGCTCAGTAACATCCCAGCATTGCAGTAGAGCAATGGAATGGACTGTGAACATGGGACCCCTTTGGCTCTAGAATCCAAATCAGCTTTTTTTCAAAGAACAGAGTTAAGTTCTTCTAGAGCCAAAGTTGTGCTCCCCCAGAGGAAATGTAGTTTTTTAAAAATAGATTTCTTTCTTAAAAAAAAGGTTGATTTGGGGGCCGGTGCTATGGCGCAATGGGTTAATCCTCTGGGTACCGGTTCTGGTCCCAGCTGCTCCTCTTCTAATCCAGCTCTCTGCTATGGCCTGGGAAAGCATGGAAGATGGCCCAAATCCTTGGGCGCCTGCACCTGTGTGGGAGACCCAGAAGAAGCTCCTGGCTCTTGGCTTTGGATCGGAGCAGCTCTGGCCATTGTGGCCATTTGGGGAGTGGACCAATGGAAAGAAGATCTTTATCTCTGTCTCTTCCTCTCACTGTCTGTAACTGTACCTCTCAAATAAATAAATAAAACCTTTAAAAAGATCTTTAAAAAGGGGGGGGTATTTTATTTGAGAGGCAAAATTATAGAGAGAAGAGACAGAGCTTCACTCCCCAAATGTCTGTAATAGCCAGAGAAGTGCCAGACTAAAGCCAGGGACCCAGAACTCCATCTGGGTCTCCCACATGGGTGGCAGAGGCCCACATGTTTGGGCCATCGTCTGCTGCTTTCCCAGGTGCATTAGCAGGGAGCAGCTGAGACTCCAACTGGCAATCCTATATGGCATTCTGACACGGCAGGAGATAGCTTAACCCACTGTGCCAGAACACCATCCACCAAGAGAAAATTTAAATCTGATGCTTATTTATTTTGTCTTAGTTAATATATGTCAAAGGAAGTAACTAGAAACAGTGATTATCTCTGGAAGGTGGTTTGAGGGTGGTTTTAGTTCTGTGTGAAGGATGATGGATGATTTTTATTTTTCTATTTTTTTCTCTGCATTTTCCACATTATAGCAGACAAGCATATACTATTTTTACAACCAGAAAAAAATAGAGTGGGGGGTGTGTGTTGAATTTCCTAGGCTGTGAACATTTGGATATTTGTCTCCATGTCTCTTTACAGTCTGCAAAATGAATGTTCACCGTCGATGTGAGACCAACGTGGCTCCCAACTGCGGAGTAGATGCCAGAGGAATCGCCAAAGTGCTGGCCGACCTGGGGGTCACTCCGGACAAAATCACCAACAGTGGCCAGAGGAGGAAAAAGGTGACTGCCTTTGGGTGGCGTCCTGGAGCTCTGCAGTGAGGCTATACGATGCCTGGGTTTGAGGCATTTTACTGAAAACAGTGAAAGACCACCACAAAACACAGCAAACACTGGAGTAAGGGAGAGGGTTGATTGTCGGGTGGGGGAAACCCAACAGGCCGCCTCCCCATGCCCGAGAGAACAGCAGCCTGTGCTGGGAATACAGGTCTTACGTAGCTATGCAGAGGGAAGGATGTGGGAACAGCGAATCCTGTTAGGGTGGGGGTGGAGCTGACGCTTGTGGTTGGGCCACTTGGTCACCTGACTTCTAGTAAGCCAGACTGGGTTTAGTATTGAAGCTTATTGTACAAGATGGCGGCAGGGCCAGAGCCCAAGATGGTGCCCAGGGCTTAAGATGGTGCCTCAGATAAGATGGTACCATTTCACTAACAGACAGAATGTGACTAAAGGAAAAAAAAAGAGGCCGAGCAGGTAACACTGAAGCCTCCTTCGTCTCCAAAGGTGGGGGTGACAAAGCAAACCTCCAGTGTGGTGTTTCTCAGAGAAACTGAAGCTCCAAAGAGGACTTTGGAATTCCTTCTAGAATCATCTTAACGTTAGACAAGGAAATGGGCTTATCTGCTCGGGAGCTGGCATGAAAGCAATGCCAGTGGCTAAACCTCACCGCAGCATCATTGTAATGAGAACAAATGGATGAAGAGCCGGAATCACGTTCTTTTCTAGGGAGGGAGTCAAGAAGATTTGTGATGGCGCCAGCACTGAGCTGCCCGGGGGGACGGTTGACGTCCCACAGCATGAAGCACCCAGGGCTTTCTGTGGGGACCAAGCCCTGTCTCTACCCGGGGGACATTCTGAGTGCTGGTAGCCAGAGATCCACTGGCTAACATGTGACTTTGGTTTGCCAGGGCCCACACATGTAGATAGAACTGGAGGCACTCACAGCCTTTTGTTTGAGGGCTCTTGTTTAGCCTTACTCCAAGACTTAAGGGGACTTTAACAAGTTAAGTTATGAAAAAATCAGAACCATGTTAACTGGGCAGGGAATCCTGGTGAGGGGTGGGTGGGAGTGGTCTTCGTCGAGCAGCGTCAGGTGTTCCGGTGCTCTGTGTTGGAAAGCAAGCCGGACTCTTGGGGCCTCTACAGCCTCGACTCCTACACTTGGCCCCGAAGAGGCCTGTGTGTCTTAGACCCTACCCACGCCTTTTTCCTGGAACCTCATGGAAGAGTCTTCTCCCCTGGATTGGGAAGGGTTGGATTGTGTTCATCCCCTTCTTGTCCCTGTTCCCATAAATAAATCTGCTTCATGAGGTTTGCAGATACACCTCTGTCCTCCCTGGTTTAGGTATCTCTGAAATTTGGAGATTTGGGTGGCTTGTCTCAGTTCAGTCCCACTGGTGGGGATCAGACTTAAGTTGTTGACCCAAGGCGTTGAACTTGCAGAGTGTCAGTACGCGAGGGCCCCACGGGAGAGGCAAGCTGAGCAAACACTCAGAGGATGACGCTGGACACCTGTGTGAGTGCCAGAGAGCCTTGGCAGGAGGCTTTTTTTTTTTTTTGCTTGCTAGAAATACATTAAGACAGAAACATTCATGGTCATGGAACACTGAACAGAGAACTCCATCTCTGCCCTCTTTGCCGTGTTTGCAGGGACTCTGAAACTAGCAGTGAGAACTAGTAGTTGAACTTCATCTGCCCAGCTTGCGTTTGAGGCTTCCAGCAACAGAAGCCCACAAGGAGCTATTCAGGCAGGAGCAGGGTAAAGGCTAAGGGACTCTAGGCTTGCTATTTGTATTGCTGTGCTGCTTCAGGCACAAAAGCTGGTAAAATTTCCAAGTGAATAGGAGAGGACAGGAGACAAGGGCGCTGGGTCAGAAGCTGAAAGGTCTTCTTGCAGCAGCACCAGATTCGCTGCCACTTTGGTTCCCCTCCTGTGACCCCTTGAACAGGCTTTGCTGGGTGTGTTCCATTCAAATTTGCCAACAGATACCAACTTATTGAGCATCTATTTATGCATATTACTTTGTGCAAATCACTTTGGTGCAACAGAAGTACTAGATAGAAGTCTTATCTTCAGCAAACATGTAGTCCACTTAAGTAGAGAGCCCCACACAATATACACATGCAGATATTATCAACTGAATAAGATAATGAATAAACGCCCAAGAGCCATTGGGTGCAGTGTCATATTGGGATGAGATAAGTGCAGTGTTTGGATAAGCAGAGGGTGGCTTTGTGCAAGAGCTGGGGCTGAGCTGTGCTTGCAAAGGTCATTTGAATTTGGATGGAACGAAAATCGAACAAACCGAAGTCTCCTGGTTTTCTCCCCTTGAATCGGCGAACAAAACCCTGAGCCTGTGCTTTCAGAGTGCACGAGGACTCGTGCAGCTCTCGGGATACTGTCCTCATGCTTGTGACTTCAGGGGCACTCACAACCATCACTTTTCCCTCTCCTCCTCTCTAGCTCATCGCTGGTGCCGAGTCCCCACAGCCCACGTCTGGAAGCTCACCGTCCGAGGAAGATCGGTCCAAGTCAGCACCCACCTCCCCCTGTGACCAGGGTGAGACCCACAGATTTGCTTCCTTACCTCTGGGCTCTGTCCCTGGAAGGACCACAGCGCATGAGGCCCCTCTGCCTAGGAATGACCTCGGGGGCTGAAACAGCCAGCGGCACCAGGAGACCTTCCCACCCCCTTATCCCTGTTGCTGTAGTAGTGGTTCTTGCCTTCTACAAGGCTTTCCTGAAGATTGGGCTCTCCCTGGCAGTGCCTGCTTGGAATTCCTTCCAGACCAGGCTCAGAGAGAGCATGTGTGTGATGCCGTTGTGGCTCTTTGTGTTGCCTTGCCTCTTGCCCTGGCTGCAGGTAGAGAGAGGGGCATAGACGGCTCCTTCTCTTCTTACGCCATGCCGGCGTCTGGCCCTCAGCCTGCTCACTTGAGTGCATCACCCTCCCCCTTGATTCCACTCATCATACTCAAAACCCAACCAGGTTGACTTGAGGGATAGGTGGCAGAGGGTATCTCCTCTGGACCTTTGGTGGGTGAGAATAAAAAGGTAAGCAGGAGGAGAGCCTGAGAAAGGAGTGGGTAGGAGCCAGCAGCATTAGGCCCGACTCCCCTCCATGGCTCACCAACGTCTCCTAGATATGCCCAAGACTATAAGTTCTGCAGGCATACTTTTGGTCATTGGCATCGTGGTTCTGCAGGCATCTTGCAGTGCTGAGGCTAGAGGAATGATACACAGATGTCAGAGCTCCCCTCTGGTGACTGGGACAAACCTCCCTGGGGAGGGGACACTCTCTTCTGTGGCTCAGGGGTGCCTGTCACAGCATAGCAGTAGCCCCCGGATTTTCTGTAGCCCTTCTGTATTCGGGATCCCAGTTTTATGCTCACACTGAATCTCTGTTGCTGCTCCATTTACTGTCCCCAGGTTACAGGGTGGGAAGTCGAAGGTCCAAGAACTGCAAGGGTTTGTCCCAAGGTCAAGAGCTAAATCAGTGGTAAGAGGGGGCCTGTGATGCCCCCCACAGCTGAGAGTCCCACTCCTAGGATCTATTCTTAGAACCCTCCCTGGAGGCCGTGGCTTGTGGCTCAGCCCTTCTTACCCGGGACTAGGTAGCACAGCCTCAGGGGCCCTGTGCCAACCCTGAGGCCACTCAACAGTTGGTCTCAGTTCCTCATGCTGCTCTGCCTCCCTTCTGGGTGTCTTTGCACAAACTCTACTTAGTTCCATGCAAGACTTTACCCATTTGAAAGTACCTGATGGTGCACTGGAACCTCCAAACTGGTAGATGTCATCTCGGTCCTGTCTAGGCACATTCATATTTCCCATTTCAATGCCGAGACCTCCAGGAGACAAATAAGGAGACCCCAGGTGATCAAGAGGTGACCAGGGTTTTTAGGCCTGACTCCGGCTCACTGTGCTATGTGGCCTGGGCAGGATACCGTGCCGTCCCCGCCCTCCCCCTCCCCCCCAGTCAGTGTGGCACCAGTATCTCCCAGAGTGGCGTGAGCACTCCTGCCAAGGAAATCCCTCTTGGCAAGAATGAAGAGCCAACAATAAAGCATTGTAACAAAAAGAATTAAGACAGAGTTTGTCTCTCTTCCATCGGAAGAACACCTAGTCATTTTCTTCCAACTTTGATGTTCCCAGACACCTAAGTTCTGCCTGCTAAAACCCATTTCCTGACTGAGATTTTAGCTCTATGGTGAGACTGAAGTTTTACTTAGTTAAGAGTGATGTCAGCTGCTGAGTCAGCATGGGGTGTATCCGTAGACTCAGAAGCTGTCCCCACCTCTCTGTCCCCCCACTGCCCTGGCACATCTCCGAGGAGCCAAATGCCAGGCCTAGAAAGATGGCCAGATTTCTTGAGTGAACTCCCATGGGCCCCCGCCCTTCTCAGAAGCGGCTGAAGTCTTTCTGTCAAGTGGCACGTGGTCCTGCATGCTTGATTCTGTTCCCAGGGGTTAATAGTCTGTGTTTTCCTTCTGTAATCCCAGTCACTCACGAGCATCTTTAACGTGGGATTGCGCTCCTGGTGCCCATTTCTACACAGAAGGGTGCCTGTCTTGGTGAATGAATAGCCAACAAGGAAGCTTCCTCAAACAGACGCGGTCAAAGGCTTGTCCAGCATTATCACTCCCAAGTCGCACATTCTGGAGAGACACAAAACTGTCTCAAAATTATGAAACTGTCCCAAGGAATTCCTGCGCCATCAGAGATAAATTTGCAGTGTGTTACTCTGGGAAACGATTCTTTCGTTAATGATGAACCCATTGCTCATTTTGTTAGATAGTCTTGTGTGGGATGGCCGAGTAGAGATCTACAGAAGGCCTAGCTGTTGCAATAACTGTATCACCAGTGATTACTGTGGTGTCAGTCACTGCTCAGTTGTTGTTCTTCAAAAGACATTTGAAAGGGACCTGTTGCCTTTGTGACTGTGCAGGTTTCCAGAGAAGGGCCGGATTCTCTACGATACCTCGAGTGATGAAATAGCTACCAGGCAAAGGGAGCTTGCAACAAGATGGCCAGGTTCAGTATGAGCAGGAGGAGTTCGTAAGGGCAGAGCCTGAGTGTGTCCTCCTTTGCGAAACGTGGCCCTGCTGTACACCCAGTGCCGATGCAAGCGTGTCGAACAAAGGAAGCAATGCATGAAGGATGCCTCCTTGGGTCTGTAGCTACGAAGACCTGGAAAATGGGTGCAGAGCTCCTGGGGCAAATGCTGGGTACCGAGGCCTAATGACAATGGCTCGTGGGTGTGCACTAATGCAATGTCCTGTTTCCCTTGGCCCTAGAATTAAAAGAACTTGAAAACAACATCCGGAAGGCCTTGTCATTTGACAACCGAGGGGAGGAACACCGGGCAGCATCATCCACCGACGGCCAGCTGGGGAGCCCCGAGAACGGTGAAGTGCGGCAAGGCCAGGCCAAGCGCTTGGGTCTGGATGAGTTCAACTTCATCAAGGTTTTGGGCAAAGGCAGCTTTGGCAAGGTCTGTGGCACACAGGGGTGGATCTTTTTGACTTTCTTACACCCTTGGCATGGTCTCATCTGTTTGATCTGAGATTCAGTGAGGGACATTTCATCCTGGTCTGGCTACATTCGCCTTTCTTGGTGAGTGGCAATGGGCCAAGGCCACACAGATGGGAGCCCTGCTTGTGCTGTTCAAATTGGCGACGGATCCCAAGGTAGTCATTTAACCTCTTTGGGATTCGCTTTTGGCAGATGGGTTCGGGAACCGAGTGCAGTGGTGAGAAAGTGCTAACCGGCTTGAAGTGCCCATGATCAGTGATGGTATCAGCACGATTCTTTCCTCCTCCAGAGTTCTGTCTGCGGTTTTTTGTTTAGTTCATTATGAAGACTTTGCCAATGAACTCCAGAATCTGCCCTCAACAAGCTTAAGGCTCAAAGCAAATCTCAGCAAATTTTCCTTTGGAAACCCAATGTTATTGAACTGGTTTTTCTGGCACCTACGAAATGTTATGTCTGTCCTCTACATGGGGCAGAATGAGAACAGGCAGCTTATGTTTGGGGTCAGGGTCCCATGCCCCAGGGCCATTTTTCCGTGCCCTGCTTCCCACTGAGACAAGCCTGGTGGTGTGAGGGTTGCCTTCCTCTGGGTCAGGGAAGCTTTCATGCTGATCAGCCAATGGATGCTGGCTGGGCAGACTGGAAAAATAATCCCAGTTCCTTTCAGAAAGAAGGTGGAGGGGGCGCAGAGGCCAAGAAGCTGGTTAGCATTGCAGCCAAGAGTCCACATTTGTGGCTGGCTCTTCTCCAAGCTGTGCCTGGGAAGCCACAGGGATTGCTTTTCTGGGAACTTTGGAGCGAGGAAGCCCTGCTCTAGGGACCAGGCAGCTCCTGGGAGCCCCATGCCTTTGCATGTTCTAGACTCTAGACAGAAGCCAACCTGCAGGGCTGTTGGCTGGCTGAGCTTCCGGCCCACTCCACCCAGCCCCTCACCTACCCCTATCTCAGCCTGGGATCACCGGAGTTTCTGGAAGTGGCAAGAGCTGAAGCAACCACATTCTTTGGAGACTGGCTAAATAAGAAACAGAACCCTGTTCTCGGGCATGGCGTGACGTTGGGATGCGAGCAGAACTCGGTTTATTTTGAGCAAGATTCAAGGGAAACGAGCAGACTCAGAGTTTCCAGGTTTCCATGCCGTGTAGACAGGAGGGCAGCCGGGATGACTTCAGAGCACTTAGCAGTGTCTTAGGGAAGGTCACAGCCATCGGTCGAGCCAGTTTTCAAGTCTCTGTTAGGTGTGGGTGGTGAGACGTCTTCAGGCTGACATCAAAAATCCCCTTATTATGTTTTTGAGTTGCTCTTTTTTAGCTCTGACAACTTACCTTGGGATGCTGTACTTAGGAGTTAGTTATTTAAAAAGAGAAAAAAGGCTCCTGCATTTGTAGGTTATTCCATAGGAAAGTATCAATGGCTAGGAAAGCTTTAAGAAAATGGAAATGTTAATTGGCTCACTGGAGAAAGAGTCCCATTGTAGCTGTGAAGCTATGGAAGCAATGACAAATGTCTCTGCATCAGAACCAGTGATTCTGCTCTGTGGAAAGCAAAAGCGGAAAATTGTAAAACAGACTTAGAAAAACCTTTGCAGAAAGTGGAGGGTTAATATGTTTGTACAGTACATTTGGACAGCCTTGTAAGAATGTTATAACACTGCTGGTCTCTAGACAAAGGAGACAAATAATCCACCCAGAAAGAAATACAATTAGAAAGCAAACACTTTAAAAGTGTCACGGCAAGTTATAACCGCATCGAGATAGCACTGTATACCTTGTAAATGAGCAAAAGCATTTTTAAGTGAAGGCATCCAATGTTGATAGATCAGCACGAAACTAACACGCTGCCATGTTGCTGGTGGTACATTGTATTTCTCCTCCTTTTGGAAAATTGGTTAGGAAATGTGCAGAATATTTAACCCTTCAATTTACTTCTGGGAATTTCTATTTTAAGGATGTAACACAACAGAAGTTCAAAATTTTCTGTACAAAAATACCTAAGGCAATTTATTTATGAATATGTGGTAAGTGGGTAACATGAAGGAAATGACTAAATAAGTCGTGTGGTATTTACTTATTGAGTGTCAGCAGCCATGATAGAGAAACGCTTATAAAATACTAGTTCTGTTAAATCCTATCCTGTAAAAGTATATGAGCATGTGGGTAATCATTTAACAAACGTGCAAAGCTGTACCAGACAGTGGAAGGAAATATGTTAGAGTGGACAGTTTTCCTAAACAGTTTTTAATCAGTTATAATATTTAAAATGAAAGGGATTCATTTTTTAGAAAGCATGTATGCGGTATCATTCGCGTTGCTTCTTTTGGTCCTTTCGTGCCGGGATTGATGGTGCTGTTGTGGTTGGCCGCAGGTCATGCTGGCCGAGCTCAAGGGCAAAGATGAAGTGTATGCCGTGAAGGTCTTAAAGAAGGACGTCATCCTCCAGGACGACGACGTGGACTGCACCATGACGGAGAAGAGGATCTTGGCTCTGGCGCGGAAGCACCCGTACCTAACCCAACTCTACTGCTGCTTTCAGACCAAGGTGCGTCTAGATAGAAGCTGGTGATCACCAGCCCGGAGCAGCTCCGTAGGAAGGGCAGTACGGTCTCCTGAGTGTCTTAAGTTTCGGTTTCAGAGCCTCTCCATTGCCTCTCCACACTCGGTGAAGTGGAATGGATTTTCTGCTTGAAAAGACCAGAGGGGATGTGAGGAGCATCCTCTTTTTTTTCAGGGCATGGGATTTTTCCATTGGAGGTTGTGCTTGTGAAGGGAGGAGAAGAGCCGTAGAACTGTGCAAATAGAGCTGGACAAAGCCAAGTAGCTCAACCCAGGGTGTGCCCTTGGAAAAACCAAGAGATGTGGTTAATCCATGTGCTTCTCCTAAGTTTCTGTCCCTTCTCAAATCACTTACCTGCTAAGTTGCTTTCAGGTCACATGAAAAAAGAGGAAAGGCCACCCTAATCGTTTCTAGCTTTGGTTAACGTCAGAGAAGGTACGGGATGTAAACAAATGCTTAAAATTCCACAGTGCAAGACAAACAGGAGCTTGGTGGGGTTTTGATTTTTTTTTTTTTTTTCCAATGTGCCATGTCACTGCCTGGGGACCAGAAGATGGCAGTAAAGAAGCGAAGATCATCTGGGGAAGCTGTGCCCCGACCTCTGAGTATCACAACTCATTTGTTGCTTATTCTTAGGACAGAAAGGAAATGCCACCCAGCATTCTTCATGAAGCTCTTGTTTTATTAGCCTTTTTGGGGGGAAGGAGAAAAGGTCTCTTAGGCTACATCTGGATTTGTAGCGTTGGCTTCTTGAGAAAGCAGAGATGACGTCACCTGTGCCTCCTGCCCACCCCCATCCGGAGCCCCGGGCAGAGCTGGGGCGTCCTGGAAGGCAAGTGCATGCCCTCTGGCAAACTCCTGCCTCTGTCCGGCTGAATCCTGCTTAGATTCCCACGGTTACCCATTTGGTCGTCCAGCAAGTGTTCATGTTCCTGTCTGATACTGGCCTCTTTCTGTGTGCCTGGTGCTGTATCGGGTGCCGGCGCTGTGTGGTGAGCAAGCCCTCGGAGAGTTTGCGGCTCTTTGGTGCACCATTGCTCAGAGGGTATTTCTCAGAACCCTAATCCCTGGAGCAGCTGGGAGCACCGGGCATTCTGTGGCCCGTGGTTTGAGACACTGCAGTCTTGACCTCTGTCACAGAATTTCAACACACATCTGTTTACTGGCATCCCTGAAGAGAACTGCAGTGGAAAAAAAAAAAAAAAGATAATCTTTGTTTAATCTACTATTTCCCAACACATTTTATCTCGAGACCCCACCACCACAAACACAACACCTACTCCACACGGAGAAACACGGAAAGATTTTTTTCCAGCCCTCTGCTCGCACAGGGGAATCAGCAGTATCTTCTGCAAACTCTTGAAATCTTTCTGCTTAACCTTCAAGGACACTTCGATTTTATTGTCTGTGAAACTTTCCTCTGAGACTCTTGTTTAATGAGACCTATCCGTTTTCTGAACAAGCACAGGGCTTATTAACCATCCTCATTTTGGATGCGTGTTGTGTAATACCTAGTATTTATGAGGAGCAGCCTGTGTGTATCTGTGTACATAGGCAGAGTCCAGCACACAGTCCAGGCTGGCGATGAGGTGAGCTTTCTTCTCCTCTCCATGACAGCACAACCCTAGATGAAGGAGAGAGATGTTGTGTCTGACTTTTCACTATATTCCTGGAATTATTCCAGGTGTCTTGGCCCAGGGCCTCCTACCTCGTGGGTCTCACTATCAGAATCAAAGGTCTTTTTAAGATTTATTTATTTATTTATTTGAGAGGTGGAGTTACAGACAGGTCTTCCATGTGCTGGTTCATTCCCCAAATGGCTACCATGGCAAGAGCTGGGTCAATCCAAAGCCAAGAGCTTCTTCCAGGTCTCCCACATGGGTGCAGAGGCCCAAGCACTTGGGCCGTCTTCCACCGCTTCCCCAAGCCATAAGCAGACAGCTGGAGGAGAAGAGGGGCGGCAGGGACACAAACTGGCACCCATATAGGATGCCGGCTCTGCAGTGGGAGGCACCACCTACTGCACCACGTGCCGGCTCCTGTAAGATTGTTTGTAACCACCCTTGTGCTTTTCTTTTCTCACCAGTGGCAAAAACTGGGTTTAAGAGAAGTCAAAAAGCCCTTTGCCTACAGACACTCCGTATGGACAGAGCCAGGCCTGGCATCTCACCTGGTTCCTGGGGTTCCCAGCCTAGTGGGGCCTTGCTCGCCTGATGCCACACTGTTGCTCTGTGGTGTCTGGCCCAGAACAGCGTCCCCTTGGTGAGGCATCCCCACCCCCCACTTCCGCTCTCACTGTCGGGTAGCTTCTGAGGCAGGGAGACACTCTGGCATTCTCTCTGTGTACATGCTGTCAAGAGGGCTGGCACCCGAGGGGCATCCAGTGTGGTTCTGAGGGCCCTGTGGAGCCTCTGAAATGTGCATGTGGGGCGGTCTCAGTTGGAGCTCGGCTTGGGGAATGGGTGAAGGGGGAGAATGAATGGCCTCCGTGTGATCTCCCCGAGGCTCAGCTTCCTCCTTGTACAGCAGCTTTGGGTGCACCAAACGCTGATGAGGGGCACCGTGAGTTTCTTTTAGGACAGAGCCAAGAAGGTTCTTGGAGTCTGGGTTCCTGGAGGGTGAGGGTGGGGAGAGAAGGGACTTCCTTGGCAGCTCACCGATTTATTAACACTTTGTCCCAGGCAGTATCAGGAGTGGCCTTGTACCACCTTGTCGGTGGCACCACTGTTTGGTGGAACACCTTGCTTTACGCAACAGATGTGTTTTCATCTAAGCTTTCTGAAACAAATATTTTAATCTCCCTGAAGGACATTGACTTACTAATAAAAAGAACCTTATGAGGAATTATCCTATAAATCCCCAACTTAGCTTTTCAAAAACATGTGACCTTTCCTAGGATAACCAGTAGTCATGGTTTTAAAGAGATGGGTGCAAGGTGTGACGTTATTAGCAAAAAGGAAGATGATTGTCAAGTGGAAGGGTTTATGAGTGAGGAGTTGGGAGATTTTCCAACTTCCACAAGCTAGCAGAGAATAGAAAACAGTGCTGATTAGTTTTAACCAGAGTGGGGGTATTCAGACTTGAGGACCCAGAGGAAGCTGCTTTTTAGGGGCTAGTAGAGGAAAGGAGCTGAAGTCGGGCTTGGAAGCAGAAGCAGGGTTTGGACAGCACTCGGAGAAAAATGGGAGCCAGGAGGTTTGGTCGCCATCGTTCAGTCTTGCTTGAGTTTCACTTTCCTGAAAATGCAGTTCCTCCGAGCCACCCTGAACTCATTTTGACTGCGTGATTAGGAATGCAAAGACCTGACTGCAATCCTATTAAGATTTATTTCATGCTCATTTAATTATGACACACAGAGTGGCAAGAATGTTAAGACAAGTTTAATTATTTCCAGGTAAGCCTTATTTTTCCATGCATAGGGATACATAGTGCTATTGGAAACATTCTTGGATAACTTCCTGTTCTGTGGCACCCAGCTTTAGGCTGCACATCACCTGTGGGTTGCCCAGCAGGAGGCAGAAGTGTGTGTAGTGAGGGAATTATATCTAACATGGGGACCGATGGCAACCATTGTGCAAACCCATTGCATCAGTCATGATGGCATAGTCATCTGCTCACTGCAGCCCATGAAATGAGCAGGTTACAGGCAAAGAGTGATTTGGGCTTTTCTCAACAAGCTTTACTTGCTCTTTGATCATTCTCCATGCAATCTGAAAAGAAGAGAAAGCAAATGAAATGACTGTAGCTGACCTGCACTCCCTAGGCCAACAGGTTAAAGCAATGACTTATAAACCTCAATGAAAGTCAGCCACTGTGTTTGACTTGTGTTCCCAGCATGCTGTGTACTCTTTGGGATGCTCATGTTATCTAAACTAAGAAGGAAATCTGAAAACTGTTAAATTGTCAACATGTAAGGTTTGGAAAGGACAGTAAGGGATTTGCAGTTCCAGCCATGATGGAGTGGCCTTAATCCTCACAATTATAAAACCATGGACATAATTCTAATTTTTTAAAGATAATATACCCATCTAAGTTGACACAGCCATAAAGAATGTACTTACTTTTTAAAAGTTTTATTTATTTATTGGAAAGGTAGAATAAGGGGTAGGGGTGATAGAGACAGAGAGACAGACAGCACTTCCTTCTGCTGGTTCATTCCCCAAATGGTTGCAACAGCCAGGGCTGAGTCAGGCTGAAGCCCTAAACCCAGAACTCATCCGGATCTCCCACATGGGTGGCAGGGGCCAAAACACTTGGACCATTGTCTGCTGCCCTATCAGGCACACCAGTAGGGGGCTGGATCAGAAGAGGGACCAGCCGTGACCCAAACTGGCACTCCTACATGGGGTGCTGGCATCACACGTGGTGACCCAACCTGCTGCACCTCAATGCTAGTCACAGAATCCTCTTTTGATATGGATGAGAAATGAAAATTTTAACATCTAGAACTGCCAAATTATTTTTTAAATATTTATTTTTATTTAATTTAAAGACATGGTGAGAGAGAGAGCTAGAGCTAGAGAGAGAGAGAGAGAGAGAGAACCATCTTCTATCTGCTAGTTTACTCCCCAAAGGCCTGCATAGGCCCAGACTGGGCCAAGCTGAAGCAGGGGCCCAGAACTCCATCCATGTCTCCCATGTGGGTAACAAGGACCCAGGTTCTTGAGCTATCATCTGCTGTCACCTCCAGGGTAACATTGGCAGAATCTGGATTGGAAACAGAAGTGGGACTCAATCCCAGGCCCTCTAATATGGCATATGGGTACCCCAAGCAATCATTTAACCTGCTGAGCTACAGTGCCTACCCCCACGTGACTTTCAAATATATTGCTTTAAGTTACTCTCAGTAGCACTTAATCTGTTCTCATAAACATGAGGACAAAAATCTATATTTTCTCATACACAAAGAATTCTTTTTTGCTTAAGAGAAAAATTTGGGGCCTGTAATTATTGCAATGGATACATGTGCTTATTAGTCATCTACTATAGGCTAGGCACTGTGTGATAGATGCTAGGGCTACACAACTAAAGACATGTCCCCTGTAAACTCAGAGTTAGCGTCTAGTGGGACAGACTACAATGACATTCTACAGCCTGGCTACTCTTCCAAGGAACTACATAAGTCATCCATTTAAAACTCAGCAGAAGGCAGTCAGGAAAACTTCCTGGCAGAGGTAGAAGCTGACCTGGACCTTGAAAAAGGAGTGGCATTTGGAAGAGGGTAGGGGCAAAGAGACGGCTGATGAAGCCTAGAAATTATCTCCAAATCTCATTGTCCCTGTTTTCCCAAGGCTAGAATTTCCAATTCCTTCTGTGTGCTGTTTCTTCAGAGGAAACGATAAAGGCTGAACCACAGCAAGCAAGGAGAGGAAAAAGTGGGGGCCGCTAGCTAAGAGGGAGAGAAATTCCTGCGTCTGGGAGATCAGATGCTGACAGGCAGGGAAGGATGGGTGGTGCGGTGAGCCCTCTCCTCTGGCCTGAAACACTGTGCAAGGTGCTGAAAGGTCATGGGCTTGGTCAAGGTCAGGACTTAGGTAGAGAAATAACCAGGAATTGGCTCTTCCTGCTTCCCGTTCATCCGCTGATGGCGAGGAGGGGAGAGCCACCCAGAGGTGGGTTTCTGTTTGCTTTTGATATTGTTTTTGTGGTCACAGGAAAGAAAATCCCCAGCCGTTTTTAGATTCTGTGCATTTGTATGTGTGGTCCGCATCGTGAAACCATCCCCTGCAATTGGATCCCACAAAACCTGGCTTGAATAATTTCACCCCTGATTTTTCCTCCTTAAAACTGTAGCTCAGCACAGCCGTCCCCAACCCCCACCCCGTGGCATTTCCTGCCAGGCCTGGGAAGCCAGGTCCTGGAGGGCCCCGCGGAGAAGGAAGCCCAGGGCCAACTCCTACAGAGGCTCCCTAGGCCAACCTCCCCCACCGCCCTGGGGGAAATGCGGCATGGAAAAATCCTTAAAAAGCAACTGGGGATGGCTATCCAGTGTGTTTGACTCATCTGTGTGAGCAGGGGGAGAGAGGAGGAGGAGGGTTGACAGTGCCCGGGAAAAGTGGCCCTGGCAGGAACTCTGAGGTTTGTTTTGTTCCGAAGAAGAGTAAACACTAAGGCAAAAAAACAAAGTCAAAAACTTCGGCCGCTGGTAGATGATTTGTTAAAAGAGGTGCCTGGCAGATTAAACTTCAGCACTGAGAGAGCCACCGAATCTGGCACGGGCCCCTTTCCTGCATGACCACGGTCAGGCTGAAGGCCTTGGACGGGCTCGGTGGGACTTGTGAGTGCCGCCCAAGCATAGGTGTTCAGTACCCTGTGGCTGGCTGGGAGTCGCCATGTGGGTCAGGCAGCCGCCGGGGAGTTAGCGTGCTTGCCAAGGAAAGATTTCAAATACAGATAGCTTCAGAAATTTTTAACAGAGTTCGGTGTGGTGAGCCCACGGTGGAGGTTACGGGCTTAGTGTTACGGGAGTTACATCCCAGCCAGCCCCGCCTCCGGCCTCAGTGGCCGTGGGCTGCATGCAAGGCCATTTCTCACCATCCACCAGCCAGCACGTCCGAGCAGGCCCTGTGGTGTGCACGGTGCTGTGGGGCAGGGGGAGATTCACGGGAGGGTCTTGGGTCAAAGGCCTTGTGGGAATAAACTCCCTTGGGGTGAGGGGCAGGCTAAGCCTGTGTCCTAGAGCATTCCACGAGAAGACAGGCTGGGAGTCTCCGTCCGCAGGAAGATCACAGATTGCCAGGCTCGAGCCAGGCCTCGTGCAGCCAGAGGCCTTCCCCCGGGTCTTGAAGCATGGCGGGACTCATCTGTGGGATGAAACCACAGGCTGTGGGGTTCACAAGTGCTCGTGTGCCCCAGGAACAGACAGGGCCGTGTGTGCGCGGACATCGGCTCATAATCTAGACATGGCTGTCTCACGTGACTTCTCTGCGTGAAAGGAACCCTTGCCTATAGCAGAGTTGCTTTTAAAAACGCCTTGACTTACACCTCTTCCTAATGACATGAAGTCCATCCGGTCACCAAGTCTCTTGTTCCTTCAAAAGCTTTTCGTTGTGGTTAAATGCATGTAAAACCATCTTTGCAATTTTTTTCAGTGTCCAGTTCAGTGGTGTCACTCAAGCCTCCATTGCCATAACACTTTTCATCTTGCACCAAGTGAAAGTCCATCACATAGCCATTCCCCGTTCTGTCCTCCCGCCCCGGCCCCTGGCAACACCTGTGTTCTACCTCCGATCCCCTGTGATTCTGGCTCAGTCCCTTGTCTATTTGCAGTCACGTAATATTTGTCTTGTAGCGATTGGCTCACCCCATGTAGTATAATGTCCTCCGGGTGTGCCCACGCTGCAGCACGTGCATTGCTCCTGAGGGTTGAAGACCGTTCCATTCTATGTGGACAGCACGTTCTGCTTCTCCATTCACCTGTGGTGGCTGCTTGGATTCCTTCCACGTCTTAGCTACTAGGAATGCACATGGGTGTGCAAATGCCTCTTGGAGGCCCTGCTTTCAATTCTTTTGGCTGCATTACCAGGAATGGGATTCTTGGATCATATAGTAATTCTGTTTTTAGTTTTCTAAGGAACCGACGTAGTATTTTCCATCATGGCTGGGCCATTTTACGTTCCCACTCACAGTGCACAAAATTTCTAGTTCCTCTACTAGCTCATGAAGGCTTGTTGCTTTCTGCTGTTTTAGTGGAAGCCTTGCTGATGGGTTTGAGGCGGTATCTCGTTGTTGTTGGCTCCTTTTTACAGATGAGACAACTGAGTGCCCGTGAGCCTTGTCACTTGTTGGTTTTTTTAAAATAAGATTTTATTTATTTGAGAGGTAGAGTTACAGACAGTGAGAGGGAGTGACAGAAAAGTCTTCCTTTTGGTTCACTCCCCAACAGCTGGGTTGCAACAGCTGGAGTTGGGCCCATCTGAAGCCAGGAGCCTCCTGGAGGTCTCCCACGCAGGTGCAGGGGCCCAAGGACTTGGGCCATCTTCCACTGCCATCCCAGGCCATAGAGAGCTGGACCAGAGGAGGAGCAGCTGGGACTAGAACTGGCACCCATGTGGGATGCTGGCACTGCAGGCGGCAGCTTTACCCACTGTGCCACAGCGCCGGCCCCTTGCCACTTGTTTGTAGCAGAACCTGGACTGAGATTGGCATTTCCTAGCAGCCTTTGCTGTGTGCCCTCTGCCTCTGCCTCCAGCTTCTCCCTCCTGTGCAGGTTCTTCACTTCAAACGTCTCCATCCCCAGCCCCCCCCCCCCCCCCGAAGTCCACATTTACCATCACAAACATGGAAGAGGGTTGAACGGTGACAACTCTGCGTTTGGACTCAGTGAGGCTGGGATTTAAAATAAAATGAATGCCCCTTGAGCTGGCAAGAACAGGAGGCTGTCAGCCTGTTCCTGCTCTCTGACCACCCTAGAGGAGAGGAGAAAGGGGCTTGGCACAGGACTTGTATCCAGAATAGGCTGGGGAAGGGTGAAGGCCTTTCACTCGCCCATTCAGCCATGGTTTGTTGAGCACTTACCACGTGCCATGCCAAGAAGTGTCACAAGGCACCGCATTGCCTGCCGAGAAGTCCAGCGGCAAGCAGGGTGAGAATGTGTGCTGACCTCACAGGCGTGTGCTTGTGCCACCACAGTGTGAAGCGTGCTGGCCTCCACCTAGTGACCCTGCCGTTTCAAATGATATTGAATTTTTCTTTATCACAAAGGATATTTGTTGTGTGCAGAAAATTCGCAAATTCAGAATAGGCCAAAAAAAGACTGTTTCCAACAACCACTCCTAACGATTTGATGTGTCTACTTCTAGTTTCTTTGAAAAGTAGCGGTCCATTCATACATATGTATTTATAAAAATCAGTATACTTCGTGGCAAGGTATTCCACCTGGAAACATAGCATAGCCTGCCTTTGTCACTAAATCTTCAACCTGCTGGTAGCTCAGCGTCCGCAGTATCCGAGGGCCTCTAGGAAGGGAGTTTTGTATCTTGTGCTTGCAGACAGTAGCTGAAGCTGTTTGTCCTGCTGCAGTGGCACCACCTGCCTCGGTTTAAATTTCTCTCTATAGCACAACTGTACTGGGAACACCTTGTAAATACTCCACTTGTCAAGAGCGTCCAAAAAACCTGGATTTGAATCTGTTTGACGCTAAATGGTCCTCTAGTGGGTGCTTATTCACGATGAGTTTATTTCCCATTCTCCTAACTGATTAAGCTATTTCTTCTGAGCTGTTTTGTGGGGGCATGGCCGTGGCTGCAGGGTACGTGCTGGCCTGTCTGTGGACACTTGTGTGTGTGTATGTGTGCACATGTGTGTGTGCACTCATGTGGGTGCATGGGCACACAGAGCCTGGAGGTGCTGTGGCGGACGACTTCTCACCCTTCCTTCTGCCCCATGGAGCAGAGCAGCCCTATTTCCAGCTGCTTCACCTGTTAGCATCCCAAGTAAGAGAACATTTGAACAAAGGATTTCACTCTGGGGGGAAAAAATTTAAAACACCACTACGTCCACTGAGAATTTGCAATGGCCTTGATGATTTTGTGCCTACCTGTGCATAACTCCAAAAAGTCCGTGGAAAATGGAATTAAAAGATAAGTTGGTTCTGGTGCCCAAAATTCTTGAAAGCCACACAATGTTCTCGTAGGATGCATTTTCCATGAATTCTTTTGAAGACCCTTTGAGTGCATGAATTTCAGACATTTTTGGCGTCAAAGTAAACTTGTCTTTTGGAGGTTCTCTCATATGCATGCAGGGTTCATTTCCTGAAGTTTTCGCTTATGGATGTGCTCCCATTATTAAAGTGGACACCTTCGTGAGACTGGCATAGGGGAGGGAAGTTTGGAAGCAGGCTGGAGACTCCCTCTTCATGTATTCCATGGCCGTGCTGCCTGTAATTTGGTTGGCTCACTAGTAAAAGTGCCTTCCGATAGGGAGAGGCACATGTTTAACCTTGGCTTATGATAGAATGGGACTGGGGTTTGACACACTCCCTTGCTCCGGAGACTCTGCTCCGTGCCAGGGCCTTCCTACACAGCCCCGAGAGATAACAAGGCCTGGGGCTCTTCTGTTGGAGGAGAGATGGCATCATAAGCATCGAGCAGTGAGTTGGAATAAAGGCATCGTATGATAAAGAGGAAGGGGAGACGTTTATCAAGTGCGTGTTACTTGGCCAGGCTTATGCAAGGTGGTTAAGCACTACCGTCATCAATCTCACACGATGCCCACTGGGTATGGAGTGGTTGTGTTTGAACAGACGAGGGAGCTGCCTGTGGGTCGGATCATACAGAGTTAAATGACAGAGCCAGGATTCGGACAACCACCTCCACCCTTGTCTGCTGGGGACGAGGAGGCCACTGTGGGACAGGGTGGATGAGAAAGGTGCTCTTTGGGGTGCTGACAGGGGAGGGGAGGGGCAGGGCCCGCGGCTTTCAGGGATGGAGCCCTGTATCAGGGAGTGCAGTGCCACGTCATTGCTGCACTGGGAAGTTGTGAGAAAGATGGCATCTGGACGCGCACAGCATGGCTGCTGTGGGTGGCGTTGATCAAAGGGGAAATTGAAAAGCAGAGCTAGCGGTGGGGAGGCCGTTTCAGTAACCCGGGGGTCCAGAGGCAGCGGGGAAGGACTTGGGAAGGAAGAAGTGGCCGAGGCCATGCGGTGCTCCCGCTGCATCTGGAGAGGCCAGCCTGCTTCTGAGGAACGTACTAGGCTGCCTAATACTCTAGGAAACATCAGTTGTGTAGCCCTGGACCGATCAGAAATGAGTTACGGGCCCGCACTGTGGTGTAGCAGGTTAAGCTTTCTTATGTGGTGCAAGCATCCCCTCTGGGCACCAGTTTGTATCCCAGCTGCTCCTCTTCCGATCCAGCTCCCTGCTAATGGCCTGGGAAAGCAGTGGAAGATGCCCAAGTCCTTGAGCCCCTGCACCTGTGTGGGAGACCTGGCAGAAACTCCTGGCTCCTGGCTTCGGATCGGCCCAGTTCTGGCTTTTGTGGCCATTTAGAGAGGGAACTAGTGGATGGAGGACCCCTCTCTCTCTCTGTCTCTGCCTCTCAAATAAATAAATAAGTCTTAAAAAAAAAAAAGAAAGAAATGAGAAGTTAGTTCGCTGCCAACTGCAGTAAGTGATCTACACACCTCCAAGGTGTCATTTTGCCCACAGCTGAATGGGTACATAAAGGTTCAATTTAAATGAAAAGTTTCACCTTGAAACCTGAGACCAGAGGTCTAAGTTATATAACCTGCTCACCAAACAAAGCCAGTTTCCTCATGGTTGACGTCAGATTGCTCCTCTCTCCCAGTGTCTGCCTTCTATTGGATTGCAGGATTTATCCCTTTTTGAGTGTATCTATTTTGAGGCTCACGTTGGATTTTGATAGTGGTCTAAGTTGTTTCCAGCAGGGCAAGTTGCATGGGGCTTCTGGTAGAGAAGCTTCTACCTAATTTGTTGAAGCCATGGGCTGTCCTCGGATGACCTGGACTTGACGTTTTAGTGGTCTCTGCTAGTCCAGATACCCTGCTGGCCTTGCCTGCTCTGACTTTGAAGATCTTGCCAGGCGCAGGGCACAGCCCATCAGACTGTTTGGGTTCATGAGTGCCCTGTTGATTTACAGAGAACACGGGATACAATAAAGAGAACACCATGAGTCCAGAAATCCTGCTTCTAGCTCTGGCTTCTGCCACTGATGCTTGCTCTGAGACCTTTCTCTGAGCACTGATCTCCTGATTCATACAAGATGGGGGCAGGAGGTACCAAGGGGCATTCAGATGACATGAGGTCCCACCAGAATCTGATTCTGATGATCTGTGAACATGGAGCTACTGCAGATTTGTCCGTTAGCCAACATATGAGTAGACAAGGACAATGACAAATCAGTGGGCTGGGCTTCTGTCTTGCATCCCTTTTTCAAAGCTTCATTCAGCTGATGCTCTTGCCCTAACCAAAGCCCATGTGTTCATACATATCCTTCTGCATCAGGGTTTCAAACTCAGACACACTGTCACTGACTAATGAGCCTACAGCAGAAGATCTAGCAGGAGGTGGTATAGTTTCACACTGTAGTTTTTAGCACATGTCTGGCACACCATGTTTTAGTTTTGTCTTAGCTACTTAGTAGTTTCAGTAGCCTTTATATAGTAGGGCCCTTAAAAAGTTTATTAAAAATGATTATGATGAAAAAACGATGCATGGATTTGAAATGTTTTGCACCAAAGTAAACTTTTTAAAAAATGTATTTGTTCATTTCTTTGAAGGGCAGAGTGACACAGAGAGAGGAAGAGATAGAGACAGAGAGATCTTCCATCTGTTGGATCATTCCCAAATGGCTGCAACAGCTGGGGTTAGCCCAGGTCAACGGCAGGAGCCTGGGCCTCCATCTGGGCCTTCTATGAGGGTGGCAGGGGCCATCTTCTACTGCTTTCCCATATGCATTAGCGGGGACCTGGCTAGGAAATGGAGCCACTGGGACTTGAACCAATGCTACCATATGGGATGCTTGTGTCACAGGCAGCAGCTGAACCCACTGTACCACAATACTGGCTCCCAAAATAAACTTTTAATTCCATTTTTCCCATGAACTTTTTGAACTCTGCTCACAGAGAGACACCAAGCTGGATTAAGAGCTTTGCCATGTTTCTCATGACCTCTTTTGTTAGTTGGCCAACTGTACATGAATTCGAATTGAGAAGCCATTACTGGTAGACTTGACCCCAAAGAGTACTAGTTTCATGGAGAAAAGACTTGAGTCACTGTTTTCTAACCTGCACCTGCATGATCCTTTTTTTTTTTTCTTTTTGACAGGCAGAGTGGACAGTGAGAGAGAGAGACAGAGAGAAAGGTCTTCCTTTTGCCGTTGGTTCACCCTCCAATGGCTGCTGCGGCCGGCACACTGTAGCCGGCGTACTGCGCTGATCCGATGGCAAGAGCCAGGTGCTTCTCCTGGTCTCCCATGCGGGTGCAGGGCCCAAGCACTTGGGCCATCCTCCACTGCACTCCCGGGCCACAGCAGAGAGCTGGCCTGGAAGAGGGGCAACCGGGACAGAATCCGGCGCCTCGACCGGGACTAGAACCCGGTGTGCCAGCGCCGCAAGGCGGAGAATTAGCCTAGTGAGCCAAGGCGCCGGCCTCCGCATGATCCTTAACTACTGTTGTGGCCGAGCCTCTTTACCTGTGCAGGTAGAGAGTGCTTGGTCAGGAGTACACCACACAAGAAATGACTGAGAATTGCCTCCTTCCCCAGAACAGGCTATGCCCAGCTAGAAGGCGAATGCTTTGTTGTATCATTTTGCTCTCTTCATTATAAAATCTGTTCATGGATGCAGTGAGGGACCTGGTTAAAGTGAGGGCCAGAGCTTTGGGTGTGGATCCCTGGGAGCTGGGCAGTCCATCCTTCTAATGACTCCACCCATAGCTTAGCCTGGAGCTAGCACAAGTGGTTCATCAGAACAGGCTTCGAGGCTTGGTTCCTCCATGAGATTCCAGTGAACTCTTCCTGGGCACTCTGCCTCCTGCTGAGGTGGGTGCGGTACGTCCCCAGTTGAGGCTGGGCTCCCCAGAGATGGAAGAGGAGGTCAGCAGTCCCAGAGAAGGACATCTTGGACCAAACTGCCCCTTTGAGGGTTTATCTTTGGAGGCTGCTGCTTTAGCCCAAAAGGAGACAGGGCTCATCTAGGTGAGCTGGTTATAACTTTACTTCAGTGTCACTGGTAGTAACTGCAACAATGTGTGCAGAGTACTCATCATAGGCCAGGTTCAATTTCAAGCATTTTACATATGTGAATGCATTTAATCTTCGCAGTAACCCTATAGGGTAGGACGGTCCTACAAAGAGAGGTCACACAGCTGGAAGTGGCAGAGTCTGGGTTCAAACCAGTTGGTCAGCTTCCAGAAACGTCATTTTGTCTGAATACCCAAGAAGATTAAGCTTCAAAGGATTGATGAAAATGAACCAAACTCCCAGGAGACCAAAGTCTACATAAAATGGCAATTGGTTGATACATCACAGGGTGGCCAGACCTCCCATGTGAGTTGCCCAGGCACTAGGGAGTAACTCTTGGGGGGTAGAATTTTAGGCAACCTGAGGAGTGACAAGAAGGCGATAGAAGGAAGAACCAGGCCTTCTGCTGCTTGTTACGAGAACAGTTTTGCAGTGGCAACAGGAAGTTGAAGCATCCATTTTTTTAGTCCATTGGAGCATTTTGTTTTTACCAGGACATTCCAGGGAGAATGCTAGAAAGAATCTTAGACAAAAAGAACTCTGTCAGTCAGTCCCCATGGAATGGTGGGAGGTACAAATTAACTCCTCTGTCGGGTCGACAGGCTGTGCACTCAGGATTCATCAGCAATGTGTAATCCGCTTTATCAGGAACACTTGTGTGCAGGTTGCTAGGGAACTGAGCTCATTATGCGGCTCTGGCGCGCTGAGCTGAGCCTGCTGGCTGGACAGCTGGATGTGGGCCTTGCAGCCTTGCAGCCTTGTGTGGTCTACAAAAGGAGGGTACAAGGTCCAGTCCAAGCATCAGAGGGGTGGGGAGAAATGATGGTTCTTAGGGTTCTGCCTCCTCTTATCCAGCCCATGCCCATTTGTTGTTTGCTTTCTAATTTCCAGATCATAGCTTACCACCTGCTTCCTTTATAAAGGCCTAACTCATGAAGACTTTCTGGATTCCCCAGTGCTAATGCTAAAAAACCAACCCAACCAACCAAAGCCATTCAACCATTAATGTTGAAGTCCTTCCACAGCCTCGTTTACCCAGAATTGTATTTCTTTGGGGGAGCTTGTAAGCACTCTGGGAAGTAATGTTTGATGTGCATAAATTGGAGATAAATCTAACTAGAAGAGCACTGGAAAAAAAAAAAAACAGCCCTTAAAATAAACAACTTAGGTGTGATTGTTCACCTTGCAAAGCCAACTCTTACTAGCAGACCTTTGTCAAAGAATTCACTCGAAAACTCTCTGGGTCAGGAATTTCCTTTTGGATTTGCCAGCAGGGCATCAGATGGAATAACCAAAATCTGCTACATTAAAACAGTGCAGGAGGGGCTGGCGCTGTGGCATAGCAGGTACCGCTGCTGCCTGTGATGCCAGCATCCCATTTCAGTGCCCAACTGAGTCCCGGGCAGCTCCACTTCTGACTCGGCTCTCTGCTAATGCTCCTCGGAAAGCAGTGGAGGATGACCCAAGGGCTTGGGCTTCTGCACTCATGTGGGAGACCAGAAGGAAGTTCCTGACTCCTGGCTTTAGCCTGGCCCAGCCCTGGCTGTTGTAGCCATTTTGGGAGTGGACCAGCAGTGGAAGGTCTGTCTGTCTGTCTCTCTGTAACTGCCTTTCAAATAAATAAAATAAATCTTAAAAAAAAAAAAAAAAAAACAGTGCAGGAGCAAGCACCAGCAGATCCCACCTGCTCAGTGGCCCAGCAGTCAGGGCATTCCTGGGAGAGCCAGTGTTTTTTAATATGTTACTCATCTTCCGCTTAGCACCAGGCATTCCAGGAATACAAAAGGATACAGAACTTGTCCAGAGACTTTCTGGTCCACCCAGGGAAGTGAGGCTAACATAGGTGATTCTGTGCCAAAGCAATTGGTGCAGAAATTAAGAAAGTTGAAGACAGGGGAGCTGAGAGGCTGCAGCAGCTGGCGCCTGAGGCATCATCATCGCAGTGCTCCCTGAGGGGTTCTCTCCTCGCAGGTGCCAAGGACTTTGTCGTAAGAGTAAGAGCCTTGGGTCCCCCACCCTCACCCTGAGGAGCATCGTGGTGAGAGCCCTTCCTGATCAAGGAGATGGGTTTGATGAGGTCATCGCACGGTGTGGACAGCAACCACCACAGACTGTCATTCCCCCCATCTAGCTGCCCAGTCCTGAGTTGATCTGTGCTGCTCTGACCCACAGACATCTGGAAAAATCAATAACTCAGTCCATCACCATGGGAACGAAAGAGAGCCTGCACCCTCAGCCCTGGGGAGACACTGGAAGTCAGTAACTTGGCAGTGGTCTTAGGAGGAGCATGCTGGGGGCTTCTAGAAGCTTCAAACAACTGTCACTCTGGCTCAAAAACCTGGGCACCTTGCCAGGCACCTGCGGCCTCGGAAGGCTGGGTTTTGTTCAGCTCTTTCACCAAACGGCTAATTCCGTGTGTTGAAGACACCAGTGAAGGTGCTATTGTATCTCCCTTTGGGAGGTGGTCCTAACAGTTTGCAGGATTCTGGCAGTAATGAGGCCACTTGATCCAAACAGACTGGTTTTTTTTTTTTTTTTTTTTAAGATTATATTTATTTATTTGAGAGGTAGTTACATATAAATGGCTGCAGTGGCCAGAGCTGTGCCAATCCGAAGCCAGGAGCTTCTTCAAGGTCTCCCACGTGGGTGCAGGGGCCCAAGCGCCTGGACCATCTTCCACTGCTTTCCCAGACCATAGCAGAAAGCTGGATCAGAAGAGGAGCAGCCGGGACTAGAACTGGCACCCATATGGGATGCTGGTACCGCAGGCGGACAATTAACCTACTGAGCCACAGCGCTGGCCCCCAAACAGCCTGTGTTTTTTTGTTTGTTTGTTTGTTTTTGTTTGTTTGTTTTTTGAGAGGCAGAGTTAGTAAGAAGAAGACAGAGAGAAAGGTCTTCCTTCCGTTGGTTCACCCCCAAAATGGCCACTATGGCCAGCGCACTGCGCTGATCCGAAGCCAGAAGCCAGGTGCTTTCTCCTGGTCTCCCATGCGGGTGCAGGGCCCAGCACTTGGGCCATCCTCTACTGCCTTCCTGGGCCACAGCAGAGAACTGGACTGGAGGAGGAGCAACCGGGACTAGAAACCAAGGTACCAGCGCCACAGGTGGAGGATTAGCCTAGTGAGCCACGGCGCCTGCCCCAAACAGGCTCTTACAGGAGGGTGAAACTAAGAGGGCTGTGTGAAACGATGTGAAACTTGGAATCCCCAGAATAGGACATTGGGACTTCATGAGAAAGGAAAGAGCAGAGTAGCAAAGGGTGTGAGCAGTGGGATACAGCTCGAGAGAAACACACTGGCCCATGCACAAATACGAAGAAGCATGAGATGCTCTCAAAGCTGCCGTTTTGGAAGACGGTCTCATTTGGAAGACTTGCATGCATTTCCTTGGATCCTTAAATCTGCTCCCAAACGCTGCTTGGATGTAAAGAAATGACATTTGGGTGGAAAGGGTGAGGAGCAGGTCTGAGCTTGCTTAGTGGAGCCATTTGCATCCAAGGGAACAGAATGTTGATTCGCGGTGGCGTGAGAGTTGGGAGAATTTTGGAGGGATGCTTTAAAGGACCCTCTTAGGAGAGTGGCTGAGGCTCCTGAGCAGCAAGAGCTGGTGATAGAAGGGAGGATGCAGAACAAGGAAGCAGGTCCCAGAAAAACATGTGCTGCCACCAGCCCACTGACACAGAAGCGCCAGACTGGCAGAGCCCAGCACCATGCACTGTAGATGTGATACATGGGGGAGGGGGACCCAGGAAGTCCCCGTGGTGACTGCCCGGGGTGCGCAGTGCGGGACTCCGAGAGGTCTAGCGTTCATGTTTGATTTGTCACCACCGGCCTGCTTCAAAAGGGGCCCTTGTGGTATGTGATTGTTCTTTAAGACACCCCTGAATATTTTATTTTGGACAGGCAGAGTTAGTGAGAGAGACAGAGAGAAAGGTCTTCCTTCTATTGGTTCACCCCCCAAGTGGCCGCCGCGGCCGGTGCATCACAGCTGGTGTGCTGCACTGATCCAAAGCCAGGAGCCAGGTGCTTCCTCCTGGTTTCCCATGCAGGTACAGGGCCCAAGGACTTGAGCCATTCTCCACTGCCTTCCAGGGCCACAGCAGAGAGCTGGCCTGGAAGAGGGGCAACCGGGACAGAATCCGGCGCCTTGACCGGGACTAGAACCCGGTGTGCCAGCGCCGCAGGTGGAGGATTAGCCTAGTGAGCCACAGCACCAGCCAGAACACCCCTGAATATTTTACAGATCCCCCTGTAGGTGTATTTTACAATAGAGGTGTGGATAGAAACCAAGACTATGCATGTATCTGAGCCATCTGAGATGGTCACAGTTCAAACGATGCCTTCCAGAGCATTCGGATAAATACCGGCTCCGAGGACAATGTCTGCCGAGTGCTGTTTTGCCACTGAAGTTCTGCCTTTCCTGTTGTCTTTGGCAGTGAGCTCTGTCTCAAGGACAGGAAGTGTGGCGACTGGTCACATGGTGCGTGGAACTGGAAGGACGGAGCCTAGTCCCTGAGCTCTGCCCAAGTCCAAGGCCAAGATGGGGCTGAAGACTCGGGGTTGCCCCGGGAAATGCCGGCCCACCTGCAGCCCACCCCAGGAACTCCCCCCAGTGCTGGAGAATTCTTAGCCGGTAGCCTAGTCCCGCCTCACTCAGCACACAGCTTGCATCCGGGGAGGAATCGTTCTGAGTTCCCAATGCTTTGATGTTTCTCAGCATTTTTGCTTAGCCACGTTGTAGAGCTGAGAAGACATAGTGAGACATTTTATTTGGTGATTTGTATTATGAAAACCATAGTCATCTTTCCATTTCTCTCTGTAAAGTTAGGTTGCAAATTAAAGCTACTTGTAAGCCGTTGATGTTCCTGTTCCGACCTCCCCTCTTGGGCGCACCTGCCCCTTGCTGTCACCTGCCATCCCCACCGCAGATGACAATCATTTGCTGCCACCTCTAAGAGCTAGCATTTGTACAGTGTTTTCTGTAAACCATAACTAACAGCAGCTGGCCTTTTTAAACAATGGCCATGTGCTTTGTTTTAAAGCTCCTTACAGAAATTGATTAATCCTTGCCGTAGTCCTAGGAAATTGGTATCCTGAGACACAGGGAGCTAGAGTGACTTCAGTATCACAGGGCTGGGGAGTGGGAGAACTGTGTTTGAACGGAGCCAGACTCCATTCCATTGTCCTGGCGCTCACCTTCAACTGTGCGTGTTATCTCAGATAGTGCGCTAACAACGTGGCAGATGTCACTCGGTCTTCTCCACGCCTCCGGCAGCTTTATTCCTCCTCCATTTTACAGATTGGTATGCAGAGGCTCAGAATTTCATTTCAGGTGCCTGTGAACAGCAGAGGGAGCCACAACAATGGCTTGGGGGTGAGGGGCCCAGTGCACACCCGGGGTGCTCGTTGCCCCCACACCTTGCTCAGGGATGTGAGAAGGCCCGCTTGCATCCCTCAGCCGAGGACAGCATGGCTCCTGCCCCAGGAGGCAGGAGCAGGGCCTGGAGCAAGCCTGTTCATGCATCGCTAATTGCCGAAGCCTCATGGAAAGGGGTTTGTCTTATTATAGGTCTTTTGGTGGGAAAGCTTTTCATACAATGTTGGCTGAGTCGTGAGTCTTAAAGTAAACAACTACATCATTCTGTGCAGAGGGTCAGGAAGAGGAAACTGTAAGAAAATCTCAAACTGCGGCTGCTCTTTTTTTTTTTCTTTTTGGTAAATCTAAGTGGAGGAAATGATGTTTAGGGGGATTTACTGGGGTCCTTGTAATAGGCAGCCTGGTGAACAACGACCCCCTTCCCAGACTGTCTCGGAGCAAACATTTCCCACACCGGACTTTGGGCGGAGCTCCCTCTCTATGATGTAAGGAGGAAAACCCACCCGCAGAACGTGGCTAGAAGATTCTGTAAATCCATTAGAAAGCCCGCTACTTCCCATTAGGAGACGGTGAGGAGCCCTCACTTGCAAAACCGCCGGGCAGCAGGGCCGACTGCGGCCTGAGATTGCCGTGTCCCGAGGGTGCCGCTGGCCCGCCGCCGTCACTGTTGTCTGAGAACCTGGACAGCCAACAGACTTTGCTGAACCCCCCAGGGTGGGGGGGGGGGAGGACGGCACCACAGAGCCTTCTGTGTCAAGAGACACTCAGAGGCTCCCGCACGTGCCGCAGCTTCTGCGCTCGCCTGCACAGCGGGCACAAGCCCCCTCGTCTCATTCTCGTGTCCTTTCGTGCTTCGATGGCGGACTCTGGGGGGCTTTCCTTGCGTCCCCCGACCTCTCCCTGTCATCTCAGCAAACCTCAGGGCAGTGGATCAGGAGGGTGACAGGAATCAACGCTCAGACTTGCGTGGCTCTTTCTGCCCCGTGCCCACCTGGGCGTAGTGCTGCCCCCACCTGTCGCTGTGACTTGTGAAAAGCTATTGCATTTTCCCAGTGTGATCTGGGGAGGCCTAAGAGATAGCCGTGCTAGCTGGAACTTCTCTGAACTTGCTGTCTCTTGGGGATGCTGCCACAGGAACCCTTCCCTGTATTAAATTACATTTCTGATGTGGACCGCTGTGCCCCTCCCCGCTTCCAATCCACCGTTTTTCCTAGGGGTAGTTTCTGTCTTAAGATCCTTGCCATCATTGTCACCCAAGAATCAGCACATGTTTCCTCCTGAAAATAGTCTTCATTTTGTGTTTCCTTTGGTGGGGAACGTGGGTCTTGCGATTCCTGTATCTATCCTTTATTAGCTGGAGGGCGTCCTGTTCTCAAACAGTTTCCTTGAAAGTGAGGTGACAGGCCCCCTTGGAATGGGACGAGTACTTACATGGACTTTTCTCAATAACAGCCCCCACCCATTGTCGTAGGGCAGCCATATTGATTTCTATTTTACATGAATCACCCGTGGAAGAGTTCCAATAGTCCCAGAGAGCTTTCCCACGTTCACCACCCCATTCTGAGACTTTGGGCGCCACCCATGGGCCTGTGAAATGAAATGTCAATCTCTTTGTGTTCTTTGTTGGAGCTCAACCTGCCCTCTTGAGTTTCACCGCCCACTTTCTGGAAATTCTAGCGTGTGAATTCCTGCCTGCTCCTTTGGCCTGGGGATGACCCAGCCCCACTTCTCTGGTCAGCCTGACTTCCTACAACCCCTCTCATATCCCACCTCTTCCATGAACCCTTTCATCCATCCCAGTACCTCTAGCTGGAGTTCTTTCCACACGGCACCCAGCATATGCCTCTTGAATAGCTGTAGAGTTCTGTGTGCACAAGTGCCTGTCTCCCCAGACCAAGGGTAAGCCTCTGGAGGCAGGCACACACGTTCCTACCCCTTCACACCCTTCTCTGGGCACACGTGCACAGGCACGTGTGTGCAGGAAAAGCCCACTTACCAGAGTGAGCACTCAATGTGTGCATCCTGTGTAGGCAGCGGCGGGGTGGTGAAAGCTAGCTTGATTATGTCCATCAAGAATCATTCCTGGAATTCAGAGCAGCTGATTTCACAGCTCCCGTCTCATTTCTCATCCATCGTTCTGCTCCCAGAACATGGCTAAGATGGAACCCTGAATCTCCCACGTGCTCCTCCCGGCCCTGCTGGTGGGTTGCAGTTGGCAAGGGAGAGACTCCAAAGCTGGCCTTAGGCGAGCTCACTTCACAGCTCCTTAGGAGCTGGGATCAGGCCTTCAGGTCTCCGTGGACCTGTTATTTTGTCTGCTGTTTCAAAACTTCCAGCAAATACCCAGAATGCCAATGAACCATTGTTTTCTCCCCTCCAAAGTTGGAAAACATTCTTCTCTCCAAGGGCCACCTGGAGGATTCAGTGATAACACACGTGTGTATGGCTTTGGGCACAGTGCCTGGCATGTAGCATGTGTGTGACTTTGAAAGGGGCTCATGGGTCCTTTGTGCCTTATCTTCTCACTTGATCTCCCCTGGGCCACTGAGCGGGGGCTGGCATGGTTTCTTTGACAGATGAGGAAATAGGCATGAATCAGTGATGGGATTTGCTCAATATCCTATGATTCATGAAGAACTGGGACTGGAGCTGAGCTCTTTCCAGGCCCACCCCAGTGCTCCTCCCCTTCCTGACCGTGTTCATTTTGGGGAGGGGTAGACAGCAGCCAGCCTTTGCCTTTGGAACAGCCCGATTCTGCCTGAGAAGACCACCACTTCTGTCTCAAAACGCGCATGGATTTGCTGGCAGGACTTGCCCTTAATTATGGTCAGACCACCCCTTACCCCAAGCCTTCCAGAACCTTCCCATGGCTTGCTTCCAGTTGTACAATTGGTTAAAGGATACTGTGTATTTTTCTTGCATCCCAGTCATCTCAGAAAGTTCCAGAATGACTTAGGAGTTTTTATTGGCTAGGTTAAAAAATACCCAGCCAACACTGGGTATGTTGACGCTTGGAGTCAGATTGGCTAGGGTGATTTTATGAGAAGCCTTGCAACCCTAGAAGGTCCTAATCAGGAGACTAAGAAAAAGAAATAAGGCATTTTAATCCTCTCCATGATTTCCTTATTAAGAATTACTCTAATTAGTCATGGGTAAAGTTTCAAGGTGTGTGCTTTTGGGGATATAAAAAAAAGTCGTGTTTCCCAGCCGAGACGTCCACATGTGCAGCGTGCCCATTTTGGGCTGTGAGAATAGAGCCATTTGCCAAGAATGCGACATGTCCTGGAATCAGGAAAGTATGGATTGAAGTGGTTGCCTCGTGTGGCTTCTAAAGGTCAAGGTTTCATTTATAGAATTGGACCCATCCATTGGAAGAGAAGGGCCCATTCTCATCTGTAATCGCTGTGACAGGTGTAGAAGCGTGGATTGGAGCCTCCACTCACGTGTGATGATGGGAAGCCAACATGGAGTGTTCATAGTGATCGGTCGTTTGGGGGAAGATTTGAGAACAGACAAGGTGGAGCAAACCTGAGTGTTGGACTTGGGTGGATCTTCATGGACAGCACTGACCGCACATCGTCACTATGGGGGAAGAGAGGGCTTAAGCAGCCATCGTTCCTCCTCTTCCTCAGTGGGCATGGTGCTAGGACGTCCCACCAAAGTGCAGAGCCCCACACCCTGTCTTCTGATGACCCTTGGACATGGGTCTTGCTAAGTGTTGTTCCTCCAACTAGTGTGAGTTGCATCTCCCAGAGAGCTGGTTAAACACAAATCCAGGTCTCAGCCCTGGAGGTACTGATTCCATAGCCTAGGAGGATTGCCTTTTTTACTGCAAGGTGGTAGCTGACCATACTTGGAGAAATACCGCTTGGTAGTGATGTAGCTACCTATTATTGAAGGGAGTTGGCTTTCAAATCAGGCAGCATATTTTTGCCAAAGCCACTGCCCTAGCCTTGGTGGATTTCAGGAAAGATTTCTGTGCTATGAGCCATATTCTCAGGAAATGTGTGCAGGAAGTGGCATAGGTGGTGCAGGAGCTGACAGAATCAAGTGCTGGGCTACTGATAGAGTTAGCTAGGGAGTCAAAGCCAGTGGGTGTGAGAGGTGACACTTTATGCACCAGGAGGACTGTAGGGTTTGCACT
Source organism: Oryctolagus cuniculus (assembly GCF_051225735.1). NCBI lineage: Eukaryota > Metazoa > Chordata > Mammalia > Lagomorpha > Leporidae > Oryctolagus > Oryctolagus cuniculus. Next base: position 161,858,301 of record NC_142868.1, on the reverse strand, counting down.
GATGACTCATTACAGAAAGAGGGATTTTTGACAAGAGGAATAAATCCAGGGGGTACCGGCATGAGGGCTGCCTTGAGCTTGATGGAAGGCATATGTTTCAGTTTAGAAAAAGCCATAGGATCCGATGGCATTGGGTAAGGCTCCCTAAAAGCTGAGATTAATGGGCCCAGAACAGACCCCTGCAGCCCACCATCAGCGGTGAGGTCTTAGCCCAGGCCATCCTGGAGCTGACAAAGAACACTCTGGACTTTCAGAAAATTTGCTGTGAAATAAAGAGTGTCTTGGAGGCATGCCAAGAGCCAAGGTGGTATACGAGAGCTCAGATCCTTCATACTTCTGTCTTAATGCTGCTTGTCATGTACATGAAAGATCTGCACAGCCCTCACTTGTCTGTGAGCCTTAGGGGAGCTATCACCTACTCCCCAGAGTTGGAAAGAGGATTAACCACAGTTGCCTGTTCGAGCACCTGCCAGCACCAGGCCCATGGAAGCATTCAGTAAGTGGCGGCCAGCATTAGGGCTTTCCTCCCTACTCTTCCCAGGAGGGGCTGCGTGTGTGCGCCCCTCCATGGCCATGGGTGCCTTCTGAGTCTGTGGGCTTAGGAGAGACAGCCTGGCATCCTGGAAAGAACTCAGAGCAAGATGCCAGTCAAGATTCTTCTGCCCAGCCAGGGGGCTTTGGCACATTAATCGCTCTAACCTACCCTGGAAGTTTAGTGGGAAAATTAGAGATGTTACTACGACAGCGCCAGGCACCAATTAACAGTGGCTTGACTCGTCGTCACTCAGGGGATGCGGATATTTGCAACCTTGAGAACAATTCGCTTGTTGGCATATTCTGCCCGTATGGAAAAGGGACTACCTGGTAGCCCTCCTTTGTTTGACCTCTGCAGATCTTGGTGCTGGGAAGTGGACCACACATGGGGATATGGCCCGAAGCAGCCCATGGTCACAGGGGTTGTTCTGCGACAGCACCTGTACCAGGTTCCCACACACCTGCAGGCCCGTGCAGATCCCAGTGCTGAGGGCACACGTCTGATTGGATGCTTCTGTAGCGGCATCAGAATGGACCCGAGCTGGAAGCACCTGAACTAGCTCCTCACGGAGAGAACAGGCACAGACCTCCTGTGCAGGCAACAAGTACAAGGGCCAGGGCTTTGTGGCACTGGACCACAACTTGGGAATTTTCCCCTTGACTCTGAACTCCCAGCCAGGAAGTCATCCTTGAATGTGGTATCAAGTGGGAGACTACAGTGCCCTTGTGAGCCCGAGCCTAACCTGGCTGGGGCCGGGGTAGCGGCTGGGGGTTTGGTCCCTGCCTCCTCTGCCCGCACACCACAGTTCCCCTCTTCACTCCAGGGAGTGCCCTCCTAGCCTTGTGGGGGGAGTGTAAACTGCAAAACCAGCCAATGAGGGTCTGAGCCAAAGGAGAGAGATTTGTAATATTGTTGCACCTCTTTCACATATATGTATGCATATCACATAGACGCTTTACATATACGTACTAGATGGTAAGGTACGTAGCGATTACTATTTGCTGTATCATACTATATTTTAAAGATTTATTTTATTGTATTTATTTGAAAGAGTTACAGAGAGAGGTAGAGAGAGAGAGAGAGAGGTTTTCCATCTGCTGGTTCACTCCCCCTACCCCCAGGATGTCCACCATGCCTGGAGCTGAGCTAATCCAAAGCTAGGAGCCAGGAGCTTCTTCCAAGTGTCCCATGTGGATGCAGGGGTCCAAGGATTTGAACCATCCTCTGCTGCTTTCCCAGGTGCATTAGCAGGGATCTGAACCAGAAGTGGTACAGCCAGGACTCGAAAGAGCGGCCATAAGGGATGTCAGCACTTTAGGCCAGGGCTTTAACCCACAGCGCCGGCCCCTATCATGCATTATTAAATATTTATTATATGTACAGCACTTCCTTAAGTGTTGGAGACCCAGTGGTGAATAAAACAGTTGGGAAACATTGTCTCGTAGAGCTTACATCCAAGGAAGGAGAGAGAGACAAGGAATTCAAGGAATGATTTTTGGAAATCTGTGACATATGGTGGGGATAAGAACTGAGTTCAACATAGCAGGAAATGGTGGAGCCCTGGGAAAGGATGTGAGTGCTCATCTAGGGGGGCTGCGGAAGGCTCTCTGATCACTTAGGGTCGCATTTGCACAGGGTCAGGAAGGATGGTTCAGATACCTGGGGGAAAGTGTCACAGGGAGCAGGGACAGCCTGTGCAAAGGCCCTGAGGCAGGCGTGTGCTGGGCAGTTCTCAGAAACAGTGAGGAGGCCGGCATGGTGGGAGGCAGAGTGAGCTGAGGGAAGTTGGGGGAAGATGGGGTCAGAGGGCACTCACCTGACCATCTGGGAGGGAAGGGATGAGATTGTGAGAAAGCTTAGATAGGGGCAGGTGTTTGGCTCCACAGTAAGATGCCCTGCACCTGCCTTTGCAGTGCCTGGTCTACTCCCAGTTCCACCTCCCTGTCCCTGCCACCTGCGTGGTTGACCTGGATTGAGTTTCTGGCTCCTGATTTTGGCCTGGCCCAGCCCCAGCTATTGTGGGCAACTGGGGAGTGAGCCAGTGGATGGAAGCTCCCTATGTCTGCTTCTCTCTCTCTTTCTCTGTCTTTCTGCCTTTCAAATACATCTTAAAAGATGTTTTTAAACTTTTCAGTAGACCTCTAAGACCCTGAGAGGTAGAGATGGCCTCTCTGGGCTGGGGTGTTCCAGGAAGGCTTCCTATGAGAGGAGGCCTGGAGCCGGTGTGGACATTGCAAGCCAAGTGGATGCTCCAGGGTGTCCCTGGCAGGAAAGAAGTGAACACAGCCCAGAGGAAGCCTGTATGGGGCATCACTGACGATAAAGCGGGAGCCAGAAGTGGGGGCTGTATTTAGAGGTCTTCGGAGGATGGGCAGAGGAGGTCATGAAAACCCAGTGGGAGCCTGGCTGTCCCACACCCTGTCTCAGCGAGCAGGCAGCTCAGCCCCAGCCAGTGGGGAGAGATGTCAGCTCCCAAGAACCCGGTGGCACACGGGGCTCAGGCCCCTCCCCCCGCTGTGGCCCTGGAGTGGAAGGGGCCCCTCCACCTGCTCGCTCAGACTCTGCTGTCCCCCTTACAGTAGTGACTATGGCTCTGCCGGGGCACCACCCCCCCACACACACAGCCACAGACGCCCCTCCCCAGCCAGAAGCTCGGCCGTCCGCGGGCACTCTCCTCTTTGGAACCATGGGATCCCACAGGCATGGGGTGAGCAGCTTCGCTTACAGCGTTGTGGGTTTCAGGACCATCAGGTTGTTCCCCAGCTGCAGATGAGGGTCCCCATCCCAGATGCTAGGCCTGTCTGCTGCAACCCCCGGGGCCTGCCCTCCTCTTCTCTCCCATGCCGTGTGAACCACGTGTGAGAAAAGCAGGGAGACACTGTTACTCTGTGGCAAGGCAAAGAGGACTTCCCTGCTAATGCCGCTTGGTTTCGTGGTGCGTTATTACATAACTAGGCTGCAGGAGTCCCGATGTCCCGCCAACCCCCGGACTGATGCCCACATCCCCGTGTTGGGAACTCCATCGCTGAGTATGGTTTACCTGGCATTTGTCGGAAGAGGGAAAATCCTCCGGCCGTTCTTCAGCCTGGCGGCCCTGGTGCTGAAGAAGACGGCCGCCAGTGCCCAGGCCTTTTGGAGGGGAGGGCTTTGTGGGGCTGTGGTTCCTTTTGAGGCTGCTCTGCAAGCCACGGAAACTGGCCTGGGCTGCTGTAAGCTCAACAGCAGGTATGAGAAGGCCCCTGGGAGCCAGACAGGTGTCATAAAGACAGCAGCATCACCCTGGCTAAAAGGGGCAAGACCACTGGATTCAGAGCCACATGCATGTGGCTTGTTTTTCTGGGTGCTGGTTGACTTTGGAGCGGATTACTGAAATTGCTTGAACTGAGTTTCTTCATCTTAATAAGTGGGGGCCAGTAAGAATGGCCATCTCTTAGGATTGCTTGACAGCTGGGATGCAGGGATGCACAGGTGGGTACCTGGCAGTGTGTTCTAGCTCCAGCTTCCTCCTTTCCTGCGAAGGGCACCAACTGGGGGCCCTTTCTCTGTATCAATCTTCTTTATAAGTCATTTATACTTTCGGTGTAATTTTTGAGGAGAAAAAAAGGCAAGAGGCTACACAGCATTTAAAATTCTTTTTAAAGACATTCTGGCAGCAAATGCCAAATTATTGCAGTTCCCAGACAAGAGAGCAAATGTTGGGTCTTGGCAAAGTGGGATGGGGAATTTTCTGAGTGTGATATTTGAATAAAGAAATCCAAGATCTTATCGTTGTATAATGAAGAGTTGTATAAAAACTGTTTGTCCTCACTGTGTGTTTACTTACCAATGGGCAGGATATTTCGCAGGCCAAAAGTTCAGACTACTGTTCGCTCCCAAGTGATGTGTGAACTCAGAATGAACCGGCTTCGGAAAAGGCTCGAGAAGTGGGTTGACCACAAATGCACCTGCCTGCCACACGGTCCCCACTACTTGCCCTGGTCTTTTGAGATACGATTTTAAATATGGAGAAAAATGGAACGAAGGCATAGTGATAACCGCTTCCCTCGCAAACACACAGCCTTAGAGAACTCTTTTTCCAGATACTTCCTCATGACCGGCTTGTTCCATGACCTCAAGCCCTTAGTTCTAGGCACCCTTTGGAATGATGAAACGGAGCTGCTCTTGCAGCTCCAAATAGGGAAAGGAAGAACAACCGAAGGCTTTTGTGGTTTTTACATTTTTTTTTTTTTTTTTTGGCTGCTGATTTCATTTTTCTACTTTCTGCTGTAGCGACCGTGACTGGGTTCCTGTTGGAAACCAGATCTGATTCCTCACACATGGTGTGCCGGTAAAGCCAGTAAAGCCGCTGGCACCAGCACACCTGCGGGAACTGCTTTATTGCATGAAATTGATTTCATTCCGTAGGCATCCGAGCTCCGGTGACGGTGCAGTTTCAAGTGTGGGACAAGCAGGGTCCTAGGTGGCCGCTGCGGTCTGAATCCCACCTCTGCTCCCGCTCTCCCCGCTGTGCCTGATTCCTCTGCAGCTCTGCTCAGGGCTGCCATTCCTTCCGTGAGCAGACAGAACAGACAGCCACAGTCCCTGCTGGCCTCCTGGTACAGTGGGAAACCTTCAGGAGCGCACACGGGCTGCAGGATGCGCTGGGCCTTGCCTCGTCCCTGCCCATCAGCTCCAGCTCGCCTGCTTCCTGCCCAGGCCCTGTGACTCTCTCGCACTCCTGTCTGTGTCGGCGGAAGTCTCGGGGACCCAGCTGTCAGAGCTGCTGCCATTTTCTTTGCACAATCGCACTTGACCGCTAAGAGCTCCAGGTCCCCACACTAATGTTCCAGAATATGCTGGCCTGTCCCTCTATCTCTGTGGAACATCTTTTGCTGGCTGCATTATTGGTTCACAATTTTTTTTTTTAATCAAAACACACACACACACACATACACACAAAGACAAAGCAAAGCGGCTTTGCTCCCAGGGTCTAAGTGAGGGCTCTGGGTTGACTTAGCCTTAGCCTTCCAGAAGCCTGTTCTGGCTAATATCCTTGGAAGTATGTTTCCTCTTATTTTTCCTGTTGTTTATTCCAGAAATAGCTCAGGATGACGGTATTGGCATTTGGGCTGAGGCACCCACGGAGGCCCTGAGGGACCCGCAGGGCTCAGGCCGTAGCTCCCTCCATGGCTTCCTTTCCCCGCTGGCCCGGGAGGAGAAAGTCCACTTGCACCTCAGCCTGCTCTCATTGCGGTTCTCTGGGGGTCCCTGAAGCCACCTCCTTTTTTCATCCTCGCGTTGAATCAACGTGTTTGGGCTCCTGGGCTTGCAGGCCTGGGCCGCTTGTAGAAGTGCCATCTTCCTCTGCAGAGGGAGGACATTTAATCCGAGTGACTGTCTTAGAAAACTTGGGTTTCTCAGCCGGGTCCATGGGTGCGTGTCCCAGGCCTGGAAGTGCCCTGAAGCCAGGGCCCGCATCTCGTGCTTGTCTGTGTTCCCAGAATGGAGCACAGCATCTGGCTCACAGCAGGTGCCTGGGGGATGCTGACTACCCGAGCTGAGCTGGGCCTTGAAGGATAACGAGGACTTCAGCGGGTGGAACTGGGGGGCTAGGGGCGTTCCAGGGAGAGGGTGAACATGCAAGAGGTGTGAAGGGTGCAGAGCAGTCAGACTGCACTGTAGTTGGCCACAGGCACTGCTGGGGGGCAGACGAGTGCAGTGCCCTGAACACCCTGGGACACACGGTCTACTCTGGCTCCAGGTTAGAATCATGTGACCACTAGAAAAGCACAGCACCTCCTGGTCTCACCCAAGTCCATTGGAAAACTGAATCCCTGCTGGGGGAGCCGTGGGAGAAGGTGAGGGCCCCTGGCCAGCACTCCCAGGGTGGCAGAGAGCCCTCCTGGGAGTCCTCGCTTACTGTCAATCCAGAACAGTCTCTGGAAAATGGCAGACCCTGCCGCTTAAGCTGGAGTGTAGAATTTTTGAATGAACCTAGAAAGAATTGAGCTTAAAAAAAAAATCACAGACTCAGATGTGTTGATAGCATAGAATTCACCGAAGGTCTAGAAGACACCAGAGCAGGCAGGCTAAAGCCGTGGAAAGACCTCATCACCCTCCCTTTCCCTTGGTGGTATCCTTCGCATCTGAGGTCCCACAAACTGGCAAGCTGACTAATCTTGATTTTAAATGTAGTTCAGAATTGACGTGCTTTCTGGGTCACAGTGAAAGCCACCACACGTGTCGGGAAGGAGGGCTTCGTAGGTTATGGGACCATTTGCATTTTCTGCCTTCACAGCCAAGCATTCCGATGAACTGTCTATTCTAACTTTTGGAGCATCACTTCTGTCTGTGGGCAGCCCCAGGTATTCCTTTCGTAAGTAGGTTTGTATCCCGCAGTCTTCAAGTTCACGGCAGGGGCACGGTCTGGAGCGCTTCTCCTGCTGGGGCCAGTAGTTAAGACAAGGCGCTTACACTCCTAAATGGTTCCCTCAGTCTTAGACTAAGTACACACATGTCCCACGTAAGAATCGTAAAGCAGAATTTAAAAAGTAAATGCTGTTCGTTTTTTACTCCCCTAAGTCATTTTCTGGGGCTTTGGCTTCTTAGGGTACACCCAGTTAACAAGCCATGCTCCTGGGGAACATCTTGGGTTTTAAAAAGAGAAAAACACAGGCTGGCGTCGCGGCTCACTAGGCTAATCCTCCGCCTTGCGGCGCCGGCACACCGGGTTCTGGTCCCGGTCGGGGCGCCAGATTCTGTCCCGGTTGCCCCTCTTCCAGGCCAGCTCTCTGCTGTGGCCCGGGAATGCAGTGGAGGATGGCCCAAGTCCTTGGGCCCTGCACCCCATGGGAGACCAGGAGAAGTACCTGGCTCCTGCCATCGGATCAGTGCAGTGCGCCGGCCGCAGCGCGCTGGCCGCGGCAGCCGTTGGAGGGTGAACCAACGGCAAAAGGAAGACCTTTCTCTCTGTCTCTGTCTCACTCACTGTCCAGTCTGCCTATCAAAAAAATAAAATAAAATAAATAAAAAAGAGAAAAACACACACATGTAATTCCCTGTGGCCTGACTCAGGTCACATCTGTGCTGGCTTCGAGAAAAACAGCACACCGCACAATGCAGACAGCTGCTGCGTGTGCAGGAGCTATGGGAACCTCAGTGCACAGTCTTAAATAAACTTCACAAGGATTGGCCCGCGTAGCCGTGAAGGTAGTGGCTTTGGATCTGTATAACCAGGGTGATTGCCAAGTCACAAATAATAGCTTTTCGCTTAACATGGAATGATCAACATAGCACTCGCGTGTTTCCTTGTGAATACCTTTCCCTATGCATCATGCCGCAGCAGAGATCAGCTTACGGGATGTTGTTCAGTTCAATTCAGAGTTCTCTGGACAGGAGGAATTTGCCCTACAACCCCACTCCACTGCCAACACTCGGATATCGGAAAAGCCAGCCTCCGTTTGCCCATTCAGTGTGCATATTCTTATTTTCCGTTCTAAAAATCCTAGCATGAGCTTTTATCTTCAGTGGTTAACTTTTAATTACTAAAATGTGCAAGGGTATACTTCTAAAAGTTTATAGAAAATGGAATTAAAGAATTAGTTTACCTGGGTCAAAAACAACAACAACAACAACAACAATGGAAACCCTTGCCGAGTTTTCATAATACGCAGTCTCCAAGCGCTTCTCTGAAGCCCCCTCATGCGCCTTGTCTGCCACGGGCTGTAATCCCCCCAGTCTGATGGTCCCCTCTTGAGGAAGACCGTTATATCTTTTTGTTTTAAACAGATGAGTTACAGCCAAACTGCAAGTGTCAGCTCTCGGGAATACTGGCTCGCTGGTATTAGCGTTATTCAACATGTTAATCAACAGTTAATCATGGAAGGGAAAAGTCACGCTCATGATGGAAGCTGCGGGGTCTAGTGTGTTAGTGTGTAGTGCGTAGGCCCTCAGTGCGTTGCTGTCAGTGACTCCCGGGCTGAGGGCGTCCCTGGGGGCTCCCACAGCTCATTCTGTGAGCACCCCCCCCCTTTTCTCTTTCTTCCAGCATCCTTGTCTCAAAAACAAAAAAGTGTTGTCACTTTATTCTGAAGGAGGTGAAGAAAAATGGTTTTTCTTGTTTGTTTACTGTGTAGGTGATTCTGTTCCAAATTTAAGTAAGATCCAGGCCCAGGTTGATGGGTGGGCTGAGTTTTAGGGGACTAAGGACGGCCGCCTGTGCCTCTGCAGAGCCAAGGCCTCCCCAGCCCCAGCCCCCACGCCACAAAGTCACCCCTCTGCAGCCTTCGTGGGACACCTGTTGACGCTCAAGGAATGGCGTGAGCCGTAAGCCATAGTCTGAAGAAACCTCCCCCAGGCCTGCTCCGTGGCAGATTTCCCTCTGTGTTGTAGGTCACCAGGGGTGCAGGCTGGGGCACACTCCCAGCGCCCAGCTGGAGGAGACCCTGTCCTCGTCTCCCCAGCCAGGGTCAGGGGCCCTGTGGGCTTGCTCACGGTCAGCCTCATGCCCCCAGCGCCGTCCTTGTCGGCTCTGCTGTCCCTAGACCTTGCTGTATCAGCGCGGGTGTTTTGTGTCACATTTTTAGTAGACGAGACAGAAAGCCTCAGAAGCCGCGTTGGCCTCTCGGTAGGTGCTGTCCATCCAAGCCCTTTTAGAACCAAGGTGGTCTCCTGAGGGTCCTTTGTGGAATCCGGCATCCTGAACTCACTGGCAACTTCCCGGCCGAGTTAAACATCCAAGAACGGTGTTTCTGAAGGTGTTCTGTAAATCCGGCTTCTCGCTGGTCCTCCCGCCAAAGTCACACTAGATACAACAGTTGCAGATCTGTACTTTCAGTGACCCAAACCCTCTTTCATCAGAACTGTGTCCTTAATCTGTTCTAGGATCCTTGCCATAATCTTATCACTCTAATTATAGCCCCCAAAAATGTGAACTATGTTATATAACTCAGAGCTTGTTTGGACTTCTTATAGACATGCTTACATGGCAAGAAAAATAACTCGCAGCCCAACAGTGAGGGTGAGACTCATCCATGAGGTAGCTATTCCAGTTTTGTTTTGTTTTTAAAGCAACATTGGAAATGCCTGGCCACTTTTTTTTTTAATACATTACATTAACATTTTCTCTTTGGAGGGCAGTGGCTGGGTCCCCCTGCAGATAAGAGGGTTGGACGGTGCTATGGTGTAGAATGCATGCACCTGTCGCTCTGAGCGACCACTTTCAGAGCAAACCAGGGGTGCTTGGTGGTAGGGGTGGGGCGGGGAGGTGGGTGCACGGGGCAGGGTTTGGGGGCAACAGAGATGACGTGTTAGGGAAAGTCAGATGAGGGAGAGGTTCTAGTCTGATATTCCCCTGGGACCCTGTATGGCGCTCCAGATGGGAGGAATCCCAAAGGAGTTTCTCTGTGTCCCTGAGTGGCTGTAACTCTAAGCAGTTAGTTCTGAAGAAGTGGGCTTTGCTGTTTTAATACCGGCTTGTATAAAGGACTCTTCCAGTTTGGAAGGACGAAGAGCTCTCTGCGTGGGGAGAGTTCCGGTGTCTGGCCTCAGGACAGAGTGGCTCAGACATAGCAGGAGCAGGTGACATCGTGGGCTTTGTCCTTGTTAGGTTTCCCTGCCAGCCACTGTGGACTGGGGGCCAAAGTACCTTTGAAATCCTGATTGCCTATTGTGCAAGTTAAATCCTGTATTATGAGTGTAGACTTGGAACTCTGCAGATCCAGGTCTGGAGACGAAGAAGAATGTAAAAGGAGGGCAGGTTGGCGCCTGGTGGATACACAGGAAGTACTGACTGGGTGAATGGGGAGGCCTGGGCTGGGCCCTCGAATTCGCATTTACTGAGGAAGGTTTGGCCACACGAAGTCCGTGAATGCACCATTGTCTAATATGGTGTGTTGGGAGACAGGAGCTATCCATGGACTAAGGGTTGGGATACCCAGGAAGGGCTTGTGAGGATGGCCCAATGGCAGCGCTTGGGTTCTCGGAGGTGGGCAGTGGGGGGACACTGCAGGCCACGTTGAAGTCTTAAAGACAGGTGGAGGTGGGAGTAGGGGAGGGGGATTATAAGAGAACTTCAAAAAGTGCATGGAAAATGCATATTATAAAAAAAAGCATGGATAGATTTCAATGTGTTTTTTTTTTTTTTTTGCATCAAAATGAACTTATTTTTTTCCATCAACTTTTGAAGACCCCCTCGTCTATGGACAGGGTAGGGGTAGGATGAGGGTTAGGAGACACTGAGGACATGCGCTGCCTGAAGGGGTGACGAGAAGCTTGTGGGTGCGTGGGTTGGGGCCACTCACAGAGGGCTGTGGCTCGCACTGTGAGGCTGGCTGCCTCCTCCCGGGTGCTGTGGGGCAGAGCGGCCGTGGACCAGGGCTATCTAATTCCTAGGGCTGGAGGAGCAAGTGTGGCTGCATCTGTGGCTTCAGGACTCCACACGGAAAGTAAAGAGCAACGCACAGCGGCATCGCCTGGCCCACGTAGGGCAACGCTGAGTGGCTTTCCTTCCACAATGCCCAGGCCAGCTCCGAGATCTTCCACGCAGCTTGTGCTGTTCCCTGACTCAGGGCAGGCCAGAAATGGTTTTGGTTGCACTCATCTGGTGCCTGGGGTCTTTTGGTTCAACGGGAGCCCTTAGCTTTTGCCCAGAGACATTCATGTAATTATCGCTAGCTGTGATGCAGTCCCGTGGGTGTGCCCAGCTCAAGATTTTCCTACTCTTGCTAACTGACCTTATTAGGGTCTGTGTCAGTTAGCATTTTCAATGCAAAGTGTTCCACAGCAGGAAGGTGAGGTCCCCACACGCAAAGCTTTAATTTATGCTAATTCCTTGAAAGGTCATTGGCAAATAAATAAATTAGAGCAGGTGCACCTTGCACTCCTCCCCTAGAGCAGCACCATGGATACCAGAGCTGCTGGACCTTCAGGGGCTCTCCCAATGGGAAACTCTCCTGGGGAGGTTGTCCTAAAGCTGTCACATCACGGGTTTGTACCTTATGAATCAACGTTGTCATTTATCGTGTATGTTGCATAGATTCATTCTGCCATTTTATTTCCAAAGTAGTACGCATAAAACTACGTATCCGTCACCCTGCAGCCAAGTCATAGCAGCATTTTTCCAACTCCAGGTCTTGTTGAGTTCATGGATCATGAGATTCTTTTTTACCTTAATGAAACAGAGTAGGGTAGGGAATGTAGTAAAGATAAGAATTGTATTGGAAAACTTAGTTTCAGCTACTGTGTGTGTGTGTGTATACATGTCACGTGTATATCACACACATACACACCTAAGTGCAACCTTTCATGGTCCACACATGTGTATTTACTAGGTCATCGGAACTGCATGTTGTGGTCGCAAGGATGAACGTGATAGTAATTTACAGGATGTTTAAAGCACTTTAAGCCGCCTGTGACGTACATGATTTTGGCCTGCTGCTGGCTTCTCTTTCTCCTGCCTAAGACCCAGATGCTCAGCCTTGTGCTGGGCGCAATGAAGGACTTCTGGGCTCCGCTGAGTAGGGCTGCGTGTTTCAGTCCTTCTCCACGCCTCCTCAGTGGTTTCCAGGGATGTCCATTCTGCTGTAGAAAACAGAGCACATTAGATTCTAGGTCTTTATCTGAAGGTGGCACCCTGCTAGGGGAAACTGAGTCAGCAGACGAGGGACCAAAACAGCGTCCTTGGAGGGCAAAGACAACCCCATAAGGAACCTTGAATCACCACAGGAAGATGGTGGCTAATGGCAGATGGAGTGCCTCCCTCCTTCCAGGAAACCCGGTGCCCCCACTCAGCCAGCAGGCTATGGCTGGGATCCTTTCCTGGAGGAAGACTGGGGAGAGCCAGGGGGGCCCTGCTCCTACAGGCTCAGCTGCCGGCCTTTGCTCAGGTGCTCCAAGCAGCCATCTGCTGTCCCAGCCTGTCCTGACCTTGTCTGGGCTCCAGGGGTTTCCCATCTCCAGGGCAACGGGTCACCTTTCCCAGCAATGTGTGGTGGTCCCTGGCTCTACAGGACTGTTTCTCTAGGGGTAGGCCTCAGAGCTCCTGCTTCTCATCAGAATCAACTCCTGAAGCAGAATCCTGGACTGAGGCCCAGGTGGTTTTCGCAGGCCTTCGAGGGCAGTTGTCTGTGTGTCCAAGTTTGATCATCTCAGCGTCAGGGTATCTTTGCTCTCGTTCGTCAGAAAGTTCATGGAAAATGTGTATTATGAAAAACTATGCATGGATGTCAGAATTGTTTTACACCAGAATAAACTTTTTTTTAAAAAAGATTTTATTTATTTATTTGAGAGGTAGAGTAACAGACAGTGAGAGGGAGAAACAGAGAGAAAGGTCTTCCTTCCGTTGGTTTACTCCCCAAATGACCGCAACGGCTGGAGCTGTGCCGATCTGAAGCCAGGAGCCAGGAGCCTCCTCCCGGTCTCCCATAGGGGTGCAGGGGCCCAAGGACCTGGGCCATCTCCTACTGCTTTCCCAGGCCACAGCTGAGAGCTGGATTGGAAGAAGAGCAGCTGGGACCAGAACCGGCGCCCATATGGGATGCTGGTGCCACAGGCAGAGGATTAACCTACTGTGCCACGGCATGGGCCCCAGAATAAACTTTTAATTCCACTCTTTCACATTTTTTTTTTTTTGACATACCATGCCTTGTAGAGAAGGGGGAATTTTAAGCATACCACAGTTCTAAAACTAAAACATTCATTTTGGGTTCTTCTTTTCTTGGTCGGTGTTCACACAGTTAGTTGAAATGTTGTAAAGGTGGCTGCAGCAGCACCACCGTAGGCCTGCCCTCGAGGCCTACACGATGGCCAAGACCCTTTAGGAGTGCCCTTGAACTTGTAGCACTTGAGTAGTCGGGGTCTTCTTGAGTGGGGTTCCAGAGAGGCTCCATGTTCTAGCCTTGTTTGCAGTCTGTTCATCGAGGGAACAGTTCAAGAATGCCCAGTGTGCATTTGGGCACCTGCCAGTTAACGAGCAGTTCTTCAAAGCTGACCGAGGGCCAGACCCTGCCCTTTCTGCCTCTCGCCTGGACTCAGCATCAGAGGCCACTCTCAGCCCTTTCTCCTGAAGTGGACACGTGGTAGGCCAAGAAACATGGATATGATCTCCACAAACCTCTTAGGACAGGAATCCTGTGGCATTTTTCTTCCTGGAGACCCAGCCTTCCTGGCCACATTTGTCCCTATGGAGAGAAGATTTCAAGGCACGGGATTAAGACGAGGTTGGGCCAGGCAAGCAGATGGCCAAGGCACTCCCTTGTTTACATCCCCTGTTTTCTAAATACTCATCAGCAAAAGGGAACTACAATCTCTTCTCCAGTCAGTCAAGGAACGCCAGGTACAAGCGCCCATCAGAGGTTGATGAGTACAACCGATACCTGGTGATGCAGGTGCCCTTTTATGGAGCAGCAAAGACGTAGCTGGAAGAGAAAGCGAACGTCAGGGAAGACCTTGGCTGAGAGGTTATCACCGCCTCGTGCTGCTATGAGGTCAGCCGATGAGGGCTTGAACCCGTGCCTCCTGCGGAACTGGCTGAGCCAGACACCGTGGAGAAGCTCGGCCCTACGAGTCGTAGGCGAGACGTTAAGTGGTGAGGAGCTGTGCGTTTCCCCCGCTGCATGCATGGATCAGGACAGACACCCACCGTGTTGATTGCTCATCCTCATCCCTGTCGCCCAGGTCACTTCCTGGGCTCATTTCTTGTCGAGTGTGGAAGTCCAGTGACTCAAAAGCAAAAGTTTGCGCAGATGCAATTGTGAGTGCAGAGAATGTCTTGGCCGTCAGTGTTTCCACTGATCGCCTGCTTCTCACCTGCATACAGGGAGCTTGTTGTCAAGTAGCAAGCAGATCCTGGAAAACTGAAGTAGATTTTAAAATGCCATCCTCTCTCTCGGCTTCTCAAGGACCAGCAGGATGGCTCATTAAATCAAACAGTGCTTTGAAAATGCGGAGGACAACACACATGTTAATTATAAGTAATCATCAACTCAGTTCCTTTTCATTTAACTTACCTATTTTTTTAAAAGTGTATTTTTATTTGAAGGGCAGAGTTACAGAGAGAAAAAGAGAGGGAGAGGTCTTCCATCCACTGCTTCACTTCTCAAATGACTGCAATGGCCAGGGCTGTGCCAAGCCCAAGCCAGGTGCAAGGAGCTTCCTCTGGGTCTCCCATGTGGATGCAGGGGCCCAAGCTCTTGGGCCTTTCTTCTGCTTTCCCGGGTGCATTAGCAGAGAGCTGGATTAGAATTAGAGCAGCCGGGACTTGAACCAGCGTGCATGTAGGGTGCCGGCATGTGGGATGCTTTACCCACTGCGCCACAGCGCAGGTCCCGGCTTATCCAGTTCTGCACAGTGGTTGAGAGCTGCACAGATACACACACCTGCCCAGCATAGAAGCTGTAGTGACTTCTCACAGGCATGTGGGGGGAAGGAGAGTCAGGTGCTGTCTTCTGCTATGGCTGATTAACTGTAGAACTTTAGCTGTGTGACATTTTTGAGGCTCCGTTTCTTCATCTATGAAATGGAGACCGCACACCTTCCTGCTTCACCCACAGAGCTGCCTGAGGCTCAGGGCAGATTTGGAGACGTCCCGAGGGTATTAAACTAGAAAGCTCCCATCTGTGGGTTCCTTTTGCTAGTGACCCTCTGCCAGGGATCCTTCATCTCCCGCAGGGACCGCGCAACAGTCACTGGGCTGCTGTCACCTGTGCCCCTCTGCCAGTGAGCCAATCCTTGGGTCTCAGCCCAGAGGGGCAGGTTTGCCCAGGGGCGAACGTGTCTAGTTGTCTTTGCTTGGCCTTTCTCCACGAGTTAGCCTGATGCAAACCTGGTATGGTCTTCTCTGTGTAGGGTCTCTGGTCAAGAGGAAGCATGTGAGTTGGGGTGGGGGTGAGGGAACCTGTGTCTGACAGGGGAGTTTTGTAGGAAGCACGGGGGGCTTGAATGCACCAGGGAAGCTCGGTGAGCCCAGAATGTTCTCCACCTTGTGAAAGCCTGAGTGCCCTGCAAGACCCCACTGATTATGACCTTGCACCCTCCTTACTCCTCCCCAGAGAGAGCGCACTCTGCACTGGTGCACTCCTGCATGGCAAAAGTCACAGGATGAAAGCTTTGGTCCTGGCCTGGAGCCGGTCTCCCACTGATGCCTGCTGTCCACAGGCATAGGAGGATTCCCCAGAAGGTTCGCTAAGCAATTCAGCTTAGGCTCCCGGGGCCTTCCTTGGGGTCTTCCTCGGAGACCCCTGGTGGAGACAACCCTGACCTCTGGAGTCAGAGCCGGCAGGGAGGAGAGGAGACAAGGCTTTTCTTTCCCCTTAACTGAGCTGGGAGTGAGGCTGTCCAGGCCCACCCTTCTGGAATCTTCCGTACCTCCCCTCCCCCTGTTTGATGGTCTCCAGGGGCGTCAGGGTTTCTGCTTCCTAACCGATCAGTAATTGAATGGGGTTAGAGACAGAAGCGCCCCCTCCCTGGATTAATGCTGGTTCTGCCCAGTCCTGCCAATGTACACAGCCCCACCTGCTTGCACCTACAGATCCCTTAAGCCTCTGTTGACTTAAAGTGGCCCGAGGGCCGGCAGCAGGGGACAGACTGGCGTGTACCAGATCGGCACAAAGCCCTTTGCACACATGTTTTGCCATTCCCTGGGAGCCTAGAGCAGAGTCCAGGGCGGCTAGGCTGGGTCACTCTGGAGTTGTGGAGAAGCATCTGTATGCGTCCTACCTATGGCAGGAAACACTGGCTGGCTCCCTGCAGCTGTGGAAAGCATCCTCACCTGAGCCCATGGCGGTCGGCCTTGGTGAGGGCCTCCCCCTGTTTTCTCGCCTGTGAATTCTGGTGAGAAAGCCGGCTTGGCCTCCCATCATGGGTTTCCTTCTGTCCGATTGCTCATGCTTCATGTCAGCTTAGCCCCCGCAGACCTCCCATCTGATGCTACGCCATTGCTTTCATGGTGTTTGGATTTCCCCTCCATAGTGACTGAGAGCCTTGAGCCCCCGAGAGGAGCTGTAAGCCCAGGCATCACAGTCAGCACAGAAGGCTGGAGGGCGAAGGCTAGCCCAGACACAGAAGGCTGGAGGGCGAAGGCTAGCCCAGCTGCAGAAGGCTGGTGGGCATAGGCTAGCCCAGACCCGCTGGCTCATGGGGGAGCTTAAAGTCTTGACATGTCCTCCATTGGTTCTCCACGGCTCACCCCGCCGCCAGGGCCCCAGGAGTGGCTGAGGCAAGCTCCTGGCCTCCGCTGCACCCCCAGATCTGTAAAGTCATTTCCCTTAAGTCCTGTTTACCTTTCTCAAGAAGCCAGCAAAGCTTGGCAGAGGCACTGCCACCACCATTCGGGCACTGGTGGTTTCTTACGAGCCCTTTGTGATTGTAGAGTTTATAAAACTTAAGTAAACAGGCTTCCTTGTAATCCCCAGGCCGTGAGAAGCCGTCGGAGCGCCTATTTGCTGAGCCGTCCCTGCATGCCTGCCTACGGCACACCTAGGCTCCAGTGGCCCACTTGTTAAAAGGTGTCTAATTTCTGTAATCACTTCAGAGCCTAATGGGTTTAAACCACGTGGTTGCCCAGGAGAGAAAACATTATTTCTCGTCCTTGGCTTCCTTTCCTGCCTCCCTCACCTCCTGTCCCTCCTTGCCTCTCCCTTGTAAGCTGAATGGATTATAAAATATCAAGTGTGACCTGTGGGTTGGGAGGAAAGGCAGGCTTTTCTTCCCCCAGCTCTGGCCCCTGGAGAGCTTCCAAAGGTCCCTGGGGGCCATTTCGGGACACTGCTGCCCCTGGCTTACATGGAGCGAACATGACTTGGGAGAATCCTCAATCCCCACCCCCACCGCAGCCCAGTCAGGGGGGCTTGTTTTGGATGCTCCGACTCTTATTTCCTTCCTTTTGGTCAAAGCCACATCAATTTCTCAAAACAAAACAAACAAGCAACAACACCAAAAACCCGTGGTCTTTCTGGGCGGAAACGTCTCCTAGGCTGTCATCAGGTCTAGTGCATCCCACGCCCAGGCAAGAGGGGCACACGTGGTGTCGTGTCGGTGGGGGAAGTGCGCTTTCTCCATGGGCGTTGATCTCCCCTAGGCGAGCCCACTAATGAGGACCGGGGGGATTCCGTGTCCCTCCACAGAACCAAGCCAACACTCCTTGTGACAATGGTTCCCCAAACATCTTGAACTTTCTGAAGCCCGTGTCATTTGATGCTCAAATCTGACCTTACCAAGTGGAGTCCATGAGTGGGCTCTGGGCAGGTGACAGGGGCTGATGGTTTTTGGCGCGGAGTAGGGGGGCTGCCCTCAGATCTCAGAGTGCACATGGGTGCCAGCACTTTCTCTCTGAGACACAGCTGTTGAGGCTGGGAAGTCATGGCCAGGTTGGGCGTCACCACCGCAGTTTTATAGAGGAGGAGACCGAGGGTCAGGGAAGTTACCTGGCCCACAGCACAGTGGAAAATAGGTCAATTGACAGAGCTACTACCAGGAACGAAGTGCTCAGGACTACAGTGAACAGAGGAAGCTGAAGACTTACATACTAAAGAGCCCCTGAGGGCCGGTGCTGTGGCATAGTAGGTAAATCCTCCGCCTGCAGCGCCGGCATCCCATATGGGTGCAGGTTCTAGCCCTGGCTGCTCCACTTCCAATCCAGCTCTCTGCTATGGCCTGAGAAAGCAGTGGAAGATGACCCAAGTCCTTGGGCCCCTGCACCCATGTGGGAGACCCGGAGGAAGCTCCTGGCTTCTGGCTTCGGATCGGCGCAGCTCCAGCCATTGCAGCCATCTGGGGAGTGAACCAGCAGACGGAAGACTTTCTCTCTCCTTCTCACTGTCTGTAACTCTAACTTTCAAATAAATAAAATCTTTAAAAAGAAAAAAGGAATCCCTGAGGAAAATCTAGAATGACCTGAGTTAATGGAAAACCCGTCCGTGTGTGTGCATCAGAAGACTTGGTTTCTGAAAATGGGTATTGCCCCCAGTCAGTCTGTAAGTTCAGCGCAAGCCCTGTTAACGTCACGTAGCAGGCTTCTGTGCAACAATGGGGTTCCTGTGGGAGTGGGAAGGACTCGGAGTAGTGACAGCAGCCTTGAAGGACGAAGTTGGAGGACTCACAGCGCCTGATCAAAGCCTGCCATAAAGCTACGGCACTCGCAACAGGGTGGTACTGGAGTAAGGACAAGCGGTCTTCAAACATGCGTAGGAAAGGGGCACCGTGGAAATCCCGTCCACGGACTTCATTGTTTTGGACCAGATTAACTTGCTTTAATTCCATTTGTCCAAAAACTATTTGAGGGGCCCTGAGGTAGATGAGTGGCGTAGGACGTGACTGGAGCTGGCAGTGAGGTTGTTGCTTTCCAACAAGAGTGCTAAGACCATTTGGTGGGAAAAGGGTGGTTTAGGCTCCCTCTTAGACCGAACACAAAAACTAAGTCAAAGGGCATTCAAGCAGGTAAGAGCCTGTCGTGCGACTTCCTGTTATTCGGGACACGAGCCTCAGAGGCTGCGGGCCCTGAGAGGCGCGGGATGAGCACGAGAGCTTCCAACCACTAGGTGGATGTGGGAGGGAGAGCATCATAAACAGGGGCGGGATCCCTGCTCCTAGGGGGCCTTGTTTGAGATTTCTTAGACGTTGGCAGCCTAAGAAATCTGACCTAGAAAAGCCTGAGAAAAGGACCTGTGTTTTAGAGCAACTTACTTTTTTTTTAATCTTTTTTTTTCAAATTTTATTTAATGAACATAAATTTCCAAAGTACAACTTATGGATTACAATAGCTCCCCCCCACCATAACTTCCCTCCCACCCGCAACACTCCCCTCTCCCACTCCCTCTCCCCTTCCATTCACATCAATTATCTTTATATACAGAAGATCAATTTAGCATACATTAAGTAAAGATTTCAACAGTTTGCACCCACACAGAAACACAAAGTGTAAAATACTATTTGAGTACTAGTTATAGCGTTAATTAAACACCTAAGAATAATTGTGTATTAATTACAGAGTTCAACCAATAGTTTTAAGTAGAACATAAAAAATACTAAAAGGGTAAAGTATTAAGTTCTTTGTTATATAGTTTTTTATTTAATAAATGTGAATTTACAAAGTGCAACTTTTGTATTGTTGTGGGAGAGCAACTTACTTTTCAATGAAGAACGACTACTTCTTTTATTAATCATTTTTTTTTTATACTTGAGAAGCAGAGAGACAGGAGAAAAAGAGCTCTCCATCCCTCTGGTTCACTCCCGAGTACCTCCAGGGCCAGGGTTGGGCCAGGCCAAAGGCAGGTCCCCTGTGGCAGGCAGGGGTCCAGTGACTGAGTCGTCACGTGTGGCCTTCCCCGGGGTGCCTCAGCAGGAGCTGGATGGGACATGGGCGCTCTGGGTTGGGACCAGGGCAACACACCCAGCACCAGCATCTTTAACTGCCAGCCCAGTTGTCCTCCACCCACCCTGCCACCATTTTTCCATTGTAGTAAAATACCCTTAAAATTAACCATCTTAACCATTCTAAGTACACAGTTCTGTGGTATTAAACACATTCATAGGGTTTGTATATTCATATCTGTAACTCTTCTGATCTTGCAAAATGGAAATTCTATACCCATTAAGTAGTTACTCTTCACTCCCTTTATTGCCTGGCTACAACCATTCAACGATTACAACTATTCTAGGTCCTTCATGTAAGTGGGACCACACAGTATTTGTGTCTTTGTGACTGGTTTATTTTACTTAGCACGATGTTCATAAGGTTCATCCTTGTTGTAGCATGTATCACAATCCCATTCCTTTTTGAAGGCTGAGTAATGTTCCGTCATACACAGATACCACATTTCGCTTGTTCATCCACTGATGGCCACTTGGCCTCCATGTTTAGCAGCTGTGACTAAAGCTGCTGTGGGCATAGTATGCAGATACCTAAGGCCCTGTCTTCAGGTCTTTGGGGTGTATACTGAAAGTGGGGGTGCTGGATCCAGTGGAGATTCTGTTTTTAAATTTTTGAGGAACCACCCTTCTGTTTTCCACAGTGACTGCACTATTTTGCATTCCTCTCAACAAAACAGCCTCTTATCTCCACGTAGTTCTCATTCTCCTAACTCCTGATGGGGTAGGAGGACGCTGCCGCCGTCCGTCTTCATGTTTGCTAACGCTCACCTTGGTGCTGGCTGTAAGTCGGGCTGCTTTCCAAGCACTGTGCAAACTGTTAACCCGCTGCGTTTTCACAGCAGCTTCGGGAGGTGGGTCTGTTATTACTCCTGCTTCTGCCATGAGGAAATCCAGGCTAGAAGTGTTTTTGTGGCTTGCGTCTCGTAAGGTGGAGAGTGGATGCCAAGTCAGCCGTCTGGCTGCGGGACTGCCCTCACCTCGCCCATGCCGCCTCTTATCGCTCCACGGGGTGACTGAGGAAACTGGAGCGCAGGGGCACGAAGTGGTTCCCTCAGGGTTACACAGCGAGCAGGATCTCCTGCCTCTTCACCCGGTGCTTTTCTTCTGCATCATACGGCCACCCAACCCTGCCCACTGAGAGTGCCTAGCCACACGGCCCACGCGTCAAGTGGTGGGTAGAGAATTGCAGAAGGAGAAATCTGCAGCTCTGGGGACAGCTGATTCTGAACACAGCTCGCTGTCACTTCAGCCATGCACAGCACCCCAGGGGCCGAAACTGGCCCTAGAAACCCTGCAGTGCGGCCTGTGCCTCGGAGCTGAAGCCCACCCCCAGCCCCAGCCCATGCCCTGGCTTCTGTGCCTTCTGCTGTGGGATGCCGCCTGCCTGGGACTGCCAGTGCTTCCATAGGCAGTCTGTAGAAGCCTCTCCTCTTCTCTGGGCCAACCTTGGCATTGGCCTTGCCCTGACTTCCCTTCTCCATCCTGGTCCCGCCCGTTGGAGCAAGGCTGAATCAGTCCAGTTTTTACTTGCACGACTCAGGTGTCTGATCTCCTGGGTCTGAATCCTGGCCCTACCAGAAGCCCACTCTCTAACAGTAGGCCTTAGTTTTCTCATCTGTAAAATGAAAACAAGCTGTTTAGAGGCATGGAATCAGGGGACGGTGTTTGGTATAGCAGCCCGTGGAAATGCAGCATGGGGCACCTGTATCACATTTTGGTGTGCCTGGGTTCGAGCCCCAGTTCCCCCTCCAATTCCAGCTTCCTGCTAATGTGTGCTCTGGGAGGTAGCAGTGAGGGCTCAAGCACCTGGGTCCCTTCAAACCACATGAGTTGGGTTCAAGCCTCCTGGCTTTGGCATTTCAGGAGTGAACCAGCAGATAGAAGACTTCTCCTCCTTTTCCTTCTCCTTCCCTCCCCTCCTTCCCCCCCCACCCCTTTCACCCTCCTTCTCCGCCCCCCCCACCTTTCAAATAAAAAATAATATTTTAAAAAGTAGAAGTATGAAATCAGCTATGCCAGAATAGTGGGAGCTCAGTCACTTGTTCATGGTTCGCACGTTTGTATGTAATTATTATGTTCTGTCTTAATCTTACTCCTTTACTATTAAAGTCCATAGTTCAGCAACTATTTTTTCACCACATTTCCTACCTTGTAGGCCCATTGATTTTATGTTATTTTTCATTTATTTAAAAGGCAGAGAAAGCGAGATACAGATGAAGAAAGTTCTCCCATTGGCTGGTTCACTTCCCAAAGGCCTGCAACAGCAGCTTGGGGTAGGACCAGGCCGGAGCCAGGAGGCAGGGACTTAACCTGGGTCTCCCATGTGGGTGGCAGGGACCTAACTACCAGAGCCATCCCCTGCTACCCGCCAGGGTTCAGAAGCAGGACCAGACGGGAACCCAGGCATTCCATTATGGGATGCCGGCATTCCAAGCAGTCTTAACCACTATGCAAATGCCCGCCACTCCTTACTGTTACATCTCTCTCCTCTCTCTCTCTGGGTGCTGTTTGTCTTCAGATATCTATCACAAGGACACAAGTCACAGCTGTGCTGGGTCCCTCCAGTCGGTCACACCTGGTGTGAGCTAAACCCACAGTTGGGTTCATATGAGATTCGTTTTTCCTGGTAGAGGTCTTCTGTTAAGCTGTCTCTCATCTGAGGATGCTTCCAAAAGTTCATGGAAAATGAATCCTATGAAAAAGCCTTGCATGGATTTCAAAACATTTTTGCATCAAAATAAACTTTTTAAAAATATTTATTTTATTTATTTGAAAGAATTACAGAGAGAGGTAGAACCAGAGAGAGAGAGAGAGAGAGAGAGGTCTTCCATTCCGCTGGTTCTCTCCCTGAATGACTGCAATGGCCAGAGCTGAGCTGATCCAAAGGAGCCAGGAGCTTCTTCTGGGTCTCCCACGCAAATGCAGGGGCCCAAGGAGTTGAGCCATCTTCTACTGCTTTCCCAGACCATAGAAGAGAGCTGGGTTGGAAGTGGAGCAGCTGGGACTTGAACTGGTACCCATATGGGATGCTGGTGCCACAGGCTGGGGCCCTAACCTACTGCGCCACAGTGCTGGCCCCCAAAATAAACTAATTCAGTGTTTCCTGAGCTTTTCCTTTGTTATCTGGAGGGACAGTATGATACTTTTGCTAAATTGTCTCATCTTTCGTTTCTCAAAGGGTATTGTATTGGGGCTGGCATTGTGGCATAATGGGTTAAGCCACTACCTCTAATGCCGACATCACATATGGGCGCCAGTTCAAGCTCCCATCCAGCTCCCTGCTAATGTGCCTGGGAAAGCAGTGGAGGATGGCCCAGGTGCTTGGGCCCTGTACCCATGTGGGAGACCTGGAAGAAGCTCCTGGCTACTGGCTTCGTCCTGGCCCAGCTCTGGCTGTTGCAGCCATTTGGGGAGTCAACCAGAGGATAAAAGACCTCTCTCTTTCTCTCTCTCTCTCTCTCTAACTCTGCCTTCCAAATAAAAGGGGGGAAAATGGTACTACGTTAAGACAAAACTGGGCAGCAATTAGTGTTTCCAGAGTTTAGGCCATTGCCTTTCAAGTCTATTCATTAAGAGCTTTGCTGTGTATGAGTAGTTTTTTTTTTTTTTTAAGTTTTATTTATTTACTTACTTTATTTACTTGGAAGGAAGAATGAGAGGGAGGGAGGGAGGGAGGAAGAGAGGGGCCTTCCATCCACTGGTTCACTTCCCAAATGGCCACAAAAGCCAGGGCTGGGCCAGGCCAAAGCCAGGAGCCAGGAGCTTCGTCCAGGTCTCCCATATGAGTGCAGGGGCCCAAGCACTGGGGCCTCCTCCACTGCCATCCCAGATGCATTCTCAGAGTGCTGATTCGGAAGAGGAGCAGCCAGGACTCGAACTGGTGCCCATATGGGATGCCACTATTGCAGGTGGCGGCTTAACCCACTGCAGCACAACACTGGCCCCTAGTAGCTGTTTCTTAAACTGGAAAATATCAGCAGGGTAGCAGGAGACAGAGTGGAGTTCTAGAGCTGGTGGCAGGGCTGAAATGGCCTGTGCCCCTCCCTCAAAGATAGCTTCAGCCCTTTTTTATTTTTTAAGTGGTGCCATTCATGACTGCAGCACTAATGAGAAAACCCAAGGCTCTATAGCAGAGGCGAGCGCTGCTTCCCTGACCGAGGTGGGACAGGGAGCTGTTTGGTTACCTTGGCTGCCAAAGAAGACCCCCAGTGCTCAGGGGCACCGCTGGCTGGTTCTGGGGCAGGGCCCCCAGGTAGGGGCTTGTACAGTAGCCAGGGAGGAGGCAGCCGGGGGAGGGGGCTGCCTGGGCACCTCCCTTTCTGCATGAGGTCTTGGTGTCTCCACATGGTCTTGGACTTGATCTGGCTCCCGGCATGGTGGCCTCGGACCAGTGAGACTGCTCCTCTGCCTGGCCACCCCTCCCCGCCAGCTGCGGGCTCCTTGCGGCACAGTGTAAAGATGTTGGTACAAAGGATTGGAAAGAGTGAAACAGGATGGAAACACCAAGACTGTGCAAACGCTGCTTTGACTCTGTTACCTGACTGCAAGGCCTTAGGACAGAGAGAGACAGTTTTGTTTGAGTTGGAGTCTTGTGCTCGTGCATTTGTGGTCCAGTTGGTCCCTCCCCAATGCTGGGCACGAGGAGGTGGCTCCCAGTGTCCCATGCCCTGGGGCTGTGAGGAGCAAGCAGACCCCTGTGAGAAGAGTGGAGGGGAAATAGTGCAGGGAGGGTTCTCAGCGAGTCTCAGGCCAGCAGAGACACAGGCCACAGAGCTCTCATCCGCCAATGACAAGTTGAACACATAGTTCAGATGGAAACCTCAAGTGTTGCCCTCGTCTTCCAATTCCGTTTCCACTGCCCTCACTTTGCAGTTTGCACCTGCAGATAACATGCGTGCTCGTGTCTTTCTCAGGAGGTGGAGCCGGAAGCATGCTGGGGAAAGCTATGTTCACCCCCGCTAGGTAAGGCGGCCTGCCGGAGCTCATAGGGGCATCAGGCGAGACAGCAGGGCACCCCGGGTCTGCCACTGCTGCAGCCTGTGGCCACGTGTCCCCAGCACAGCCGCCCACAGCAGGGCAAACATGACGGTGGCAGTGGCCACGCTGTGCCACCAGGCTGCAGCAGGACTGGCTGGGACCTGTGCGGTCATTGTGTGTGGGTGGAATGCAATGTTTCCAGAGAAACTGGCCGCTGCTTCGGGATGCCAAATATTTATTTGACCAAACAAGACTTCCACTAAAGAAGCCCAGAAGTTTGAGTTCTAAATCCCGTAAATTTGGCTTGTGCTCAACAGACGGTGGCAAAGGGGAGGTGACGGCTGTCTCAAGTCGCAAAATTATGGTGAAAGATGTTCCTGCAAGACCCTCTGTGCATTGCCCAGGGGGAGGAGGGCTGTAGCAGTGACCACAGCCAGACAGGCGTTTCCCAGAGGTCTCCTGCTGTGGGTTCAGTCACATTTATTCTCCTACTTAAAATGATACTGTCAAATAACATAAAACAGGATTGATGACTATTTCTTGTTTGTTTGTTTAGATTTTGTTTATTTGAGAAGTAGAGCTGTGGAGAGAGGGAGAGACAGAAAGAGAGGTCTAACATCCACTGGCTCACTCCCCAAATGTCTGCAGTGGCCAGAGCTGGCCTGATCTGAACCAAGGAGCCAGGTGCTTCTTCCTGGTCTCCCATGTGTGTTCAGGGGCCCAAGCACTTGGGCCATCTTCCACTGCTTTCCCAGGTCATAGGCAGAGAGCTGGATCAGAAGAGGAGCAGCCGGGACACAAACTGACACCCATACGGATGCTGGTGCCACAGGCGAAGGTTCAGCCCACTACACCACAGCACTGGTCCCTAATGACTATTTTTTCTTGCATTGTTTTGCTTTGGCCGAAAATATTCCCTTATGCAACTGCTTACATGCAGAGGAGTTGGCATGGGTCACTTCATCAACCAAAGATGAGTCTTGCCACCCAGCTGCTTTGAGTAGCCAGCGCCAGCCTGGCCGGCCCTCACAGGTCGGGATTTTCCCTCTTCTTTTACCAGATTTCGAAAACTGCCCTCTGAGGCCACTGCCATTTGGCTTGCCCTTGCCAAGACGAGTGATTTTGCTGATGTTTCCAAGCTGACCTGGGGGGCTGCCCATCAGTGAGTTATCCCTACCTTGCTGCTGCCTCTCAATATTGTAGCCCCGTGTCTGCTCTGGGCCACGGCTTGCCACTTCCTGTTTGCTCATTGGAGCCAGCATTTGAGTTTATTCCTTTATTTCTTTAAAGATTTATTTATTTGAGTTACAGAGAGAGAGAGAGAGAGAGAGGGAGGCAGAAACAGAGAGAGAGAGAGGTCTTCTATCCACCAGCTCACTCCCCAAATGGCCACAATGGCTAGAGCTGGGCTGGTCCGGAGCCAGGAACCAAGAACTTCCTCCAGGTCTTCCTTGTGGAAATTCGGGCCATCTCCCACTGTTTTCCCAGGCACATTTGCATGGAGCTGGATTAGAAGAGGAGCAGCCAGGACTTGAACCGGCACCCATATGTGATGCTGGTGCTGGAGGTGGTGGCTTTACCCACTGTGCCACAGCGCCAGCCCCAGCATTTAAGTTTTTCTGGATCGAACTAAAATGCAAGAGATCTTGAACATTTTAGAGATTTTCCAGGGATGTTAAAAATTTTTTAAATTAAATGGCTAAGGAAAAAATATGAATTGAGTGGACTGAGTGTGAATTATCGTGTATTTTATTAGGAAGCAGCAGAGCGTGCCTTCGGCTCTGACTCCCGTGCTATTGAGAGTGAACAGAAGGGTGGCGTGTGTGCCTTTGTTCTAGAGGAGGCACTATTTTAAGTCTGGAATGTGTTCACAGCTGCCCACCCCAGTGATGGTAGCAGACGGCGTGACTGAGGTAGCAAGTTCATTGACAGTCACCCCCAAGGTCAGACAAGTCCTTCCTTCCCTGGGCATGGCCTAGACAGCACAGCAGCCCACAGAGAGGACCCTCTCCAAGGTCTCCTGACACCTGCTGTGCAAGAGCCTTTTGGTGGGCACAGTCAGTGATCCCAGAGCTCGCCTGGCCCTGGGCAGCCCACATGCTCCCCACGACAGAGCTGGCGTCCAGAGGGGAGTGAGCGAGCCCAGAGAGGAAGAATGCTGTGCCCAGCTCCGGCACTGAGTGCCAGTGCTGCAGGGGGAGCAGGGCCCCAGGAGAGCCCCCTGTGCTCCCCACCACAGTCTCAGTGTCTGATGCTGGGGGCAGCAGACAACAGGCCCTCACTCCTGCTGAGGATGGCGTTTGAGACTTTCAGGGACAAAATCTGGCCCAGTGCTCAGGCTGCTCGCATGTTCTTGTGACAGTCCCCCCTGTGGGTGCTGCCTGGACACTTGTGTCTTGCTCAGTCTGTCAGCCTCTCCATATAAACCCTGCCCTTTAGGAAGCCAGGGGTAAGCTGGCTTGCCAAGAACACCCACCTGTAAATCTGAGCTCCCCCAGGGAGTTAGCCACGGAGCACACGCTCTGGGGGCTGCATGAAAGTGGGAGACTTGAGCAGACTGTGCTGTCAGAGGGTCTCTCCAATGCAATGATGATCAGTGCTGGATTGACCACTCCTTCCGGCCCTGTCACCTCCAGTATTTTTTTAACTAGGAGTTGAAGATAAAAGCGCTGTTTATTCATGTAGATTTCCCCTACATTTCAAGCAATAATGCACTTATGTGGAAGCTGTTCCTTCATTGTATTAAGTGCATTCTTGGAAATCACAGGAGAAAGCAAAGTGGCGATGCTGACCCTATTTCCCCCTTAGTGTTAAGTTCCAGAGCAGCTTGCAGTTAACAACTTTCGCCACTAGAGGGCAGTGAGACTAGGAAAGGCGGTGCTGAGCAGGAGAGGGTGGATGAGACTGGGGCTGGAGACCTCGAAGGCTTTAGGGTTAACCAGGTGAGCATAAGGGCAATGCTCTGGGAGGAGAAATATTGGAACTGCCTCTGCTCCCAGCATTTTAGCACACTTTCTTTTATATGCAATATCCTAAAAAAATAGAGAAAAAGTCAGGAGCAGGTCTGCCTTTCTTTTAAAAATACACACATGTATGTGTTTGGTCCTCCTTGGTGTCTTTGTTTTATTCTAAAATGAAAACAGCTGAAATAATTCCTGAATTGCTTTGGACTTGTGCACACAGACTGACTCCCAGACTGTCTCCCTGGCCTGGGCCCTGCAGACCTCCCCGATGGGGGCTGGGGCTCCTCTTTGGAAAACGGTCTCGGAGGCCCTGTTGGGGCAGCCACAGTTTGTTTGTTTGCTTCTGCACTTGACCACGGAAGTCAAGCATGCTCCCAGGACACAGAATTCGGCAACTGTGACCGTCTTGTGGGGAGAAGCTGGGCTTTGCCTCGTGTTTGTAGACAGTCTCAACGGTGGTTCCTTCTCCGCTCACAATCCTATGTGGTGACTCCTGCTTGCCTTCGGTAGCATTTTCCTGTCAAACTCATCTAAGATACAAGTGATTGCATAACCTGGACGGAGGGTGGAATATTGATGTTGAATGGCTGTAGGGACTCCCAGGACAGTCAGCTGTCTCAAGGTGTTGGTCCTGACACCGTTCCTTTGTTGCCAATGTTTTGCTGTCTGTAACAATGCTCAACAACCCCTCTACTGTAGTAGTCTGATTCCATTGACACCCAACGTGATCTAAATCCATTACAGAAGAGTTCACCTGAATTTCACGTAATGGCGCATCTGTCAATACTGACTGCTTGGCAACCCCCAATCAGTCAGACTCCCTTGCACTGACGGTGTCTTTAGATGATGGACAGGGTGTCCTCGACAGCTAATGATTAAGTCGCAGCTGAAGGGATTTAGGTATCAGCAGGCATGACCAGAAGTCACCTCTCAATGAATGTGCTCTCTTGTCCAAGTTAGATACAAAGAATCAGGGAGATGCAAGGGGGTGTCTTCTGAGAACGACTTGACTTTGCTTTCAGTGACAGACTGTGGGAATTGGGCTGTGCCTCATTGGTCTATAACTGGTAACGTGGTGGATCACTAGAGAAGCCAGACTTGCATTTAGAGAGACATTTGCGATTCTCTTGGGCTCTCTCTCTCAGCGCCTTAAGCGTTACAGAATATTGCTTCTTTCTGTTCACTTTACACCTGTCCCCTGGGTTGGATCCTTTGCCTGTGGACTTTATTCCCCTCCGAGTGTCCATGTGGGGAACAGAGGTGGGATAGTTGGCGGGGGGAGGCTAATTTTTTTAGCAGTGAGCTGAAGTTTTTTTTACCGATGCTGCCCTTTGCTTTCCACCAGAGTGTGAAGGGGAACGTGGTGACTTTCTAACTTGCAAGACCAGGCCTTGAAGTTATTTGATCCTTGTATGTTCTTGAGCCTTCCGAATATTTAATTTAAATTCTTGCATTCAGCAGAGCTGGGATCAGAGACTGAATGGTAGTGATCCCAGCTCCTTATATTCAAGCAGGAAGAGGAGTAGAGGGAAGCATGGGGATGTAATTCCTGGAGAATGCCAACCTGAAAACCTGCTTCTAAGAAAGGGAAAAGGGTGAGAGATGGCTGCTCAAGACCTGTACCTGAAAGAATGCTGTTTTCCTTGTGTCCTGGGCTGGGGAGCTCGTCTTTGGCTCGCTAGGCAACCCCTGCAAGAATCCCAGTGAGAGCAGTGCTTGGGTTTGTCACAGTTTCGAACGTGCTTTTGAAATAGTCTATTTCCCATGCATGAAATAGTCTGTTTCCCACCCAGTGACAGATACTGGTTGCAAAGACTCTCCCTGCCTCATCCAAACCCCTTCCATCTTCTCTTCTGTCCAGTTAAGCTTCGGAGTTGGGAAAAGGATGCAGCCGTTTTAGCAAAAGACTGGCCAAGAATTATTTGTGTATGAGATCACGGATCAGCTTAGCCGTAACTACGTTTCAAGAAATTACCGTTCATATTTTCTCAGAATGCTTTTTGCCTTCCTGTTCTAGAATTCAATACTTCTCATCTTTCTTTGCTTTATCTTCATGATCACAGCATGATGTCACTACAGGTCAGAAGCATAGGTAAAACATAGTTAATATAGTTTCCAACTGGAAAATTATCCTGAAACATCTTTCGGTTTCCAAACCACAGTGATCACAGGTGCTTTCAGTCGTGTTGCTGATTCCAAGAAAGTGTTTGTACAAGTTTAGAAAAGAGAACAGACCAGTTGATTCATGCTTTAGCTGATGGCATTGTCTCTCTTTTTTTAAGGTTTATTTATTTATTTGAAAAGCAGAGTAACAGAGAGGCAGAGGTAGACAGAGAGAGACAGACAGACAGAAAGGTCTTCCATCCCTGGTTCACTCCACAGATAGTTACAATGGCCAGAGCTGCGCTGATCCGAAGCCAGGATCCAGGAGCTTCTTCCAGGTCTCCTTGGGCCATCTTCCACTGCTTTCCTGGGCCATAGTGGAAAGCTGGATCAGAAGTGGAGCAGCCAGGACTTGAACCAGCGCCCATATGGGATGCCAGCACCACCATAGCACCGGCTCCGGCATTGTCTCTTAGGAAACAGATGCACTCTGTTCTTATGTCTATGTGGCTGGTAGAAATCTCTCTTAGCTGCTTTCTGGGACCAGATCAGCCTGCTGACCATGCATGTGTAAAGGCCTAGTAATCCCCCAGCGGCTGCTGTTTTTCATAGACCTTTCCTAGGGCCGGCTGCTGATGGCCCAGCCACCGTTTTGTCCTGAGCATTCTTCTTGAGAGAATGATGGGAGGCTGTGACCTGGAGGAAGGACACGGAGAGGGTGAGCAGCTTCATTGCTTTGGGGAGAGACAGCTCCATGCAGTATGAGGCAGAGTGGGAGCATTTATAAACTTCTTTCCTTTTTGCTGTTTCATTGTCCTCTGTTTTCCCCTGCTTCCAACACACCCATCTAAGTGTTGGCTTGGCTAAGGTCACCTCAAGGAAATGGTGAAGTAACAGGCCTCACTACCTCACTTTATTTATATTTATTCCTCACTTTTTCCCCTTCCTCTCCCTTCCCCAAAATTCATGAATGGAAATAGATAAGCAGAGGTTGAATTGGCTGCAACTGTAGGTTGCGTCTTGATTTTTCCAGTTTCCAAGGAACAAGAGCAGGAAACCATCTATTCTGATTAGGAATTCTACACTTAGACTCATTTAACAACTTCATATTACCCAGGACATTTTGTTCAAATAAATTATGAAAATGAGCTATTTCTAGTGCTTGAGGCACAGTAAACGGATCTGTATCTCTCTCCTCAGTTTTCTATTCAGACGATCAGCTCGGGGCAGAAGCTTCTCCCCGTGCTCTTAGGCTACAGGCGACTGTTGTCACTGGCTGACCCTTGGTCGTGAGTACGTGGGAACCCTGTCCTGGGCTTCACAGGCAGCAGGAGAAAATCTGGTTCAGGGGTAAAGGCTGTCCTTGGGTTTGTGGGAGGCTCCCGCTAATGATTCTCTTATCAGTGCTGCTGCTTTGACCAGGTTGGCAGAGTTTTGTCTTCTCCAAGCAGAGATATATGGCAAAGGAAAACTAATTAGGGCAATTAGAACGGGTGGGTTATGTGGCTTACGTGAAGTATGTTCATAGAGATAATATTACATTATTTCTGTGCGTGGACAAGGATTAGAACTGCTGGCAAATTGTTGCCAGGAGGAATCTCCCATGAGAACATAAATAA
This sequence comes from Oryctolagus cuniculus, assembly GCF_051225735.1. NCBI lineage: Eukaryota > Metazoa > Chordata > Mammalia > Lagomorpha > Leporidae > Oryctolagus > Oryctolagus cuniculus. The sequence continues at coordinate 161,826,760 of NC_142868.1, read as the reverse complement.
ATAAATAAGAGTAACATTAATTTGCATATTTGTGAAATAGGTGTTTGTGCTATGTTCAAAATGTTTTGTTATCAAATTATTAAAATTTTTTATGCATCTGAATTGGCCTTTCATGGGCCAAGCAATGCATTAGTTTATGAGGCTCAACTTTCAGCCTGGTTTTCTTCAAGACCTCTCTCTTTGCATCCTGTTTGAACAGGTGCCCGATGGATGGTGTGCACTGTGTCATGAGCCTTAGTCCTCCATCAGAGTTTGATTGAATGGAGAAAGAACGGTTCTGAAAGCAGAGGTTTGCAGCCATGAGAAACCTTCTGAAGTGACGTTGGAGAGCTGGCTTTGGCTCCCTGTGGGCGGTTGAGGGCACCTGTTAGTACAGCAGTGGATTTGCACTGCGGCCTGGCCTGTGCTTGCGTGTGGCATTGTTTGTCTCTTCTATGCGTTCATCCCATGTTCAGATTTGGGCTGAGCCTGCGTGTACAGAATGATTTCAAGGTGAACACATCTGGGAGTTCTGAGCGAGAGATGGAGAATGAGCAGGGAGTGTGTCGGAGGCACACCCCGTGCCCCTCATAGGTGCTTATGAAATACCTGCTAATGCTTGGCTGGCACTCCTCAAAGTCAAGTGCAGAACTTGCAGTTTGTTTGAAGATAAGGGTAGAAGTCCAAAATGGAGGGATCAGCCATTCTTGGGAAGCCATTTCACTTGCTGGTAGTTACTTAACTGTCTCACTAGCTTGGAAACCAAGAATCTGACGCAAGGTTGGGGTACAGTAAAAGTCATATGAGTCTGGAAATAAACTAGTATTCCAGGCATTTGTTTGGTTTCCTGGCATTGGCTGCTTGTAGGTCAGTATTGCAAGAGCATGCACACATTTTGCATCATACTGGGGAGGAGAGCAGGGTTTCCTCATCAGCATTTAGGAACTTCATCTCCAACTAAGGAATTAGTCACAAAGACAACTGAAAACTGAAGTGTTCATTGTTCAGGGGAGACTCTGGTAGACATGTGATTGGTTGTTAGAATTCCCCTCCGGGATTCTTCAAAGAAGGGTCATGAATGAGGATAACCCATAGCTGGTCTGCATCCCAGGTGACGAGAAGTCGCTGATGTGGGTGAGTCATTGAGGAATGTGCCATCTAATTTATGAGCGTGCCTACTCTAAGTCCAGTAAAGGACTCAGAAAGAGACCACAGGGGCTGCTCCGGGAACCAAGATGATAAAACAGCGTCGCACTAGGATGTCTAGAACAACGGTTCTCCCCCATCTTCGCAGTGCAGTCTTGGCTGAGCGGAACCAAAGTTACCTTAAATATTTTGATTGCCTTATTTAATTAATTGGTAATTATTCACAGGGCTGAGGAATCTTTTTTCTACCAAAGACCATTTGGATGTTTATAAATATAGTTTATGGGTCATATGTAACTATCAACTTAAAAACTAGCCTGCTATAGATTTATGGGATTCTGAGTCCTGCCTGTGGTTGCCTTGGCGGAGCCAGACCCAAACATTTCGTGGGCCTGATACGGTCCACAGGCCTGACATTCCCCACCCCCGGTTTATTGGTTGGCAGTTGTATGGCATAGTGAGGGCTTTCAAGGACTGAGAAAGTCCAGTTGAAGAAGTAGGGTGCAAACCTAACAGCAAGGTGAAGAACCATCTCTCTTCCAGCAGAGTAAAGCAGTGGGATAAGGTTGGTCATGGCATCAGATGGGCAGCTTACAAGTGCTGGGAATTCAGAATTCCCTGTGGGCTGGCTTCACTTACCAAGGTGTCACACAGCAGGAGAAGGGGGATAGGAAGCGCTTGATGCGTGGAGAGGAGGGACTTGGAGTGATTGCCAGGATGAATCAGAAGTGGCCAAGAACAAGGAGTGCTCATGATAGGAAAAGAAATCTCAACTGGGGGATCTATGAGATGGAGGGGGAGGGGCTTCAGCAAGTCAAGGGAAATGGAACTAAAAGATAGTGTGAACGCTTGATGAACTTCTTGAAGCCCCTGCTGTCAAATTGAAATTGAGGCTTCCGCCAGATTAGGGGAGATCTTGACCAGTGCTGCTCAGGTTATGGCCCCAAGGCGAGCAGCACTGCATCACCTAGAAGCTTATTAAACAGGCAGGATCTTGAATCACAACCTAGACCTCCAGATTCAGAATATGTGGGTGCTGAGTCTACATTTTCACAAAGTGTCCAGCTGGTTCCTCTGCATGCTGATGTTTGCAAAGCACTGTTGATGCCACTCTGGGCTTCGTTAGATCCTTGGAAGCAGAGAGGAAGCATTGAGAGGCAAACCAGGGTGTTTGAGACTGTCTCTTACAGGGCTGCCTCTTCCGTCTTCTCTCCCACCTGCCACTCACCACCTGCTAGACGAAACCTATCCAGTTCAAGTCACGTAACTGAGGAAGTTTTAGTCTACATGGGTGTACTCAGAGGTGACTTCTGAAGACTGAGGGCAGGGCTGTCTGGACAACACTGTGCATGCGCTGTGGTATATTTCTGTAAGCAGAAATTTTAAAAAGTGTATGCTTTGCAAAAAAGAAAAAGAAAAAACTCAACAATGAGGAAAAACATCTACATGGTTTATCATTTAAAATATGACTCATTCATATGTTTTCTGATCACTAGTTCCTACTGTCGTGAATTGGTTAATTTATCTGACACTTATCAGATTTCCACATTAAAAAGAAATATAAGCTCTTCTAAACCACTAGACCATTTTGATGGGAAAAATTTTCCAAACAATGTTATGTAATCATTAATACCAGTAGCATCCCTGTCAGAATATTAAAATTGGCACAAATTTGAGGCCTTGGCAGAAAAGAGCTTTGAGTAGTATTTTAGCTTTTCTTGGTGCCTTTGCCATAATAACACCTTGCAGGCTGTAAGAAATAGGAGTGCCGTTCAACAGTCTCAAAATGGAAGTGTTGCAGCGGCTCCAGCAGTTACCTAGACCCTTACTTCTTGCCATGCCGCTGCAGTAGCTGGCAGGAATGGAGTCTCTCCTAACCTGCATTTTGTGCCAGGCTTGAACGTGGCGTCTGTCACACAGGTCTTGGCGTCAGTGCCTCCCTTCCTGCCCAGACCACCTTTCCCGTCTCATAGATCTGCGTTGTAAGGTGGGAGGCCTTTTCCAGAAAGCAGGCCACTGTGAAAAAGATAGGACACTGTGTTCACTCCCGTGTGACTGTGAAGGCCAAGGCCCCCGTGCTCGCAGGGAGAACTGTCCTGCTCCCTCAGCAGTGGCACAGTCTGTGCTCTTGGGACTCAAGACCCCCTCTATGAATAAAACCCAGACAGAAGCTCCGTGTGTGTTCTGGAACCGTACCTCATGTTCCCTTAGCTCTGATGTATAAAACGTGAGCTTTGTTGGCAGCTGTATTGGATGATGTCGAGGGTAACTCCTGGCACCATGGAAAGACCTGGGTTCACGTTTTCACTGTGGTCCTTGCTTGCTTTATGGCCTTGCGCAAGTCACGGAATTCCTTCTCCGAGCCTCTGCTTCTTCGAGTCAAATGCAGATGGCTATTAGCACCTCTTTCAAGAGTTCTGCATCAACCATGATTAGTCTCTGCTTGTGAGATCTATCTTAGATAATGACTATAAAGACAAAGGCCAAGATGAAGATAGCGAGGAGGTGTGACCCTCACTGTTTCCAGATGGGTGGAGATCTCTTTGGCTTCAGGTTTCTCCTGGACCTGGCATGCCCAACACCCTACCCTTTCTGATCCCTTCTCTCTTGAGTCTCGCTCCCGTGGAGCTTTCCTCCACAAATAAGAAAATCCCACCCATGGCGCTAACTCATCTTTACAGGAATTTGTCATACCCCCAGCCAGACTGCAGCCTCTTAGAAAGTCCTCTGTAAATACTAACCGACTGATTTGAAACCGGTGCATCACCAAATGCCAAACCCTATCAGCTACTGGATGGAGGCTTTTGATTGCAATATTAGAACAAAGATTTTCCTGAACAGTTTTTTTTTTTTACATGAGAAAGAATCTATTTTAATTCGCCACATGGTAGCTACTGTGTCAATCTCGATGATACAGATGGGGAAATCAGCAGCTGAGCTAGGATTTGAACCCAGGCCATCTGAGTTTGGACTGTTGTACCATACAGGTGAGGACGGGGGTGCAGAAGTTTCTAGAATATTTTTATATGCTCACAGAAAGAGGTCCACATGGAAGGAGTGATCACAATGAAATCAGGAGCTGTTTCTGTTTTCCTCCTTTGTGTTGCCAACACATCTACTAAGGTCAGATAGATTCCTACAAGCAGAGAGAGAGGCCTCCCATTTGAATTGGGGGCCCTCGGGCCACACCAGAGCTGCAGCCTTGTCCTGGAACTCTACCTTGCTGTGTCCACATCTCACCTTTCCAGGTAGTTAAGAACAAAGGGTGTGCATTCTGCTTCTACAAGCACCTGTGCCGCTGGCTTAACTGGGCTACCTGGTGTTGACTGGAGGTCGTGCTCATTTATTGCAAGTAAACACCACCTACAGGAACCCAGCAAGAGCATAACAATGGTTCCACAATTCTCCTCAAGGACGCTGTGCTGTCACGTCAAATATTTACAAGTTGATCTCACCACACTGCTTGTGCTCAGAATAAACCTGGGCAGAAATACGTAGATCAAAGAATTTAGTAATCAAAAAACTCCCTTTCATGCTCTACCTGTCATCAGATGAAGGTGTTAGTGAAGTGGTACGGAAATCCTCTTCGGTGTGCCTGCGACCTCCAGCCATGCCGCTTAAGATGTAAAACAATGGGACCGTGTGTGTGTTGGTGTGTTCTTCCCAAGTTGCCAGTTTCCCCCAGATTAGCACGTTTTAATTTCGGCTTCATTGACAGAATCACAACATGTATGGGGATTTAGCAGAGTGGAGACGTCAGCCACGCTGTCTTGTGGTCACGGCATGGTTTATTTGGTTCGGGGCAGTCATGCATATGAATTCAACAACACATCTGTGGGACTCAAAGGCAAGCCACGTGGGGCAAGAACTACGATTCTGTGGTGGGGCCCTGAGTGGAGCTTCAGGGCTCTGAGCTGAATTCCCGTGGCCCCTACAGTTGCACAAACACAAGGCAGCACAGTATCAGGTGCACAGTTAAGTCTGGTGACATTGCGGGGACGTCTTGGATGAGCCCAGGGTGCTGATAAGGAAGATGGCCAGAAATAGGAGACGTGGCCCTGGTGACTCCAGGAGATCCCTCTTGTTGCTGGAGGTCATGGTTTTGATGGGAGTGCACCCTGTCCATCGGTGTGCTGGGCTAGAAGAACACTGAGAAGCCACTGGCCCAAGAATTTACGTTCTAGTGGGATTTACCAACACATCAAAGTATCAGGGGGAGATGCAGTACAAAATCCAATATCCTCACCAAACCTTAATGTTAGAAGACGCCTGGCATTTGCTTAGTCCACAGATCCCCACCCTTCCCTACATACCTGGGGCAGGTTAGCCTCAAGGCCTGTTCCCAGGACTCGCTTCTGAGTTAGAAGCTCTGCTGCAGGGCTGGGAATCCGAGTACTTTCGAGTGGTTGGAAAGATTCCGACATGCCTCTGAGCCAACCTCTCGATGAAGAAAGCCTGTTTCTCTTGACAGCCCCACAAAGTGGTCGTCCTGCTGAGGCTGGCAGCCCTCAGGCTGGAAGGAACTCACCCCAGCACGAGCTCGCAAGACGCAGTGTTGGACGGAGGCTTGTGGTTGCCACAAGCCCTTCCGCCCTGCAATGGAAAGAGCCTTGCTCTGTCTTCTTCCCATTTGTCTGTTTGGCCCTCTTCAAGGGTGCAGGCCGAAGCTACTTCCAGTGTGCAGATCCTCCAAGTGTCTTAAGGGAGGCCATGTGCAGTTCATGCTTCTCAATTTGTCCATTGCTTCATTCAGTCCACACTGTCCGTCTCCTCCGACCATTGGCATGGCCTCCAGCCTCTCCTTGGAGGTCTTGACTCCTTCTCCACTCTGTTTTACCTTCCTCTGGGTGAATTCTAGTTTGTCGGTGTCAAATCTAATGCCAGAGTTGGAGCGACCATGCGGTCCAAACAGCAGAGTCCTACCAGAGCCGTTGCTGCCTGCATTGTTGGCTTTGATCTGAGTCCACTAAAGACTCTGAGAAGAACCAAGGGCCCAAATCAAGGGCCCAAACCAGGGCACACAGGGAAAGCTCCTTGGCTGTGGCAGATCCAGTATGGAAGGTCCATGTGGCTGGACTTACCAGGCATGAGCGGGCCCCAGTGAGTTTGGTATACTTTAGAATACTGCTTTTCCAGTATTCCAGACAGAAAAATGGCATTTCATTGGCTAGCTGGATTGATTGCTGCACAGCCCAAAGTGTGCACATGTCGTCTGCATGCTAAACAGGTTCTCACTGTGTCACTGCTCTTATCAGTAGGATCCGCTCTGACTCCTACACTTAACCAGATGGATTTGTGGGGTCTTCTGTTTTTCCTTCTTTGTGTGGTGTGACCAACCTAAATATTTCCATCTCAGCCAGTTATGTTTCCTTCCCACAATTGAAAAGAAATATTGATGCACTTTCTTTATTTGGGGTCAGCTTCCTGGCATTTATGTACCTGTAAAACTGTCACAAGAATTTTGCATGGCCTTAGGAAAGAAAAGGGTAAGAAAAGAACCATTGTGATACAGACAGCTGCCTGTCCAGTGCAGGATTCAGTTAACTAGCCAGTTGTTTTATATATACAAAGCTGGAAGCCATGTCTTGCTTGCTTTTCACTGAATTGACTTGTCATTTTATCATAGATGTGGTTACATTCTAATCTCCTGATTGGTTATCAGGATTTCTTTCTGAATAAAATTTAGCAAGTAAGCAAGCTAGCAAAGAAAGGACAAAAATGATAATAGCAGAACAGCAACAATAATGTGGTTTAAGGACTGACCTGAGTCAGGACTGCAGGTTTTAAATACAGCGTCCCAGAAATCAGAACTGTAGCCTGACCTTGGTAGGTGCCTCTTTTTTTTTTTTAACTGACACTTGAAGTGATAAGGTGGCATCTGTTTCTGGAATCAGTGTAGCAGCTTCTTGGGATATTGAGTTCTGTGTGGAATCCATCTGTAGCATCAGTGAGCTGGAGACTGGGGAGTCTCATGCGTGTCTTCTTTCCTGAGCCACACACCTGGAGGAAGGCAGACAGGAGACACGAGAAAGGGACGTCACGAGCACCGTCTGTTGGCTGCTTCGCCCTGCCGGGGACAGGGGAAGGTATACATGTGGGAAGTAAGCAGAGCTCGCACACTGTGGTTGGCACACTGGGTTGTAGGGAGCAGTCTGAGGTCATGGGAAGAGTGTGGGTAAAGAGCAAAACCATCATGTGGGCTTTGACTGGGTCAGAGAAATGGGGTTAGAATAAGAATATTTTTAGTCCTGTGCTTTAAAAGATTAACAAGGAACATTCCATAGGTCCTTGATGTTGGCTCCAAACAACTGCCTGCTGATGCCAGTGGTCCCCAGTGAACAATTCATAGTCTTTTCTGTTTAAATTATTTCTTGGTAGCATCCAGAGGAGATTTTTTGCCTGTGCCATCATCTTGTCAGAACAGGCAGATTAGACTCTGAGTGGGCCACAGCCCTAGCATGGAGCATGCAACTGCTGCAAGCTGACCATGCCCCTGAGTTGGGTAGGTATGAAGGTTGGAGAGGCTTTCTGCTTCCCTGGAGCCCAGGTGAGCACCAGGGGACAAAGAACAGTGGCCAGGTGCTGTGTCCCGTATGTGGCAGTTGGTGGAGTCGGGGTGAAACCAGGAGAACACCACCATACTGGAGAGTAACAGTTCAGCTCGGACTTCACTGCTGGACGCACGAGGAGGAACAGGAGAGGGTTCCACAAAGCAGCACCGGTGTACTTTGCCGTGGCCAGGTTCCCTGCACGAACCCTCTTGATTGTGTCCTTTTCGAAGAAGAAACTCAAGACATGCCACTCGGGCTTCACATTAGATATGCAGCTATCATGGTAGTGGTCAGCATTACCAAGATGTAGCCTGGTTGGGGGCTGGTCCGTTTGCACTGTTTATCACATGACAGAAACTTCTTTCCCGAACGATGCAAAAGGACCCCTGTAAAGGAAAGTGCTCTCGGATCGATGAGACCCTCACTCCTCTCCTATCCCCTGGCTGTCACACAGACGGCGAGAGCGGGGCAGGGTGGCAGCACTTTGAGGTTGCTGCCTGGGCCAAGTGCAGCTCTAATCAGAACAGGAAATGTTTATTTGATTTTTATTGGATGAGTCAGTTTGGTGCAGCTTTAGGTCACTTTAAACTTGGGAAACTCTGTTTAAGTAATGATAGTTTTAAGAAATGGAAAAAAATGTGCATATGTACATGAATAATATCTTTTCAACAAAGGGTCCGTAATGTGGAATTTTTACTGTTTGGCCAATTCTTATTGAATTAAGTCTTTTCCCCAAGAAAAAGAAAGGCATCTCCCTTTTTACTAAAATAGAGTTGACCATATCCTCCATGGTTTATGAGAGACACTATTAGAAGTGGCCGTGGCTGCATACAATTTGCAACAACATGGATGAAAGTAGAGGATGTTATGCTACGTCACATGGACACACAGGACAAAGAACTTGATACCACTAATGTGAGGAATCTAAAACAGACTCCTAGAAGCAGAGAGTAGAATGGTGGCTGCCAGGGACGAGGGGAGAGAGAGTCAGGTCGGTGTTAGTCAAGGGGTACCAGGATGAGTAAGTTCTAGATATCTGCTATGCAACACAGTGCCAAGAGTTAACAATGCTGTCTTATGTATTTACACTGTTGCGAGGTGGGTAGATCTTCCATTAAATGTTCTTATTACACACTCAAAAATAACAAAGAGGGTGGAAGGAAACTATTGGAGATGATAGACATATGTATGGCATGGGCTGTGGTGATGATGTCACTGGTGTATGTCCGTCTCTAAATTCATCGAGTTGTATACATGAAATATGGACAGCCTTTTGTATGTCAAGGTGGGGTTTTTGAAAATAATAGCATTGTATTTAGAAAAATAAAAAAAGAGGCTGGCACTGTGGCACAGTGGGTTAAGCCACTGCTTACAGTGCTGGCATCCCATATCAAAGTGCTGATCTACTTCCTACCCAGCTTCCTGCTAATGCACCTGGAAGGGAGTGGATGATGGCTCAAGTGCTGGGGCCCTCACTAACCATGTGGGAAATCTAGATGGAGCTCCTGGATCCTGGCTTTGGCCTAGTCCAGCCCTGGCTGTTGTAGCCATTTGGGGAGTGAACCAGCAGGTGATCTTGGTGTGTGTCTCTCTCTATCTCTATCTCTCTCCTTCTCTTCTCCTCTCCTTCCCTCCCCTCCCCTCCCCTCCCCTTCTTTCTGCCTTTCAAATAAATAAATAAATAAATCTTTTAAAAAAGAGAAAGAAAAACAGCCACATGAAAACACATTTTCTGTTTCCCATACAACTGTTGGTGTCAATGGAATTGGCCATTCCTGTAGGAATTTCAGAGTTAGCACAATACTGAATTTGGGAAACTAAGTCATCACACACAAGTAAGGCCTTGAACAACAGAAGGTGGAAGAAGGAAAAGACCTAAAAGAAGGAGTGTTGAGAATGCATGAAAATGATTTTTAACATTATTAGGGTGATTAATATTGCACTGGGAATTTTGTATCACTGGCAATAATTATTATTCAGGTGAGACTTTCATTCTCTGTGAATTGACAGATAAGTCTCCAGTAAGGAAAAAAAAAAGATAGTTTCTTCTTGTTTTCTGTGCTGACCTTCTAACTAAGAAATCAGCAGGTCTGTGACTCCATTCAGCTTCGCCCACGGTGCGCACGTGGTGTGCAGCATAAGGCCTGGAGAGTCTCACTCACTATCTACTCTTTTTCATTCATCCTAGTGGGGGCTGTGCTTTCTGGGTGGCTTACCATTCAGAAACAGGGAAATCAGATGGGTTTCATTAAGTTTCCCGAAGTGGCTGGCGTTTTCCTTTGTTCCACCTGGGAAGTGAAATGGTGAGGAAGGTTTTCATCTTCAGAGGTAATAAAACACTTAGGGCAGTGGGCGTGGGGAAGAGATGGAGTGACTTCAGGTTGCCTTCTTCTAACCCATCTTAAATTCTGCTTCCAGAAGAGTCCTACTTAAAGTCAGCCTTAATGATGCCATTTTACCATTCAAAATATTTCCAGGGTTTCCCCTCCCATCTGTGTTCAGTGCCACTCCTAGCACCATCCAGGCTGTCTCCTTCCTGTCTGTATTCCGGGTTCATGTGAGTTGCCTAGGAGGCAAGTTTCTTGCTGGATTCACCTGCCTTCCTCCTGCCCACATGCAATGTTCACCCCTCTCTGTGCCCCTCTGCCCTTCAGGGCTCTGCTACGAGGCCTTCTCCCATCTCCTATTGTCCACGGCTGAAGTTCAGTCTTTGCTCCAATCCAGCTTTATCTCAACCAAGTTCCTGCAGCAATGGCCAGTTCCTACCACGCGTGAGTGCTGTAGGAAATTTAGAGAAACTTTTTATATGACTGTTTCCTAACAATGATCTTTTATAAGTGGCTGTGTTCCAGGTGGTTAGTCTCGAGGAGGCTAAGACAATACAGTCCACGTATGTAGGTTTCATAGTCCAGTTCTATACGGGAGAGTTTAGCACATGATGATACAGTGTTTTATGTTGCTTTCAGTGGTTTCCTAGCACTTGGAAATTGCTAGCACTTGGAAACCAAAGCCATGGCTGATGTTGCCCTCTATGGCCCCTCATCACCTGACCAAGGGCTGGGCACCCAGGAAAGGCCGGTTGAGAAATTGGATGATGTAGTCATGCAGGAGAAAAGGCAGTGTTTCAGAGTATGAAACAAGGACCCGTGATTCCCTGGGGTTTGCTGAGGAAAGTGTGCGTGCCATCAGCAAAGCAGACAGCCCCAAGTCCAATCTTTTGTTGGACACTCATGCAAAATTTATTTAAAGGTGATAGAATCTTTGCACATATAAACAGCTGGCAAATGATGGAGAATGTGTGTCCAAACAAACTCGGTTGGCAGGACATGCAGTGCTCCTTAGAGGAAGCCCCTGGCTATCCATCACACCTTGAAAGATGAACAGGGCGGGGCTAGTTTTCCCTTCCAAGGCAGGAAAGGTTAGCGCTCTGGGAAAATGGAGCCCAGTGGGAATTTCAAACACATGGTGTGGCCTTTCCAGCTTGCAGGTCATTATTAGCTATTCTCACCCTAAATGGCCATGACACATAATCTCTTTCCTAATTTTATTATTCTACTTGCAATCACAAAACCGTAACTTTTTAGACTTTCAGGTGAGATTAAGGGAGGAGGAGGTGGAAAAGGCCTTTACAATCTTTGATTACCCCAGAAAACATATTTGCTTACTTGACCAGGAAGTTGGGTTTTGTTTTGTTTTGTTTTCTACCAATGCCAAGAGGGGATTAGTGAGTAGCTGCTGGGTTTGCCAGCTTTCTTTTGATTTCAGTTTATGTAATTAAGCAGTTCCCAGAATGACTCGAGGTTCTAGCTCTGCATCAAAACACACCTCTCACATGTGTTCAAGGTGAAGGTCAGAAACAACCCCAACTCACTGAGCAGAGGGAGAAGGAGTGAAAACCTTAACCTCGCTTTCAAACTTCCCTCATATGTAAAAAAGGGTAGGTTATGCTTTGGGGCCCGGTCCATTGAGCTGTAGTGAACAGAAAGCAGGTGGAAACTGGGTTCAACGTGGGCTGCAGCTGGGAGAGCCCAAATGGGGTTAACAATAGAGACAATGTGTATGGGAAATCGACTCTGGGTTAATTTTGGATTTCTAGTAACCGGAGCCTCATCCACAATTTAGGATTCAGTGACTCAGGCGTTCAGCACAGATGTGCTAGGAACCTGCCATATGCCAGCCAGGCCCAGTTCTAGTGGCTACAGGACCAGTCAGGAACTGAAGCAGCCTACGTTCTTTCTCTCATGGTGCTCATCAGAGTGCCGCTGGGGTGATCAGGTTTTTTCCAAGTGCCAAGGAAGCAGAGCGCTATGCTGTGCCGCTCTTGACTGGGCTGTCAGGAAGAATGAGATGTGTTCCCCAAAGAGCTGACCGTGGCACTGGGAAGAGAATAGTCTCTCCACGGGAAGAGAGAGCCATTCAAGGCTGTCGCCAGATATTGGGCTGCGGATACAGGGAGGTCCTCTGTGGCTGGCAGGGTTCCAGTGGGCACCGCAGGAGGTCTGAGCAGGGGGCTGGCTCAGCTCTAATGCATTAAGCAGGGAGAACTGGCAGGTGGTGGACCATCCTTGGGTTCTGTTTTTGTCTTAGAACCCCCTGGCCATTTTAGCTCTTCTCTCCATGCAGTGCTTGGATTTCAAGGAACCTGGTCACTGAGGCCCTGCCACTTACATAGGAGACCTTGACTGAATTCTTAGCTCTTCCTTTGGTCTGGCCCAGCTCCAGATATTGAGGCATTTGGAGAATCAACCAGCAGATGGAAAGGATCTCCCTCCCTCCCTCCCTCCCTCCCCCCCTCCCCCTCCCTCCCTCCCTCCCTCTCCTTCTCCTTCTCCCTCTCCCTCTCCCTCTCCCTCTCCTTCCCTCCCTCCCTCCCTCCCTCCCCCCCCTCCCCCTCTCTCTCCATTCCAAATAACAGTAAATACAGAAAAGGAATTCATCGAATTCCCTTAAACACACACACACACACACACACACACACACAGAACAGTCCAGAATTGCCAGTGGTTTCCTGCCCTCAAGAAGCATACTAGGGGATAGGGTCATAAGTCAGTTACACAAATCAAATCTCTGCTGTGCTGAGTGCTGCAGCAGAGAGTGTGGCACGGAGAAGGGGAATTTGGCCAGCTTTCTAGGAGAAAAAGATGGCCTTGCTGAAACCTGAAGATGAGGAGGAATTAACTGGAGAGAGGAGGGAGAAACATTTCAAGCAGAGGGGGCAGCATGAACAAAGGTCCTGGGGCACAGCTGGAACGGAGACCATTCAGGAGGTCCTGCAGGCCTGAGGTATATTTCTATCACTGTCATATACTACTCTATTATGCATTACTAAGGAGTTTTCTGTCTATTCCAAGAGTGAGCAGAAGCCTTTCAAAGAATTAACAGCATAGTATGAGGAGGAAAGGGGGTGAGTGACAGTCACAGTTCCATTTCAGCAGGTCAAGCTGCCTGGGGTGTGACTGGCCTTTGGAGGCAGGACTGGAATAATGTGGGGAACGTGCATGCCGTGGTAGCTGCTTGGGCTGGGTGGGTGGCAGAGAGGGAGAGAAATAGACGAAGGGAACAGGTCCAAGGGCAGCAAGGGCAGAGATTTGGTCACAGGTAAAGGCACCACAGCTTGGCAATGGATGCGAGGGTTGAAGGAGGTAGGAAAAATGACTTCCATGTTTCTGGTCTGTAAAATCGACTGAAGGGTGAGCTGTTGGCCAAAACAGGCAACAGACAACCCCAGGTGAGAACCAGTTTGTGGGAGAAGATTCTGGATTCACTTTTGAACCTGTTGACTCTGAATGCCTTTGAGGCATCTAGAGGGAGGTCAGCAATGCGGGTGGAGAAGTGGGCCTAGCGCTTGGAGGAGAGTCCAAGTTTGTGCGTCATGGGCATGGAAGGCACAGGAACTGTGGGCGTGGATGAGATCACTTGGTGGGCAGAAAGCAAAGTGGAGGGGGGAGTTCGAACCCCTCCTTGTGGGAGTCCAATACTTCCTGACTGGGAGAGGAGAAGCCTACAACAGAAGCAGAAAGTATCCTGCAAAACAGAGGGAGAGAGTCAGCCTGGAGGAAAGCCACAGGGAAGGAACCTGCTGAGAGCTCAGAAGAAACGAAGTCGGTAATGAGGACAGCAGCCAGGAAACCGTCAGTAACGCTGGTCGTGGCCATCTTCATGGAACACCGATTGTGAGCCAGGCGTTTTTCAAATAAGTATTTATCTATTTTCATTTTATTTGAAAGGAAGAGAGAGAGAGAGAGAGAGAGAGAGAGAGAGAGAGAGAGAGCGCGCGCATACAAGAGCACTTCCATCCACTGGTTCATTCCCCAAATGCCCATGACAGCCAGGACTGGGCCAGGACAAAACCAGGAGCCAGGAACCCCATGGACAGCAGGGACCCAAGTACTAGAGCCATCACCTGCTGCCTCCCAGGTGCCTGTGAGCAGGAAGCTGGAATCAGAAGTGGGACCAGGATTCGAACCAGGCACTTTGATACAGGATATGGATGTCCCAAGTGACGGCTCAACCACCTTGTCCTACGTCTGCCCCAAAGCCAGGCATTGTTGCATATGCTCAGTCCTCCTAAAGGGCAGGTCCTGTTGTTGCAGATGGGAAAACCGAGCACGAAGAGATGAAGTCATCGGGCTGAGGTCACACAGCCCATAAGTGATGAAGTGGGGTGGGAGTCCCCCTGACCTGAACGCTTCGTGTCCAGTGCTGGTGGCATAGGAAGCACCCAGGGCCGCGTGGGGGAGGGGATGTTTGTATTCTCTTCAACATGGCCAACAGCTTCCCCTGCTGCCAAGTTCAGGTTCAGTGACAGCTAACAGGTGCTCCCGTGGCTCTGATGGTGCGGACCGCTGGACTGGGGTGGCGCGAGAGGACCGATGCAGCTGGACTTGTGAAGGAGGCTCGCCCAGCCGCTGCAGGGCAGGGGTTTCCAAAGTGCAGCCTGGCCCAGCAGCATTGGGACCACCTGGGAACCTGCTGTAGTTGCTGATATTCAGGTTTTGCCCCAAACCCTCTGAGTCAGAAACTCTGGCCAGGGGCCCAGGAATTCCTGCTCTAAGAAACCTCCTTGCCTTTCTGACACATGCATTGGAGAACCCTTGTTCTTTGGGGGAATCCTCAAGGAGAAAAAGAGGCAAACCAGAGTGATTTGTAATTCTGTATGGCACCGATGCAGAATACCTTGACAGAAACCAGATGGATGTGAGCGCCTGGTCCTGAGCCCTAGCTGCACGTTGGGATCACTTGGGGAGTTCTAACGGCTGTGGGGCCCTGGCTGCCACAGCAGCGGGGCTGATTTCATTGGACAGGGGTTGGCCAGAGCCCTTGGGTTTTGAAAGGAGGATCTGAATGGAGGATGGACAAATCCAGGAATTATCAGAAGACAGCCTGTGCTCTCCTGAGTACTCAGCTGTACTCTGGGGAGAAACTGACAGGCAAAGGGAAGAGAAGCCGGGCCCTGGGCCTTTTGAGCAAACAGCACAGCTGCGGTCACTCTGGGACGGTGCAGAGGGAGAAGGCTGCTTGCGTTAGTGAACAGTTCTTAACCGTGCACTTACGGTCACAGAGCTGCTGCTCCGGCAGATACGCTTCATGAGGGAAGAATCTCCACTGGTGGTGTTTCCTCCATGTTCGTGAAAGCCAAGTGTGACCAGCCCCGGAAGCGTTGCCCAGATGCATGGAGAATATTCCCTGCCCCTCTCCCCTCTTAGACCTCACCGCTCGCTTTGCCAAGCTTCCTCCCCAGCTGATCAGGTCAGGTGACTGACCCCTCAGCACGCGCACCTTGCTCCCACTCCCACACCGTGGTGGCATTTGTTCCTGCCTCTCCCCACCTGCTCTTTCTCGCAAAGCCTAGTTCCTTCTAGAATCTTCCACAACCCCCAAGCTCTAAACCCTTTCAGCTCCTGGTGTCTTGAATGCACTCAGATCCTACTTTATTTCTATCATTCTGCCTGTTCCCCATCTCCATCTCTGGATTGTAAGTACCCCAGGGCTGTGATGGATTTAATTCTTTACCCACCACCTAGCATCCCATATGCTAGTCACTTAGAAGATAGCAGTCACGACACTGTGCACAAGTGTATTTCAGTCCCCCTCTCCACACGTTATCATGGATTGCGGACAGGAAGACACCACCTCCCATGGCATGTGCCTAGCGCTGAGAGCTGCCTTGAGAGAAGGCTCCGCAGGAACCCCGGGAGGAACCACCTCCGGAATCAAGGGGAGCCCTCCTGGATCTCACAGTCTCATTCCTCCATGCCACTGTTTACTACATACCTATGATGCCACAGCTAATGCCAACGGATGGGGTGGCTTCAAACCCTAGAATTTGATTCTCTCACTGTTATGGAAAGAACTTGACTCTCCTGAGTCACAGTCAAGGCGTCGGCTGGCCATTCTCCTGCAAGGGCTCCTTCCTTCCTCTCCCCACTTCTCATGGCTCTTTGCATCCGTGGGCTTGCGGCTGCCTACCTATAGTCTCTGTCTCGGTTGTTATCTCGCCTCTTGCTTCTCAAATCTCTCTCTGCCTCCCTCTTTTAAGGACACCTATGGCTGCATTTGGTGCCTTCCCTGGTAATCCAGAATATTCTCACATCTCAGCATCTTGTATTGGTAAAATCATTTTATGCCATATAAGGGAACAGTCACACATTCCAGGAATTGGGCCCTTGGTATCTTTCAGAGGTTCCCTGTTCAGCCTGACATACATGTAGAGCTAACTGGAACCTTCAGAAGGACAAAGTCTTATCTGAGATCATGCCTCGTTAGTGCCAGGCCTCCTTTCACTACATCAGGTGGATGCCCCCAGAAGTAAGGCAGAGGGGCAGTGCTGTGGCATAGCAGGTAAAGCTGTCGCTTGCAACACTGGCATCCTGTGTGAGCGCTGGTTCAAGTCCCAGCTGCTCTGCTTTCCATCCAGCACCCTGCTAATGAGCCTGGGAAAGCAGCAGAAGGTGGTCCAACTACTTGGGTCCCTGCACCCACATGGAAGATCCAGATGAAGCTCCTGGTTTTGGCCTCGCCCATTGCATCCATTTGGGGAGTGAACCAGCAGATGGAAGATTCATTCTCTCTCTCTCTCTCTCTGTCTCTCTCTCCTGTATGTGTGTGTATCCTTCTGTCTCTAACTCTGCCTTTCAAATAAATGAATGAATCCTAAAAAAAAAAAGACAAAGTAAGAGAAAAACTGTTAAAATAGCCCACATACCCTAATGTGTGTGCTTTATTCCTCTGTTCTTTCTGGAGCAGATGCTACCAAGAAAGGTACCTTGTACCAAGGTACGAGTGTACCTTGAGCCTCCAACCTGGACTCGTGGCCACGTGCAGCGGGCTCACAACAGCTGTCCTGTGCAGGCAGCTGCGGTGACGTCATGCTCTTTCCTCCTTTCAGGACCGGCTGTTCTTCGTCATGGAATATGTCAACGGTGGGGACCTCATGTTCCAGATCCAGCGCTCCCGAAAATTCGACGAGCCTCGTTCCCGGTTCTACGCTGCAGAGGTGACGTCAGCCCTCATGTTCCTGCACCAACATGGCGTCATCTACAGGTAGCCTGGCCCCACTTCTGTGTCCCGACAGCGCACGCGCACGCACACACACATGCCCCCCCCCTACACACACACGAGAAAGAACTCTCCATACATTTGAACTGGTGTTGGCTCCTGCCCCACTGGTCTCTTAGCAACCCGTTTTAGATGGGTTGTTTGTTCCGATTTGCTTACAGAGGACTTTTTGGGGGCTGTTTATCGCTGTGAATGTTAATATTCAAATGGCCCCACAAGATTTGACCCGTGGTTTGTGCCAGTTTTGATTTAAAGCTCAAGTGTAGCGCAGCAGAGGCTTGGCGCCGAGTGACCTTGGAGCGACCTTCGTTTCTCTCCCCCTGCCCCTCCCCTTGCCCCTCCCCCTGCCTTGGACAGCAGGGCATTCTCTTTCCTTTCCCTTCTGTACCATGAACTTCCTCTCCTCCCCAATCTCTTGCCACTTCCTGAGTTTGTTTGGCTTAGTTGTCTCCAGCGATGGAATCAGGGAAGGAGGAGCTGCTTGGGGTCTGGGGGTTTATGACCTGGGAGCGGGGGGATGGGAACGAAACAATATCCAACAGGAAGTGACTTTTTGTGGATCATCCAGTGCTCTATTACTGCCCAGTCCCGTTCCAAGAAACACACACACACACACACCCTCGCGCTCATTTTCCAGTAAGGGAGCAGGACTATTTACGCAGGCTCTTCTGTGAGGCCAGGAATTCTGGGAGGAGTAAATATTTATAATTAGCAACAAGAATACTAAAGGTCCTTAAGGTTTTTCAGTGACTGTCAATTTCTTGACTTGATCTTTGCCTCTTCCTTTTTGTTTTCTTTACTTCTTTTTAAATGGGGTGGAAGAGTAGCTGGCTTATTTTATCCCAGAGTGCAAGTCACTTACCTAGGCTCTGCAGAGCCACCCCAGGGAGCAGTGCCCTGCCTAAACTGTTCTCTAGGGGCTTGGGAGCAACCCCAACCCAGGCTCCCCTTTCTTTCCTTCTGCCTAAAGCAAGGCAAAAATAGCAAGGGTTCCTGCAGCCCCGAGAACAAAGTCCCTGGTTCAGAGACCCCTGATTGTGGCTCTCCGCACTGGGGAAGTCCACATGTTGGTCTCCCCGGCCGCATAACCAGCTACCTCAAACGTGGAGGCGTGAATCAACACCCGGTCATTATCGGGGTCTCCCGAGGCTGTGACCGAGGTGACAGCCAGGCTGCGTTCTCCTCCGAAGCTCGGCCACCGCCTCCGAGTTCACTTGCTTGTTGGCAGAATTCCTTTCCCTGTGGCTTCAGAACTCATGTGGTTTGCATCAAGGCCCGAGGAGGGACAGTCAGTGTTCAAGTCCCCAACCAGACCCTCCTTTAAAGGAATTCGTCAGCCCCACCCACGATGAGGTCCTTGCTGTTGACTCCGACTCACAGAATGGGAGCCTCCATCCCATTGGTGGACTGCCTTTGCACGTGATGTCGCGTCATCTCGGTAGTGACGTCACATCGCCTTTGCCGTAGTCTGCTGCTTTGAGGGAAGTCACAGGTTCTGCTGAGCTAAGGGGAGGCACGATGGGATTGTACCTGGTGTGACTCTCACTGGGGGCCACCTTAGGTTGTGCCTGCTGAAGCCCAGGCCACCTTTCTCTCCTCACTTTCCCCTAACACCTTGTTTTTGACCTCACCAAGGTTCTTAGCTTTCCATAAGCTTACCTGCTGATTTCCAATTTGATTGCGTTCTTGTGCCCCTCTGCCCCTAGCACCTGATGCAGCACAGCCTACCTGGTCCCATCAGCCAAAGCGAGTCTCCCTCCTTCCACTTTTCCTAGTGAATGCGTTGCAACTGGGGACACCCACTGCTGCACGGCCACTGTTCCCCGTCGTCAGGACTGGGCCCCTATGTGAAGTGCTGAAAGGCCCTCTCTTCTGCTTCTTCCTCTTGAAATCTTCCACCTTCTTTTATTCTTATTCTGTAGTCCCTGCCCAAAGTCAAAATATGGCCATTGGTTTAAAACCCTCATCCCTGTCTCCAGAGCAATTCACAGACTAGTTAGCCATAGGTGTTACACATGAGGGGTCTTGCAAAAATTCACGGAAAATGCATCTTATGAAAAAACAACGCATGGATTTCAACTCTGCACCAGAATAAGCTTCTCTGTTAATTCTGCTTTCCATGAACCTATGGATGTACCTCATGTGTGAAAAGACCCATCTAGCCCATGAGGCAGTGTTCTGGGAGGGGCCAGGGGCGAGCCGAGAGACCGCCAGTCTCTGAGCTGTCTTTCCTCACCAGCTTACCAGAGTGGGTATGGTCAGCTGCATTTTTCCAGCAGGGACACAGTCACACCTGCAGTAGTTTGATCAAGGCTGTACATGGTGAGTGACACACGTGGGAGGTGCAACTGATGACCACTCATGCTGCATTCCCGGTGACATGTCACCCTGCCCCATGACAGCTGTCACCCTGCCTCTTCAAGTCCAGTGCAAACTCAGCGTCTTGTTCTAGGCACCTTGCATTTCTCCGTCTCTCTCACCACATCCGTGACCACTTCTGCTCCACGGACTTCTGTAAACTGTCCTCTCCTCTCCTCTCCTCTCCTCTCCTCTCCTCTCCTCTCCTCTCCTCTCCTCTCCTCTCCTCTCCTCTCCTCTCCTCTCCCCTCCCCTCCCCTCCCCTCCCCTCCCTCCTCTTCTCTCCCCTTCCCTCCCCTCTCTTATCTCCTTCCTCCTTCTCCCTCTCCCTCTCATCATCTCCCCAACCATTTCTCTGTACCTTTCTTTTTCTGTCCCCCGTTCTGTGAATGCTGGTTTTCCCTAGAGCCTAGGCGTGTCACCTGTCTCTATTCTTATGCTGAATATTCTCCCTGGATGGTTTCAAATGACTCCTATATGCTAGTGTCTCCCCAATCTCTGTATCCAGCTCCCGCATAACTCCAGAAACAGAGGAGGTCTCCTCCTGAGATGGTTTCCTCTGGAGGCGTGATCTTCCAGGCTGCCTTGCCTCCAGTCCTGGCCACGCTGCCGCAGGTTGTCGGTGTGACCCCCTCACTGCCTCCCTGCCTCTCCCATCCTCCCCACCCTCCCATCTCTCCACCTCTCTCTCCAGTACTACTCAGCCTTCTTACAAAACACAGACTGACTGTCCCCTGGTCCCTTCTTAGCTTCCTTCAGTAGGCACCAGATAAAGAACAAGCCCTTTTGCAGCCTCATGCTCCAGCCCCTCCTGCCTCCTGCCTCAGTGTTCTCATCTACAAAATGGGAATCATAGTTGTACCTATCTCGTGAAGTTGTAGGGATTTAGTGAGTTAATAGGTCTAAATAATTTTGGGTAGTGCCTGCCACAAGTAAATCCTCAATAAATGTTAGTTTAGTCTTATTGTACCTTTCATTGCTATTTATCCAGATATATTGGAAGGACATCAGATCTTTCATCCACCCAAGGTTTCCAAAGGGACTCCTGGATTATATAACATGCATGAGTTCCTACTTGCCTCCCCCTCTCATTCTCCCTCCTGATGAAGTTGAACCTTTTTTTTCTTGAAAGGAAATTATGAAAGCAGTAGTCATGGGACAAGCATTGTGGTACAGCACATTAGGCCGCTGCTGGGATGCCCATGTCCCTGTGGGAGTGCTGGTCTGAATTCCAGCTAATCTGCTTCTGATTCATCTTCCTACTAATGCATGCTGGGAGGCAGCCAGTGATGGCCCAAGTGCTTGGGCCCCTGCCATCCGTTTGGGAGACTTGGATGGAGTTTCTGGCTCATGGCTTCAGCCTGGCCCAGCCTTAGCTGTTGTAGGCATTTGTGGAGTGAACTGGCAGACAAAAGATCTCTTTCTCTCTCTCTCCCTCTTGCTCTCTCTCTCTCTCACTCTCTCTGTGTGTATATGTGTGTGTCTGGTGTTGCTCTGCCTTTCAAGTAGAGGAAAATTTATAAACTTTAAAAAAAATAAAGTAGGCATCATAGGACAAATGAAAATAGAACCAATAAAGACAGGCCTCAAGTCAGTTGCCCCTTTACCAATCTCATAGTTACCCAAGGGTGAAGCAGTCAAACAGTTCCTGGAGAGTCTTTCGAGAAATCTTTGTGTCTGGTTTCCGTGAGTGGAGGTAGTACTTGCCTGGTCTGTGACAGAGCTCAGGGGAGGTGCTAGAAGCCAGACTGTGGTAGAAGACGTAATTGCAAATAGAGGCTGAGGAGGCACTTTATTTTTATTTATTTTTTAAAATTTATTTATTTGAAAGGCATAGTTAAAGGGAGGGAGGGAGAGAGAGAGAATCTTTGATCCGCTGGTTCACTCCCCAAATGGTCGCAATGGCTGGAACAGGGCCGATCTGAAGCCAGGAGCCAGGAGCTTCTTCTGGGTCTCCGACATGGGTGCAGAGGCCCAAGGACTTGGGCCATCTTCCACTGCTTTCCCAGGCCACAGCAGAGAGCTGGATTGGAAGTGGAGCAGCCAGGACTTGAACCGGTGCCCATGCGGGAGGCTGGCACTGCAGCGGCAGCTTTACCTGCTACACCACAGCGCTGGCCCCAGCACTTTCACTTTAGTCATGTAAAGCATTGTGAGTGATGAACATTGTCACCCGGAGCACCGACACTGGGTCTCCATCCACAGAGGAGGGAACTTGCGTTAAGGAGCACTCCTGCTCCTGAAACCCAGGCCTTCCATTCTTTCTGGAGCCATCATCCCCACTCCCAGGGTGCCTGTCGTGAGCTTTCCTCATTCAACATGACATTGATCGAAAGCTAAATGAGGATTCAGAGCAGGGAACAGAGATTTAATCAGAATCTCAGCAAACCATGTATACCTGAGGCTCCAACGTCTCATTCTCTGCATCGCTGGGGACAACCCCCTAAAGGAGGAGTTCCGAAGGGGTTTCCCTGGGAGGGACTGGAGACGTACACGATGCAGAGGTCTGTAGCTGTGCTCTCCAGGCCAGATCTTCCTAGGACATGCACACCAGCTTGCAATCGAAGCAGGAGGTGGATGGAACCGCCCTCTGCTGTTGGCACAGTTGGGGATGCCCCGACAGTGTGAATGTCCCCGGTTAAACTTGTGTCCGTAATCAGAAAGTCTCATCTCCTTTCAATGCCTTATCAGCTCATTTAAAGCAAACACAAAGCAGGGGAGGAGATGGCAGGAGGGACCCTGCTTTCTGCCTTGCCAGTCTTCTAGGATCTGGTTCACGGGGAGTTTCTGGGTGCACCTGAGGATCGCCTCCCTGAAAGCATTGTTCTCGGCTGTTAGCCTTCTCCCACCTCCTAGAGAAGGTGACATTTTAATATAAAACTCCCAGGGATCTGAGGACTGAGTCTCTACTGTGAGGACATCAGCTACCACGGCAGGAATCACGAGTGTTCAATCAAGGAGGGCCTCAGAGATTATATAATCCAGCTCTGCCGTTCTGCAGAAACAGAAACCAGAATCGGGCAGTAACTCACCCCTGTTTCAAGCTTAGATGTTATTTTAATCAAAGCTATATGCATATATAGAGTCGAACAGTCCTACAAGGTGTTCAGGGAAACAAAAGCCATGTTCGTCCCCTAGTTTTCCCTCTCAAAGCAGCAGCCACTTCAGACTCTTTGATCTGACTCTTGGTATGGAGCACTGTGTCTCTAAGTCATATTATTTTGCTGTTACTTTTTACAAAATATATTCGTTCTGGGCATTATCTCATGACTTTTCACTATGCAAGATTTAATTTCTTTCCCACCCATTTCCCCACCCCTCTGTCTCATGACATGCACACACCTTTCCCAACTTCCTGGCCTCTCCACATGTCTTACTGTAATTTGGCCAAATGAATATATACTGTAGACATTGTTATGACTGTAGTATTCTTTGGGACTAAGTCATGCAGTATACTGTAATTACTTTTCCTTTTTCATACTCATACTTTTTTTTGGTTTGTTTTCCCTGGAGTTAATAATTATCTTTGTTTTCTGTGTGCTTATTGTTAATTCAGCTATGAACTCTCCACACATTGTCTGCATGCCTGTGGAGGATGTTTAGATGCAGTTGGTATTCAGTGGGTTTCACATTCTTGGATGAACTTCTCCTGGAGTCTTCTTAATGGTCCCAGGATAAACAGTTGCCCTCTGCCCGCTGCAGAGCTGCCCCCTTCACTGGGCTGCCTTTCCCACATATCCTGAGTTGAAGCTCCTGTTCCGTGCATCTTTCTTGGTGTGATCTCCTGATTTGGTAAAGCTCCTCCAGTGGTTTTCTGAGAAAGAGTATGAGAAGTAAATTTTTGAGACCTTCTATTTATGTCTAGAATCTTCTTGATCCTATTCTCAGATCTGGTGAAGAGTTTGGCTGCATGTAGAAGTCTCATTTGATGGCATTGTTCCATTGTCCTCTGACTCCCAGTGTTGCTAGAAAGAAATCTGAAGTCATTTTGACTCTTGACCCGTTGCATGGACCTATTTCATTTTTTCTCAGAAGTGTGTTGAAGCTTTTTGTCTGTTATTCTAAACTCACCTAATGATGTGGTGTAGGTCTGTTTTCATCCATTGAATTTTGACCCTGGAGAGATTGTTTGAATTTGGAAAACCAAGTCCTTTACATACAGAAAATATTGATGAGTTTAATGATTCCTTGTCTTCTGTTTTATCTTTCTGGAACTGTCACTTGAATATCGTCATTGTAGATTAATATGGCTGCCCACTTCGTTGGGGAAACCCTGTCTTTAGACCTTTCTTCTTGGAGTGCTTAGATTACCTTGGGAATACTTTTCCACAGTTCTGCCTGAAGGAAGAAGGAGTGCCTCAGAGGTGCCGAGTGGAGGAAGACAACGGGAGGACCAGCTTCCAGAGTATAAATGTATTTTTTTTCTCCTACATTCAGTGCTATGCTCTGGTGCTACTCCCCACCCGATTTGGAGACACCTGTTTCTCTTCTGCAAAGGAAATAGGCTGAGAAGTGTAGAATGAAGGAGAGAATTCAAGTTTATATCTGCTCTTCAACCAAATGTCTATTTTTTTTTCTCTTCACATTCCCTCATCTCCAGAGCTGTTTCAGCTTATGTCTGGGCTTTGTAGAAGGAAGTGGAATTCTGCAGCATGAACTTCTTTTTTCCTGACTTTCCCTGTTGCTGTTTTGATATTGAACTTTTTCAGCTCTGCTAAGTCAGTTACCACTCATCTATTTGCTTATCAGCTTCTAATATTGTGTTGCTGTTGTTTATTTCCTTGTTCTCTCCTCTTGTGTGTGTAATTTGGAGAAGGAAAATTAGTTGTGGGTACTTAATACACTCCCTTAATCCAAAAGTCAATAATAACAACAACAACCACAGCAGCATCAACACCAACTCTATGAAGTATCTACTTTATTATCCACAAGGTTCCTGTTGTTTCCAAATAAAAAAAATTGCGAGATCTTTCTTTACTGCCATTGTCAGGTCACCCTGTCCCTTTTGCTGCCTATCATAGTTTCACATGGGAAGCAAACTCCTATGTTGAAGCCAGCACTGAATTTAGGGTAAGAGGACTGGGGCTGAATCCAAGGTCTGCTTCATCTCAGTTGTGCTTTGCTGGACAGGATAATTAAACTACTTGAAATGTAGTTTCTTCACTGTAGTGTGGATTGTTTTGAAAATTACATGAGAAAACATTTGCAGAAGTGCCAAGTGCTATCCCTGGCCATCAATGTCAGTTGGATGAAAAGCGAAAGATTTCATGGTCAAAAGGTTAATGGACTGAATTCTCTCTCTCCCTCTCTCCCTCTCTCCCTCTCTCCCTCTCTCCCTCTCTCCCTCTCTCCCTCTCTCCCTCTCTCCCTCTCTCCCTCTCTCCCCCTCTCCCTCTCTCCCCCTCTCCCTCTCTCCCCCTCTCCCTCTCTCCCTCCCCCTTCTCCCTCCCCTCTCCCCCCTCTTCCATCTCTCTATCTATCTCTATCACACACACACACACACACACACACACACACACACACAGTTTCATAGTTTCTACTTCTTTGTACCTTGAAATGTGACTGTGTTTGGAGATAGGGTCTTTAATGAGGTAGTTAAGGTACAATCAGGTCATATGGGTGGACTGTAATCTCAAACCTGACCGGTATCCTTATAACACAAGGAGATTAGGAAACAGGTAAACACAAAGGGAGGACCATGTGAAGATACCAAGAGAAGATAGCCATCAGCAAGCCAAGGAGAGAGGCCATAGACTAAACCAACCGTGCCAGCACCTTGCTCTTGGACTTGTAGCCTCTACAGCTGTGAGAAAGCATATTTCTGTTGTTTAGGTCACACAGCCTGTAGCTTTTTGTTATGGCATTTCTAATAAACTGATGCAGAGGACTCGGGTTCAAGTTCCAATGTTGCCACTTGCTAACTCTATAGCCCTGTGCAGATCATCTAATCTCTGAGCCCCTGTTTTCCCAGCTGTAAATGGTGCTAATAATAAATTTTAAATAAAATAATGCAATAAAACCTATGGACTTGGCATAAATTATAAGAGTTTAATAAGTTAATGGGCATAAATGCCTCTGGAGGTGGTTTGGGGGCTCAGCTTAGTGTCTGAGGAGCTGCAGACACACCCATGACAATGGGCACCATGTTTGGGAGAAGCAGGTTGGTGCACATGCAAGGCTGTGTGTCCTTTGTGCATGTTAAGGGCCCAGCTAGGGCAAGACCCCAATCTCAGAAGCATATGATATTACGGAGAAAGGAGCCTTTCTTTGGCAATATTCCATTCTTGTCAGCACTGTGGAACCCTAGGACAGGATAAGTAAATGCAGCCACTCCTCCTTGCCTTCTTATTCTTGGGAGACCAATTGAGGACTCCCCCAAGGATACCAAAAATCCATAGGTGTTCAAACCCTTTTATAATATGGTGTGGTGTTTAATACAGCATACACACATCCTCCCACTTGCTGTCACTCTTCTCTAGGTTACTTATAATCCTAATACAGTGTGAATGCTAAACGAGTAGTAAAAGCAATCTGCACGTATTCAGTACAAACATGGTTTTTATTTTTATTTTTAATTGTAATTAGTTTTTAACATTCTAAGAACATAATGACGTTCTCTTCCTTCCTACCTGCCCCTTTCCCTCCCACCCTTCTTCCTTCTTGTCTTCTTTTTGTTTTTGGATGACATTTTTTAAATGGACAATACAAAGGCTTAATACTTCCCTGAATAAGAAGTTTAACAAATAAAAAGACCATGGTTTAGTGGGAATATAGAAAATAGCTATACATAATAATTGAATGGGCAAGTGACCATTTCATCCATATACATCACATTTTAAAGTAATAGGTTATTAAAACTATAGTAGTATAACACTCTTGACCATTGGCTTCACAAAGGTAGAAAACAAAGTTTTACGAAACCCTATTTGCAGCTATACTAGTCCACCCAGATATTTCTTTATTCTTTCTTCTTTTTGTTTTTTTAAATTTTAGCCCCCACATTTAAGGCAGAACATCAATTACTTTTCTTTCTGGGTCTGACTTATTTCACTCAAAATGCTGTCCTCCACTTGCATCCATTTTGCTGCAAATGGTAGCATTTCATTCTTTTGTAATGCTGAATAATATTCCATTGTGTATATATACCACATTTTCTTTATCCATTCACATGGTGGTGAGCACCTTGATAGATTCCAAATTTTGGCTGTTGTGAACATGCCATAAACATGGTGATGCGTGGATCTCTTTGATAGATTGTGTTTAAGTCTTTTGTGTATATATCTAGTAGTGGACTGGCTGGATCATATGGCAAGGCTATTACTAGTTTTTTAAGAGATCTCCACACTGACTTCCATGGTGGCTGCACTAATTTATATTCCCACCAACCGTGTGTAAGTGCTCCCCCTTTGTCAACATCCTTACCAGCATTTGTTACTCGCTGTGTCTTGGATTTTAGTCATTCTGACATGGGTGAGGGGATATCTCATTGTGGTTTTGATTTTCATTTCCATCATGGCTAGTGATACTGAACATTTTTCACATATTTGTTGACCATTTTTATTCTTTTGAGGACTATCTATTGAAGTCCTTTGCCCATTTCTCAGCTGGATTGGTTGTTTTTTTGTTGTTGAGTTTTTTTAAGTTTATGATATATTTGGAATATTAATCCTTTATCAGATAGGTGGTTTGCAAATATTTTTCCCATTCTGTTGGATGTCTCTTCACTCTTAATTATTTCCTTTGCTGTACAAAAGCCTCTGAGTTTAATACAGTCCCGTTTGTTTAGTTTTGTTTGGTTGCCTGTGCTTTGGGGGTCTTGTTCAAGGAGTCGTCCCACACACAGATGCAGGGTTTCCCCCATGTTTTCTTCTGGCAGCTTCCTAGTGTCAGATCTTAAATTTAGGTTTTTGAGCCATCTTGAATTGATTTTTGTATATAGCGGGAGGTATGGATCTGATTGATTCTTCTACATATGTAAATCTATTTTTGCTAGTTTTGTTGACTTTCTCCTCCTTTCCAATTTTAATGCTTTTCTTTCTCCTCCCTAATTGCTCTTGCTAAAACTTCCAATATAATATTGAATAAGAGAAGCGAAAGTAGACATCCTTGCCTTGTTCAGGATATGAGGGGAAATACTTTCTGCTTTTCCCCATTCGGTATGATGCTGGTTGTTGATCTGTCATATATGGCCTTTATAATTTTGAGAAGTGTTCCTTTTGTACCTAGTTTGTGGAGGGTTTGTATAGTGAAGGGGTGTTGAGTCTTATCAAATGTTTTCTCTGCATCTATTGAGATAACCATAAGGTTTTTGTTCTTCATTCTGTTGATGTGATTTATGATATTTATTGATTTGCAAATGTTGAACCACCCTTGCATTTCTGGGATAAATCCTGCTTGATTGTGGTCTATGATCTTTTTGATGTGGTTTTGGATTCGATTTGCTAGTATTGTGTTGAGGGCTTTACGTCTCTGTTCATTAAGGATGTAAGTCTATAGTTTTCATGGTATGTCTTTATTTGGTTTTGGTATCAGAGTTTGCTGGCCTCATTGAAAAAGAGTTTGGTAGAGCTCCACCCTGTTCCATATTCTGGAATAGTTTAAAGAGTATTGGAGTTACTTCCTCTTTGAATGCTTTGAAGAGTTCAGTAGTAAAGCCATCAGGTCCCGACTTTTCCTTGATGGAAGACTTTTGATTACTGTTTCATTCTCATAGCTTGTCATGAGTCTGTTTAGGTTGTCTACATCTTCTTGATTTAATCTTGATAGGTTAGTTGAATCCAGGAGTTTATCGACTTCTTTGAGGTTTTCCAGTTTATTAGTATATGATTCTTCAGAGTAGTTTCTTATGATCCTTTGTATTTCAGGTGTGTCAGTGTTAATGTCTCCTTTTTCACCTTTAATTTTATTTATTTGAGTTTTTTCTCATTTTTTCTTTGTTTGGTTAGAGGTTTATCTATTTATAGTCTCAAAACCCCAACTTTTTGTTTTATTGATATTTTATATTTTTTAGTTTTGATTTCATTAATTTCTGCTCTGATCCTTACTATTTCTCACCTCTTATGATTTTGGGTTTGTTTCGTTTTTGCTTTTCTAAGTCTTCAAGATGCATCATTAGATCTTTAATTTGAGACATTTCTCTTTTTTTAAAGTAAGTGCTCAATGCTATAAAATTACATATTAATACTGCTTTTGCTGTGTCCCACAGGTTTTGATATGTTGTATTTTCATTTTCATTCATTTCAAGAGAGTTTTTTATTTCCTTTTTAATTTCTTCAATGACGCATTGATCATTCAGTGGTGTATTGTTTAATTTCCAAGTATTTATGAGTGTTCTATTGTTCTTGTTGATTTCTAATTGTCCTCCTTTATGGACTGGTATGATTTCAGTCTTCTTAAATTTGCTGAGACTTGATTTGTGGTCTATCCTAAAAAATATTCCATGTGCTGATGAGAAGAATGTGTATTCTATAGCTATTGGGTGAAATGGCCTATGAATGTCTGTTAGGCCCATTTGCTCGATAGTATGCTTCAAGTCTGATGATCTTTATTGATTTTCTGTCTAGATGACCTGTCCATTGGTGAGAGTGGGGTGTTGAAGTCACCCACTAGTATTATATTGGAAGCTATCTCTCCCTTTAGATCTAATAGTATTTGCTGCATATATCTGGATGCTCCTGTGTTGCATGCATGTGTGTATTTACGATTGCTATGTCTTCTTGCAGAATAGAACCTTTTATCAAATTGGAATGTCATTCCTTATCTCTGTTTACGTTTTTTGATTTAAAGTCTGTTTTATCTGATATCAGGATAGCTGCCTGCTCAATTTTGGTTTCCATTTGCCTGATAGATCTTTTTCTAGCCCTTCACTGTCTGTCTTTTTGAATCTTTATGAAGTGAGTTTCTTATATGCAGCACATGGTTTTTTATCCATCCAAACAACCTAAGTTTTTTGGTTGGTAGGTAAATTTAGTTCATTAACATTCAAGATCAGTACTGATAGATAAGAACTAAGACCTGTAATTTTGTTGACTGGATAATGATTTTAACTACTCTGTTAGTGAATTTGCTGGTGACATGTGTTTTGTGTTTACTTCTAATGCAGGACACCCTTCAGAATTTCATGTAAATTATGGGCTGGTGGTGGTGAATTCTCTGTTTTTCTTATCTGAAAAATACTTTATTTCTCCTTCACTTTTTTAAAAAAATATTTATTTATTTCTTTGAAAAGCAGGGTTACAGAGAGGCAGGGGCAGAGAGAGAGAGATCTTCCATCTGCTGGTTCACTCCCCAGATGGCCACAACAGCCAGAGCTGGACTAACCTGAAGCCATAAGCTAGGAGCTTCCTCTGGGTCTCCCACGTGTATGCAGGGGCTCAAGGACTTGGGCCATCTTCCACTGCTTTCCTAGGCCATAGCAGAGAGCTGGATTGGAAGTGGAGCAGCCAGGACTTAAACTGGCACCCATATAGGATGCCTGCATTGCAGGCAGAGGCGTCACTCACTATGCCACAGCACCAGCCCCTCTCATTCACTTGTAATGGCTAGCTTCGCTGGATACAATATTCTTGGTTGGAAGGTTTTTCTTTTAAGTCCTTGAATATGTCATCCCACTCTCTCCTGGCCTGTAGGGTTTCCACTGAGAAGTCTGATGTTAATCTAATAGGTTTTCCTTTATATGTAACGTGACACTTTTCTCTTGCTGTCTTGCGAATTGTTTCCTTGTGTTTAACTGGTGACAGTTTGACGACAGTATGCCTTGGATGACACCTTTTATGGTTGAGTCTGCTTGGGGTTCTTTGAGCTTCTTGTGCCTGGATGTCCATGACTTTTTTAAGACCTGGAAGGTTTTCAACCATTTTTTAGCAGGCTCTCGATGTCTTTTTTCCTTTTCTTCTCCTTCAGGATACCTATAATACAAATATTTGGTCATTTCATGGTATCCCATATTTCACATAGACTTTCTACTTTCTTTATTCCTGTTCATTCTTTTCTCTTTATTTTTGCCTAGCTAGGTTATTTCAAATTTCTTGTCATTAATTTCATAAATTCTTTCTTCCACTTGGTTATTATGCTATTAAATTTCTCAATTATGTTTTTATTTAACTGATTGAATATTTCATCTCCAAAATTTCTATTTGGCTCTTCTTGATGAGTCCTGTCTCCTTAGTAATATTTTTATTCATGTTACTCACTGATTTCCTTATTTCTTTAATCTGCTTATCTGTATTTTCTTGTACCTTATTGGGTTTCCTTCCAGTCATTATTTTGAAATTTATATCTGTCATTTCATAGATTTCTTTCAGTTCTGGAACTAATTCTGGAGGATTACTGTGCTCTTTTGGAGGCACCATGCTAGGCTTGCTTCTTCGTATCTTCTGTGTCCCTACTTTGACATCTGCCCAGGTGGTGTACTCCTCCTCCTCTATGGAGTAGATTTTATTGGAAAAGAGTTGATGGTTTAACTGGGATGCAGGCTATCATTTGGCTTGTTGCCTTGGTTTTGGTTCTAGGTGATCGCAGGAGTGTAGTCTCTGAGTGATTGCTTTTGTCTTAATGAATGTCAGCTGTGTCTATAAGTGACACAGTGGCCTGGAGACACAGTCTGTAAAACATTTTTGACTTGTGGTTGGTTGAAACCATGAGTACAGAACCCATGGATGCGGAGGGCTGACTGTCCTGCTAAGTGCATGTGACAGTAACCAGCAGACTGGGACAGCCCAACAGGTGTCCCTGCCTCAGAAAGCCATGTAGGCTGACTTTGGCGCCTGGACCTCCTTGCTACGGGCCCTGTGCACCCCACCACCTTCACGAACCCCTCACCCACCGCCTTCCCCTGCATGATTTGCTTCAGCGAAGAAGCTGACTTGGAAAATGTACATTTTAGAAAGGAGAGTTATTCTGTCCCTTCACCCTGTTGTGGAATGGAAGGGCACATTTGTTTGTTAAGTCACTAAATATGAACTTGGAGTGTTTTGAAGCAGTCCCTTGGATCTGGGGCCCAGACTTATGTGAGGGTGAGACCATCTTTACCCCAAACGGATTTCATGCACTTGTTCCTGCTCAAGAAATGTGGGCTGGAATCATTGTGACGTGATGAAGGGGAGGGGAGAAGGAGAGATCAGAGGCAGAGCTGGTTGGGATGGAGCCAAGTTTACATTCTTCTGCGGAAGCCATGTTATTGCTGACCAGATCAGAAGCAGGATTCTGACTCCCACTGACATTGGAGGTTCAGAGCAAACAGGAAGTTTGGAACCGGAGGGAAATTCCTGATTAAATTTGTTTGAGTGTTTCAGCTTGTAATGTGTGTTCAAAGAAAAACTTATCAGTAACTCTGTGATCTGCTGCTTCGGTGTCTCTCGTGGTACCCGGCCTAGAATGGTGACGCCCGCTGTGTTGGTTAAGAACGTGACTCTGTAAACCCAGGGCACAAACTCTGCCTCTGCCACTCATTAGACACGTGATCCTGGACAGAGGATTTCTCCAAACCTCAGGTTCTTCATCTGTGAAATGGGGCTATGACTGCCTCCACATAGACAGTGGGAGAATCAAATGAGTTAACACTTGGGAAGCAGTTACAACCGTGTCTGGTACAGAGCCACTGCTCATTAAGTGCTGGCTGATACACTGTCAATCTGATTCACTTTGTGTCCCTAAAAGTTCGCCAGGACTGCATCCTGCCACTGGCCTGCTGGTGAAAACACCTGGCTGGGTTAGAGTCTTCCAGACAGAGGCTGTCCTAAGGCATCAGGACCTGTCCCTGAAGGAGAATTTGGTAACTACATCTTGCTTTTATTCTGTGTGATCATGCAGTGTTCTGTAGAAAATAGGGATCTTAGAGCAATGTATTTAACCATAGCAACTGAATTGTCCCAGCCTCAGTCATATACTTTTGTTTCTTCAATGCCTTTGGCTAATGATTGAGCTACTAAAAACGGGAATTGTTTTAGCAAACAATCGGTGGGTTTGTCTTGGTAAGCAGAGTCCTGTGTGCACACCGGTCTCTGTGGGCCCTCCCAGTTGGCTGTGTTTGTTTCAAGATGGTTCAAGCCGGAGTGGGGCAGGAAGGGGAGGCACAAGGGAGGCACAGTGAGTGGAGGCGGTAGGGACCACTTGTGGTCAGCTTCGCTTCTCTCTCTGGCTCCGAGGGTAACGGCTGAAGATTTAATACTGGTGGTTGCTGCCTCCTTCTTGCTCCTTGCTGGGTCTCTCCTCCTGCCATTCCTGGCTGATTCAGTCTCGTGAAGCTGGGAGCGGGCCACTTAATTCTTCAGAAGCCTATGACAGCTGTTATCTGGAGATCATGTCTGCATGCTTCTTACTTGAAGCCATCCACAAGCTGACGCTCTCACTGGCTGCATCCCTGGGATTTGGACGCAGGCCTTTCTGCTCCACAAGATGACCCCTTCCTGTCTTGCGTTGGAGCTGCTTTCTGAGGCACTTTGGGGCCTTCTCCCAGGTGTGCTCCTTGGCGGGCCTCCAACACCCATTCATGTGTGGTTATTACCTAGCTTCTGGGCATTGACAGTCACAACACAAGGTGTTTCCACCACCCCATGCCTTTGCTCTGGAATACCATAGCTCTTATACAATGCCATGCCTTTTCTTTTTCGTCATTTCTTTCTCCAATTACCGTTACACCAGCCGCCTTGTTAGAGCTTTTCTCACATGGTAAAGTGACAGTTCTTGGTTCAATGATCATATAGAGCTTCTACTGATAATTATAAATTCATGCTTCTACCTAGGGGCGCATCAGTTCTTGGCTGACGTAATCAAACATATCAATAAAACATCTCCAGGGAGGTAGGGGAGTTCCCTAAACATATTTAGCCACTGGACACATTTTTCTAATGGACTTCTTGCTGGACCAGCCTTTCCCTGGACCTGTGTTCTGTGTGCACTGTCCCATCCCCCACATCTTTTTGCTCTTGACAATGTCTGGTTGTTGAATGGCTGCGGTAGAATACTAGGGTCAGAACTCCAATAAGCTGTGCCTTAGCTGGGTGGCCTTGGGTAAATGACTCATCCTCTCTAGCCTCAGTTTCCCTATGCACACAATATGGTGGCCAGATTACCTGGTCTGGCTCTGTGACCCTAACGTAGTTTGGTCTGAGAATGCCTTGACCAAAATCTGCAAATGAATCTCTGAATGTGCTATCTCATTGTGGCTCCAAATGATAAGAGAATCCAAGTAGTGAGAGGGTCCGGCTATGCACTAGGAGGGTTTAGGACCATGGTTTGCATGATTCCTTAGAAGATGAGACTTTGTTGGCAGGTGTTCCTGTGCACTGCTCTCTGCATATCGAAACATCATCTGTGGATCTCTCCTCTCCATAGGCTGTGGGTCCCCTCCTCCCGTTTATCCTCAGTCCTCTTGTGTTGCCAAAGTCAGTGTTTATCTCTGTGGTGAGTGGAGCTCCCATGAGGGGCTGTAACCGACCATGGGAGCAAGAACTCCTGGCCCAGGGGCTGGGAAGCTTACTTACAAAGTCCTAGTCCTATCAGGATTGGGCTCCCACGGCCACTCATCTGCACATCACGGAAACTGGACAGCTCTCTGATGAAGCACCTTCCCTTGCAGGAAGTCGTCTTAGGCAAAAGCATTCATCTAAAATGGATTTCTGCTCAGGTTTGCACTTTTGCCTTGAGTAGCAAGCAAGAAAAACGGTCTGGTGTTTGGAGAACAGTGTGGCTAAGCAAATGTTCAGCTACTTGGTCAAAAATAGTTGTTGGGTCCCCTTTAGTATGCCAAGTGTAAGGAAAAGAGGTGACGTCTCTGCCTTCTTGGTGCTTGGAACAGCAGACAATAAAACAAGCAATAGCAATCAGCTCTGCGAAGAGGTACTGAGGGAAGAAAGGGATGTACTGCTAAGCAAGCACACAGCAGGGAGTACCTTGGCCAGCCAGGGAAAAGTCAGGACGGCTGTAGGGGGAATGGCCTCCCCCAGAGTGGGCCAGGGTAAGACACGAAGAGTGTGCCAGTGAGTGGATGTGAAGAGGCGTGCTGGGGGGAAAAGGGGAACACCAGAGGGAGTGGGCATAGAAAGTTCTATACACCTGCTACTTAGAGCACCAAGGAGGGCCTGGTAAGCAGTGAGGGTTGGCAGAAGGGGCAGAAGGCAGGGACGAAAGAGTTGTGTATGTGGAGTGGGAGTGTGGAGTGACGCAGTCTTGCGGTGTATGGGACTCGTACAACCTATAGGTGGGCACTGTGAAAGATAGGCCTGCTTTTAATAAAATTAGAGGTGGACGAAAGTGGGAGGTGATCTGTTCCAGTTCCACCCTTTACAGATGAATAGACTGCCGCTCAGAGGGACTGGGTGACCTGCCCAAGGTCACTCGGTCTCTTGGTGACACAGACAGAATCAAGAGTTGGGGCTCAGGTGTTTTGACAATGTGTGCTGATTCATTGGCTCCCCCCAAAAAAAATAAGCCTGCTTTTTAGCATTTGCTGATGTCTGTGGTGTAAATACACCCACTGAGGGCAATGGCAAGCTGCCGTGTTTAACACCCAGCTCTTAAAACTGCTGGAGAGGTAGCTGTCTGCTCTTGGGAGCTGCGTGTGTTTCCATCTGCCCCACCCCCGCCTTTCCCATTTCTGACATCTCACACTGGTTTGGTGTCTCTGCCACCCCTGATGAACCAGGACTGGCGCGATCGTATGTGGCATTACTCAGGATTCCTACGTCTTCACTTCATGTCTTCCTCCCCGCTTTTTGTGTTTTGGCCCCAAGAGATCTCATCCAGAATTCGTGGTCATGTTTCTCTTAGGGCCTCGGACCTTCCATTTTGGATAACC
The DNA here is from genome assembly GCF_051225735.1 of Oryctolagus cuniculus. Classification (NCBI taxonomy): domain Eukaryota; kingdom Metazoa; phylum Chordata; class Mammalia; order Lagomorpha; family Leporidae; genus Oryctolagus; species Oryctolagus cuniculus. The sequence goes on along the minus strand of NC_142868.1, from coordinate 161,791,372 downwards.
GTAGTCATTTGAGAAGTACTGGCCAAGTATCTTGTATCCTGTCTTTTGATAGGAAAGCATCTGGTGTTCTCATGATTAGACTGTGATGATGGGTTTGGTTAGGAAGACCACAGAGAGTACCATGTTCTTTCTTTCTTTTTTTCTTTTTAAAGATTTATTTTATTTCTTTGAAAGAGTTACAGAAAAAAAAAAACTCTGAAAGAGTTACAGAAAGAGGTAGAGTCAGAGAGAGAGAGAGGAGAGAGAGAGAGAGAGAGAGAAAGAGAGAGGTCTTCCATCCACTGGTTCACTCCCCAGTTGGCCACCACAGTTGGAGCTGAGTTGATCCAAAGCCAGGAGTCAGGAGCTTCTTCTGGGTCTCCCATGTGGGTGCAGGGGCCCAAGCACTTGGGCCATCTTCCACTGCTTTCCCAGGTCATAGCAGAGAGCTGGATCAGAAGAGGAGAAGCCGGGACTCAAACCAGTGCCCATATGGGATGCCAGCACTGCAGGTGGCAGCTTTAACCCACTGAACCACAGCGCCAGCCCCGCAAGTGCCCTTCTCCTCACTTCACATCAAGAGTGCATGCAGGTTTTTCCACTGTAAGATCCCTGTCCTCTCCACGTCCACTCGTTTTTCTTACTGCGTGTGTTCTTTGGAAGGAAGTCACTATTCAAAGCCTGCACTGAAAGTGAGGGGGATTGTTTTTTAGCACTTCTTTCTTTCTGGCACTATAAATGCTTCAGGCTCACCTTGTGTATTTCTTGCCCCAGTCCTAGAATCAGCCATTTTTCTTCTTAAAAAAAAAATGTATTTTTTCATTTGAAAGAGCTACAAGGAGAGAGGGAGAGACATAAAAGATCTTCCATCCTGTGGTTCACTCCCCAAGTGTCTACAGAGCTGAGCCAGACCGAAGTCAGGAGCTCTATCCGGGTGACCTCGTGGGTGGCAGGGGCCTAAGCACTTGGGACATCTTCCACTGCTTTGCCCATGCCATTAGCAGGGAGCTGGATCACAAATAGAGTCACTGGGACACAAAGTGGTGCCCATGTGGGACGTTGGCATCGCAGGCAGCAGCTTTACCCACTGTACCACAACACAGGCCCCAGAATCCTCCATTTTTCTAAGAGTCCCTGGCTCCTTTTGTTGGAGAATGGTAATAGAAGCCAAGATCTGGGTGCCAAGTGTGCTGATGGCTATAGATATCATTTCTTCCATTTGGGGCAAGTCCGATTGAGCATGTCCCAAATTGTACATCTCCTCCCTCTCTTATTCCCACTCTTATATTTAACAGGGATCATTTTTCAGTTAAAATTTAAACACCTAAGAATAATTGTGTGTTAATCACAGAGTTCAACCAATAGTACTAGCCCCAAATGGTGGAGTTAGAATCATGCCAGGGGATCCCAATACAATCCCATCAAGGTGGCATGTACCAATGCCATCTCACTAGTTCAAGTGATCAATTTCAGTTCACAATTGATCACACTGATAGGTCTAAGAGTCAAAGGGATCACACAAACAAGTCTAGTGTCTGCTAATACTAGCTGATAGAATCAAAAAGGGAGAGAACAATCTATCATGGAACGCGGGATACACAGTAAACTCATAGAATGGCAGATGTCCTAAATAGCACTCTGGCCTCAGAATCAGCCCTTAAGGCATTCAGATATGGCAGAAGAGCCCATGAGAGTATTTTAGGTATGGAAAGCCAAGACACCCTGGGGGAAAAAAAAAAAAAAAAGGAAGACCTAAATGGAAGATCTCTGTGAGTGAGATCCCAGTGGAAAGAATGGGGCCATCAAAGAAGGAGGTACCTTTCTCTGAAGGGAGGAGAGAACTTCCACTTTGACTATGACCCCGTCGGAATAAGATCAAAGTCGGCGAACTCAAAAGGCTTCCATAGCCTTGGCAACTCATGACTAGAGCCTAGGGAGATTACTGACGCCATAAACAAGAGTGTCAAATTGTTAAGTCAACAATAGGAGTCACTGTGTACTTACTTCTCATGTGGGATCCGTCCTTAGTGTGTTGTCCAATGTGAAGTAATGCTATAACTAGTACTGAAACAGTATTTTACACTTTGTGTTTCTGTGTGGGTGCAAACTGATGAAATCTTTCCTTAATATATACTGAATTGATCTTCTGTATATAAAGATAATTGAAAATGAATCTTGATGTGAATGGAATGGAAGAGGGAATGGGAGGGGTGTGAGTGGGAGGGAAATTATGGGGGGGGAATTATTTACTAAATAAAAATTTTAAAAAAAAGAAATATCATTTCTTTTAGGCCCACTCAAATGACAGAGCAAGGATTCAGATGGGTACTATTCATGTATAACCACATACCTATAAATATTTCTAAAAGAAACAGCCTATGTCTATATTAGACTCAATAGAAGGAATTCATATTGATATCACTAATTCTATCATGTGGATTAGTCTAACCCCTTCCCTTTACTTACACGTTAACTTCCACTCTGACAGTAAGAAATCCTGCTCCTACCATCTGCCACCCATTATGGAATTGTTCATTTCCATTACACTTGCACAGTGATATCAGAATTATTAACCCATGCTGCCGTGGGAAACAGTATCAGCTCTAATATGGTTCGTCCCTTTTATGTGCTATAGTGGAAGTATAAGTGGGGGAAGTGTCCTTGACTCACATTTCTGGATGCTGGGAAGGAGGGAGCTTTCTTAGTACATCACAACATGGCAGAGGGGCAGGTGAGCCTGGGCAAGACAGAGGCAACCATGGGGGCCCCAGACTCGTCCTTCTGTTGGGAACGCACTCCCAGGGCCTAAGCACCTCTTACAGCCCCCACCTCTTAGTGCCGTGACACTGGCCATGAAATCTCAATGTGAGTTTTTAGTTGTTAGTCTGTTGTTAGTTGTTAGTCTGCTCAGCTGCCGTAGCAAGATGCCACGCTGTGTGGCTGTAAACAACAGAGATGTGTCTTTCATGGTTCTGGAGGCTGGATGTCGATCAAGGGGCCGGCTAGGCTGGTATCTTCTGAAGGCCAGAAGGGAAGGCTCTGTGCAGTCCCCTCTCCTTGGCTTGCAGACAGCTGCCTCCCTGATGCTCCTCCACACAGGGCTTCCTCTGCACGCTTGCACGCCTGGTGTACCTCTGTGTGTCCCAGTGTCCTCTTAACAGAGGTGGGACGTTGGACTTGACCCCACCCTGACGGCCTTGTTCTTAATCTAACGACCTCTCAAGGCCCTATCGCCAAATTCAGTCATATTCTGAGGCACTGAGGCTAAGGGCTTCAATATCTGACTTTTGGGGGACCACAGTTCAACCCTTAAGAGGTACAGTGCTTATGCACAGTTTCTTTTGTATACAGTCTTAAAAAGTCCCCTAATTTCCAACAGCACCATTCCTTCCATGCCCTTCAAGGAAGATGTTTCAGACATTGATAAGAGATTTTGTCCCATTCTTCATGCTGTAAAGTTCTATAGGTTTTGACAAATGCATAGTGTGATATATTCAACATTACAGTGTCTTATAAAAAAATTAGCCTAAAATATCCCCTATGCTTACCCCATTCAACTTTCACTCCTCCCTAAGCCCCTTGTAACCACTTATCTTGTTCCCAACACTGTAATTTTGCCTTTTATAGGATGCCGTGTAGCTGGAATAATGTAGTATGTCACCTTTCAGACTGACTTCTTCCACCTAGAAATTATCTATCTACCTATCTATCTATCTATGTGTAAAGATTTATTTTACTTATGTGAAAGAGTTACAGAGAGAGGTAGAGAGAGATAGACAGAGGAGTCTTCCATCTGCTGGTTCACTCCCCAAATGACCATGATAGCCAGAGCTGAGCTGATCTGAAGCCAGGAGCCAGGAGCTTCTTCCTGGTGTCCCACGCAGGTGCAGGGGTCCAAGCACTTAGGCCATCTTCTACTGCTTCCCCAGGCCATAGCATAGAGCTGGATCAGAAGAGGAGCAGCCAGGACTTAAACTGGCACCCACAGAGGATGCCGGCGCTGCAGGCTGGGGCTTTAACCTGCTGTGCCACAGCAGCACCCTAGAAATATCCATTTAAATATTCACATGTCCTTGTCTTTCTGGTGCTTGACAGCTCATTTCTTCTTGTTGCTGAGTAATGTTCCATTTTATGAGTGTATCCAGCTTGTTTATCCATTCCCCTCTTGGGGGACATCATGGTTGCCTTTGCTTTTGGTGACTATGAATTGAGCTGCTATAAATGCTCACAGGCAGATTTGGTATAAACATTTGTACATTTCAGATCAGTTGGGTAAGTATCTAGGAAAGTGATCGCTGCATCTAGAGTAGACCAAGTTGAGCTTTGCAAGATATTGACAAACTATCTTGTAGTGGCTGAACCATTGTGCCTTGGCATCAACAGTGAATGAGCGTTCCTATTGTCGTACATCCTCTCTACTCACTGGCAATGTTAGCTGGGTTTTTTTTTATTTGTTTGTTTTTTGCCTATTCTAGTAGGCACATAGAGGCATCTAAGTATTATTTTAGTTTTCAGTTCCCTAATGATGAAGGATGCTAAGTGTCTTTTCATGCATGTGTCATCTGTATATTTCTTCACTTAGGTGACTTTGTAGGTCTTTTGCCTATTTTCTTTCTCTTTCTCTCTCCCATTTTTTTTTTCTCTTTGGAAAATAAGACACAAAGTGAATTAGTCTTATTTATTTTTTTTAAAAAAATTCTTGATTAATTTATTTAAAAGGCAGAGTTACAGAGAAAGGCAGAGTCAGAAAGAGAAATCTCATCCACTGGTTCACTCTCCAGATACTTGCAATGGCCATGGCTCAGCCAGGTTGAGCTTCATACGGGTCTCCCATACGGGTGGCAGGAGCCCAAGCACTTAGCCTGTCTTCTGCTGCTTTTCCCAGGCCATCAGCAGGGAGCTGGATCAGAAATAGAGCACACAGGACGCAAACCAGCACCCTCTTGGGATGCCAGCATCACAGACTGTGGCTTTATCCGCTATGCCACAACCCTGGCCCCCTTTTGCCTGTTTTCTAATTGAGTTGTTTCTTATTGTTGAGTCTTAAAAGCTCTTTGTATGTTTAATATTTTGAATACAATCTTTTTAAAGATGTACTTGAAAAGCAGAATGACATAGAGATGGAGAGACAGGGAGACATACAGAAAGAGATCTTCATCCTCTGCTTCATTCCTCAAATGGCCACAACAGCTGGGGCCAGGCTAGGCTAAAGCCAGAAGCCCGGAACTCCGTCTGTGTCTCTCACATGGGTAGCAGGGGCCCAGGTTCTTGAGCTATCACCCACTGCTTCTCAGGTGCATTCACAGGGAGCTGGGGCAGAAGTGCAGTGGCCAGATCTCCACCAGCTCTCCGATGAGGGATGTGAGCGTCCCAAGGGGCAGCTTAACTCTCTGCTCACAACACGCACCCCTGAATACAAGTCCTTTATCAGATAGGTGTTTTTCAGATATTTTCTCCCAGGATTTGGCTTGCATTTCCAGAGCACATGTTCTTAATTTTAATAAAGTATAACTGATCAATTACTTTCTTTCATGAATTGTGTTTTTGATGTTTTATCTGAAAAATCTCACCAAAACTGAGGTCACCTAGATTTTCTGCTATGTTTTCTTTGTTTAGTTTTGTAGTTTATAGGTCTATGGTCTGTTTTGAGTTAATTTTTATGGAAGGTACAAAGTCTGTGTCCAGGTTCTTTTTTCATTTTTATTGGATATCCAATTGTTAAAGTACTATTCGCTGAACAGACTATCTTCCCCATTGCACAGCCTCTGCTTTGCTGTCAAAAATCATTTGGCTGTTACTATTTCCAGGCTGTCTATCATCTTTCACTAATCTTTGCAACACCTCTTTCCTCAATACCATACCATCTTGATTATGATCACTGTATCATAAGTCTTAGACTTGAGTAATGTGAAGCTTTCAACTTTGTCTTACTCAGTATCGTGTTGGCTCACCTACTTCTTTCGCCTTTACAAATAAACTTTAGAATAAGTTTGCTGATTTCCATCAATCAGCTTCATGGGAATTGTATTGGGATAAACTTGAATCTATATATTAAGTCAGGGACATTTTACATCTTAACAAGATTGAGCCTTCTAATCCATGGGCATGAAATATCTCTCTGTTTAACCTCCCTTGATTTTTTTCATCAGTGGTTTGTAGTTTTTCTGCATATGGATTTTTGTTATTTTTATACCTGAGAATTTAATTTTTATGTGTGTTATTGAAAATGGCATTTTTTTCCTAATTTGAAGCTTCAGAGATTCACTGCTAGTATGTGGGTGTTACATTTGTATATTAACCTCGTATCTTGCAACTCTTCTGTACTTTCTAATTAATTCCAGGAGGTTTTTTTTGCTTTTTTTTCCCCCTTTAATCATAGACAGTGATGTTGTCTATGAATAAAGACAGTTTTATTCATCCTCAGTCTACATTCCTTACATTTAATTTTCCCGTCTTGTCACACTAACTTGGACATCCAGATCAGAGTTGAGTAGGAGTGGTGGCAGAGGACACTCTTGGCGTGATCTTGGTGGGAAAGCAGCTGGTGTCTCACCATTGAGTAAGGCTTTGTAGATGATCTCCACCAGTTCAGGAAGTTCCCCCTGTAGTCCTAGGTTACCAAGAATGGACTTGTAGTGGATTCCATTACATTAAAATGCTGAACTCGCCTTGTATACATAGAACGCCTACTTGGCTGTGGAATATTGCTCTTTAATACATTGTTAGATTTGCTAATTTGTTGAGGGGCCTCTGTAGCTACACGCATGAGAGAGATTGATGAGTGGTTTTACTTTCTTGTCATGTCTTTGGCCCCACAGAATGAGTTAAGGAGCATACGTTTTACATCTGGCTTCTGAAACAGATAGAGGAGAATTAATATCATTGCTCCCTTAGATGTTTGTCAGAATTCACTAGTGAAACTACCTGGAACTTATACTTTCTTTGTTGGAGAGTGATTAATTATGGATTTAATTTCTTTAGTCAAAACACTTATCCTTTTTTTCCTTGTGTGAGTCTTGGTAGCTTGTATCTTTCAAGAAATTGGTCTGTGTCATTTTGTTATCAAATTTGTGAACATAGAGTTATATGGAAATATAAAAGTATAATTTTTCATGTCCATGTAATCAGTAGTGGTGACAACTCTTGCACTTCTTTTTTTTTTTTTAAAAGATTTATTTATTGAAAGTCAGAATTACACAGAGTAGGAGAGGGAGAGAGAGAGATGTCTTCCATCTGCTGGTTCACTCCCCAGTTGGCCGCAACAGCCAGACCTGTGCCAATCTGAAGCCAGAAGCCAGGAGCCAGGAGCTTCTTCCAGGTCTCCCATGTAGGTGCAGGGGCCCAAGGACTTGAGTCATCTTCTACTGCTTTCCCAGGCTATAGCAGAGAGCTAGTTTGGAAGTGGAATAGCAGGGACTCGAACCAGCACCCATATGGGATCCTGGCACTGCAGGCTGCAGCTTCACCTCCTATGCCAAAACACCGACCCCAATATTGTATTTCTAATATTGGCAATTTGTGTCTTTTTTTTTCTTGGTTAGCCTGGCTAAAAATTTATCAATGTTATAAATCTTTTCAAGGAAACAGCTTTTAGTTTCATTGATTTTTTTTTTAACAGTTTCTACATTTATATGTCATTGATTTATGTTTTAAAATTTTTGCTATGTCTTTGTTTCTTCTGTGTTAGGTTTAAATTGCTATTTTTTCTCTAGTTTCTTAAGGTAGAAGCTTGACTTAATAAAGTCTTCCTTATTTTCTAACATATGCATTCAATTCTATACCTTTCTCTGGAAACGCCATTTTCACTTGGTCCTGCTAATTTTAATAAGTTGGATTTTCCATTTTCATTTAGTTCAAAATATGTTTAAAATTTTTCTTGAGACTCCATCCTTACTCATGTCACATTTAGTAGTGTGAGGTTCAGTTTCCAAGTATTTTGAGGTTTTCCAGCTATCTTTCTCTTGTTGATTTCTAGTTTAATTCCATTATGGTCTGAGAAAATTCTTTGTCAATTTTCATTATTTGAAATTTAAGGATTTTATCTGGGCTTAGATATGATCTGTCCTGATGGATGTTGCATAAATACTTAAGATGAATGCCTACTCTGATGTTGTTGGATAGAGTATTTTATAAATGTCAATTAGATCAAGTTGATGGATAGTGCTGGTCCAGTCAACACTTCTTGTATTGATTTTTCTGCCTGCTTTGATCTGTCACTGAAAGAGAAGATTGGTGCATTTGGCCTTTAGTTCAGTTAGTTTTTTGGTAACAGTTTTATTGAGATGTAATATATAACCCATCACATAACCCTACAATTTACATTTAAAGCATGCAAAACAATGGTTTTTAATGTACTCAGGCAGTAGTGCAGCCATCACCACAATCAACCTTAGAATGTCTTTATCACCCCATTAAGAAAACCCAGTCCTTTCTAACCATATCCACCCCCCACCCCTGTCCTGCGTGCCCTCACCCCTAGCCCTAGGCTACTCTTTCTCTTCATATCAATGGAATCCTATCAGATGTGATCTTTTGTGACTAGATTCTTTTATTTAACATAATGTTCTCAAGTTCCATCTGCCTTTTTTGCAGGTTATCAGTATTGTGTTACTTTTTTATTGTTTCATTCTGTGTATATAGCATGTTTTGTTTTTCATTCATCAACTGATGGACACTTGCCTTGCTCCCACCTGCTGCTATGAATGTTGGTGTACACGTTCTTGTGTAGACACAAGTTTTTATATCTCAGTGTATGTAACTAGGAGTCGAATTACTGGGTCAAGTGATGCTGGCTGTTATTTTACATTCCGACTAGCAACATATGAGGCCTCCAGTGTTTCCAAATCCCTACCAACACTTGTCATTATCTGTTTTCTGTATTCCAATAGATACCTTGTGTCTTACACTGTGGTTTTGAGCTCTGTCCATTTTGACACTCCTTTGAGGTGCATCCCTACTTAGGATTTGTTGGCCCTTTGAGGAACTGTCCTCTGTCATCATGTAATTCCTTCCCTAACCTTGGCAGTTTTCCTTGTCCTCAAGTCTGCTTTGCCTGAAATTGATGAAAGTACTCTAATTTTTTTTTTTTTTTGATTAGTGGTAGAATGGTGTTTCCTTCTCCTTCCTTTCCTATTGAGCTATAAGAATGTTTATATTTAAAATGAGTTTCTTGTAGACATCATATGGGTGGATCTGGTGGGGACTTTTGGTTTGTTTACCTGGTTTGTTTTTATCCACTCTGGCAAACTCTGTCTTTTAATTGGCCTATTTAGACCATTAACATTTAATGTGGTATAATAGGATTAATATCTACCTTTTTTATAACTATTTTCTCTTTGTTCTTTGTTTCCTTCACTTCCCCTTTTTTCTTTCCATTTTAAGCAAAAAATCTGCCAGTTATAATTGTAATGCATCTGATTTCAAATTTGTTAAAATGTGAAAAAGCATGTTCTAGACTCTATAACAGATGGTCACAGTACCTCCCTCAAAAGCAGGCTGTGAGGCTAAGTAGGGCAATGCATTAAAGTACATAATGCATAAAGTATATAAAACATCAGCACATATTAGCAAAAAGACAAAAAAGAGCAGATGCTAGCAAGATTGTGGGGAAAGGGGAATCCTCACACACTGCTGCCAGGAATTTTAATTAGTATAACAATTACGGAGAACAATGTGGAGTTCCTTAAAAATCTAGAAATAGATTTACCATATGACCCAACTGTCACTCCCCAGGGCATACATCCTAAGGAAATGAAATCAGATACGTGCACTCCCTGTGTTCATTGCACTCAACAGTTGCCAAGATATGAAGTCAACCTAGGTGTCCGTCAGTGGATGAATGGATAAACAAAAGGTGGCACATATGCACACTGGAGTATTTTTCTGCCATAAAAAATAATGAAGTCCTGACATTTGCGGCAAAGTGGATGGAGCTGAAGAGCATTGTGCTAACTGAAATAAGCCATACGTAGAAAGACAAATTCTGATGCTCTTTCTCATAAATGAAAGTTTAAAATTACACATACAGGGCCGGCGCCGTGGCTCAGTAGGCTAATCCTCCACCTAGCGGCGCCGGCACACTGGGTTCTAGTCCCGGTAGGGGCGCCAGATTCTGTCCCGGTTGCCCCTCTTCCAGGCCAGCTCTCTGCTGTGGCCCAGGAGTGCAGTGGAGGATGGCCCAAGTCCTTGGGCCCTGCACCCCATGGGAGACCAGGAGAAGCACCTGGCTCCTGCCATCGGATCAGCGCGGGTATGCCGGCCACAGCGCGCCGGCTGCAGTGCGCCGGCCGCAGCGGCCATTGGAGGGTGAACCAATGGCAAAAGGAAGACCTTTCTCTCGGTCTCTCTCTCTCGCTGTCCATTCTGCCTGTAAAAAAAAATAAAAATAAAAATAAAAATAAAAAAAATTACACATACAGGGGCCAGCACTGTGATGTAGCAGGTAAAGCTGCCACCTGCAGAGCCAGCAACCCAAATGGGTGCCAGTTCAAGTCCCAGCTGCTCCACTTCCAATCCAGCTCCCTGCTGATGGCCTGGAAAAGCAGTGGAGGATTGTGCAAGTCCTTGGACCCCTGCACCCATGTGGGAGACCTGGATGAAGCTTCTGGCTCCTGGCTTTAGCCTGGCCCAGCCCTGGCTGTTGCAGCCATCTGGGGACCTTTCTCTTTCTGTCTCTCCTGCTCTCCCTCTATAACTCTGCTTTTCAAATAAATAAATAAATCTTGAAAAAAATTATATACATACATTATCTGAATTTTAAAATAGTGATTGCTAGAAGCTGGGAAGGGTTGGGGAAGAGGGCTGGGAGCAGGTTGGACAATGGATACTGAAACACAGTAGGTGAACTGAACAAGGCCTAGTGTTTTACAGCACTATACATTATATATACATTATATACTACATTATAACTATGCTCATGATCATGTAAACATATCCTGTATAAAGACCTGGAAGAGGGGCCAGCGCCATGGCTCACTTGGTTAATCCTCCACCTGCGGTGCCGGCATCCCATATGGGCGCCAGGTTCTAGTCCCAACTGCTCCTCTTCCAGTCCAGCTCTCTGCTGTGGCCTGGGAAGGCAGTGGAGGATGGCCCAAGTGCTTGGGCCCTGCACCCGCGTGGGAAACCAGGAGGAAGCATCTGGCTCCTGGCTTCGGATCAGCACAGTGCCACCCTTGGCGGCCATTTGGGGAGTGAAGCAATGGAGTGAAGACCTTTCTCTCTGTCTCTCTCTCACTGTCAATAACTCTACCTGGCAAAAAAAAAAAAAAAAAAAAAAAAAAAAAAAAAAAAACCTGGAAGAGAGAAGCTGCTAAGCTCCAAACCCAAAGAAAATACCAGGAAATGGAAAGGCTAGTTTCATGGTGTGGTCAACTATGTATATGTGTTCAAAAGTTTCACTGTTCCCTTAAAAATGTGCAGGTATTACATGTTAATGCGTAGTTTTTTAACAGTGTGGTGAGCATAGTATTTGGCTTGGCAGTGAGCACATACATTAGCCATTATTGTAATTATTATACTAGTCCCACCCACGTACTGTATAGAACTCACAGCTAATCTTGACATCACAACCCCAAGCCTCAGCGTTAGGAGTAACTCCCCTAAATATGAGTACATAGCAAAGCAAAGTGCTTCCAAAAGTTCACAGGAGCTGGAAGTGAAAGAGAAATGTATTTGGGTGCAAAAGTTTTGACAGCTATGCATAGTCTTTCCAGAATCCATATTTTCCATGAACTTTTTGAAGATCCATTGTGCGCAAGGATTTCAATTTTTTTTTTTTTGCACCCAAAGAAGCTTCACATTTCATTCCATTTTTTATAGCCTTTTCTGAAATACCTTCCCGTGGCTCTAGGGCTGCTTTTTGTATAGTTACTTACTGGAAACTTCTTGTTGCTTAACTGTTCTGTTGTCTACATACAGGACTCTGAAGTCGGACAGCCTCGGGTTGAAATTCCAGACCAGAGATGTCTGATCTTGGGAAGGTCCCTTCATCTCTCTTTGTTTCTGTTTCCTCACCTGTAAGATGTTTATACTAATACCTTCCTCAAAGAATGTGGCCCAGTCCTAGCTGCTGTCCAGGTCATAGATACTGTTTTGCTTCTTGGTTGTCACCATTGTCTTTCTCTAAACGAGGTGCTCCCCGTGGCTCAGTCTTTCTGCTTGCGCTGGAGACTCTGGGCGGGCGTGGTACTTTAGACATGGAGGAGGCAGAGGCTACATATAAGGATGTGCACAGTACTAGGAAAACGTCTTACAGCACAGAAATGCATCTCTGTAGGTGAGAGTGTTCTGCCGTTGACTGGGCAGTGGGAAAGGGGATGGTGTTACTTCCTCGCCCGCCCCATGTCCAGGCCATGTCACCCTGGCCAGGCTTAGCTTTTGAATAGAGAGAGACCTGTGTGATGAAGACAGCAGGGACAACAAGACAAGAACCCCTCTTTCTCATTCCCCATATCAACCTGAAAATCCTGCAGGAGTGCCAGCTGCTTACTCCTGGCTGTTGTGAGAGCCCTAGATGGGTGACTATGCTTCATCTCTGTGGTTTTCAAGAATGTTCTAGATCTTTCTAGTTTATTCATGTTCCTTATTTTTTCTCCTGTGTTGTTGCTTCTTGAGTCTGCAGTTTGGGCCTAATGGGAATGAATCACTGCTCTCTCTTCATTCCTCAGAAACAGTTTTAATGTCTGAGCACTCCCAGGCTGGCCTTTGGACCCAGAAGAACAAGGAGAAGTCCATTTACAGAAGAGTCTGTAGTGCTTGGCTCTGGTTCATACCAGTGGCGGATATGTGCAGCGCTAGGCCTGCCCTAAGAGGAAATCTGTGTGTCTGTCTGAGTTTCCTGTGGCTGGGGGCTTTGTTGATGGTTTTTCTGAGTCAAGGCTGCAATCTTCCCAGAGGCCAGGCATCATCTCACCAACAAGACTGGAAACAACATTGACCTCCCAGAGCCCAAGATTTCTATCCTATCCTCCAGAGAGCCCCTTGGCAATGCCTGGGATTCAGTGAAAATTTCAACATGGCATGGGTTTCTTTTAAAAACTCTGTGTGTGTGTGTGTGTGTGTGTGTGTGTGTGTGTGTAGTAACTTAGAACAATTATCTTGATTGCTAAAGCCAAGAAGAAGGAGAAAAAGGTAGGCTTGGAAAAAAAAAAAAAAAAAAGGAAAGCATTTGAGACCTTCACAATATCTGTCAGGATTCCTCTTCCCAAGATGATGCATTCTGGAAGATCCCAGGAAATCCTGTCCCGTTGGCATGGGCTGCTCAGGAAGTGCAGAGACAGTTCCACCAAGGCCGCCCACTCGTCCTGAGGGCCCCTTCCCAAGAGCCAAGCCACTGGGAAAGAGCCCACTGCAACTTTCCTCTGGGCTCACAGTATATGGTCCAAGTCTCCGTTCTAGGCACTGGCAGGTTCTGTTTGAATCGGGTGACAGGTCAGACAACTTGTCAACTATCCACAGCAGAGCAAAGATTCTGAGCTCCCTGGTCATCTGGAACCCTCGGCCCTCAGCCTGGTGTGCTTCCCCAGGGCCCATTCCCAGAGGCTGTCTCATCTCCCCAGGTTCCGGTGTGTGCTGTTGGCCAGAGTCACAGTACACACAAGGGAAATGCAAATCCCCAGTGAAAAGTTCCCACCCACTCTGTCTTGCCCAGAGATGTGGGCCCCAGGCGCTGGCTGGGAGAACCAACAGAGGGCTGTGACGAACCCAGAAGCCCCATTTCCTTGCGGGTTCCCCAGCACCCTCCAGCAGGGACCCCTTTATTGTCTCAGGGTGAGCTTGTGAGTTGACAGCGTCAGACCATGGATGGGCGACACATCCCTGCGTGATGAGGCCAGGTTTTAGAAATATCTCCGAGCACACCAGTACTTGCTTCAAAGCTACCAAATGCTTTTGGTGGGTTTGTCTGAATTCTAAATCAGTGTTTTAGATGGGAGTAGGGTTTAGAGCTATAATTAGAACAGGCTTCTTTCCCCTCTGTAATTATCACCCCATGGCAGCCGGGACCCTGGGAACGGGGCTCCGAGAGAGTGTTCCCACCACTTGCCACCTCTGGAGGACTTTCTTTCACCCCTCTAGAGGACTCCTCGTCCCTTTTTTTCCTTTTCGGCAAAATACACACAAACCTGATTCTTCACTATTAGGCCTTTGTGGTTTCTGTCAAGCAGGGCCTGGAGTCACAGAGGGGAAAAGCGCTTCCTTTGTAATGTTACAGGGCAAGAGGACTGGGAGGAGATGCCCCCAAAGGTGAATGAGCATGTCCCCAGTGGCTTGTAGGGTCTGGGGGCGTGGGCAGGGCAGAGGGGCTGCCTCAGTCTTGCCATGATTCACTTCTGTTGGTCTGGACTTCCTGACTCGATCATTAGCCCTTGGAGGAAAGGGACCATGGCCTCTCCTGTGTCTTCCAAGGTGCCCCTAGGGCTGTGCAGGAGGTAAGCCTCTGTGAAGGAGGTGACACTGTCCTCCGTGGTGAGGACTGTCAGATGCAACCTGCTTTTCAGAACTTCTCAGTGGTGTGCACAGGGAGGCGGTGGAGGGTACCTAAGCCGGGTGCAGCTATGGTCCTCAGGATTCTAACCCAAAAACACCCCCACAATGGGTAAATGTCACCTGGCCACTGTCGTCCTGGTTTCCAGTAAGATAAGATGATCAAGAAAAAACGCAAGAGGAGATTGGACAGCTGCTGATTCCTTGGAGCTGCTGATTCCTCGGAGCAATTATGAAATGAGGAGAAAACAGGGTTATCCTGAGTGTACAGCGACTTCAAAAAGCTCGTGGAAGAGGAATTCAAAGATAAGCTTCCCTTGGTACAAAACATTTTGAAATCCATGCAGGTTTTTCATAATGCATATTTTCCATGAACTATTTGAAGACCTTGCCTGTGGGTGTTCCTTCTTCCCTCATCCGGCGCCACCCTTACTCTCTGTCCTTAACTGAAATCAAATGGGGCACGTTAAAGGTGGGAGTTTGGTCTGTGCTGACAACAGGACCACCCCCATAGCCCCCACTTGCTTCTTGGTCCACATACTTATTCCCACTCTCCACTGTGTTGGGCCAAAGATGCTAATTCAATCATCACAAACAATGCTGTTTCTCAGAAGGCTTCTATACAAAGGAAAAAAACCTCCTTGAAAGGATAACTGGAGAAAAGGGGGGAGTAAAAGCACTTTGGTCTGAAGTTAGGGGAAGGCATGAGGAGTAGCAAATGAGAAGTGCTCTACAGTGGTGAGGGGTAGAGAGAAGAAAACAACCTGGGAAAGCCGGAAGACTTTTCACTTGGTGAAGCTAAAGAATTCGGTGGTGGTTTTTCTTGCTGTTGCTTAAAGGCAAGCCAGCAGTAACCAACCTTCTAGGTCGTAATTCACATGAAAAAGAACATGAAGCAAAAAAATGTATCTTTAATAGCCAAGAACCCTATATGAAGTTAAGCTATGAGAAAACCATCAAAAGTGCTCTAAGATCTGCCAGATTCGCTCTTCCAGAAAGGAGTGAGGGCATCAGGGGAGTTTCTCGACTTTGCCATAAGGAAGTAGACTGATTATTAAAGCAAACAAACCAGAGTGTACGCATCCAAGTGAGTACTGCCATCCCTTCTAAGAGTTTTCTCACAGACTTTATTCTCAGGGCAAAAACACTGCTTTTTAAAAAATATTTCTGTAATTCCTTCTCAAGGTTTTTGTGTGAATAGTCTGTCTTGTGGCTAATAGCCCTACTTTGCAAGTAAATCTGATTTCTGAAAATCATTTTATATTTAACAAATACCATATTGAGATAAGGAAGAAAGCTTGATTTTTCTGAGTGACTTTGAAATGGTGGATTCTGAGGGAAATTGTAGATGGGTCTCTGGAGAGTCCAACATATAGCCAGCCTAGGTCCTAGGTGCACCTGTGGCTCAGACACCTGGTGGTCCTGGCTCCATCTGTGGATGGTAGTCCAGTTCTTTTTCCCTAAGACCCTCAATTTGCTCATCAAAAACCTGGGATAGTTATAATACCTGCCTCATGTGACTGTCGTGAATATTAAATAAGGCAATGCTTGAAAAACCCTTAGGAAGGGCTTAGTAATTATTTATGATTATCATTCCCTTTTAATACCTTAATGTGGAGCTGGTATGTGGTAGGTAACCCCTAACTACGCGTGTACGTCTCTTGCTTACAAAGCTGCAGTTAGATGTGAAGTTTCAACTTGAAAGTGCACTTGTATTTGAAGAGTGGGGTCATCCAAGGTGATTATAGAAGGACTCAAAAAGCATTTATAATCCCCAGGCCCATGAAGCGATTCCAGAATGGCATTTGTTTAGCTCTAAGAGTCTGTGAAATCTCGATGGTGGATTACATAAAACAATAGGATTAATATGAACAAGAAAAACATGTTGATAAGTGGCATGAATAATTGAAGAAGAAACCATCAGAGCCAAGTCCCCTTGGAGGAAGAGCTTAGAGGACAGACTTGTGGACTCCTCCGCGGGGTTGACTCCTCTGTGGGCTGGATGTTTGAAATGATGACATCATCGTGTAATTGACTGTGAGAAGTATCCCCAGGAGGAAACTTACCCAAACTTGCACCTGCAGAGGGGAGGGGGCACTTGGGAAACTGAGGGACAAGGTGGAGAAACTGCCCAAAGTTGGCCAAGACCTTGTCCCTTATTCATTACAATCTCAATTTGGTAAAGGTGTTCACAGCTTTTCAGAAGGTTTGAACAGAGAGCTGTGAAAACCCCCCATTGACTGCAACAACCAATGTGACCTGGTATTATAAGCAAAGTGTTAAAATTATTTTCAAAGTGCAGAAACACCATAGAGTACACCTTTCATGGAAAGCTTTCAAGGAACAAAAATAAAAATGGAGATAAAACTAGTATTCGATTAATTAACTTCAGTAAGGAGCCTCGTAATGCTTTCTTGTAACCACAGAAGACAAAGGCAGAGGAAATGGATGTAAGTGAAAGCAGAGAGGGAAGATGAGGCACGAGGAAGAAGACCGTGCTGCTGTTCTCGGGATGGGCGTCAGAGCCACGGTCCCTAGCAATGGGCCAGAGTAACTGGAATCTCGAAGTTCAGCATTGACCTCCCCAAAGGCAGAGCAGGAACATGGACCCCAGGGAGCCTGGGAACTTCTCAGAAAGGCAGACCCCTGACCCAGACCCTCTCATTCCACCAACCTGCAGCAGATGGAGCGAAAGTCTCACTCTGGGACCGGGGAGACTGAGTGGGATGGGAGGAGAGGGGAAGCCTGGGGACTTGCCCCTGCAGGAGGAGGACTTTTCCTGCCTCTGCTCCTTGCAACCATGGAATCAACACGCCAAAATTAGCAGAGCTAAGTAGGCAGATTTGTGGGTTTACAGGCATAATTGGTCCTGTTTTTCTCTAGTCTTGACCTAACTGGAGTTCACCGGGTATGTAATGGAAAAAAAACAACCCGCTTGATATAAAAATACAGGAAATGCCTGCAATCACTGCTGATTACAGGAGCAGCTTGCCTTCTGTTATTTTTGTGGAGGGGAAAAAAGGAGGGAGGGGGTTGTTAGGAGTTGAGTTTTTTCTTCTCTCTCTCTCTCTTTTTTTTTTTTTTTTTTTTTTTCCTTTCCTAAACAGTAGAAGCAGCTTGGGCTACCAGCTCTCTTTAGGACATTCTTTACTCTAGCAACATGATGTCACTTAATCTCGGCAAATGAGGGGGAAGGAAGACAACGTTTAAATTGGTATCATAAGTGAAATTCCTGTGAGTATCAAATACATTCAGAGGGCTCCCGGGATGACTTACTGGCCTTGGAGGGGCTGGTGTTTTCTAGATTCCTCTCATTTCTGATCTCTCTGGGCTGAGCAGGATGCATTTAGTTTATAACATAATGACTCATGTTGCAGGGTGGTTTGCTTTAGAGCTGGGAAAGGTAACACTGTTTCCAGCAATTTATTTCCCAGAAACCATTGCTGCTTAGTAACTGCAGAGACAGCCTCAGCCTTGACTGCGAAACACTTTGTTCCAACAGCTTAGCAAGACCACACTGGTTCTTAGTGCCATTCATTGAGCGTATCTAAATCTTTTTTTTTTTTTTCCTTTGCATCAAGAGTCTCAAATCCTGTTGCTGATATGTAGATAGAACTACTGAAACTTGTAGTAATAACGTGTCTCTTAAAATGTCACCTGAGAATTTATTGGATTCTCTGGCTTTCTGTGCATATCACACTGGGGCTTTGCAGCCAGGAGGCCACCCGGGCACCCTTAGGAGATGCTGTGCTCTGCCTGCTAAGGCCTGAGCTCCCTTTGTTCATAGGCCCAAGGGATGCTGCTATCCTGGGTGATAGGGACTCAGTTCCCCAGGTTAGCT
The DNA here is from genome assembly GCF_051225735.1 of Oryctolagus cuniculus. Lineage (NCBI taxonomy): Eukaryota > Metazoa > Chordata > Mammalia > Lagomorpha > Leporidae > Oryctolagus > Oryctolagus cuniculus. The sequence goes on along the minus strand of NC_142868.1, from coordinate 161,773,068 downwards.
TAAAAAAAAAAAAAAAAAAACACACACACACACACACACACGGAATCTGGTTCTTAAGTGGGCAGTGTTGTCTAGGAGGAAAGTGCCGAATTGGGTTTGGACATTCATCAGCCATGGCTGCTGCTCCTCCCTGATGAGAGCAGGTGAGGCTGGCACAGGGCTTCCCAATCCCCGGGGGTGACCTTGCCGTGGCCCCCAGGAACAGTTAGCACATCTGGGGACATCTGGGGTTGTTGCAACTTGCAGAGGAAAGACAGCAGTAGGTTGGGAGCACCTAAAGGGTGGAGCCCACCAGTGCTGCCACACATTCTGCAGTGCCCAGGGCAGCGCCCCAACAAAGCACTGCCCAGCCTCAGCAGCATCCACGTTTCTGAGGCTGAGAATCCCTGCTCTAAGCTTCTGTGGTTGCGACTCTGAGGCGTGGGGAGGTGCCGCGTCAGCAGAGCCCTCACTAGGGCAGGCAGGCTTCTGCAGATGTCTCTGTAGTGTTGAGTCGCCAGAGTCGCCGATTTTTCAGATCCTGCAGGATATCAGATGGAATGGGTGAAGGTGCTGTGAGCTCTTTTGAAGTCAAGAAAAGGTACAAGAGAAAGGCTTCCATCTGTCATCTCATTCCCTTCTGTACCGTTTACCTTCTCAAATTGTATTGAACTTTAAGGTATCACCAAAAAGATAATCTGTTCCTACTGTGAAAACCAGAACGGTCCAAATGGACGCCTCTCTCCTTACTCAGGTATTACCAGTTTCCCACTGTTTGCAATCCTTATGACTATGTGCCACTTGACCTACATGATCAGAAAGACTATTAAAAAAAAAAAAAAAACAGCCTGAACCATAAAATTTATTGTTTAAGAAAGCTTGGTATCCTTTGCGATGCTTGGCTCTATTCCCAAAATAAAAGCCATTTTTCTATAGATAACCAGTTTCAAACAACACAGTTATTTAAAAAAAAATCACTTTACTATCATAACTCAGTTTAATCAGAATATATTCACCTCAGCCACCGTTTCAGCATCTTTTATGGGCAGGTTCATGCCACTACTGATCTGGTGTTCTTCAAATTGAAAGGATCAAGCATTGACCGGTACGCCATTTTCGTGTCTACCCTGGTGCACCCATTGTCAAGTACACTTTGCATTGTTCATGGCCCCTTGGAGCCAGACTGCCTTGAACATTTTATGACATGAGATCAGCCTGAGGAGACACAGTCCCCAAGTTCAGGGATGGACTCCACTCCACACACTGAGAAGAATCTCCTAGCCTTGAGATGCTATAGGCACCTATAGGGAATTTTTAGGACCTGGCCTATAGAAATGGCTAAGAAACACTCATGAGAAATTTTGATTTGGGGTGGGAATTTAAGCCGAGCAGTTAAGATGCTATTTAAAATGCCCATGTCCCACATCAGAGTACGTGGGATCAATATCCATGGTTTCCAGACTGTAGCTTCCTGCCTATGCAGCCCCGGGAGACAGTGGTGATGGCCCAAGTAACTGAGTCCCTGCCCCCCACATAGGAGACGATATTGATTTTCTGGCTCCTTGCTTTAGCCTGGAACATTCTCGACATTTTGAGACTTGGAGGGTGAACCAATAGATGGATCATTTGTTCTTGTTTTTTCTCTCTCTCCCCTACCCCACTCCCTTCCACTCTCTCTCTACCTCTTTAATAAAAATAAAAAAGAAATCATCTCTCAAATAAATGAGATTGAGGAAAAAGGTGTAGAGGAATGAAGGGAAATAAGAAACCATAACAATGGAAAATTGAGGTTGTTCATTAACCAAAAAAAATGTCTGGACTGATACTTACCAATTTCAAAACACTGAGCCTTTATCCCACGTCAGTGAACACCTTTGGATTGAAAATAGGCCTGCATGACCTCTTGGCATCATACACCTGAACATGTGCCAGAATGTTCTCATGCACGCCTGGTACGGGAGCTGGGGTCTGGTCCTGAAACCAGCACAGCACTGTTCTCCTTGCATTCTGCTCACTTGTTGAGAGAGCCTCTCTAGAGCAGGGTTTGTAGGCAATTGAAAAGGAACTGAGGAGCCACTGCTGTGGCCTCGTGGGTAAAGCCACTGCCTGTAGTGCTGGCATCCCATATGGTTGCCAGTTCAAGACCCAGCCATTCCACTTCCAATCCAGCTCTCTGCTATGGCCTGGGAAAGCAGTGGAAGATGGCCCAAGTCCTTGGGGCCCTGCACGTGAGAGACCTGGAAGAAGCTCCCAGCTCCTGGCTTTGGATTGGCACAGCTCTGGCCATTGAGTCCATCTGGGGAGTGAACCAGCAAATGGAATCCCTCCCTCCTTCCTTCCCTCCCCCCCTCCTCTGTAATTCTGCCTTTCAAATAAATAAATAAATAAATAAATAAATAAATCTTAAAAAAAAAAAAAAAGGAACTGATAAGGCCAAGGGAGAAGCCATTTCCGTTCACCTCCCACCCTGTTTTTTTTTTTTTCTTCCTTCCTTCCACTCCTCTTTTCCTGCCCTCTTCCCTTTTCTTTCTTTTTTCCAATGGAGATACAATAGGCCTAGAGGAGCATACCGTTCTGGGCTCTTGATGAATTTTCGCATGAATAGACACTAGTGCAACCCAGGCCAAGATGGAGAATGTTCCCAGCTCCCCAGCAGGCTCCCACAGGCCCATTGCAATCAGTGCCACCCCTGCTCCCAGAGGAGGAAAGCACCATTCTGACCCTAGATAAACGCTACGTTCAAGTCTCTCTAAAGCTGACCTTGGAGATGAAATTCCCTAAATAGCCCTCACTGTCTTCCTTTGTCCTTGCTCCGATCTAGGTTGAACTATGAAGCGATGCCCTCACTTTGGTAACTGCTAATACCATTTATAGAGGGGTTCACTGGGTTTGTCAAGAAGTGTTTTCTGTAAATTCTCTCATAGACCCTCACAAACACAGGCTGTGAGGCTGATAGTGTTGGCTCCATGTTACAGATGAAGAAACTCAGGATTCCAGTTGTGTCAGGAGGCAGAGTTCCAACGGCCAGGGCTCAGAGCTGGCTTAGAACTAACTGGCTGTTTTCTCTAGCGTCCGTAAGCGTTTGTCTGCTTTGTAATTAGGAGGGTCCCCATGAGCCCAGCTCACCTTTCACATAAATTCAGTTCTGTCCTTCCTAGTACAGTTTGAGAAATGATTCTAGAAAATACTGCCAGACCGCTTTGCCATTCACTGTGGCAGTATCACCAGCCCATGGCCGCGGTTTCTGAAGCCTCGCTCGGGTATGTATGCTTAGACTTTATGAAGAAAGTTTACAGAGGCTCTCTGGCAGAACTGTAAATACAAGGAAAGGAGGGCCTTTACAAAGGAAAGCCCTGGGGTCTACACACTGCTTAAAGGAAACCGAGAATAAAGAGATAAGCAAATCACACCCTTGGCTTTAACCGTTACCTCCAATTGTGCGACAATAACTAGGAAGTAGGCTGAAATGAAGATCAATGAGATAATGAGAATAAAAGAATTTGGGGGCAGTAGAAAGCACTGCACAAAAGTAAGGAATTTTATTTTCTGAGGGAATGAGTGGCTTGGCCTCTTTACTCTTGCAATCCCCAAGAATTCTGCTCTGTATCCCATAGGTCAAAAGCCAGTGTGGTGGGTTTTACATTCTTTTGTATCTTACTCCTTCCTCAACCCTCCTGAGTGTGTGGTATAATGGTCAGTGCCTCTTCAAACAAAAAGAAGTCCAGTTGCCAACAGTAAATGAAGGAAACAAATGTTTATGTGGCAAGTAACTGACCGAAGGGAAGTGGTATGGTTTGCATGTGGCTTGTCCCTGGAGGGTGCGTGTTCTGGAAGTTGGGGCTGTGATGTGGCAGGATTAAGGGGCGCAAAACCTTTAAGACAAGATTGGGGAAATCTTTTTTCTACTGGGGTCATTTGGATATTTACAACATCACTCATGGATCATACAAAATCATTGATTTAGAAGTTAACCTATAATAGATGTATTGAATTTCAGGCACCGCCTGTGGTTGCTGTGGCAGGGCCAGACCAACTGATTTCGTAAGCCAGACATTCCCCGCTGCTGCTTTAAGAGGTGGAGTCTGGCAAGAGGTGATTTGGTCACTTGGGGCCACATCCTCAGAAGGCATGGTTCTTCCAGAACCCTGCTTCATTTTCAAGTGACCCAGACCAGCCCCACTCCACTCTCTGGCTGCTTGTCTTGCCATATAATCTCTCTGTCCTGGACACTCTCCTACCCTCGTGCCAACCATCATGAACTGACACAGCCAGGGGGCCCTCACCAGAGCTGGTGACTCACTGAACTTTCACCCTCTAAAACTCTGAGCATCTTTTGTTTTTGAGTTACCCAGCCTTGAGTATTTTGTTGTGACCACAAAAAGCAAACTAATACAAGGAGAAAACTCAAGGCAGTGCTGAGTTCAAATGATTAGCAGTTGTCAAATGATGTCCCCTAGGCCTGGGAGTCTGAAAAGTGACTTTAAAATGTTTGCTTGTTTACAAGGAGATACTAGTGTGGAGCCCTCAGCACTCTTCTTATTTCCAGTGTTAATGGCAGTGTTGCTTTCTCAGACACAATGAGGAATGTGAATAGACATCTATACAAAGTTCCCTTTAAAGAATAGTTCAGTCTAATCAACTGAAATCACTATAAACACATTCTCTTCTTGGTCAACCGCCTTGACTCTGCCTATAACTTTATGGTCATTCCCCAGCTAGAGCCCTCTATGTATGTTAAAAATTATCCTATGAATTCATGGCTCTGCTTGTTTTTAGACTTCTGGGTGGAGGAAAGAGATCCCATTCTTTACCCAACACTTCGCTTGCTCATCTGTCTTTGACAAACTAAGTCATCAGGGATGAGCAGTGACTCTCACAGCTCTCTGATCTCCTGCTATTTCTGGCAAAGATCCCTGCACGGTGAACATGAACCATGGTAGAGGTGGTGGTGCTGTATGGTCACAGGGAATCAAGTAGTGCTAAACAATTAAAAATAACTTCTCCACTAGCAACATCCACTTAATTACTGAGTATGGTGTGTCTTGAAAGCAAATTTTACCATACAGTTCAGTCTTGGAGAAGGGATACATCACTGTGGCACAAAGAAGATACTTCGGTGGTCGTTGGCAGTGGTGTCCTGTCTACTTCGGTCAGTCACCAGTACTTTCTCCCTACAGCAGTTTCTCAAGATTTTTTTCACAGTTACAATCAAACTAAATTAAATTCCCTTTTTCCAAAGTTTATATGGAAAGGAAATTGGAATTAAATGATTTGAAATTATATTTAAATATCATAAGAAATGTTTTGGGGAATGGTATTTGGGAAGATGCATTTCTGGTCAGCACTTTGGTTTATCCCTTCTTAAGAATGATTGAAATTCTGATAGAGGGGCCGGCACTGTGGCATATTGGGTAAAGCCACCATCTGCAGTGCCAGCATCCCATATGGGCTTCAAGTCCTGGCTGCTCCACTTCCAATCCAGCTCTCTGCTATGGCCTGGGAAAGCAGTAGAAGATGGCCCAAGTCCTTGGGTCCCTGCGCCCATGTGTGAGACATGGAAGAAGCACCTAATTCCTGGTTTCAGATTGGCCCTGCTCTGGCTATTGCCTCCATCTAGGGAGTGAACCAGCAGGTAGAAGACCTCTCTTTCTCTCTTTGCCTCTCTGTAACTCTGCCTTTCAAATAAATAAATAAACCTTAAAGTTCTGATAGAAAGGAAAAATAGGTATTATCCCTGTTATGTGCTTGAGAAAAAAGACAGGTTTGTTTCCAACAGGCTGTGTTTCTCTAGGATGTTCTTTAGAACCAGCTGATAACACTGAGTTTTTGCAGACATTTTAGGTTATGGTGACTCAAAGTTTGAGATCATGGGGATCAGTTTATCTGGAAAAAAGAACCTTCTGAAGTTGACATATGGACCAAAGATGGGTTGTCACATCATGGCTTCCTGCAGATGATTGAGTGTGCATCATGAGGGGACTGAACTGGCCATCCCCTTCATGTAAGCAAATACAGCTGATTAGAGTTTTTCCACTTTTCAATATCTTTGACTATAGTTCCCTTCTCCTAAATTCACCCATGCCAATAAATACATTAGTTTTTGAAAATTAACAATATAGAGAGATTAGTGGGTACATAAGGGAGGACCCTCTAAGGAAAACAAGTGTTTAGCCTATGATAGTGAGTCATTCATAATTCACTTGAGGATTAAATAAGCATGAAAACCAAAATCCATCCCATACACAATCGCTACAGTACAAAATGGAGTGTGAACCCAAATCCACTCATACATGCCTCCATTGTTTCTAAGTGAAGGGCCTGTTTAAAGTGATTAGAAGTGACTTGAGACAAGTTAATCTGAGCGAACAGCATGGCAGACGTAAGCGGCAGGGTTGGCACTGCCAAGCCAGGTACTAACACCCCACCCAGCAGGTCGGTTCTTGTCGCGTGCGTTCAGACAGCGTTGCTTAGTCAGCTTGGCATCAAAGCTATGGCACAGGTAACAAACGCTAAGTTTCCCGAAGAACATTACCTAATGGAACTTTCTTTGGTAATAGTCCAAGGGCCTGCTGGCTTGGAAGCAGAGATCTCTCCGGGTGGCTTTCAGTCCTTATGTTCATACTTAGTCGCCCAGCAGATATTTACTTACTTATTTCTAACAATAAACACCTTGATTGCACGAGGGAGGACTTATTTACCCTTCCAGGTCTTGATTTTCCCCAGACGGAACTCCAGCTCCTTGCCCTCCAGCACACGGCCATCTGCTTGGCCACGCTGGCCTGGGCTTGATGGAAGGCGTGCCAGGAGCTTGCCCTGCTGGAACCACTCCTCCCAAAGACTGCTGATTTGGCCATTCTTTTTCCTTTCATCATATTTCTTCTGCATTTCCTTGATAAGTTTTTGTTTAACATCTCTTCCTCCTTGAGCGTCAGCTTGGACCCCTTCTCGCAGCCCAGGGGCACTGCCCAGGGCGACTCGCACCACTGTCGGTATGGCATGCTGTCAGTAAGCCCCATGCTGTTCTTCCCCAGGGCCTTGGTGCCACCTGCTCGTTATCAGAGGCACCGTAGACAACATCTGGGATCCTTGTGCAAGCACAGCACTTGGAGCCCCAGGAGAAGTCCCCCCATCCAGCCTCAGGGCACAATGCCTTGTTGCCTCCTCTCCCTGGGGCTGTATGTCTGATGCCAACTTCGGTCTTGGCAGCCATGTGGCTGAGCTCCCACTCTGCTTCTTATGGTAGGACTTTCCCTTGCCTGCACTCTGGTGGTGCTTTTGCCAATTGGCACGAGTGATGCCCATGGCTCGGCACTGGCCAGAAAGAGCCATGAGATGCTTAAGCGCCTGCTGCATCCCGGGGACTGTGCAAGGTGCTGAGGGGATAGAGTGGTGAGCCAGGCTTGGTCCCTTTCACCCCTTCCCTCAATACATAATGGGATCTTTCATATTTCCTCTTGATGAATACTAGGGCAGGAACGGTACTCCTTAGGAAGGGGCCAGGAAAGCTCCCTGCAGGGAGCCACGAGAGTTGGCCAATGAAGAGAGAGGGGAAGAGTGTCACAGGCGAGGGTGCAGGTGCAGGTCATGCGAGAGCCCAGAAGGGAATATGCATGCCTTTTATTTGATGTTAATGCATACTTCAACATGTATTTCCTATTTTCATGTCAGGTTGAAAGCCTTTTCCTGGTCATGCTTCTTTCTCAGACTTCTGTGTCTCCCCATGGCCCTTGCACAGAGCCTGGTGTACTCTGTGTGTACGGGAGGAGTTTGACAGAAGGGAATTCCCAACCCTCTTCTCTCGATCCACGCTGGGATCCAGTCCAGACACAGTCTCTCTCAGAGTGGGGGAGTGACAGCTGGGCAGAGCTGAGGCCAGTCAGCGTGGGGGCAGGAAAGGGGCCTGAGGAGGGGTGGGGGTGAGAGGAGGACAGGCTCTGACAGCAAAGAATCGCCTCGGTGAGTTCAGTGCGCCTCCTCGGCCCTCTGCCCCTAGAGAGCTCCCTTGCAGTACGGGTGTTGCTGAGCATCCAGGTGTGAGTGAGCGCCGTTTTAAACCTCCAGACCCTAATCTAGGGATGGAGGGAGATCACGGGAAGAGAAAGGTTTGCGGGTCAGAAAGCTGACAGGTTGGGGGCTCCCCAAACAACTCCACCGCCCGAGTTCCGAGCCTGTTCAGCTTCCGGGTTTGTTCATTTCAAAACTGCTGATCCCTGCCCTTCAATGATTTGTCATTGATATTCTTCTCACATGTCACTAAATTCTTGGATTGATTCCTGCAGGTCTTAATAATCTGCCTAATATTTTCTCTTATTTTGAAGTGGAGTAGAAACAGCTGTGCAGACTTGTTTTTAAGTAGAAGATCATATCCTATGCCAACATCTGCCTCTGACCTCTCAGCCGGTGTCCACGGGTCATGTCTATGTACACTGAGAAGCTAGCATTTGCCCTAGTCCTGTCTTGGAGCAGGCAGGCATTACGCACTTGGCAATGCTGGTCATGCTGCCCTTGACTGCTTTTCTCAGTACTGGTCTCTGCTTCCAGCCAGTACTGTGCACATTGCAGGCGATCGGCAGGTGTCAGCCAGCAGGGCCCCTTCACTTTCAAATACACTGGCAGGTGGAGGATGGCCCAAATGCTTGGGCCCTGCACCCGCATGGGAGACCAGGAGAAACATCTGGCTCCTGGCTATGGATCAGCGTAGTGTGCCGGTTGCAGCGCGCTGGCCACAGCGGCCATTGGGGGGTGAACCAACGGAAAAAGGAAGACCTTTCTCTCTGTCTCTCTCTCACTGTCCACTCTGCCTGTCAAAAAAAATAAATAAATAAAATAAATCAAATACACTGGCAGAGCCCCGGGATTGCTCCCAGTGTATAAGCCTTTGACCGTGAGTGGCCATCATCACGAGCAGTGTGCTGTTGTTGAGGAGCAAGGAGTTTGTAGACTAACCTGAACTGGGGAATTGGTCAGGGTTTCCAGAAAAACTTGCGCTAACTTGCCCAGAAAAAGAATCTGGTGGAAAGACATGTGGCAGCTCACAGATGCAGTCAATGGGAAAATGGAGACCAAGGAGGCTGGACAAAGGCAGGCTTTGTAGATATGGGAAACCTCTGCCTGGTCAGCTCACTGCCCCTCACCTCTGTGCCATTGGCTCAGAAATTGCCAGAATGTTAGAATGGCCAACCCGTGGTGTCCACATGTTTCTGCAACTCACACTCTGAGCTGTGCCCCTGTCCATGACAAAAATCTCTTAAGGGGGAAATAAAAATAAAATAAAAGCAACCAGATGCAGCCACCATTCTGAAATTCCTAGGCTGAGTATTCAGCTGATATCCTATTTATCTTTCCTCTTTCTGGTTTTTGGTGTCACTATTGCTTATAACTGTGTTGCTTTCCTACAGTGACACTTGTACTGTAGTTAGTCTTGTTAAAAGGGGAGGGGGTATCCTAATCTATTTATATAACAGACCATATCTCCACTGCATGTGAGAGAGGAATAAGGAAACAGATTGTTTGAATGGCACAGTTTGGAAATTGCCCATGAAAGAGAATTGGATCTAATATTTGTCAGGCCTCTATGGTGCACCAGAAACTATTATAAACTGTCCCCTTGTCGTTTCATTTAAGCATTCACAGAAAGCCTTTGAAATGAGTATTTTGATCCCCATTTTACAGATCAGGAGGTTCCACTGATTAAATCACCATAGTCATGCATCGCTAATGAGAAGGCAGAGTCCAGGTAATCTACAGCACAGCTCTTTAAGACACACAGTCTCCTGCTTGGAATTGAGCATCCTAAGTGCCATCATTGAGTGTCCTTGTCTGGGAAAACATTCCCTAATCCTATGTCCTTGATTTTATAACCAGTCATCCAGGTATCCCACAGGCTGAGCACTACAAAACAAGATCGAGGAACCAATGAACTATCACGGCCGAGAAGTCAAAGCTAGAGAGCTAGACCCCTGAAGACCTTCTGGGCGGGCAATTACAGTGATCCTGAAGTGAGACCACCGGCGAGCGCCCAGGCAGTCAGCCTCTCCAGCCCTCCTCTGCCACCTCCATGAGGAGCAGGCACCGTGGCTGTGGGGCAAATACGGCCAATGTGGCCAACGTGAGTGTTTCCTACAGGGGCTCACAGCGTCCCAGGCCCTGTTTCTCCACCAGCCAGCCTGGGCACACACAGAGGCTATGGTTGAGTTTGCTGCACAAGGTTGAAATCTTGGTTCTCCACCCTGATGCTAGCTGTGGACTTCTGGGCCAGGTGATCAGCTTCTCTGGGCCTCAGTTTCTTTCTCTCTAAAATGGGAGTGGTGCCAGTACCCATGGCAGAGAGGTGCTCACTACAGGAGAACGAGACGAACTTGTGCACTTGAGATGCACCAGTAAGTGCTCACCAGGTTCTGTCATTGAGTGTGGTGTCTTTGTGGCTCTCTCCTCGTGTAACATGTGGATGGAGGAAGACAAACCTTAAAATTCTAGCTCCTAAAAATCATCTCACAAAGGCCTAGCCTGTTGGAAGGTGCTCAGTACATATTTGTTCACTAATGCAAAGGAATCAAGACGTGGGGCAGGGTTAATCCCAGCCTAAATGCTCATTGCTCTTTCACTCGTCACTCTGTAGAATTCTTTTGCTGTATGAGTTGAGTTTCTCTTTCTGCATCAGACTGTAAGCTCCATGAGTATGTAGGGAGCTTCTTCCCATCGTGCCAGGAACAGTGACTACCATCAAGTAGTTGCCCTGTAAGTATCTGAATGCATGCACGATGGGTTTTATTTCCACGGAAAGGAACAAGCTGACTAGGAAGCTGTAGGCAGCTTGGGTTCTGGAACCCTCCCGAGCCCGGAGCTGACCATCTACCTCTCCCACTTGGAACCCAAGCCATCTTCAGGTCTTGCGCTGCAGGCTACCAGCCAGAAGCTGCCTATGCCTGTTCCTTGCCCTAGCACTTGTAGGGCCCAGGGCAGAGCTTTGCTGATTGGCAGCTGCTTAGTTTGATTTTGTAAGACTGGCTGGGGATTGCTGCCACTTGGATTTATGACTTTAATTGTTTTACAGTTTATACTTGTGCCCTGCAGTGATTTTCCATTAAATCAGAACATTTATGTTTTCAAAAAAAGAGCAGGTATGGTTGTGGGTGTATATCTTAATGGCGAATCTCTGGCAATAAAACCTACTTGACAATCATCAACAGATTAGGATATTAGCATTTGTTTAATTATCATCCATTAGGGACTGTTAGCACATGAAAAAATAGTGATTTCTTTCTAGCTTAAAATGACTGGTTTTGCTTTTTAAAAATTATTTGTTTGTTTATTTGTTTTTGTTTTATTTGAAAGGCAGAGAAACAGGGATAAAGAAAGAGATCTTCCATCTACTGGTTCACTCCCCCAATACCCACAACAGCCAGACATAGGCCAGGCCGAAGGCAGGAGCCTGGATCTCCGTCTGGGTCTCCCACATAGGTGGCAGTGGCCCAACTACTTGAGCCATTAGCTGGTACCTCCAAGGGTGCAGATTATCAGGAAGCAGACCCAGGACCTGAGCCAGGCAGTCTGATGTGGGAGGCGGGCATCCCAGACCAAGTCTTCACTACTGCACCAAATGCGTGCTCCTACATTTTGTTTTTGTATTCTTTTACGGTTTCAATAGTTATTGTTTTGGTTGGTGTTGATTCCATTTCTATTCTCAAAAACTACTGGATTGATAAAAATAAATTTCAAAATTGGAAAGAAACCAGCACCACTAAGTATAATCATTTTCAGATAAACTTACTGATTTTATGGACACTGTATGCACATGTATTATACTACACATACACATGGATTATATTAAACATGTAAAAGTACTTATACTGAATATTTGTGACATGTTAATTATACTTTATCACCTATATACTTTAAACATATATATAAGGCAACACATAACTCCCAACATCTTTTTATATGCAGGGTCCTCAAGAAATTTATGAAAATGCATATAATAAAAAACTGCATATATTTCAGAAATTTTTTGCACCAAGTATGCATCTTTCAATTCCATTTTTCACAGTTTCTGAAGGACCCCTGCATATGGTATATATCAATCATAAAATATACACCATGTTGTATAGGTGCTTTATTTCATCCATATCTCTTATTACCCATAATAAAATACAGTCCTGCACGTCTTAATGACATTTCACTGAGCAACAGAGCACACAGACGACAATGGCCCCATCAGATGGTATCACCGAGCAGCGTCATAGCTGTCTCCGGCTGGATGAGTGCATTCTGTGAGCTTTACTCGGCTACAGTCTCCTATAATTCATCTCTCAGAGCACGTCCTTAACATTAAGTGATCCCTGAGTTACATAACATGATTAATGTATGTGACGGAGAAACAGAGAAAGAGAGACTGAGAGTTACTGTTGCCTGGGCTCATTCTCAAGCCACATAACCACCTTATTACATGTATGTTTCATTTTACATATAAAACCAACATGTCTCTCAGCATCTCTCTCCTATTTATCTATATTACATTAGTCATTATATACTTTATTCTACATTATGTATACACTTTGTTATGTGTGTCAAGACATGAAATTACAAAAAATGAGTTCTAGATCTACCTGGCTTTTCTTTGTGATTCCTGACTCAATCTGCTAAGGAGAATGAGGGTTCCCGCTCAGCTATGGCAGACCAATGGGTTTCATAATGTGGGAACACAGAAGCAGAACCACAGAAACAAGTGGAAGGCCGCGTACTTACTTTTGTCTAAGGGTGAAAGCAGAAGGAACTTCCTTGTCATGCCAGCTAACATGGCCAGCTTGGAGACTGGTCTGTTCTCATTCTCTTCCGATTTCTGGAAAGATCTGATAAACCACTTTGCTTCTGCTTGGACATATGGGACGTCAGCATGACCAACTCCATCTTAGTCTGGTCTGTCGGGCAGAACGTAGGTGCTTAGTCCAAACCGATGTCCCCCTGTGTGTGTATGTAATAAAGTGAGCAGTATGACTAGCCCAGGATAGAGATGCAGCTGGACAGAGCTAGTGAGAGTTCCATGCTGGGCACACTCTCACAGCACGTGCTAGCCATGGCCTTCATGTTCAGTGAAGTTCGTCTTTGCCACAACACTTTGCTTAAATGAATCCATCACAATTCCTTTATTTCAGAACAGAGTATCTGGAGGACTTTGCTGTCACAGATCTGAACCCGCAGCAAGTCCCACGTTCCTGTTTGATTGTGTCAGAGCCCTTGCTTTCTGGCTGGAAAATGTCCCTTTCGCAGCCCTTGACACTGTCTCCACCTTATCGGCCGAGTTGTTGGCCTCCTGACTTAGCCCCCATGCCAGCTTCATAAACACAGGGACTCTACACGGAGGAGATGGCTGCTTGTTGTGGGCTCTCAGGGTAGCTCAAAGCCAGTAAAACTGTACGCGTTGAATGTGAAGGTCTGCTGAAGTCGGGGTGTGCACCCCCACATCTGCAGTGCACTTCTGTGACCTGCACAGTAGCTGCGGTGACTCGGCTTACAATGTGAGTGTCACTTGTCCCCAAAGCAGAGGTGGAGTGACCTTTTGTAAGTACCTCTCCACCACTGAACACGACTTACTGATACTTCATCCTTGGCTGGGGCCAAAAAACAGCCTGCTCCTGATGGGAGGAGCGATGCACTGGGAGGCAGCTTGGGTCTCAGCTAAAAGATACCAGGAACAAGGTCTGCTCCCAAAATCGCCCTCCAATGAAAAGGAAGCATTGACCCAGGGGAGACTCGGAGGCAGGACTGAGGCAGCGGGGACCTGAGGAGCTAAATCTCTATCCCCTGCCACCAGGATCGGAGAGGTATGCCGAAGCTGCTGCCCCTCTGCCACCTCCACGGACCCTCTGGCCTTCTGGACAGTCCACGTAGGCTCCCCGGAAGAGGAAGTCTCCACCTTAGTTCACTGACCTTGGACAGACCTGACGTAGTTTGCAGGGCCTATAGGCTGGGCGGAAGAGGGTTGTTTTTAAGGAGGAGGACGTAAAGACATCCCAGGAGCAAGCGGATGAGGGCTGGCAGGGCAGCCAGAAGCACCGGGCCTGGTGGAACGGAGGGAGAGAAAGCAGTCAGGAACATGGAGCCGGTCTTGGGCCAGGCACTGGCCAGGGGGGAGGTGAAGCTGCTGGACGTTCCCTGGCAGAAAGCCTGGCAGCTGGAGGAGACCAGGGCGCACGGTGCTCCCATGCGCAAGGTCGTGTCTCCCAGGGTCACTTGCGGAACTGTTGCTTTTTCCCACCCATTGGCAGGGTGGAAGTTCACAGTTCTTGCCTTTACTAAAGCCGATCGCTGGGCCAACTCGGGTACCTGATACCCCATGGGACTGCAAAGTCTTTTCTTGAAAATACAACTACTCCTACGTATCACTAGTTCTTCATGACAGTTTGCAGTGCATAGCAGGGAAAATAATAAATATAAATAAGGGCGAGGGACTCTGCCTGGGCTCTGACCTAGGAAACATGAGCGCTCTTTGCTCCCTGCTCACCAGGCCTGGCTGGAGAGCACCCTCTGCCTGGGTGCTTGGATGCCGGGGCCTCCCAAGGCTCTCCACCTGTCTTTCTGGTGCATGTCCTGGCCCCTCCATGTCGGTCCTGTTCACAAACCAGTTCGAACTTTCTTCTCTTGCCACACCCTCATCACATGTGCGTGCACATGCGCACACGCACACACACACAATTATTTTTGCCAACCCAAGCCTTCACAGGTAATCCCCCCATCAGCGTGTCCAATTGGAGGCCTCCGGGTTCTGCAGACCTGCTGGGTTGCCCCTGTGTTCACTGCCGAATGTGGAGCTCACCGGTTCATCGTAGATACTCAGTAGTGCTCTTCCCAAGGGCACCAGGGGCTTCCTGTAGCTCTCCACCAGCTCTCCCTGATGAAGAGGAGGCATCTTCTTGGCCTACCTTGTCCCCCCAGGCCTGTGCCTGCTCCTCACCCACTAACATGTGTCCTGCTAAGGCCTGTTCAGAGATTTATAACATCATCTGTGGGCCATACAAAATTATCAACTTAAAAAGCCTACGGCCAGCGCCGCGGCTCAACAGGCTAATCCTCTGCCTGTGGCGCCGGCACCCCGGGCTCTAGTCCTGGTTGGGGTGCTGGATTCTGTCCCGGTTGCCCCTTTTCCTGTCCAGCTCTCTGCTGTGGCCCAGGAAGGCAGTGGAGGATGGCCCAAGTCCTTGGGCTCTGCACCCCATGGGAGACCAGGAGGAAGCACCTGGCTCCTGGCTTTGGATCAGCACGGTGCACCGGTCGCAGCGCGCCGGCTGCAGCAGCCATTGAGGGGTGAACCAATGGAAAAGGAAGACCTTTCTCTCTGTCTCTCCCTCTCACTGTCCACTCTGCCTGTCCAAAAAAAAAAAAAAAAAAAAAAGAAGAAAGAAAAAAAGAAAAGAAAATTAAGCCCACTATAGATGTATTGAATTTTGAATCATGCTTTGCTGTTGCCTTGGCAGGACCACTGCTTATACGGCCCACGGGCCAGAGAGTCCCCACCGCTGCAGGTATATGCCCATCCACACCTGTGTGGGCACAAGCACAGTCCTGTCCCTTCCTCACACACATATGTACGTAGCGTATGCATGCACGCGCGCACACACACACACACAAACACACACACACACACTCTTCTGATCGGCTGAACAGCCCCACGTGGTCTGAAAGCAAATGCCTTCTGTGGCCAAATTAAACAAATAGAAATGTAAGAGTTCGTTTTTAAGAATAATAAAATCTGTTTTCTCTCCCCCCAGAGGTCACTCTGTTTTCAGCCCCCTGGCCTTGCCCCTGAGGTCTCTGATAGCCTCCAAGTAACTTGGGTGACCCCCGCTTTGCAGGGCGACGTGCTTCCCCAACATCCCCCCAGCGTGTGTGGAGCGGCATGTGAGTTTGCTCACTCGCTCTCCAGGCTGGGCTGACCTGCCAAGGGCCGACCACTCTCTGAGCACGTGGCTCCCTGTGTGGCTGGACCTGGAAGGTGGCCCCGTGCTGGTCTTGGCAGCTGATGGTCTTGGAGAAAGGATCTTGAAGAGTGGTCTCCTGGCCTTCCCGGCCCTGAGCTAGGTTCTGCTGTCCACTTGCGTGAAGCACCCCGCATACCCCACCCCACCTCCACCCCCAAAAGGTTATTCTTGGTCTTTCAGCTGCAGTGGCCCTTTCTGGGACGACACGGTGCTGGCTGGACTTTGAGCTGAAAATTCTTGGGCCCAAAAAAGGCGAGACCAGCAGCTGTGGCCTTCTAAGGGCAGTGATGATGCACTGTTTGTCTTTCTGACGTGGAACTCACCATCCCAAGTGCTCTGGATGTCTGTCCATCCGTCCCTTTGGACCCTGGACCCCTCCCGTGAGGTCCTGACGATTGTGTCTTCTTTCTCTTCAATTCTTAGCACCAAAACAGGCTCTGAGTAAATATTGTAGAATGATTACTTAGTAGAGCCGAGAAGACAATACTTGTATTCCCAGTTGCAATGATGCCATTAACTAGACGGTCATGAACGGGACTTATGGGAGGCCCTGCCCAGCATTTCATTCTGACAGCCAGTGAACACTGAGTACCAGGCACTTTGCAGGGCCCTGGGGACCATGCTGTGAACATGGAGACGCTGCCCTTGTTCTCATGGAGTTCATGTGAGGGAAACCAATAATAGCCAAGGGAATAAATGAGCAAAATAATGGACATTGTGAACACTGCTCTGAAGGAAGTGACCAAGGCGCTGGGGCTGAGATTAAAGGGTTGGGGCAGGCAATGGTGGGGCTGCTTTGGGTAGGGTGGCCTGGAAAGGCATCTTTGAGAAGGCAGAAATGTCAATGGCTAGGAGTCTATTGTGTGTGCTTCTTTTTTTCTTTTTTTTTTTTTTAAGATTTATTTATATATTTGAAAGGCAGGCTTAGGGAGAGACAGAGAGAGAGAAAGATCTGTTTCACTCCCCAAATGGATGCAATGACTGGGACTGGGCTGGACCAGGCCAAAGCCAGGAGCCAGGAGTGGCAGGGGCCCAAGCATTTGGACCATCTTCCACTGCTTTTTCAGGTGCATTAACTTGGAGCTGGATCCAAAGTGCAGCAGCCTGGACTTGCACTGGCACTCACATAGGATGCCAGCATCGTAGGAGCAGCTTAACCCTCTGTTTCATGATGCCAGCCTCTTGGCCTTGATTTTAATAGTTTTCAATTAAAATTGTTTTCATAGACCTTTATGTTATCTGGAAATGTATGTTTAGGCCATCTGATTGCCTGTGGCCACATTCCATGAATTCACCTCCTCTCTGATGTCTTCAAGCATTTCAACAACAGATGGCATCAGGCCTTGTGAGCAGGGATTTTGGACACCCTGCCCTTGTGGAGTGGTCCTTTGTGAAAGACACTCATGGTGGAGCCAGCACCGGGACTTCAGGACAGGAGACAGGAGGCATCTGAAGACCCCCGGGCTTCCAATCTGAACTGTGAGAGGCTGTGGTTGAGAGGTGAAGCTGGAGGGCCAGGCTGAAGGAGACCACAAAGGATGTCTCGTGCCATGCTAGGCACCATGTCCCTGGGGTGCCACGGAAGAATGTGAGTGGGAGGAGAGCATTGTCTGGCTCCTGTGTTGTCTAAGAAG
The DNA here is from genome assembly GCF_051225735.1 of Oryctolagus cuniculus. Taxonomy (NCBI): domain Eukaryota; kingdom Metazoa; phylum Chordata; class Mammalia; order Lagomorpha; family Leporidae; genus Oryctolagus; species Oryctolagus cuniculus. The sequence continues at coordinate 161,755,481 of NC_142868.1, read as the reverse complement.
ACACGCTGGCCAAGGCTTACTCCTTGTTTGGTGTGCCACAGCCAGGATTGCAAGTGCAAGCTCATGGGCTCCAAGTACCCCCACTCTCCAAGATCTTAGATTGGAAGTGTCCTCGGGGGTTGATTCATCTGGCCATCTTCTCTCACGGTTGAGGGTGAAGAAAAGCAGCCATTTCCCTGGCTCCAAGTTGGCCACATCCTTGGCTCTGGCTGATTCACTGAACCCTAGTGAAGAGCAGGTTGATTTGGCGGCCTGGAGAGTGATGGAGGATTCGGTTTGAGTGTCATGATCGTCCCGTGCTGGGGACACAATCAATGCCTGGATCCTATCAGCAGGATCAGGATCTATCCAGCAATATTAAGATAAGATTGTGCCTTTATTACTGGATTTCTTAAAAAAAGTAATCGGACACTCATGCGATCAGATAAGTTATTCTGCAGTAATTCCAAGTCTTAATGCCCAGGTACAGCCGCAGGCTGTTTATTTTGGCCGTCACCCAGGATGCTGTTTGACTGCTGCAGTTTCCAGCTGTGGCTGCAGCGGCTGAGAGCGTGCACCCTCCAGACAAGGGGCCCTCTGCCCGGCCAGCAGAGCCTCGCTAGCTTATCAGTCCCATCTCCTAAGCGTGCAGAGACTCAGAAACAAACCACCATCGCCCCGGCGGCAGCAGCTGTGTCTTGCAGCCCACGGAAGAGCAGGAGTGTGCACGCGATTTTTCATTTTCTTCTCGAGAAACGTCAGCAAGTGGTTGCGAGCAAAGAAGTGAGGTCAGCCAGGACCAGCTCTCACTCCCCCATTGCCTGGGTGTCCCGGGCCAGATGAATAACCCCTCACAGCTTTTCTCCCTCCAGAAAAGGGGACGACAGTCCCACCAGATTCATAGAGCATTTGTGGGGATTAAAGGAAACATTGAATATCAGAGACTTTACACTGAGTCCAGCTCACAAAAGCATTTGGAGATTTTTTTTAAAGTTTTTTTATAGTTATTATTTGAAGTTTTTTTATAGTTATTATTTTCTTCCTAAATGATTGAATGTTCCTATGAGAAGACTTGGAAGAGATTTCCCTTGCAGGCTGGCCCGGGATAGAGTCTTGCCATAGACCCTCAGGTATCAGCACTGTGGTGGGCAATTTGAAGGTCACTCCTGTTGACTCTGGAACCAAGGAGGCCTTTGGTTTTGAGGCACAGGTGATGGGTTGGCCTCCCCGTTTGACCTCAGGTGGCCTCTGAGATGGGAGGTGTTGGCTGCCACCACAGAGAATGCTGGGAGAGGAGGGTGCTGCCCGCATCACACAGGGCATCATGGCTGCCTCCTGAGCATGTTACACTGACAGAGGTGTGTGGTAACATCTGCCAGGAGAGCTTCTCTTCCCATCTGATTAACCGCAGTCATTCACGCTGTTTGTTCAAAAAACAAGCAGAGTTTCTTCATGACTCCCCCCCCCGGGGCCTAACTCTGTTAACCCAAATCCTTGGCGTCCTCATCTCTTATCTTCACGTACATGGCCCTAGGCCCTGAGCTCTGAGGGCGTTACAAGCTGAGTGCTGGGCGGTGGGTACAGAGGCAGCAGGGTCTCTTGGGGACAGTTTTCAAGTCAAGAGGGTATATGTATTTCCCCCATTCTTTCTGATATGTTACGGGGGCCTTGCATGCCAATCCTTTGCTAAAAGTCGTGTGGCTCACCAAGGTAGAACTTTCTGGCCCTTGGAATCTACCACCACATTGGGAAAGTCCCAGTGGGAAAGGGTGAATTCAGATGAGACAGCTGAGCAGCACATAGGGGCCAAGAGGATTCCACAGAGGCCCAAGTGCAGGTCCCAGGCCGCCTCACCGGCCTCTGCCTAACCAGGCTGCTCCCCACTCCCACCCAGCCCCGAGTCTTGGGATTGAGATATCTACCACCCAGAGCAGTTGTGGGGAGTGAGGGTGACCCTGTTTGTGGCCCCAGGTTGGAGATCTGGGGTCCTGAGGGCTGTGCTAAATGTCTGGAAGCTGTCGCCCTGGTCCTGGTTACGCACACCTGTGCAGCTCCACCCTGTCCCTACCTATGCCCTCATCCTTGCTTTCTTCCCTCAGGAACTTCGTGTCCCTGTACACCGTGTCATTTCCCAGTCCCCCAGGGAAAGGAATCCATGATTTCCTCACTGGGCTGCAAGAAGTTACAGTGTCTGTGTGTCTATCTCTCATCATCTCATCATTTGTCGGTCTCTCCCATACTTTAAAGTTGCACATGCTTCATAGTTTGCATTCCACAGGAGCTATCTCAGTGACTTGGACATAATAAGAACTCATACGCATTTTTTCAAAAATAAACGAGCTGTTAGGAATTCAGGGACTTGTCCCAGCAGGGGATATGTATTTTAAGAAGTGATAGCCAGAGACTCCTGGAGAAGACAGAGAATTTCTGGGGGCGCTGCCATGTATCAGGCACATCATGTGAGATCAAGGCTGTCTTCTCCCCATGGAACAGATAAGAAGACTGAGTCTCGAGGATACTTTTGGTGGAGCCAGATGTCATCCAGTTAGCAAGTGGCAGAGTTAGCATGCAGATTCAGAACTACTTCATTTCCTTTCTGCATGAGAGAGAGAGAGAGGGTGGGGGACCCCAGATCACAACAACTAGGCACTGGCAACTCGTGACTTGTAAACCACTTTACAAAGAACCAGATGCAAACACAGCTGCTCCTGGGAGGCAGTGCTTAAAAGTCAAAATATGCATCTCAGATTATTCTAGACACACTGCTTGAGACAGCAACAGCCGGCTCACTGTCACTGCCTTGGCTAAAAACCCAACTGGACCTCCCACAGGTCTCGTGCGGCAGACACTGCACTGCTGAGACGCAGGCTTCTTCAGACCCTCATTCTCCCTCCGTGTGGACCACTTCCTCCCCCACTTCACAGAAAACTCATTTCAGGGGTCTTGGTCTGTACCCGCGAGGCCGCCTCCCTGTCCCCACTCCCACAGTTGGCCTTAGAAGTCAAACATTTTCGTTTCCCCTGAAACTACTCGGTCTTCTTTTTTGCCCCTCACATAGAATGCTTTTAAGTGTATTGTTTGGGGCATTTCCTTTCTGAATGCCCTTTGATTTTCTGGAAGAGATCTGCGCTCCTACCCAGGCGAGCCTTGGTTTTACCATCCAGCCTCTAACTCTGTCCATCCCTGTTGGTGGCCTCTGTGGGCTCCTGCTGGCCACAGAGCCTTCTTTTCCCAGCCTGGAGGAATCTGGGTCCATGCATGAAATAGAGACTTCCAATCCTTGTGTCTTCCATGCCTTAATTAAAAGGTGGTCACCAGCAGTCACCTGGGGTCAGCCCCATGCTGCCTCTTTACTGTTGTGGAGGTACAAGGGTCCCCAAGCAGGATTTAGTCCAAGCTCCTGTCTCAGCATAAGAGATGAAATTGAAGCAGAGACTTGCTGACACAACTGGAGAAGGGTACTAACAGCATCTAACACATAGAGACCGGGGATGACACCACACATGAAATGCACAGGACAGCCCCCTTCGACCCTCCAATACACCACACACATGCACAGGGCGGGGCAGTTATCCCGCTGCCCCAATGTGTCAGGGTTGAGAAACCACACGCTGGAAAGGCCTGCTTTTCTCCTCCCATATCCTATTTGGCCCTCTGGCACATGATGGAGGAAGCTGGTTCCATGGAAGTCTTTGGGCTGGTGGAGAACACAGTGAGATAGCCATCAATGCAGGTGCAAGTGACAAGGCCGAGGATAGGGGAAGTGACAGATGTGGCCATCCTGAGGTCAGAGCAGTCGGATGCTTAGGGTCCCGGAGATTCCGTGTCATTGTTCTGGAGGTGCCACTCGCCACTGTCTGAGAGAAGTGAGCGAGAAGCAAGAAGTCTGAGAAGGAGATAATGTGGAAAATCCAGAGAATCATCTGGAAAACTCTTTGCTGTCAATCAAGAGACTCAGTAGAGTGACAAGGTACAGAATGACAAGCAGAAACCAATAGCTGGCATGCACGAGGGCACTTCAAAAAGTTCGTGGAAAATGGCATTAAGTTGATTCTGGCTCAAAAAAGTTGAAATCCACGCATAGCTTTTTCATCATATGCATTTTCCCTGAACTTTGTGAAGCCACCTCAGGCATATGCAACCAGATAGATCTCATGGGAGAAAGGACCTCATTTACAGAAGGAATTTAAACTATAAAATAATAGCATGGATTATCTAGAAGAGGATTCAGTCACAACTCATCCCTAAACTCTAAACAACAGTGCTTTAAATAAGATCTAAGTTTCTGTCTTTTTCATCTGAAAGTTACCTGGGGGTGGGTGGTGCCGTGAGGGTTCCTAGGGGTTGATTCTTATCTTTCGGGTGGAAGGTAGCTATTAGGACTCCAGGCATTATATCCTTATCCAGGCAACAGGTAGAGGAAGGCAAGCCAAGGAAGAGAAAGGCTGTGCCTTCCACACTAGGATCGGCTAAAAGTCAATCACTTAAGCATATGCAGCCCCAAGGCAGATTTTCATTCCAGTTTATAGCAGCGAGGCAATGTGTGTGTGGTTGGAAAAGAAAAAAATAATGCTTACTGAGAAAGAAAGTGAAAATGAATATAGGAACAAACAGCAGTGTGCCATAAAGTAAAACTAGAAGTGTTCAAATATATGTGAGAAGACCTTAAAACATCTCTAAAGGAGACAGATAAGACTTGAGAAAGCAGAAAGACAAACAACATTATTGGGTAGGAACACTCAACATTGTAAAAATATCAGTCCTTCCCAAGTTAATTTATAACTTTGAGCATTTTTCCAATAAAAATATCACCAGAATTTTTTTTTAGCTAAACAAATAATTCTAAAGTTCATATGCAAAGATACATAAGCAAGAATAGGCAGGAAATTTTGAAAAAGAATATGGGCCAACACTCCTGGGTCTAAGGACAGATTATAAACCTGCAATAATTAAATGAGTGTAGTTAAAAAAATTATAGAATAGAGAGTACAGAAATACCCAAGTGCTTATGGAGATTCAGTGCCCTTATTTGATAAAGGCGGCATTTCAGTCAGTGGGGGAAAGATGATCCATGGGACAACCCCGGGGCTATCCAGAAACAAGCAAAGTCAGACAGAAACCTCACCTCTTTCATTAGAACAGATTCTAAATGCATCAGAGACTTCATGTTTATACAATGAAAGCATAAAAGTACTTGGAGTGATCTTAGGCAAATGCTTTTACAATTTTGAAATGAATAGAGCCTTTTCAATGAAGATATAAAATGTACCTCCCCCCAAAAAAAACCCACAAAACATCAGTTCAGCTACATAAAAATTAATAGCAACATGACAAAACCACCATAACCAGTGTCAAAAGCCCAGCACTACTGGGGAAAGTATCTGCTCTTCTTATCCCACATAAATCAGTTTCCTAATATGTAAAGAGCTCCTACAAATCAACAACACAACAATAAAAATGAGAAGCTATCTTTTTTTAAAAAAAGTACATATGCCTTTTAAATATAGGGGGAAGGTGCTCAAACTTATAGAAAAACTGAACAATATAGTGAGGCACTGTTCTTTCCCCAATCAGACTACCAAAACTTGATAACATACCATGTCGGCAAGAATATGCAGAAGCAAACACTGTCATAAATTGCTGATGGAAGTGTAAATTGTTCAACCCCTAAGGCAGGTTGACAGCCTCCACCAAAAATTCACATTCTTAGAGTATCTGATTCAGAAATGTTTCTTGGAAATGTGCACAGTTACCATGATGCACGTGCACAATGCCTCAGTGCACGGGTGTTCCCAGAGGCACTGTCCATGATTGTATAATATGGGCAGCATCCTAATGTCCCCCAGGAAACGTGGTGGAGTTTTATACAGCCATAAACAAGTATCAGGAGGGTTTTGATGTGCCAAGACAGAAAAATTTGAGTGTGGATCAAGGGGAGAGGGAAGGCCTCAAAGAGGGAAAATAATCATCCACTCACATTCTCTTACGTGTGTTCAAGGGGCTACACGAGGAAGGAGGTGTTGCAGCCTTGACAGAGTGCTGGTGCTGTCGTCAGCTGGGCCACGCGGGTCTTGGCAAGGCACCTTGGTTACCGGGGCCTGAAGGGTGTTTGAGTCAGCTGCCCCCACACCTCAGCCTCGTGATGCTGCACCCATTGGCAGGTGGGCAGGCCGGGTGCCCAGCTTCCTGAGTTTCTGCGTGAAGGCAGTGAATGCTGCCATATTGAACACGCTCTGCCCTCACACACAGCGTCTCATTAGCCCTCCGAGGAGGGCTGTGTCATCCCAGTTTGGCAGAGAAGACAAGGTGACTTTACCAGGGCCGAGCCACAGTGGTGATGAGAATCCAAGCCTTGTCTCCCTGCTCCCCCGCCCCAGCCGGAGCTGCACCGCTCAGCCGTGTTGGGCTCACTGCCCTCTCTATAGCTTGTGAGCGTTTGCTGAGGACAGCACATTTCACGTGCTTGCTCTTCTCTCAAGGAGCCCCAGCTGTAAGCGGAAACAGGGTCATGGATATGAGGCAGGCGGGTCCGAAAGTGCTTCCTGCCTCACCTTTGCACCCAGGCCTGGGTCCCTGGTGATGACTGGAGTTCAAGTGCACACGCCAGCAAGCTTGTGAGCACAGCCCCTCCTGCTCTCTGTGTGCAGTGGAGTGGGCCTTCTTTGCAAGACCTCTCAGCCCAGAGCAGCTGCCGAGGAGGCCCAGCGCGGGGCACTCCATCTAAACAGCCTAAGTTCTTCTATGGGGCCAGGCTTGAGGGCTCCGTGCTTGGTGACTCTTACCTGGAACCCCGTTAGACAGAACTGTGTGATTCCTGGGCACAAGAGAGCTGAGCTGGTTGAGGCCAGCCCAACGGCTCAGCCGTGACTTGCTGCACATGACCAGACTGTGGCCAGTGTCTGCCTTCCTACCCTCAGGCGCTTCCCCGCCACTCAGCCTGCCTGCGCCTACAAGTCTGGTCTTGCCGATGCTGCAGGCTCGTGCGGGCAGGGCTGCCATTGCTCTCATCACGAATGCCCAGCCCCTCTCCCTGGCATTCTAGTGTCTCCCAAGTTGGTTTCAGCACACCTGGCTTGCCTTCTCTTTACGGGGGCTCACGGCTCCAGCCTCCTCACTACCTTGTACATCAGCTGTGCTGCCTTGCCCTTTTTCCTACCCTCTCCCTTCATGAGCCACCCAAATCTTACCTTCTGCCCACACTTCCCTTGAAGGTCACTGTCTCCTGGAAGCACTCAGCACCTGCACCAGCTTGCTGGGGAACACAGCAGCTTGCACAATCATGCAGTCATGCCCCATAAGGTAGCACCTCGTTTCCAGGTGGTTTTGTCCAATGCACTGCTGATACTAAGGGTCGGCCTGGTCCTCCCAGAAGATCCCAGGGCTAACTCAGAGGATGGTAGGTAAGCTGCTGCTTTCTCTCACAGCAGGGTTTAAAATAGGGATTTCAGCACATAGCAGGGTCTTGGTGCATTGCAATTTTAATCTATGAAACCACAGCAGTCTGGATATATTCTTGGGCTCAACAGAATCTCCTCCCTCCAACTGAGGGGAGCAGAGGCACCTTGGAGGTTGAGCATCACAAGAGAGAACCCCTGGTCTAAGACTGGTTTGGGGCAGGTCAAGCCTCCTCCAGGACTCCTGTCTCTGGAGCATTCCCTGGGGTGAGCACGACTGTTCAGTGCGAGAAGACCATACTGGGGAGAGTGAAGCGTTCACCATGTGGCCCTGGGCTGTCTTTCAGGGATTTGAAACTGGACAACATCCTTCTGGATGCTGAAGGGCACTGCAAGCTGGCCGACTTCGGGATGTGCAAGGAAGGGATTCTCAATGGCGTGACCACCACCACCTTCTGTGGCACCCCTGACTACATAGCTCCAGAGGTAAGACCCTAGGGCACAGGACCCTGCCTACCGATGCCAGCACTGGGGCAGGGGTCCAGCCCCCTGCACCAGGGATATCGAGGGGTTCTGGGAGAAGGCTCTGGAACACCAGGATTGAACCCAGGGAGGAGGAAGAATGGGGAAGGCAGATGGCCTGCTGATTCTCCATGAGGAAGTCGCAGCAATGGGGGAGAGCATAGATGAACTGAGAGTAACAGGTACTCCCCAGATTTTGGACAGTGTCCCATCCTAGACCGGAGCAACCAATAAAACTGGGACCAAGAGAGATCTGTTGATGTTTATCGTCACTTCTACTTTTTGATAGTCAGACTAAAGGCAGGGATCAGCTTGATCGGTTGTAATGTGCCTATGGTGTAGCCAGCAAGGGTTGGCCATGTCCAGTGTAGGGGCGATTCTATACAGTGGGCACTCAGGAAGGAACAGGGAGTGGGAATGACTATGCCTGATCATAAGCAAGGATCAGAGATGTTCATCGTGAGCCTTGCGAAGGGGCTGCCTTGGGAACATTGTTTGGATGTTTTGCTCTTTGTCCAGTGTTTGTTTACCTTGCGTTCCTGAAGGTCAGTCTTGCTCAAACTGAGCAAGGTCAGATCACCTAGTGTGCTGTGCAGATTTAAGGCACTGGCCTTATCATAGATAACTAGCCAGCATGACTTTGACAACTATCCCTAACCCATTCAACCTTGCCCATTGGTGGACAGGTCTTAGCACATTCCAATTCCATTTCCTCTTAGTGGGCACTGTTTGAGCTCCTGCTAGACACAAAGCAATGGGGGATGAAGAACTGACTGACCTGGGTCTCTGTTTTGAAGGAACTTTCGCTTTACAGGGAGCGACGAGTAAACAAGTAAGCCAACAGAACACAGAGGTATTCAAAACAAGACAGTATCTGCAGGGATCAGGAAGAGCACATGATGAGGGAGTTGGGTTGTGCAGAATAAGGGCTGGGAGCGGCATTCCTGCAAACACCAGGGAGGTGTGGAACAGGGACAGAGCTGGGAGGCGGCCGGGTATCTCTGGGATCTGGCGCGTCTGGAGTCAGGGCACTTGCGTCTGACCTGGCTACTCCCAGAAACCAGCGCAAGTCAGATGTGCGTAGAACGGTTTGTTGAATGAGCAAATGAGAACTCGTGACATTCCAATGGGAGCAAAGGCCTGGAGATCGGCAACCTCTTGGCCCTTTTCTGAGTTCAGGGTAGGTAGGACAGAGTTTCTTACGAACGAGATCAGGACAAGGACGAAAGGATGTGGACTGAGTCCTGTTCCAGGATCTATGAACCCAGGAGCAGTTGCCGTGGGGGAGGGTTCTTGTTGGCCAGGGAGAAGACGGATGGGAAAGTAGAGGGAGGGCTAGCCAGCGGAGAGCCGCCTCGGAGGCTTCAGGGTTCAATGTTTCTGCTAGCAGGTTCCCTCTGCAAAAACCCCGGGGACTCAGCCTTCAGGGCAAAAGAAAGGAGCAGCCTCTCAATGGGCTCCATGGTTCTCCTCTTCCTGCTGCATTCCTTGTCATCAGATGCTCAGGTCCAGTCCCTTTGTGAGTCAGGGCCAGAGTGGAAGCATTGACAAGGCCCAGTGTGGTGGTTAAGGACCCCGCCCAAGACAAGTGTTCACTTTACACCGAGCGAAACTCCCACCCCACTTTCCTGAAAAGCAGTCCACCCACAAGACTCACAGTGGCCCACTGTGCTGTCTATAAAGAGGCACAGACGCTCGTCCTCCACTCGCAGCCTCCGTGGCCACCGTGCGGGTTCACCCCTGCACTGGAAATGGCACATGGTCCCTCACCTTACTGCGGGCAAGTTGCAGCTGAGAAACGTACCGCTGCCTTTATCAAGGTCTGCTGGGCAAATTCCATGAAATGATGCCTCTAAAGCACTCAGCGCCTGGCCTGTAGCAAGCGCTGGCGAAACGGTGGCTCCGTCCCTGCCACCGGTGTTGGCTTGTGTAATGAGACGGGGACAGCACCGGCCTGAGAGCCGAGAGCTGAGCCCGGCATGAGCATGCATGCCCCCATGTGGCCTTGATGAAGTCACCGAATGTTCTGGAATCTCGGATTCCTCATCTTTCCCTGACTCCTGCCCTCTCCACTGCACCAGGATGTGGTGAGTACTCTAATGCGGTGAGGGCAGGGCCAAGCTTCAGAACCATAAGCCTGTCCTCAAACAGGAGAGGCGGACACGAAACTGGAGATGCTTGCGAGGCCTCGGCTCTGCTGTGGAGCTCGCCTCCCTTGGCTGACCCCCGTGGCACCCACTCCTTTCTCCACGCCCGGCCCCTGCCTTCCTGGGCAGCACCTGACTCCCTGAGGTTCAAGAACACGCCAGGTGCCCCCGGCAGCGGGCAAAGCCTTGCCCGACTCACCAGCTCCCTTGCTGGGAAGGTGACTCACTTGTTTTATGCAGGGAAACAAGCCTGCAAGGAATTTTACAACAGATGCCACCTCGAACCAAAAGGCTGGGGAAGGGGCCTGGGGCAGTGCAGGCCTGTGGTTGCCACGGGGCAATCCAGTCTGAGCACACAGGCTACCTGGGGTCACCTTCTCACCACACCACAGGGGCACAGAACCTAGCTGTCCCAACCCCCTCAGGCTAGAGGGTGGCCACCTTAGCTCCCAGAGTCCGCTGAGTCCAGGTAAGAAGGGAGAACAGCCAGGAAGAGACACACCTGCCAGTCAGGTGTTGGAATGGGCTGGTCACCCTACGGGACTCAGAAGGCGGCTGGCACCCCCACCTAACAGCGTTTTATACACACGTTAGGGAAACAGTTGGCCATGAAAAAAATTAACAAAACTGTGGCAGTGTGTGGTAAAAGTGCCTGCAAATCTCAGAAACAGGCAGGGCTCAGAGGATGTGAGAGGACAGGAGAAAGGACTAGAGGAGTTCCAGAAACCTTCTGGAAGAGAAAGGTCATAACTGTGACATTGACAGACAGAAATCGGTGGTCCATGCTGAGCCAGCTGGGGTGCTGGGTCTTTGAGAGCAGAGGGAGAAGAGTCACTGACTCTGCAGGACAGTGGAGCCTGTAGCCCTGACCTCACAGAGTCCATGCATGAACCATCAATCTAGGAGACCAAAGGTTGTCACCAAGCAGAACACCAGCCCCACGTCATTTAGGGTTGGCCACATCTTCTCGCATTCCTTCAGACTCCAAATGCAGAGGTTTCCTAAACCATGGATGATTTTACTCTTTACAAAGACCTCTAGCTAAGTCTTGTTATCTAATCCTACCTAGCACTTCATGACCTCTAGGAGGATGGTCCGAGTAGACCACATAAGATCCTCTCTTCTCCTGCCACCTTGAAATCAGAGAAGCAAGCTGGAGCCCTTTCCTGGGCCTGGCAAGTGACCTGCCCAAGGCATCCTGTGAGCTGGCATGGGTCAGCACTGCCCTGGCTTTTGTATCCGTGGTCCTCAGTGGGTGGCCCCTTTTAGAACACGCGGTCTGGCCTTGCTTCCCCACTACCCTCTTCACTTTTTGGGATTCTTTCCAGAACTATGGACCTCATGCCGTGCAGTCTCCTGTCCTGGGCGGGGCAGTGCCTAATCCTGCTCTGACTGTCCCCAAGAGCCACCATTTACTTGCCCCCGGAGCCTGACAAGCATTGCTGACCTGCCCCCCCCCCCCACACTTAACGTATGTCATACTTTTTAAGTATAGCTGAAAATGCAAAGCTCTGTACAATTGGAAGATAGTCTTAAATCCAAGTTTTCTTTTATCAGATTTGGTCTTATGTCATTGACTCTCTACATATTTATACACACACACACATACACATGCAAGGGTGCTGTAAAAACATTGTGGAAAAAATGGAATTAAAAGATAAATTTGGTGGCCAGCGCCGCGGCTCACTAGGCTAATCCTCCGCCTAGCGGCGCCGGCACACCGGGTTCTAGTCCCGGTCGGGGCGCCGGATTCTGTCCCGGTTGCCCCTCTTCCAGGCCAGCTCTCTGCTCTGGCCAGGGAGTGCAGTGGAGGATGGCCCAGGTGCTTGGGCCCTGCACCCCATGGGAGACCAGGAGAAGCACCTGGCTCCTGGCTCCTGCCATCGGATCAGCGCGGTGCTCCAGCCGCAGTGTGCCAGCCGCGGCGGCCATTGGAGGGTGAACCAAAGGCAAAGGAAGACCTTTCTCTCTGTCTCTCTCTCTCACTGTCCACTCTGCCTGTCAAAAAAAAAAAAAAAAAAAATTGGGCCCCTGTTGTGGCACAATAGGTTAAGTCACCACCTGTGACACTGGCATCCCATGTAGGCTCCAGCTCGAGTCCTAGAGGCACCACTTTCAATCCAGCTCCCTGCTAATGCACCTGGGAAGGCAACAGAGGACGGTCCAAGTACTTGGGCCCCTGCACCCTCTTAGGAACCTGGACAGGGTTCCAGGCTCCTGGCTTCAGCCCTGCCCAGCCCTGGCCATTGCAGCCATTTGTGGGATGAACCAGTGGATGGAAGATCTCTTTCTCCCTCTATCTCTGTAACTCTGCCTTTTCATATCTGCTGTCACCCATGCCACAGGAAAATTAGGATGGGGCAGTTATTTGCTTTCCAAAGCTGCTTCAGCATCTGGATATCAGATAGAATTCTTCATGTGCATTGAAGTTCTGAATCAGTACTTAAAACACCTTTTAGTTTAACATGGTCCTAACCTCAAGTCGGGCACTTCCTGTGGTGCGCAAACGGAAAGAGCGGTGTATACCCTCTGGAATGACAGATGTCAATGCCAACCTGGACAGATGGCAGTTGGCACTCATCAGACTACCCCCCCAACTCACTTTCACCCACTCGCTGATTTAGACACACAGCCCTGTAATGGGGGGCTCTGCCCTGTGGGGGAACCAACTGAAAATGAGGAGGCCATCCTCCCACCTGGGGCATCTGTGGCCTGGGGGTGGCTAGAGTGGACCCCTGTGGTGGCGCCTTACACTGCCCATTCTCTATGCAGATCCTGCAGGAGCTGGAATATGGCCCATCAGTGGATTGGTGGGCCCTAGGGGTGTTAATGTACGAGATGATGGCTGGGCAGCCCCCGTTTGAGGCGGACAATGAGGACGACCTGTTTGAGTCCATCCTGCACGACGATGTGTTGTACCCCGTCTGGCTCAGCAAGGAGGCCGTCAGCATCCTGAAAGCTGTGAGTGGTCACTGCCCCTCCCTCGAGGCTCTGCTCCCCAGCTCCTCCCCCCGACATTCACCCCTACACACACACACACACTCATACTCACATGAGCACACACATACACACACACACACACCTTTCCTCCCTTGCTCACCCACCTCCGCCCCCTCCCCCCCAGGGATCGGAGGAGGTAAGGGCAGAGACCAGCACCTGCAGGCTCTCTGACCTGCCCAGTTAATGACCTTGTGTGCGCCACTTAAAAGTCAGAGAAAATAACAACAATACCTCATGGGGAGGCCCTGCACCCGCGTGGGAAACCTAGAACAAGCTCCTGGGTTTGGATCGGCGAAGCTCCAGCTGTTGCAACCATTTAGGGAGTGAACCAGTTAGATGGAAGAGCTTTGTCTCTGTCTCTTCTCTGTGTCACTCTGCCTCTCAAATAAGTAAATAAAATCTTTTTTTTTTAAAGAAAAAAGCAGAAGAAGAAAAAAAAGAAAACCTGTGTATAACACAAACGCGGGCGGGGTGGTGGTGCTGAGGATGAAGCCCCGGCGGCCGCCTCTCCGTGGCCGAGCGGCTCTGCCAGGCCGGTCGGTGACATCACCATGTTTTGTTCTGGTTCCCAGTTCATGACCAAGAACCCCCACAAGCGCCTGGGCTGTGTGGCGGCCCAGAACGGCGAGGACGCCATCAAACAGCACCCCTTCTTCAAGGAGATCGACTGGGTGCTGCTGGAGCAGAAAAAAATCAAACCACCATTTAAGCCGCGAATTGTAAGTGAAATGCTTGACTTCTACCCCGCGGGGCAGGCCCGGCTGCGCGCATGCGCCCAGCGTGGCGGGGGGGGGGGGGTGTCACGGGGACACGTGACCGCCACAGAGCCAGTGGTGGAGCTGGACAGGTGCAGCGGGGTGGGGCGCGACTCCCCAGGCTCTGGCTGTTAGAAAGATGGCGCCCGCCTAAAGCAGGACCAGAGAGGCCAAGGTTTGTAACCCCAGGAGAACATTTTTTATTCTGATTGAGCTGGATCGGGTCCTTGTTGGCCTAGTGGAGAAATCAGATTTGCTTGTAGATCAACGGGCTTGCTTTTTAAATGAGCCGAGTCTAGGTAAGCCTTTGAAGGAGGTAGTGGCGGCAGCGTGGTGTTTACACAGCCCAGCGTGGGAAGCTGGGTTCTGCTGGTGACTGGAGATGGAGCGCTCCTTGCTACCTATGGGGAGGGCTGCGGTGGCTTCGTGCCCTTTGTCGGCTCCTCTTCCGTGCTCTCCCACCTTTCTCCTGCTCTCAGCCTCCGTACGCGCCTCCTCCCAGGACCGAGGCCTGTCCTGATGCCAGTGGAGCTGAGGCATGGAACCTGGGGTAGGGAAGAGAACAGGGCTGCGGTGGGACAGGGATCCCCCCACTGCGGCCGCGGCCGAAGAGTGGTCTGCTGCTGGGAATGAGAGCCTGGAGGAGCCCCGCTCAGAGAGAAAGAGAGAGCAGGAGAACACCCCGCCTCGGCTGCATTGGAGCCCGAAGTGGCAGCCAAAGCCTCAGCCTGAGCTTGGGCGGCAGTGGGCAGGGCGGAGCCACTGCAATCTCTGTACACCTGTCTTGCCATAAAAACTAACAGCCGAGCCCCCCCTCCGCCTCCACGTAGAGAAGAAAAGCCTCGCGGTGCTTTGTGACTCATCAGAAGGGCCCCATCTACTCCAGGAGTGAGGTTTTGGGGGCGCCATTACTGATTATGCTGTGATTCTTAGAAACGTTCTGGGGTGGGGGTGGGGGCACGTTGACTGGTGGGCGTGGCCCAGGCCTCCGCCACGCTGGCGCCTGCGGAGCTGACCAGCTGTGAGTGAACTCAAGTACTTTGTCCTTGACATGCGTGGTGTGCACACTTGTGACAGGCTAAACTCTGCTCACCTTTCTCGACCATCCCTTGCACTCCCGCCCACCTCACAACTGTTGTGGGGACTCCAGGCCAAGCCTGTGCTGTGGATTCGGTGGATGGAGAGGGCTTGGAATGCAAGCTCCTTGGGCTGACCATTCCCCCTCACTGCTGGGCTGCTGGATGTGGGCGTTGCGGGGCCAGAGAGCCTCTGCACACGGTCTTCAAGGGCTCTATCCTGAGCGCCTGGTGCAGCATAGGGTGGAGGGCCCGGAGGTCTAGCAGCAGTGGAGGGCGCTAACTGCTCGGATCTGATTTTCATTTAGATTTGAGATAAATCATTCGGCCCAAAACACAATCAGAAGCAGAGCTAAGTACAGAATCGGTGCAAACAGCAGGCCGACGCAACAAAACTGCTTAAATGCGGGCTTGGGCAAGGCCGGTGCCGTGGCTCACTAGGCTAATCCTCCGCCTGCGGCACCGGCACCCTGGGTTCTAGTCGCGGTTGGGGCACCGGTTCTGTCCCGGTTGCTCCTCTTCCAGTCCAGCTCTGCTGTGGCCCGGGAAGGCAGTGGAGGATGGCCCAAGTGCTTGGGCCCTGCACCCGCATGGGAAACCAAGTGGAAGCACCTGGCTCCTGGCTTTGGATCGGTGCAGCGCGCCAGCCACAACGCGCCAGCCGTAGTGGCCACTTTGGGGGGGAGAGTGAACCAATGGAAAAGGAAGACCTTTCTCTCTGTCTCTCTCTCTCTCACTGTCTAACTCTGCCTGTCCAAAAAAAAAAAGAGGCTTGGTGGGAAATGACACCAAGGAGATTGTGCCCTGTGCAGCCGTGGGGGATGGGTTCTGCCTTGCGTGGCACACATAGGTGATGGAACGGTGATTGCCACAGGCCTTCCCCAAAGGGGGCTTTACCAAGCCCGGGTGAGGTGCAACACGGGGAAGAGGAAAAGAGAGAGGAGCAAGCGGAAGGGAGGACAGTCCATGACCTGCTCCTTAAAGCCACGCTCTTGCAGGCAGGGATGTAGGGGCCCTGGGAACCAGCAGGAGGAAGCCCTGCTCTGGCTCGTGGGCTCAGGTGGAGCTGCACCACCACCTGGACCCCAGGAGCACAAGGGGACAGCGCCTCCCTTCCTGGGGCCTCTCAGGAGCCCACACCCAGACCCTGCTGGCCTCTTTGGCTGAGGGGCTGAAGTGCTATGCCCCGCACCCCAGCTGAGAGCACATGGCCCAGAGGAAACACAGAACTGTCTTCCCCCCATGTCTGACTCCGTGGTGACCCTGGAAACCATTCTCTGTGCACTCACGCAGGTTACCCTCCACGCTAGACAGGGCCCAGCCCCAGGGTGTGTTGAGTTGGTTTGCAGTCAGGTACAAGAAGAGAATTAGAATGTTGTCCAGAGGATGGAGAAAACAGGAAGCTGACCGCATGCAGGGGCAGGGAGGGTCCTGCTCTCGATGCGAGCTGAATCACGCTGCTGCTCCGAGGGTGCTCAGCCCCAGGCCCTCAAGACTTAGTCACGTAACCGTCACAGTACATCCTTGAGACTCAAGACCTCTCTGCAGAGAAATGTCACAGTGAAAAGGGAAGCAAGAAGCCACATCTTGTTGGTAGCTGGGAAAGGTGCCAAGTCTGGCCCTCAGTAGAAAGCTTTCTCCCGGGAAATGTGAATGGTGCCAGCCGGAGTCATCTGTGAGCTTGTGGATGGCAGAGATGAACCTGAAGCTGAATTAAAGTCATGGCAGGGATGATAGAACCTCACAAGCCCATGTGAGGGCACTTGGGGGCTTTTGTGAGCCGTCAGCCCCCTCTTGCCAAGACAGGCTTGACCCTGGGCGTAAGGGGACCCGCCTGACTCACAGCCCAGCAGTGAGGACCACTGTGTGCTCCATAAACAGGATCAGCCTTCCCATAGGCCAGAGAGGTGGTCCCCCACGAGGGGTTGGGGCAGGCACCAGGAAGCTGAGCTGTCCCTCAAGGGAAGCAGTCTTCTGCTCCTGGGACAGGGAGTTCCATCAAAGAATTTGCATGCACCTCACCCGCCTACCCAGGCCAGCTGGAGAGACAGGGATCTGACAGAGGGAGGAAGGAGGGCTGATGCAGAACCCAACGTCGGGGAGAAACAGGACAGAGGGTCACAGCCGCCAGGGGCAGGATGAGGGTCTTGGCTCTTGGGTCCTAGGGAATCCCAGTCAAGAAGACACTTTGTGAGAAGAGAGTTTATGAGCAGATGTCACCAGCCTTGCCATTGTGGTGGCCTCAGCCCGTGTTCAAACAAGCAAGGAAACCAGATGCACACACTCCCCTAATCTGGTGAGCCCTAAGACCACCAGGGCAGTGCAGTGAAGCGCAGCGCCTGGGGTCCCTGAGGAAGCCCCCGGTTTCCTCTGCCTGGGGCTAGCTCCACCGGCTGCCGAGCCATGCCCTGCTCACACCACAGCAGGATGCACCTGCCAAGTAGCTACAGCCCCACTCCTGGGCTGCCCGCGAAGCCGAGGGACGCTGGGGTGTCCTGCCTGTGTGACTCCGGACGGTGCAGGAGTTGGCAGGTGAGGCTGGGAGAGAGCACACCATCTAGCCCAGGACTTCCGAAGAGCCCAGACACAGCAACAGCTTTGCTTGGAGCTCAGACTCAGCCACCTGGCAGCACCCAGCAGGAGCCTGGCAGGCTCCCTGGAGGCTGGTGGTCTCTGAGTCACCCCCGTGGGGCCTTGAGGATGCAGCAGAGGGGCTCCCAGGCCTGCCTTCCACCCCGCCCCCGCCCCCACCCCCAGCAAGCCTGGCCCTGCGGAAGGCATCGCTGAGAAGGGGATTGTGCAGATTTGTGGCTGGAATCTGGCCTGGGGTCAGGTTCCGTTGCATACCTCCGCAGGCTGCTGGCCCCGCCAGGCTTTTGCCTTCCTGAGATGTTTGCTGTGTTAAGAGTGCCGCTCCCAGCGCCTGAGCCTCCCCGTCAGCCCTGCCCAGAGTCCCGAGCTGTCAGGAGCACAGCTGGCCCTCCTGATGCCCCTTGGTGCTGGCCCCACCCAGCAGCTCTGCTTCTGTGTGGAGTGCGCTCCCGTTGTCCCCCCAGCTCTCCTCTGTGTCCTGCCTCCTCCACGTCCTTGTGCCTCCACGTCCTCCTGCCCCGCCTCTGCCTTTACCCATGCGTGGACTGAGTGAGTTTTGCACTAGCAATGCACCATCAGCACCAAGCCAAAGCCGTCACGTTGTCTTGTGTGCAAGTCCATTTTCTGGGGGTGCCTGGCTTCAGAGCAAGGGTACCCAGAGGGGGAGGTTTGGTGGCAGTGACCTTAGCAGTGGCAGGGTGGGGGCCTGGGAGAGCTGGCAAGGCTAGAGCCAATACCTTTGTTCTTGGAGAAAATCTGCCAGCCTGGAATTCCCTGGTCGATTCCTTTGGCAATTGCATCCCAAGAGGGTGGCATTGCCCACTTTCCATCAAAGTGTCACCTTTAGCTTTGGTGTGACTGGTGGGGTGGCTTTCCGTGGGGCCCCCAGCATCCACAGCCGTGTCTGGCGTGGTGGAACAGCATCATGTCTTGAATCTTGGAGATACTCAACTCATTTCTGGCTTCCCTGCTGTGAATGCATCCCCTCCCCTCAAAAGCATTAGGCTCTGAGATTCTGGAGTGGGCGAAGCCAGTGTAGGAGGAGTCGGCTGCCTCCTCCACCCCCACCCCAGCCCCAGCCCCAGCCCCCTGAAACCCAGCTGGCCTGAGACAAAGCCAGAGGCGAGGAGGGAAATACCGGCCAAGTAAACTTCTCTTTGTGTACGTGTTCTCTCTTTTCAAGTTTGCTTCAGTGTGAATGTCCCTCTTTAAGGTAAGGCCTCAAGAGTGGGGAGTCTGTCCAGGTAGGTGAGCCCTCAGGCCGCTGATGCACATAGAGGTCCTTCCAACTCCATGACCCCACTCCATCCAGCCATCCGCGCTGCATGGCGGGACCCGGCGGGAGGCCTCTCCTGCATGCTCCTGCATGACTGGGCTGTGCTGAGAGAACATCCGGGAAGTGGGCTCGAGACCCTCACACCCTCACCACCTGAGCGGCCTGAGGAGGAGCCCTGCTCAAAATGCAGCCCCTTCCCTGGAAGCCAGCCCACCTGCCCAGGGACTGCCAGATGCCATCCGCAGCCTCCATCCTGGGGGTTGGGGGGCAGGTGAGGACCCCTCCGTGAGGACCTGCCCTAGACTGTCCTCACCACAGTGAGCACCCGCAACATCCGAGGGGCTACAGGATCCCTTGCAGAGCCAGGACTGGAAGGTGTAGGAAAACGTGTTTCTGGTAGCTGGCCTGGGGGTTGGCGTAGCACAGTGGGCGAAGTATTGGCTTGGACCGCACAGAGACTAGGTTGGGTGGCACTTGCTATTACAGGGCTAGTCACGTGATCCCGAGACCCATTGCCCCCAACCTCACTCCTGGACTTGGCCTCCTTGAGGTCAGAGCAGTAAAATGGGGCCAAGGACGCTTGTCCCATAGATGTACAAACAGGACTGGATGACAAACCTGAGATACTTTGTGCACCATAGGCCCTCAGTACATCTTGGTTCCTCTCTCTCCATTCACCACCCACACCCCAGCCTGGTAAACCCCTCTTCCTCTTATCTCAAGACTCCAAGATGCTCTTTAGCGTAGGAGGTGTGTGAGGGTCAGACCCTGAGCTTTAGAATCATGTGCCGATTTGGACAGTGTGATCTGGGGAGAGTCATCTCTCTGAGCCTCAGTCTGCTGATCCATGGAATGAGGATAATAACTATCTAGGGTCAATGTTGCTGTGAGGGGTCCGCAAACAGGACTATGTGGATTGATGAGCTCAGTGTGTGACATCCCATGAGCATTCAAGTTGCTGTTGATGCTGCCGGTGAGGAGGACCAGAGGCCAGGCTGGGTGGCACCCCTGTGCAGAGGTGCTGGGGGCACCAGTTTGGCCCTGGGGCTGGGCTCATCCAGTCAGGTGGCAACAACCACAGGGCAGAAGAACACAATTCAGAAGTGTGTGGGAACCTGCTGGCACCTAATTCTTGCACAGCCACTGGTCTGAGCTGGGACAGTACCTAGGGGGTGATAGCCTTGTTGCCGCTTGGGACAGTGCCCCAACTATCACCATGGTGCCCCCTTTTATTCTGCAAACTTGCTCTCCATTTTTCCTTTTCCTGCCTCCTTCTTGGTAACATTTTTGCTGGGGCCCTGTCCGACAACGTGCAAGTCACCAACGCCGCGACTTCATTTCACCTAGCAGGTGCCAAGGTAGCTCCCAGCTAAACGGGCTCAGTGGCACATCTGTAACTTGCTCTAGAGATTTTGCCATCAGAATTCTGACTGCAGGAACAGCCCTGCGACCTGCTGCACTTGCCAGCACTTCATTTTTTGCCCCCTTCCACCCTGGGAAAGAGTTTGAGTCCTGGGCAGGGCTGTCTATCCTGCAGCCAGGAGTGGAGGGACAGCGGTCAGAGGCAGGGTCGTGAGCATCAGCATAAAAGCTGGAAGATCCTCAACCCTTCCCATGGAGAGGCACAGTCCTCTCGCCTATATCTCCATTTGAGGAGTCTGTGCATCTGGGGACATTATGCATCCTCTCGGGGTTCCCCCGCCCACGTCAGCCTCCAAGCACAGGGCCCTCGGTCTCCAGGGGGGCATCTGTTGCAGAGGAGAGAAGCTCTGGGGAACCCAGTTTTGCACGTGAGGCCATCCGTGCCCTGTTTCCTTCCTGCTGTTTGTACTGCAGAGGATGGGAGGTTGGTGACTGAACTGGATTGGCCTGAACTTAACATTCAAACCTTATTCTAGACTTCTAGGATCTCTCAAATGCAAATTAGATTTTTGAAGGTTTGATAAGCTTCCCAGTCAACCTCAGCCTCTTCAGAGTGAGAAGGCGTGGCCTCGTGCCTGCCAGCCACTCCGGACTCCACTGTGGGCTTTCCTGGCTGCTCCTCTCTGGGCCCTTCTGAGGGAGTGGAGGTTGGCTGTCGGTGGAGTGCTCCAGCTAGGGATGGAGAAAGGCTGGACAAACAGGAAATAGACCTGTCTGCCTTAAGCAGGGAGCTGGGAAATCAGCCCTCCGGAGCAGGGCCTCTCAACAGAGAGAGATAAATTAGAAAATAAACCAGACTTTGGTCTGGGGCGTGAGCCAGAGGCTTTGGCCATGCCAGGCTTTTGCAGGCTTCCTGGGGAGGCCTGGCAGACTTGGGCTGCAGGCACTCAGGTACCCAGCGTGGAGGTGTTCTACCCAAGGAGACCGGATACACCTGCTCCAAAATAGGAGACGAATTCTGCACTCGCTCTGTGCCACAGGCAGGGGGAAACACGGGGCAGAGCAGGGCTTTGGTCCCCACTGTTGGTTTCTCTGAGATGCTAAGCAAGTCATCAGGGCTCTCTGCTTCCTTCCTATAAGGGGTTTAAGAAATCCCTAAGATTTCTTCCTGCCCCTGCTGCTCTGTGAGGACAGGGACTGTGGGGCTTTAAAATCAACTTTATTTCAATAACATCTCTGTAGACAGAGATGTCAAAGTCCATTTTAGTATATTTTACAAGTGTGCAAAGGGTGAGTGTTTGGCCCAGTGGGTGAGTTGCTGCTTGGGACACCTGCATCTCCCATCAGAATGCCTAGGTTCAAGTCCCAGGCCCCATTCAATTCCAGCTTCCTACTAATGCACTCCCTTGGGGACAGTAGGTGATGATGCAAGTTGTTGGGTCCCTGCCACCCACATGGGAGACCCAGATGGAGTTCCTGGTTCCTGGCTTTGATTCGGTCAAGTCCTAGCTGCTGCAGGCATTTGGAGAGTAAACAGGCATTTGGGGGAGCTAATTTTTTTTTAATATTTATTTTATTTATTTGAAAGAGTTACAGAGAGAGGTAGAGACAGAGAGGTCTTCCAAATGCAGGTTCACTCCCCAGATGGCTGCAACGGCCAGAGCTGCGCCGATCCGAAGCCAGGAGTCAGCATCTTCTTCAAGGTCTCCCACATGGGTGCAAGGGCCCAAGGACTTGGGCCGCCTTCTATTGCTTTCCGTGACCATAACAGAGAGCTGGATCAGAAGAGGAGCAGCCGGGACTAGAACCAGCGCCCATATGGGATGCTGGCACTTCAGGCCAGGGCTTTAACTATTGTGCCACAGTGCTGGTCCCATGGGGGAGCTAATTATTAATGTCTATCCCATGTGTCCACCAGCACGAAGAATACATAGAATGCCTCATCCTTCATGAAAGTTCCCTGGTGCCCTCAGCCCCACCCCCCGCAGCCCAGGTCTGCTTTCTGTCACTGCGGGTTGGGCTCATCTTTTGCAGTGTCTTGTAAGTGGAGCCACATGCCGTGTGCTCCTTTGTGCCTGGCGTCCTTCACACAGTATCATGCTTTGGAGATCTGGGACTTGTATTTTTGCCTTGTATCATGGAAACTTTGAAACATGCTCACCAGCAGAGAGAAGCGCTGAGCGAATCCCCATGTGTCCATCCGCCCGCCCACAATGTGTGGTTAATCTATCAAGGGAGGGACTTTGATCTGCTTTGTTCACAGGTGTATCCCCAGCAATTAGCAATTCCTGGCACAGAGCAAATACTTAGTCTGTCTTGGTGGAGTGAATTAATGAGTTCTGGGGGTCTACAGTATTTTTCCAAAAGACTTTTTGTTCCCAGATGTATCTGTGAATTCTCATCTTTTATGGCCTAAGGTTGATTCCAGTACTTGCATATGCCTGAGGATGTAGGGTGATGAGAGCCCACATTTGGAATCCCACACTTGTTGAGTGGTGGGGGAGGGGGGTGACCTCACACTGATTAGTGGGGCACCTATGGCACCTGTTAGAATGTTTACAGGTCCTGTTTCAAAGCCAGCAGGCAGCACAGAAGTAAATCCCTGGCAAGAAAAAACCCATCTCTATCTAGAACATTTTCAGAAAAAGGGTTGGGAGTGGACCAGATTTGAGAGTTTCTTCTCCAGGCACTGAAAATGGAATGGCTCTTGACACCCAAGAGCTGGCAACAGTGACCCAGCTTTGCAAAGCAGATGATAAATGAAAAGGGTTACATGGTTAGAAGCAGGGCATGGCTGGGTTTGCCACCTTTGGCCCTCCTGCTTCCAGCAGCAGCCATGGGCTCCTGATGCATCTCCAGGCTTGCCTCCTGCCACTGCAAGTCCTGCTGTGTGGGCCCAGCCTGCTGCAGAGCCCAGCTTGGCGAGCTCAGACCTCAGCCAAGCCGCGGCAGGCAGCATACTGTCTCCTCCCAAGGCTTTTGATTCTTGGACAACAACACACAGTACTTTCTACAGCGTGTTCAGTGCCAGCACCCCTTGGGGCCCCTTGACCCCACTCTAGGGTCTCATATTTAGTAAATTGTCAAATTGATTTAGTGAACTGGGTACAGCCAAAAAAAAAAAAAAATTAAGGCAAAGATAGAATGGAATGGAATACACTGGATGGAAGACAACACAGAACGCATCACAAATAGTGAAGTGCAGCTTGCTGGCTCTCTTGGTGCGGGTTGGATAAGCAGTATGCAGTAGGTCATATGTAAAATGTGTTTCTCCCTCTTGCTCGGTGGGCTGTGTCCCACTTCACCCCTGATGTCTAGCAAGGGCCCCGGAAGCCTTGGTGGGGATGGGGTATACTGTGAGGATGAGTTTGGAACAGCATCGCCGCCCCTGGCAGAAAACACTGCCCTGGCAGCCTGTGCTGAGCTCAGCGCAGATGGCCTCCCCACCTCCCAGAGTCCATGGTAGGAGGCAGAACTCACCCAGGACACCTGCCTCCAGGCCAGATGGAATCCAGGTCCTGACTCTCCCTGGCTGGGTGGCCGGGGTGCACTTTGAGCAAGCTGCTTAGCTTCTCAGCCACTGTCCCATCTTCACAAGCGGTGGCACCTGCTTCCCTGTTAGCTGTTATGGTCACATAAATCAGACACCTATGCTGCTAGGCCAGCCCCTGGCCAAGCCTCCCTCTGTGAGCGTCATTGTTTTTCCTGCAAGGAACCCGAGGCTGCCCCACGCACTGTGCTGGCTGCAAACACAAAGCAGGTGCCCACCCGGAGCCCACTGCGCTGGCAAGGACATTGCCTGAGCCATCGTTTAGCCCCAGTGGCAAGGAGTGCCATGAAGGAGAAGTACAGGTTAAGGTGCAGGAGAGGCTGGCCTGCAGGGTACAGACCTCAAGAATGGTTTCCAGGCTCATCTGCAGCATTGGAGAGGGAAAGGAAGCCGCCCTTACTCTCACTTCTGCACTTGGGGGAGGGGTGCCTGCAGAGGCAAAGGCTGGTGCTCTCTGCTGGCCCCTGGGGACACCAGGAGCTCCATTTGGTCAACTGGGTGCTGGTACCACTGGGCTGAGCTGGACATGCTGGGGCTGCCCACCTCCCGGGAGAGCCAAGACTCAAGGCCCTTGGAGACACCTCCAGGTCCCCTATAAACTGCAGACCGAGCAGCCTCAGTGTGGCTGGCACACACGATGCAGACGCATCCAGGATCACGTGGCCCGACATGACTCAGAGCTGGAATTTATCATTTATGTGGGGGGAGTCTTCAAAAAGTCCATGGGAATGTGTATTGTGAGAAAACCCTGCGTGGACTGCTAGCATGTCTGGGGGAGAAAGGAAACGGATTTTCTTTTTCCTTTTTCACAGACTTTGGGAAGGCCCCTCGTGTTTAATTTCTCAAGGTCAGAGCCAGAAGTGTGCCTGTGTATGTATTTGGGCAGGCCTGGGGGTGGGGCTGGCCCGGGAGGGTGTGAGGAAGGGGGTAGAAGCCCAACCCAAGAAGTGCCCAGCAATGTCTCCTTCCCTACAAAGATCTAAGAAGTGCAGCCTGCATCCGGGGACTTTTCCCTGGTTTTCTATGAGACACTTGAGCCTTCCCCCAGCGGAGCACCCCGTCATCACCGAGGCCAGGTCAGATGTCCTGTGCTGGGGACCCCTGTGGTCTGGGTGACTTCAGCAAACAGGGACGTGGCAGGGCTTTGTCGTGTGTGGACTCCTCAGACAGAGCCGCCGTACCACAGAGAAAGGCTGTGTGGCGGGGATCCAGTCAAGCGAGTGGTTCTCGGTGTGGCTGTGGACTCGCCGCCTGCTTTGAGAACTGGCACAGTAAGCTCGCTCTCCAGGCAGACTCCAGTGTGCCCTCACCCACAGCACGCCCCACTCCATTTGTGAGCCCTGAAGACCATGATCTAGCACCAGGGGTGACTGACTGTGTCCTGTGGGCCCAATGCAGCCCACTGCCTGCTTTTCATTCAGTCCATGAAGTAAGAATGGCGTTGGCTTTGTTTGTAAACGGCTGAAGCAGAATATTTCACAACACATAACAATCAGGCAAAAGGCTGGTGTGTCAGTGTCCGTACATAGTAAAGTTTTATTGGAACACAGCCACAGCCGTTCATTTACATATGACCCATGCTGCTTTTCGGCTTCAAAGGTGGAGTGCAGTGGTTATGACAGAGAGCTCGTGTCTTAGAAAGCCTGAGATGTTTACTATCTGGCCTTGCACAGAAAAACTTGCCAGCCCTGGCTCTAGGAGTAAGAACCCAGGTAGAGATGGCTTGCCTTAAATTCTTTACTCTGGGGCCGGCGCCGCGGCTCACTAGGCTAATCCTCCGCCTAGCGGCGCCGGCACACCAGGTTCTAGTCCCGGTCGGGGCGCCGGATTCTGTCCCGGTTGCCCCTCTTCCAGGCCAGCTCTCTGCTGTGGCCAGGGAGTGCAGTGGAGGATGGCCCAGGTGCTTGGGCCCTGCACCCCATGGGAGACCAGGAAAAGCACCTGGCTCCTGGCTCCTGCCACCGGATCAGCGCGGTGCGCCGGCCGCAGCGCGCTGGCCGCGGCGGCCATTGGAGGGTGAACCAACGGCAAAGGAAGACCTTTCTCTCTGTCTCTCTCTCTCTCACTGTCCACTCTGCCTGTCCAAAAAAAAATAAAAAATAAAAATAAAAAAAAAATTCTTTACTCTGACTTAAAATGGTAGACCCATAGGATGCATGGATGGATTCACTCCATCCATCCTATGTGCAGGCTTCCAGACAAACCTTGCCCTGTGGTGCTGGAAATTCGGAAGCCACTTCCTTATACCAGAGATGGCTGCCCTTTCCCTGCTGGAGAGCCCTGAGGGCTGTGTCCACAGACAGAGCCCAGCAGGCCACTCCCTCGGATGAGAACATTGGCCAGGCATGGAGGAGGTTGGTGTCAGCTCCTAGCTGGAAACTGGGGCTCTTTGCTTTCTCCAGAGTAGCTCTTCAGAGGGAATTGTGACAATCGAGATCTGCATAGTTTTGCAAACACTAACAAGGGGAAAAGAAGAGGTAGCTTCCATCAACAGCTGAGCCCACAGCGTTCACCTGTGCTCAGTTACTCAGAGTGCCCGGCGCTCTGAGGGGATTTGGTCCATTTTAAAAATGGATGTGTACAGACTGCCACAGAAAGGTGTACCACTCCCCACCCCACCCCCCGGGACTCTGGAAAGGAGATCCTCCGATGGGGGGAGGGGCATTTCTTGCTGCCCGGAAGCAAATCCTCAGTACTGGGAAAACATCTCCTAGACGGTGGAAGTCACTCCACTAACTAGAGCAGAGGTCACAAGCTAAGGGCTTGTGCAGCCTGTTCAGCCAGGAGACCTTTTATCAAAAACAGAAAACAGACAGACAAAAACCCTGAATTCCTTGGTGCCATTTTAAAAATCAGGAGCTTGAATGTGAAAATGCAGATTGGGGCATTTCTTGGCAATTCAGAAGACAAAGGAGCCCTGGGTCTGTGTCCCTGACAGGCAGCCAGGGCTGGTGAGGTGCATACCCCAGCTTGTCTGGTGCCACCGCTCCTGGTACCTCCAGGCTCCAGCACTGTGCGACTTTGTACACACGCATTCACAGACACAGCACACAGAGACACACAACACACATAGACACAGCATGAGGGACACACAATGTACACGTACACCACACATAGCCAAATACACACAACATGCTCAGCCACACATACATGCAACACACACACACAACATAACCATACACATAGCCGCACATCCATCCAAGACACATACAACATACAACACACACACCCACACATACATGCAACACATATACATGACACATACAGACCCACATAACCACACACATAGCCGCACATCCATCCAAGACACATACAACACACACAACACACATCCACACATACATGCAACACACATACATGACACAGACCCACATAACCACACACATAGCCGCTCATCCATCCAAGACACATACAACACACACATCCACACATACATGCAACACACATACATGACACAGACCCACATAACCACACACATAGCTGCACATTCATCCAAGACACATATAACACACACATCCACACATACATGCAACACACATACATGACACAGACCCACATAACCACACACATAGCTGCACATTCATCCAAGACACATATAACACACAAAGCCACACATACATGCAGCACACGCATCCCTCATTACAGAGAAACGGAAATAGGACATCATAGCCAGCAGTACTAAAAATAAAATCCATTTTTTCCCTTTCTTGTTTTTCATATCTTGCCTCATTCCAGAAGGCTTAAAGATGGCCCACCAAGATGTATAAACTACATACTGTAAGGCAAAGTCAGTGAACATGAAGAGAAAGCAAGGCCAAAAGGGCTCGGGAACGTTCTTGGGGTGGGCCCTGCGTTTGGCTCTCGGCTTTGCGTGAAAGCTGGTTAGTTTCCATCCCAGCTGTGGCGCAGACGAAAGCACACGATGGGCCACCGCAGGCACTGGCGATTTCCCTGGGCACTAAGACCACTTGGAGAGGTCTCCCCTGACTCGTCCCAAAGACAGTGCTGTCTGTTGTATACCAGCAGTTGTGAAGGACAAAGGGGTCTCTACAAAGTTCGGAGGTTACGTGCACTGTGAAAAAGCCATACAGGGATTCCTAAGGGTTTGGGCACCTAAATAAGCCTGCCTCTCAGTTCACCTTGTCCCTGCACTGCCTGAAGCAGCCCCGTGCACCGAGGAAGGAGAAATGCTCGTGGCTCTCATTTCCTCGGTGCCGTCCACCGCTTTCCCTGCTCGGACGAGCCATTTCCTTTCTCCCTCCTTACAGACATCTGGGGCAGCTGACTCACGTCCCCATTTTATGGATGAGAAAGGGGAGGAGGGCACAAAAAGGTCACATAATTTGCCCAAGGCCACAAGAAGCAGAAACTGGAAAAACGAGCGCAATCCAGGCAGTCAGGCTACAGAGCATGGAGGCCAGCCGCCAAGCTCTCTGCCTCTCAGACAGAGAAACCAGCGTGATGGGCCAGTGAGCTCTCAATGCCCAGATTTTAGAAAGATCGATGTGGACGGGAAGGAAGGCAGGAACCTGAGAAGCGGTGCCTAGACAGAGCGTGAACTTGAGGCAGAATACAGAACAACCTTAGGCTCCCAAACAGGCTTTCGGACAAAACAAAAAAGCTCCTTTTAAGACTGAAAAGCAAAAGGAGAAATAAAGAGACTTCCTGATCCTTTATAAAAACTCAGCCAGGCTGCAGTCGGAACCGTTCATGGACCATGACAAAAAACAGAGGCCTGCGCCCCAGCCCCCTGGAGGGGCCAGCTCCTGA
Source organism: Oryctolagus cuniculus (assembly GCF_051225735.1). NCBI lineage: Eukaryota > Metazoa > Chordata > Mammalia > Lagomorpha > Leporidae > Oryctolagus > Oryctolagus cuniculus. The sequence continues at coordinate 161,727,058 of NC_142868.1, read as the reverse complement.
AGCCTGGGCGAAGCCCAGGTGTCTGTGTAGCTGCACTTTGGGTACATGGCCAGCATTGAGAACCACAGTGCTCATCAGAGACAAAAAGCAAGGCTGTTATTCCATCGCCAACTTTGCCTCAAAGAAAAATATCTTAAAAGTACAAGGATGAGGGCAGAAACCAGTAAGAGGGACCTGAAGCCCAAGAATAATTAATGAATTACATTTCATACAGTGTGCCTTGGGAGCCTCGGATCTCATGCCCAGGGCACATCTCGGAACAGTTAATCAGCCTCTGGGTGGACCAGCATGGGGGGCATGTGAGTCTCCCCTGGAGCTTCCAGCGTGCTCCAGAAGTTGAGCGCTGGCCCAGGGCAACTGTATCTCGGGTATTGAAGAACCAGCCTTGCCTATTGCAGTGAGAGGAGACAGGCAAATAGTCTCCCAGGATGTAGAAATAGAGAAAACATGGACTTGAGGTGCTTTGAGGTGGTTACTGCTAAAACAGCTTTCCAGACATTTTTACGCAGAGTTTTTGGACATTCAGGGAGAAAATGGTGCTCCCTTGCCACCAATTAATTTTATTTCTAGCAGATGAGTGCAGCAGGCATTTGTACCTCCATTATCCTCTTGAAGATAATAAAGAGTGACCATGACTGGTTGATCCTTAAGGGATTTAACAGCCATATCCCAAAAAGTGGGACTTGCTGTCAGCTGTTTATAGAGGACAGATCAGAGGTGTCCTGAATCAGTATCTTATGCTTGTCTTCATGCAGAGATTGGAAGTATGCCCATTAAACCAAGGTTGAAGGATGCAAGAGTTGGGTGACAGTGTTCCAATGACTCTTGCACGGTGGTTTGGAGTTTACTTGGGCTTTACCCATTTGCTCTTAGAAATTTCCAGAAGCTCAGTGTATTTGTTGCTCCCATTTCCTAGATTCTGAGAGGTAAGTTATAGAATCATTTATGGTGCTCTCAACAGGCTAGAAATACATCCCAAAATAAGAAGAAATCAGGGTTAAGTGCAAAGAGTCACATTTGGATTTAGAAAATCAATTCCAGAAAGAAGAGAGTGGGTTTCTGTTAGTTTCCTAGGACTGCAATAGCCAAGGACCACACCGGGGTGGCTTAGAACCTCAGAAGTGTGTTGTCTTTCAGTTCTGGAGGCCGGAAGTCTGAACTCGGTGCTGGCAGGCCCTGCTCCCTCTGAACCCTGTAACAGAAGGACCTTCCTTGTCTCCCGCAGCTTCTGGAAGCTCCAGACATTCCTTGGCTCGTGGCCATCTGTGTTGTCACATGGCCTTCCCTCTGTGTTCCTGTCTCCGTGTCCAAGTTCCCCTCGTGGTAGGGACACAGTCTCACTGGATCAGGGCCACCTTAGCGACCTTATCTTTATTTGATGACACCTGCAAAGACCTTGTCTCCAAATAAGGTCCCATTCTGAGGAACTGGGGGTAAGGACTTCACATACCTTGTTTGAGATGCATAATTCAACAGGTAACAGGGTTAAAGCAAATGGCTACCACTAGGAGACTACTGGTGTTTTATTACCACAGCTATTGAAGAAATAAAACACTGATACTATATTAGACAGCAAGCTGTTCGAGTTCCCAGCAGGTAGAGTGTACTGCCCCTGCACTTGGCATTGTGCACGCCCCAGAGTTGAACTGAGCAGTCCGCTCTGACCACCACCTTCCAGGAAGGAGGTAGTTGAAAAGTAAAAGGTCATCACCAAGGGCTCATGGCAAGATGGGGCCTGCGAAAAGTTCCATGGGCAGCCAGTGCCAGGCAAACACTACATGTTCTGCCCTGCTTTCTAGAAAGGAAATCCAAAAGTACAAATAGTCCTCAGCTAAGAAGAGCATGAAGGGTGAGGAGGGACGAAGGAGTGGGTTTGGAGAAATTTCTAACTTAACTTGACATTCTGTTCCAGCCCTCATTTTTGCCAGGCAGGGCACCAGGGGTGCACACATCGGCGTGTATATACACACATATGCTCTGTGACTTAGAATGTACGGATGTAATGAGGGGAGGGGCATATGCATGCACAGAAAGATCCAGATAAACTCTTGCTTTTTCTTTAGAGTGTTATTAGAGGGAGAAAAGTCTGACTTAAGGGAGAGTATTACTGTTTTAAAGCTAGGAAGGACTTGGGGTTTGACTGCTAGCATGAATAAAATTAACTTCAAGCGTATGCACACTGTGTGCTGTATACACAGTAGATGTCTTCAGGGCTTAGTGAGTGGAATCTGACACAAACTAAAAGAAGAGGCCAAATTAGGGTGCAGGCAGCATCCCTGGAGCGGGAAGAAGGGTGAGGCCAGATGAGGTTGGCATCAGGGAAGACGTAAGAGGGGGTTGGAGCCTGGGGCGGGACCCCAGGAGCAGCTGGTTTTTCTGGAGGGCATGGAGAGGCGGCGTGTCTGCCCAGATCTGGCCACATCCAGGAGGCAGAGGACCCTGGCTTGGGGCCCCTGCGCTACCTATGCTTCTGTGTCGCGCCAAGCGGAGGGCAGGGGTGCGCAAGGCGGCCACATGAAAGGCAGCCCTGTGCCTCAGCCTGTAAGATCAGGGAGTTTTCTGGGCGCTTGAGAACAAAGTCATCTGTTGATCTCCTGGTAATCAGATAAGGACAGACAGAAGTCACTGGCTCCTCCGAGAGCTTCTGTTTATGACTTGGGCACAGGGAAGGCTGGGAGAGAATTGCAGTAGCCAGACAGGAAGCCAGCCTATCGCCCTGCTGGGGTCCCTACACGGCCCTGTGCAGCGTAGAAGGCAGGCTTTGCTTCTCTGAAACAGTCTCACAGACCTGTGCAAGCTCTGCCTCCCCCTACACCCTTGAAGACCCCAGGAGCACGCCCTCCTCCCCAGCACCAGTCCAGGTCTCAAGTCCAGGACCTTGTTTCTGGAGAGATGCCAAAGGGAGCCGGGATGCAGTTTTCCCCCAACACCAACCACAGGGATCAGGGTCAGACCCACCGAGTCCCTCAGTGCATCCATCTCCATGGAATTTTCCCAAACCTCGGCTGTTTCCATCTTGTACCAGCAGTTAGAGAACCTTCGTGCCCCAAGTGCTGGGAGAAGACAGCCCATTAATTAGGCCTGTTTTGCAGGCCCCCAGGGCTTTGTGATGGGCCGGGCTGTCTCGCTCCAGGCCCTTCATGACTCAGACCTCAGTCTCTCCTCCCTGCCCTCCCACCTCCTCTTCCCAGAGGAAAAAAAAATCCCCTCTGGCAGGACAGCGGCCACTGGCCCCGAGTCCAGGTCACTTCGCTGCCTCTCGATACAGTAGCAGCAAGAAAGGGGTGCTCATTCATTGCACCTAGCAGGTGTCTACTGATTACCTAGCACGTCCCTGCCTGCAAGGGGTACAGAGGCGAGTTATAAGAAGCGTTCCATGTGATAAATGCTGTGATCAGAGTTAGGAGCCACTCACAAGAGGCCTTGCTCTCATCCGTCTCAGAGGGGCAGGGAGGGCTTCTTGCAGAAGTCTCTACACCAAGATGGGGAAAGGGAGTGAACGCAGCAACAGCGAAGGAGGGGGAGAGGTGCGGTGGCTTTGCCGGGCAAAGGCTTGGAAGGCGAGAGGAAGCCGGAGAACGTGGAAAGCCACGTGGCTCAGCCCCATCTGGCAGATGAGACTGGGAAGTCGGCAGGGGCAAGAGCCCGAAGGGCCTGAGAAATACGTGAGGGCGAGGACTCGAGGCTTCATGCCAAGAGCAGTGAGCAGCGAGCAGAAATTCTCCATCACTGGGAGGCTCGGGGCAGGCCCCACTCCACACCATAGGCCGCATGGACCATGCTGGGTAACTCAGCCAAGCCATCCCTGACGCGTGCCCGTGCCACGCAGGTGCTGAGATTCAGAGGCGGGGAAAGAACTCTTATTTCTTGGGTGCCAACTGTGTGTCAGAGTATACAGCGAGGCACCTAACAGCTGGCGCCTCATTTAGTCCTCATGGCAGCCTATGGGACCGCAGTCATCACCCCCATTGTACAGATAGAAAGGAAAAGGCTCAAAGAGGTTGACCTCACAGTGTCCCATAACCAGGAAGGGACAGTACTAGGGTAAGAGTTCAACAGCGACTTTTCTCCTGCTTCGGCGGCCTGCCCTAAATGTAGGCCAAAGGTTGTGGGAAAGGCTTCATGGCGGAGGAGAGAGCTGGCAGGCTCCTCCCTGGAGCAGAGTGGCCCGATCAGGCTGAGCATGCGCACTGGAAGTCTGGCGTTCGGGCCCATGGGGAGCAATGTGGGATGACTGAGGCCTGGGAGAAACAGTCTCCCCGACAGCCTGCCTGCCCGAACCTGCTCTGGGAAGGAGGAAGCTGCTTGTCAAAGAATAAGGTCAATGCGTAAGGATAGACGCTCGCGTCTTCTCCGCATTTGAGGATGCTGGGTGCCTACGCGCCTTGATTAGGGGGCGGGGCTACCCAGAGCCTCTGTGGTGAATAATCCGGTGTTGCACATAGTAGGGATGCGGATTGTTGGAACTGGAAAGGGGTAACTGCACTTAAAGCATCCCCAGAAGAGGCGTTCCCACACCCTTTTCCCGGGGTGGAGGTGAAATTGTGCCAGGGGGTGGGTGAGGCATGGCTAGAGATTTCTAGAATGCCACGGAGGAGTCTGGGACCCCTGAGAAAACTGGAGCTGAGCTCGAAGCCCTCTGGGGATACCATCTGCAGCTGTCTGGCCTGAGCCTGGCTCCTGGGTACACAGGAGCGGGTTGTGAAATGCAGACATCGCATCCTCACAGCATCTGGCTCCATCCCTGTGCTGAGTTGACCTCAGGAAATGAAGGCAGTTCCCGTGACTCAGATGACCGATAGGTGAAGCACAGACCAGTAAGTACACAGGGAGAAGCGATGCATTGTCCGAGGCTCTTTGCATACGTGCTGCTCCTCAGTAGTGACTGGCAGAGAGGATGCTGGGAAAGACGCCATCCTGCCCCTGGGAACGCCGTGGACCTGGGCATGGCCCATCGTTAGTGAAGTCACCTGTAAGGTTCTCCTCCCCCCATCCCTTTGCTCTCTTCTTGGTGCTGCTGCCACCTCTGGGCCCCTCCGGGCCCTTGTGCAGCAGTCCCTGGGACGGAGGGCCCCTGGCTGCCTCCTGGGAGGATCCCCAGTGCTCCCCAAGTTGTTGCCAACACCCCCCTCCTCCCCTCCCTTTGGAGGGTGCCTTGAACCTCTCCAGTCAGCTAATCCCTCCCTCCTGTGATAGAGATCTTGAGCAGGGGTCACCACACCCTTTCCCGAGGCACCACCCTCCCCTGTGCGTCACTCAGTCTGGGGACGTCTTTGTTGTTCCTCTCTGAAGTCCCTCTCTGCGCAGCCTCCCTTTTCCTCTGGCGTGTTCACACTGCAGAAGGACCGATAGCCATGTCCTCCCGCCTCGGGTCATCTTTCGGGAAGTGCTTTGGGTTTTCTGGATCGCCCTTCTGTGCCCCTTCCAAGCTCTCTGAGATCTACTGAACTAAGCAGTTCCAGCCCAGGGAGAAGACGCCCCGCAGGACTCACGGTGCTGAGAGATGGGGGAGTTGAACTCATGCCTGCTCCGCACCGTCAGTCAGAAGCCACATGAAAACTGGCCCCTCTGCCCTGCTCCCCCAGCCCACGGTACTGCTGGCTTCTTGACCCACGGCCTTTCCTGCCACGCGTGGCAGGCCTTGCTGCCTTTTTCCTTCAGCCGCCCAGTAGAGCCAGGTGTCTCCCCTTCTCTAGGGCCCCCCACACCGTGGGAAGCACCACACTGAGAGCCGCTTTGAGTTCGGCCCTGCTCTTTCCTGCTCAGGTGGCTGTGCGCCCCAGCGTCAGACCTCTCTGAGCCATAATTTCCTCCCCTGTAAAACCAGGATCATCACACCTGCCTGTTCCAAGGACCCGATGAGCTTCGAATGAGCATGGAGACGCTTTGTAAACCATAAACCAGCTTCTTCACACACCGTGTTCTTCAGAATTCTGTGGTCAGCAGAGGTGTTCATGAACTTTTCAAGAGAAAATCAGTTATGCCAAGTTTGAGGAAGGCACGCCTAAACAAAGGGAGCCAGGTGTCCTTACGTAGAACTTGTGGTTGCCAGGGTGCCTGGCAAATCCTGAGAGCAGGATGCAGTTACAGCTTTGTCTCAAAACCATCCTTTGCGTGGACTAGTTATTCACATCTTTTCTGGTTTCCACGGAGTGTAGCATCTATTAGATCCCCCTACAGACAGTAACGCGCATCTTTCCCTACAGTTTGTGCCGACCTCCTGGTCACAAGTCCTGGGCAATCCCAGTTCATCAGGGCCTGAGTGTGCCATCTTCCAGCCCTGCGCTGTGTCCTGGGAGCGGAGAGGGGGCCTCTGCCACAGGACTGCAGCCTTACCGCCCGGCATCCTCACCTGGCTCTGCCCCGAGCACCTTGGCAAATCCATTGTCTTACGGAGCCATCTGTCTTTTGTGTTCTTGCCACTGGCCATGTCCCAGCTTTCCTCCTGCCAAGGTACCTTCCTCCCACCTCTTCCAACACGATGGGAACCCATTCTTCACATCTTAGCCCAAGCCCTGACTCCTCCATAGAATGTTTCCTACCCAATGAAATGTATTCTGGATGGGAAAACTCAGCTCCCCAACATAATTGCATGCTCTTAATGGCAAATGGCATTATTTACACTTCCCAACTTTTCTCTAGAAAACCAGGTTTCATTTGTGGTTTGGTTGACTGCTGCCCTTCACCACAATCCTGCTAGCACAGAAGTATTTGTGTTTAGTTTATATATTTAGGGAGCTCTGGGAAATGCATGTGCAACAGGTGGAATGGATTCCATTCCCTGTTAAACCAGTTCTATGAAATAGGCAATCCATTGCCCTCCCAGAGATGTAGACATAAAACCATGGCACAGCTGTGCTTGGAGGACTTGAATTTCCCACTGGGTAAGGGTCCTTCTGAGCTGCATAGTCAGCAATGTATCTTCTGGCTTCATGCCATAGATGCTAAGGGAAAGGGGGTCTGCTGGAAGCCAAGGTTGAATAAGACAAGGTCCCTGCCTTTAGGAAGCTCTCAGCCAAGACAAAAGCAGAAGCACCTTGTGGCAAGTCAGTGTGTTGAGGGTAATACTAGAATCAAAACAAAACAAAACACCGGATCCCAAACTAGAGCTGACGGTGAGAGCAGGTGGGGATAGAAGGAAGCATCCCGGGAAGCAACCCAGCCCCTGGGCCCATCCTCCTGCTCATAGAGAGGGGGTCAGGGGAGCAGGCGTGGCAGCATTAGGGGATTCTGTCTCTCGGGGCTTTGCAGAAGGGTGATTCAAGCTTGTCCCTGGGTCACAGGGCGGGAAGACTTGAAGGAGCCAGAACATCTGGCAGGTGCTAGAAGGGTCTGAGATGGGAGTGTTGCATCCCACTCTGCCCAGATGCATACATGCCTACGTACATATGTACGTACGCACACAGACACACTCACGTGAGTCTATGGGATTCCCACTTCCCTGCTTCTCCATTACCCCCTCACCCCTACTTCCTTCTCACCTTGACTCATTCTTCCTCTTCTCCTCTGTCACCTCCCGGGCCTGGGGCCATCCATCGTTGCCTCATTGGAACAGCCCCGTGTCTGCTCCCAGTAGCTAGAGGCCCACGTGGGCATGAGGCCCACTCCCCATGGGTGGGCCTCAGGTTGGAGACCAGCCACCACTCAGCCTTTTCTCTTTTCCTCCCACAGAAAACCAAAAGAGACGTCAACAACTTTGACCAAGACTTCACGCGGGAAGAGCCGGTCCTCACGCTGGTGGACGAAGCCATCGTGAAGCAGATCAACCAGGAAGAATTCAAAGGCTTCTCCTACTTCGGGGAAGACCTGATGCCCTGAGGGCCACCCCAGCTGGAGTTTGCTGTGCTGCAGGAAGAAGCCCCCAGAAGATCCCTGTGTTCCAGAGGCTTGGAAGGTCTCAAACTGCTTCTCCTCCCTGGAGTCCCGGCCCCGTGTCCACTCTCTATTTATTGCATTCCCTTCCCCGGCCACCCCTCCCTGTCCACCTGGTGACCAGAAGGAACTCTTGGCACTTGTCTCTGCAGCCATGCCTACTCACAGTGGGTCAGCACTTGGCCGTGCACACTGCCGCGTGCGACTGTTGCCAAGCCTGGGGCCGCACCTTGGGGGCTCCTGGTGGTAAAAAGCAACTTCCGTTCTTTGACCACAAAGAAGAAGAAGAAAGCAAACAAGACGACTCTGGCTCTGCCATGCGACATAGAGTCCCCGCCACCTCTCGCCTGTCATCCTTCCTGTGCCTGGCTTGCCATCCCTTCCTTCTGCCCAGGACGAGAGGCTGGTGCGTCTCCCGCATGAGACTGGGCACCCTCTGGGCATCCCTGTGGCGAAGGGAGGTGGGGAGACACACGGGCCGGCTAGCTGTGTTGGTTTGCTCTGGAATGGCTACTCGTCTCTTGCTTTGGTTTCTGCTTCGGAGCATGCCAAAGTCTTGTAAGTCTGTGTCTCGTGGAAAAAAAGAAATTTGATTGTGAACTCTGTTAACATTTGACATGCATATTATCAAGTTTGCTTTCTAATTGGCCGAAAGATGTCAATTCCAATGTGAATATCAGATATTAACAGGTAGATATTAAAGGGCTAATATACAATGAGAAACCATGTGTCCAAGGTTCATGCCAGCAGTGCTCCAGTGGCACGTGATGGTCTTAGGAATTGTGAGGAAAGGAAACAAGTCGTGGTCCTCATGACGACAGTTCTACCTGAACACCAAGGCCACCGCAGCCATGGCCGCACCCTGGGGGTCTTGCCAAGCTCACCTCCCGAGTTCTCTTTCCAGATTCATCCTCTGTTCACAGCATCAACGCGACTTGTTTTCTGCAGCAGTGTGTTCTTTTTTGCGCTCTTCTACAAAATGGTAGTACTACTGTGTTGTGGTTTTCAAGCATTCAACATGTAAAGACAAATATGAAATACCTGCTTTTGGAACAGGCAGGATGAGACTCAACAGGAGTCTTGCACAGGATATCAGGAGCCCAAAGAGCAACTGGAGTAAAAACTGACCATGTGGCAAGATGGACTCGTAGTTTTGTTTCTGGGTGACACGCGGTGGTGACGCATGTGGACACCATTTCCTGGATGTGGCATTACCTCCTATAGCCTTGCGAATGGTGTTGCATTCTTGATTTCCAAAGGTTCTCCATGGCTCTGGGAGTATGTTTCCTGGAGGTCATTGGGTCACCTGTTTTACTGAGCTGGTTTAGCGGGGAATGGAATCCATTCCACCTGTTGCACGTGGGTCTCCCAGCGCTCCCTAAATATATATACTTGTGAGTGGCAAAGTGGCACGAATGAAGCTTTTTGCCTTTTGTACATTTGAGATTTTTGTATATAGTGTTTGCTGCAAGGCCTGTGGAATTAATTCATTGACTATAGAAGTATCAACTGCTGCATGTTCAGGCATATTATAAAACTTTAGTGTATGAAAGAATAACTATAGGAATGTTCAGGTGCAATACTCTGTATTGGTTCAAGTTACCGAGAGATAAGTATGTTCCTTTGGGGGGGAGGGAGTCATCTGTACTGTTTATTTCAGTTTGGTTTCTTTTGAAAAATGTACACATAGAGTAAGCTATATCAAATCTTACATATAGCTCTCCTGTGCTCTGTCGTGCCCAGTTAGAGATGACAGAGAGAAAGGAATGCTGTTGATGGGATTTCACGGCTTGGACAGTGACTATCTCGAGCCCACAGAGAGTTTGCGTCCGTATTTGCATCCGGCTGGTCATAGCCTTTGTTCCTGGTGATGACATTCAGTTCTCGTTTGTTTTTATTTTTAAAAAACTCAGGTGTAATTATTATCTGTTCTTACGATAATTGCAACTATTAAATATGCTATGTCAGCTCATGTGTTTGGCATACCAGTGAAGTGACGAAGAACTTTTAGATTAATTTAATTTATCTTCGGTAACTTGACGTCCTGGGGAGAGACTTTCTTCCGGAGTTGAGTACAAGCACAGAAACATCTTCTCGGTGGCATCATCTCATTTTTTAGGAAGACATGACAATACTGCCCATCATACTCATGCATAACTACTGCTCGCTCGCTCGCTCTCTCTTCTGCTTCCTGCACCATTATGAACTTTGGACAACCAAGCAGGCTCTAACTGCAATGCCAAAGGGCCTTATCCAAGGGCTTGGTGGTGTTTGCATGGCAGTGGGGGGTGGGGAGGTTGGATCCTTCCTACAGGACAACTGGCATTCTTTGCTGGGAAGTCAAATAATACATTCCACCTGGCAGCTCCGGACAGCCAGGCAGCCCGGCTCCCCGCTAGCAGCCCCAGCCCGGCTGGCTGGGATGCTTCTGCCGATGTTCTCGCATGGGCAGAATCCACTCCAACCCGAATCTGCAGAAAAAGGCTTGTGTGCTCCTTGGATGTTTTCATTTTTCCATTTTCAATAAGGGTTTGGAAGCAGACACAATGTTAAGTTTCTATTTCCTTCTACTCTTCCCACCACTTCTCTCTCTTGTTCTCTCCCTCTCTCTAGTAAAAAAAAAAAAAAAAAAAAAGTTGAGTGCAAAAAAATGCCAAAAAAATATGAAGGATAGCTGTTCTCCTGTGTTCTCTTATTATGGACTTTGTGAAGTGGAAACCTAATTTTCCCTCCAAAGGTGAAAAACACAATACAGTCTTGCTTTAAAAAAAAAAAAAGGCTAAAAAAATTACCTCTTTTTAAATTATGTGCAAAATAATTCTGGCTAAATATAAAATGTATTCAGTTTTAGGGATTTTTTTTGTATTGTGATGCTTTATTTGTACATTTTATTCCTTTCTGGATGTAATTTTAATATCTTGCCATTCATTAGTGTTATTTCATTGTAAACATTATTGTGCCAAATGTACTGTATTCAAAAGGATGTGAATGTGTATTGTTTCAGAACCTAATAAATACAATGATGTTGAATCTCCTCAGTCCCAGTAGGGGTTGTGACCTCCCTCATGCGTGGCAAAGGGCACTCGTGAAGCCTTTTTGCCTCTGCCATGCTACGGAGTCCCAAATTCCCAAACCTGGATGTGGGTTCAGCTTCCTCCTCAGAAGAGGCGCAAAGCTGCACCCAGCCCTTTTGGCATCCTCCCCTTGCCCACGCCTGCCTGGGCTCTGTGCCTCTGGGGCTGCCAGTCCAAGGGGGATGAAGGAGCCCTGTGCAGTCATGGCCCTGCTGCCTTGGCAGAGAGGGAAACCACCCTCGCCACTTGGAGTCCTGGGAGATAGGTGAGAAAGCAGAAAACCTTGCACCTGCCATTTTGTCTTTCCAAAGGAGCAAATGCAGGACCTCCTTGCCACTAGGGTCACTCAAGGCTCCTTGGGACTCAGTTCCCGGCCTGTTGCTCAGGCCTTTGGGGTCCAGGACGATGCAGAGGCTGGGAGCCCCTGGCAGGCTGGCTGGTAGGGTGCCCTGCTCAGCCCACTCTCCGGGTTCCCTTCCTGCCAGTCCACCCTTATGACCTTGGCTCCTCCAGGCTCCTCCTCTTCTTTCTCCATGTCAGATTGTTCAAGAACGTTTGAAACTCCAAAGTGCCCCCGAAGTGTCAACTGGCCCAGACTCCCTGTCCCCTAAGAGTTATAGAAATGACTGCAGCTTTGCTGTCAGTCATCCTAAAGTGAGAGAACAGCTTAACTTGTCATGCTGTCAGTCCACAAAATCACTTCTTCATCAGCCAGCCACAGGCTTCCATGGAGCATTCCAGAAACCCCCGACTCAGCACACCACCTTCCTACCCGGAGGTGTAGCCGTGGTCTCCCACTCACCCGAGGACGAAGGTGCTGTGGTCCTGTAGCTTCTGAGATTTCAGCCAGCTGATTCCCGGTGAGGGCACCTCTGAGGACAAGCAAGTTTCGCACCAGGTAGTCTGATCACGAATTTAAATACAATTCATGAGAAACGCCCACTCCGAAAAGCAGGGCATAGAGTGCTGGTGGCCCAGGGGCTTTGGGGCTTGAGAGAGGCAACGGGGTGCTGGTGATGGAGAGGCAGCATTTCAGCTAGAGGCAGAGAGAGGTGCTAGAGGTTTGTCGTGCACATGGAGACTGGTTAAGAACACCTGAAACTTGGCTAAGGGAGGCTTGAATGCTCTCCCTGTAGACTCAGAACAAATGCTATGGGTGTGGGGCGATGGGTCTGCGCTGGCCCCAGGACTCTGTAAGTAAGTAAGTAAGTAAGTAAGTAAATAAATAAATAAAAGCTTCAAGGGCTACAGTTCTCCTCTACCTCCCAGGACACCTGAAAGTTTTATTATTAGCATACAGGATGCTAGAAAATGATTTTGTCAAGGAAAACAGGATTTTTAATTAGCAAAAGGCTGTTAGAAATGTGACAACAGCAGTGGCTGAGACATACGTAGACGGACAAAGATACTTGAAGACAAGTCTCTGCATTTTAAAACACAGGGCATAAAACCCCAGGGAGCCATCGACTTCCCTGGTCGTCAGAGACAGGCGAGTGTAAATCTTCACACCTTCCCGAATGACTAAACCAGGAAGCAGACATAAGATATGGAACAATTAGAACCTTCACTGGGTCTCGTCTGAGCAATGAACTGTGTTCTTGGAAAAACGTCGGTGCACTCTTGACTCATCAGGCGAGTCTGCTGACCCGGGGATGGGTGCACGAAGTGTGGGCCTCGCACAAGGAATCGCCATCCAGCTGGGGGCACGGGGATTGACAATTGCAGCTGAGTCGCAAGCGCCCGGTCGCTGAAAGACGCCAGACCGAATGGCGTGCCCTGGTTCCATTATGCCGTGTGTAAAGCAAACCGTCTCAGCCACTAGGAACCAGGCTCGCGGTGACCCTGTGGCGAGGAGAGGTGGTGACAAGGACAGGCGCTAAGGGCTTCTGGGATGGGTTCTTGTTGAGCTTTGCTTTCCGAGCCCGGGGCTGGAAACAAGCGGGTGCACCTGTGGCAAGCAAACTTTACCTGTACCATCTCTGCACTTTTCTCAATAAGAGTTGTACTTCAATACAAAAAAAAATTTTTTTTCAAAAATTACCCAGCACATGCTGTGATCTTTTGCCATGGTTTGAACCTGGCTTGTCCCCTCCGAAACGGACATGGAAATCTGTTTGCCAGGTGGTAGTGCTCAGAGGTGGGGCCTTTAAGAGTTGATTGGCTTGTTCACAGGATGGCTGCTTGTCTCTCGGTGGTGGGGAGCACAGGAGGGGCTCATTAGAAAGCGTGCCTGGCCCGTGCAGCCTGGCCCACGCAGCTTCCGCTGCTGCGCGCACTAGCTCATCCATCCACCTCTGCCAGACCCCCACTGCTCTGCCCTTGAACTGGCGGCCTGCAGAACTGTAAGTAAAGTGAACTTCTGTCCTTTGTAAATTACCCTTTACAAGTTAGTCCTGGTGTTCTGTTAGGGCAGCAGAAAGGGCCAGGATGCCCTTGGGTTGCACCCCTGGGGACGGCACCAGCAGTGGGGTCTGGGTGCTGTGTGGGCGGCACCCTGGCTGTCTAACTGCCCCCAGGCGTCCTGATCACGAGGCTGGAACAGGCCCATGTCACAAACACCCCACAGGACAGAGAGCTCGGACTTCACTGAGCTCCCAGAATGGTGGCCAGACTCCTCCTCTGTGCCTGATTGCTAAGGAGGTCTGGGTGGGCCCCAGACGGAGGCTCAGAGGTCATTAGGGAAAAGCGGGGCTTCTCTTCTCAACGATATGGAGGTCCGCACAAAAAAAACCTGGGGATTGGGCCTCGGGAAACTGACGCAGGGAGTCAGCTTTCTCCTTAGGCAGGTAACTAGAACTTTCTAAACTCACACCTGTCCATATTTGTAAAATGGTGCTCTCAAGACCTACCCGCTCAGAGCCCCGTTGTGAAACGTCGCGGGGTAAAAAGTCCCAAAGAGTCCACTGGATGGATTCCTCCCCGCGCAGCGCCCTTGTGCCTGGCTTGAGCCCGGCACCACCTGAACCATGGAACCATAGGGGAGAGTGGCTTGGTGTGTTCAGGACGGCCTCTCTCTCGTCTCTCCCAAGTGAGTTTCTCCTCATCCTCCAGCCCTCCTGTGCCTCTCCTGGGGGCACCTGACACAGCCCAGCCCCCCAGGAAGGGCCCCCCCCATGGGGTAGGAAGGGGGCACAGACAAGGAGATAAGGACTGGCCTTTGCTGAATCACAACCAGCGGGAGCCTAGGCAGGCACTGCAGATGACCAGGGGAGTGCAGGGAAAGATGGTAGGTCTGCCTTATCAAGGTAGCTTCCTGGAGGAGGCAGTAGTGAGGGGCGAGGAGGATGTGGACAGGCAAGGGGCAGGGAAGGGCCTGGGAGGGAGGGGGCTACTGGGGCTGGGAGCTTGCGGGACTTGAGCTCCTGGGCAGTTCTGCAGCAGCCATTGGCTTCGTGTCTCGATGTGAGACTGTCAAGGTCACGGCAGTCGTGGTTAGATGATGCTGGCAGGTGGGACGGTGGCCCAGAGACGGCCCACTCTACCAGCCCTTCAAGGAGGCACCCCTGGCCTCGTGTATGGAGGAAAAGTTCGGGTTCCACTGCCTCCTCTTCCCCAGTGGGTCAAGCAAATGCTGCAGGAGACCCAGACCAGCCTCTGTTCTGGGGCCCAGGTGCTGGCTGGCCAATTGCACACTTCACTGCCTCACCAGCGCCCTGCACGTAGGAGCAGCAGCCCCCCTTGGCTGCTGGGAGGGGCTCTGGAAAGGCCCCATCCTTGCTTCTGTAGGTTATGAATAATTTAAACTTCCTACTTATTGTCTTCTGTGTCCCAGGCATTGCCCTAGGTACTCCTCGTGAGTAGCCTGTTGAAACCTCCCAAAAATCACATGAAGTAGCCCACTCCATTATCCCCATTTTATAGATGAGGAAACTGAGGCTCCTAAATTATAGAACTTGGAGCGTCCTGACAATTGCAGGAAGCTTTCCTATTCACATTGCATCCTATGGATGAGGAAACAAAAATTGCCCCAATCAGACCCAGCAACAGGCCAGGTCTGGCTGACCCCTGAGACCCTATAGAAAGACTGTACACCCAGGGACAGACGACACACAGAACTATTCATTCACTCATTCCAGCCACCAGTTATTAGACACCCTCGAACAATGCAGATAAAAGTCCCTGCCCTTAATACAATGTCCTGCAGGGAGCGGGGAGCTGGCAGATACTAACAAGCTGTGGCTATGACCCTGAAAGTCACACCGTGTGTGTGTTCCAAGACACAGGCAGCCCTCACGTTTACGCAGTGGTATTGTTGAACATGGGACTAGATTTTCTGAAGTTACGAATCAAGCTCTTTCCAAGTAAAATATACCCCAGCTTTGTCCCTCAGCAAAAATGCCCCTTTATAACAGCCTCGAAGGCCAGCTTCGTTTATTGCTGGGAGAGAGAGCAAAACTCCACACCTGAAGCCTGGTTTCCACTGAACGTGGACTGCTCTTGCAGCACCGTACTGTCGAGAATTCAAGTCAGGGGCTGCCTGTACTCTGACTCCTGGGAGTCCCAGCTCCCAGGATGCAGCTGCTCGGGAGAGCTGACCCTGCCTGCAGGCCCCACGCCCCCCGCCCCACCCCCACATCTGCGTCGCACTCTATGAGGGCACCCTGGTCAGCGTGGCCAGGTTCCACCCATGTCCTGGCCCGAGGTGTGCATGCAGTGGGCTCCGTCACCCCGGGAGGATGGACCCAAGCACGAGGTCTGTGCCAGGGGCCTCTGCCTTCCTCTCCCTCCCACACCGCCTACAGGGACTCAGAATGCTGGGTACTGGGAGGGTGACCCCAGGCCCTCTAAATTGCAGGAACGGGCAGGGGTGGGGCCCCTTGGAGCTAAGTCCAGGACTGCACTGAGGAGGCCGTGTGTGCTGCAGAGAGAAGCGGAGCAGGAGGGGTTGCTAGAGGCCGACGCATGGCCGCGGTTTCCAGGCAGGCTGGACTGAGTGCATCTCTAACGTAGAGAATGAGTGAGCAATACTGGCCACTCCCGGCGAGCAGCCTGGCGGGACGGGGGCATGCAGGGCCGGCTGAGACAGCCCCAGCCCTCATTTCCTGCTGGGTGCTTCAGTCAAATCGACCGCCCTGAGTCTCGGGCCGCTGTGTGGTGTTTTTCTGCAACAGAACTGTGCCGCTCGATGGTGTAGCTCTTGTCCCCTGGGCTCTGAATCCCCAGGGGCCCTGGGGAGCCCTGGTCCCTACGGTCTCCCCTCCAGGAATACGGTCATCAGGAGGTCACAGGCCTGGGCTTTGCTCACGCCTGCTATCTGTGTGTGTAGACATCTAGAAATTTCCACAGAATTGCCACTTTGTTGCGCTGCACAGGAATGGGGGTGGGGGGTGTAGAATGAAGGAGGTGCTGGCTGCCACCTCTGCTGGACTCGGGCTCAGGTGAGCTGTGTGCACTTCACCTGATCATTGACTCATGTCTCAGGGACTCGGCCACTCCCAGAAGGCTTCGCCCCACAGAGAAAGACCAGGGCCCATCCCAGGGGACACTGGTCACGGCGAGGCTAGGGCAGTGACACTGCAGGCAGCACACAGATGACATGTGAGCATGCGAGGGACTGGATGTCCCCTTCCCAGCCTCCCCGGCGGCCCTCCCACTTAGCCAAGGCTGGCCCCTGCAGAGCTCCGGCCAGCAAGGGGTCTTGTCTGGCCAGCAGCGCCTGGCCATCTGGGGCCTTGCTCATGTCCTCCTGCAGATGGCCTGGCGTCCCACTCCCTCACCCCTGCCCTGCCCAGGGGAGTTCAGTCTGGGTGGGGGTTGGTGGGAGGGGAGTGGGCCCCAGGGGGACCCTGACAAGCAGAAAGGAGCTGGGGAGGAGAGGCGGAGCAGCAGCAAGTGGGTGGGGCCAAGCAGGAAGTTCTGTGCTCCCACCCAGGGAGGCGATCAGAGAGCCTGGAGCAGGAGGGCGGAGGGGCTTCCCTGGGTGGGAAAGAGGCCACGAGGAGGGCAGGGGAGGGCAGTGGCAGCAGCAGGAGCAGCAGCGAGAACATGACTTTCACTCGGGCCCAGGAGGAGCAGTGGGTTGATGGCTGGGAACAGGTGTGCTTCTGTGCCCCTCTCCCCACTGTGCTGGCTGGCAGGGAACTGAGGACACAACACAGCCAGCGTTCGAGTGCAGGTTTGAATCCGGGCCTGCTTGGCTCCAAAGCTCTTCGTGCTGTGCTCTGGTCACAGTCGCCACACAGGTGTTGCTTTCTCTCTCGGGGCAAATTTTACCTGCATGTGAGATGCAAATAAATACAATCGTTTACCACAGTCACACTGCTCTCTCTCCAAAGGCTTTGGACATGACCCCAAAGGCTCAGCTGGGGAACAGGGCCAAAGCATCAGTGGTACTCTTGCCCACCCCCCTGGAGGGGCCCCGAGAGCGGGTCCTCAAGTGCAAGGCAAGCCAGCAGCCTCCACCCCAGACACCCCGCCCACCATCAGAAAAAGCAGCCATCCCTGCGGACTGTTCTAAGCCGGAAGCAGGGGTTCAGTTCATGGGAAAACAGGAAATGCCTCCCAGGGTCTGAGAGCTTTCTAGTTGTTACGCCCAGTCAGGGAGGGTCCGCATCTCAGCCAGTCGCTCAGGACAGCCCTAGAAGCAAGGCGTCACCGAGCCCCAGCCCCCGGTGCCACTTAGCAGCTCCTGAGCTGGCGCCGACTCTCCACCCCCACTCGGGACACTGGACTCTTTGGACCAGTGCAAGAGAGCACAGGGTTCCAGGGAAGCTGTCTGGAAGCAGCAGAGAAGCGCATTAGCTCTGCCCGGAGCAAACCCCGCGAATGCGCTGAGATTGCACCCACACCCAGCCCCTGGGACGGGTAATGCAAACCATCACTTGCACAGGGCCTAGCTCTTTCACCTGTCTTCTTCCCTGTATCACCCACGGCGGGGAAGAGGCAGGTGTGGACGAGTGAGACCCTCAGGAGAGCTGGAGTCGTTACATCTGGAATAACTTCTCCGAGAAAGGTCCAAGGACTCCCTGGGTCCTCGAGCATTTCATGGGTTATATAGGTATCTAAGGCTGCCTGGTAGATTACCCCCAAACAACACTTGCTTATCTCTCTGTTATCTCCCGGTAAGTCGAGAATCTGGATGTGGCTTAGTCGCATGCCTCAGTTTCTCCAGGGCTGTGATCAAAGTGTCGTCTGGGGCTACAAGCCTCGAGAAGAGGAAGCTCGGCTTCCCGGCTCCCGGCTGCGGCTGTTGCCAGGATTCCGTCCATCACAGTGGCCTCGGGTCCCCACTGGGCAATGGCCAGCAGCTCCCTCCGTTCCTAGTCGGGCGGCAGTGGGGGCAGAGGGGGATGCTGTCTCAGTAGTACAGCTGGCTTCTCTCAGAGCAAGGAAGCAGGAGAGGGCGCCCTCAAGACAGAGCCACAGCCTGTCTGTAACTTAATCCCCGAAGTGACATACCATCACTCGTGCTGTATGTATGAGGGTCTTTGCAAAGCCCGTGGAAAAAGCGTATTATGAAAAAAACTATGCATGGACTTCAAAATTGTTTTGCCCCAAAATAAACTGATCTTCTAGTTCCATTTTCCCACAAACTATGTGAAGTACTCCCATATTCCTTAGAAGTGAATCACTAGGTCGCCATCCACAAAAGGAGGGGATTTCAGGGGGATGAACGTTGGAGTGGGGTGGTGTGGGGACCAACTCGGACTAGACTGTTACTGGAATTAAGACTTATTCTATGCATCTGCTCTCCCACAATATGGCGCTGAGAGCAAACAACTTTCACGCAGCTGCCTTGCCAATTTGACTGACGAGCTGCAGGAGCTGATCCTGCTCCTGATTGGAGGAGAGCAGCGTGCTCGGCGTGTGGGTAGCAGAGTTGGGATTGGTGGAAGAGGACTATAAAGGAGGAGAGAGACAACATGCACCAGGAACATCTATCTGAAGGAACACCTGAGCAGCCCCCGAGAGAGCCGGCTGGCGGTGTGCCGCTCCCCCGCGGAAGTGGGGAAAGTGGCAGGGGGAGCCGCCCTTCCACGGAGGTGGAAGGGACGGTAGCCAACCCGGGAAGGACCAGCAGCAAACCCGGGGAGGGCCGAGCAGACAAAAGAACAGCGCAGGGTCCTGTGTCGTTCCTCCACGAAGAGGGGGAGCGACATAATGGTGCCGTGACTCGGATATGAAGCCTAGGCAGGGTCTAGTGTCGTTCCTCCGCGAAGAGGGGGAGCGACAGGGTGGGGGGCGGGGGCATCCTTTGGAGGCATTTTGAAGGCCGTGTCCTACAGGGGGTCCAGGAAATCTGCTCTTGTCAGCTATTTATCTCTGTGTGCTGGGTTTTCTTCATAGACTGTAACCAGACACGCCGGGAGAGTTCATATGGAAGCATATAGGATCCCTTCTATTAAAGTGTGCACGAAAGAGGGTTACAGAGATGTAACACAATGCCACCATTTTGATTAGTATAATAATCAAAAGGTCTTTGGGGTCCTTATAACTTTTTAAAGTATGGAGGAGTCCTAAGATTTAAAAAAAGCAAGCAAGCTTGAGAACCACAGGTCTAATGCTGCCCACGGAGGGCTATTCTGGGCAGGCCTGGGGCGCACACCTGTGAGAAGCCACATGGCTGCCAGCCAGGATCAGAGACCTGGACCCCTGGGAGAGAGGCGGTCGCAAGTGAGTGAGAGGAGGGGCCACCCTGCAGCTCTCACTGTTTCTGCAGTTGGCACACACGGTGTGTCTGAGCAGGTTTGCCTCTTCTGAACCTGTGTGCTGCAAGGTTCCCTCTTGCACACGTGTGTGTTGGCAAGAGCACATGTGTACATGTGCTTCCATGGGGGTGTCTGGGGAGGCACGTGTCAGAGTTGACATATGAGTGCAGATGTAAGTGTGTGTGTGCCCAGAAGCCCTGAGGGTGGACAGGGGCTGGCCAGGAGGTGGCTGAGCATCGTGCCTGAGGAGTGTGTGGTGAGGAGGTGGGTGGCACACACCACCTCAGCCAGGGCTGTGCCTCCCCGACATCCCCCCAGCCCTCTGCCCTCAGCTCAGCTCCCAAATATTTTCATCTTCTATGGGAACTTCCTGCTCAACTTCCTGTTGTTCTTGGACTTCTCTAGGGTTTTTTTTTTTTCTTTTTTTAAAGTTGTAATTCTTTAATCTGCCTTTTGAAAAGTTTGCCCAGAGAGGCACTGTAGTCCCCAGTCACTGCTGGGAGAAGGAGAAAAAAAGTCTTGCTGGGGGGCGGGGGGGCAGCTCCTTGGCTGGGATTAAGGCTTCCAAGAATCGAGCACAGGAGTGAGCTCCCCTTTCCATGGAGGTAAAGGAGAAAAGCCCAGTCTCTCCAACCCCGACAAACTGCAGAAATATGCAGTAATCCTGCCTTCTGTGCCCCAGGGCAGGGCTGGGCAACAGCAAGGGGCTCCGGGCAGAGTGTTCTGGGGGTCAGGGAGGACCCGCCTGCCCTGCCCTGCCCTGCTCTGGAGCCGGTTTCAGGGCACCGTGACCCACGGGCTTTGCCCTGCCACCCTTTTGGTTCCCTCCACCTCTGAAGCTGCCACAGGGAGTGCAGTTAACAGAGTTGGGACAGCTGCTTCCAGCCGCCTGCACCGTGGAGCCACAGCCGGGCCTCGCACCCTCACTGGTCCTCCTGCTCGCAAAGGGGGTCCTAACCGAGTCTAGTGCCCGCTGCGTCTCTGCTTGTGCCCTTTGTGTGCCAGCCACTGGCATCGCCATCAGGTGGTTCCCTGGTGCTCCCAGGCCGAGGGAAGCGCTCCACCCTTCATGCTTCAGCCCCAGGCTCTCTCCCTGCTGCTCCCAGCCTGCCTTGTTTTGGTACCTTCTGGCTTTCCTGCAGAGCCCAGGCCTTCTCCTCCAGAGTGTCAACTTACTTCCCCCAGCTCCCCACTGCCTTCTGGGTATTCCCAGGAGGCAGGTGCCTGTCAGGGTTCCCACGGTTTCTCTCCCCAACCTGGGCTCGGTCCTTGGTGCCCTGAGGACACTGTTGGGGTTCTGGTTGTTTCAGCTCCTGGAGGGCTAACCTCACACCTGCCCCACTGTTACTGCCCCCTGTGCCTTTTCCTGCCTGCCCAGACTGACCCAGTCTACTGCTGCAGGTGGGAATTTCAGGAACCCTAGGTGGGATGAGGGTAGAGGGTAAAACTTCCTTCAGGCCTTAGGGCGAGCCCTGACAGGCTGCAAGAGGCCAAAGCTAGACCACTGCCCTCCTCTGGCCGGCCCACAAAGGAATTAGGTCTCCATCAGCTGCTGGTGGCCCAACACCACCCCACCCCACACCCACCCTTGACAGATGAGAACTGGCATCATCATTTCCAAATATGTTCAAGTGAAAATGTGAACTTGGGCCCTCTCTGTTAGGAAGTCAGCTTGGGGTGGGGACAGGGTGGTGCTCTCTTTGTGATCTCTTTGGCATACCGTGAAACTGTCCTCCTGTGGACAGGGGTCCTCAGCTTCTAGCCGAGTGACTGCCATGGCCAGCGTCCCATAGAGATGTCTGAAGAACTGAGCATGGGTGACTGTGACTTTCTCTGGGACACTGGGCACGTGTCTTGCCCCAGCCCACTGGAGACACTCAAGCCTGCCTTGCCGGACGTAGGGTGCCCAGCTAGGGTGTGTAAAGGACACCTCTCAACCCAGCCTTGGGGAACTCAGGAAGGCCAGCACCAGCCATTTTCTGGAGCTTTGTCCCCACCCCCTGCCCCTGCCTTGGCCAGAGGAGCTTCCTTGGAATCCGTGTTTATGCGCCCTGGATTGTTCCTCTGGGCCCAGCCCAAGCGAGCAGCATTCCTGGAATCTGTTGTTTATTAGCAAGGATAAGAGGACAGGCCGCCACTTGTGGTTGCACCATTGCTTCAAGACCTTATCTCTGCCCAGCACCTCTGCCCTGGAGGCTGCTGCCCTGGGAAGCCACCGCAGCCTGCTGGGGGCATCGGGGCTGTAGCCTGTTGATTTTCCCATCCACCTCCAGAGAATTCTCCTTCCTGGCCCCTCTCTGGAAATTTCCTGCGGGATATCTGAATGGAACCTGGGTCAGACCAGCCCACCGTGCACCATCCAATTGCATTTGCATCGGTAAAGCACTCTTCACGCCAGGCCCCACCACCCAAGAGGAGCGATTAAGGTGGGAGATTAAAGCTGTCTGCACATTAATGTTTATTGCAGCTCAATTCACAATAGCTAAGACCTGGAACCAACCCAAATGCCCATCAACAGTAGACTGGATAAAGAAATTATGGGACATGTACTCTATAGAATACTATACAGCAGTCAAAAACAATGAAACCCGGTCATTTGCAACAAGATGGAGGAATTTGGAAAACATCATGCTGAGTGAATTAAGCCAGTCCCAAAGGGACAAATATCATATGTTCTCCCCGATAGATGACAACTAACTGAGCACCAAAGGGGAAACTTGTTGAAGTGAAATCGACACTATGAGAAACAGTGACTTGATCAGCTCTTGTCCTGATGGTTGATGTACAATGTAATACTTTATCCATTTTAGTATTTTTTTTGTTCTAGTACCATTGGTTGAACTCTGTAATTAACACACAATTATTCTTAGGTGTTTAAATTTTAACTGAAAAGTGACCCCTGTTAGGAATTTGGAAAACATTATGCTGAGTGAAATAAGCCAATCCCAAAGGGACAAATACCATATGTTCTCCCTGATTGGTGACAACTGAGCACCAAAAAGGAAACCTGTTAAAGTGAAATGAACACTATGAGACACGGTGACTTGATCAGCCCTCACCCTGACTATTGCTGAACAACTTAATGTTATCCCTCTTAGTATTTTTTTGTTTGTTCTACTTAATACTTTTGGTTGAATACTGTAATCAATACACAATTGTTCTTAAGTGCTGAAACTTAACTGAAAAGTGATCACTGTTAAATATAAGAGTGGGAATAAGAGAGGGAAGAGATGTGTAATTCGGGACATGCTCAAGCTGACTTACCTCAAACGGTAGAGTTAGAAACATACCAGGGGATTCCAATTCAATCCCATCAAGGTGGCATGTACCAATGCCATCTCACTAGTCCCAGTGATCAATTTCTGTTCACAATTGATCATAATGATAGGACTAAGAGCCAAAGGGATCACATAAACAAGACTAGTGTCTGCAAATACTAGCTGATAGAATCAAAAAGGGAGAGAACGATCCAACATGGGAAGCGAGATACACAGCAGACCCATAGAATGGCAGATGTCCTAAACAGCACTCTGGCCTCAGAATCAGCCCTTAAGGCATGCGGATCCGGCTGAAAAGCCCATGAGAGTATTTCAGGCATGGAAAGCCAAGAGGCTCTGGAAAAAAAAAAAAAAAAAAAAAAAAAAAAAAAAAAAAAAAAACTAAATGAAAGATCTCCGCGAGTGAGATCCCAGGGGAAAGAACGGGTCATCAAAGAAGGAGGTACCTTTTTCTGAAGGGAGGAGAGAAGGAGAGAACTTCCACTTTGACCATGGCCTTGTCTAAATATGATCAGAGTCGGTGAGCTCAGGGGGCTTCCATAGCCTTGGCAGCTCATGACAAGAGCCTAGGGTGATTACTGATGCCATAAACAAGAGTGTCAATTTGTTAAGTCAACAACAGGAGTCACTGTGCACTTACTCCTCATGTAGGATCTCTGTCCTTAGTGTGCTGTACATTGAGATTTAATGCTGTAACTAGTACTCAAGCAGTATTTTTCACTTTATGTTTCTGTGTGGGAGCAAACTGTTGAAATCTTTACTTAATGTATGCTAAACTGATCTTCTGTATATAAAGAGAATCGAAAATGAATCTTGATGTGAATGGAAGGGGAGAGGGAGTGGGAAAGGGGAGGGTTGCGGGTGGGAGAGACGTTATGGGGGGGAAGCCATTGTAATCCATAAGCTGTACTTTGGAAATTTATATTCATTAAATAAAAGTTAAAGGATAAAAACAACACATTTGCTCTCAAAAAATATTCAATAAAATAAAATTTTCTCAAAAAAGTTTTTACAAAAGTGAAGCATCCACAAGGCTCACAGATCAAAGGGTAGAAAGTTACAAAATGAGAGCTCCCATCTGATGGTAGTGCACAAAGTGACTCCACCCCCATCCTTGTGTTAAGCACCATTAAAGGAGGAGGATACACTATTTTGTAAAATCTTCTTTGGAGCTTTGACAGCATGCTGGAGGGCAGCAATGTTAGGAGAATCCAGAGAGGGAAGCCTAGTCACTCTAAGCTGTACTTGCCCTGAGTTGATGTGTCTGCATAAACAGCCATGAGCCAGAGCTAAACTCCTTGTCACTTTAGGGAATCCAAGAAAAGAGACAAAAGTCAAAGACAAGAACTTAGCTGAAGTAGGCACTCGGGGTGAAGCGCTCCTCACTGTATCTTCAGGGCAGAAGGAATTAAAAATAAAAACACCAGTTGAATCAGTTCATCCACCAGCTTGTAGCCTCCCTCCCTGTTCATCTGGGGATCTCAGATAATCTCCTGTCTTCAACTTGGGTTGAAGTGGTCTGAGACAGGTAGTCTGTGCAGGAGCCTCGCAGAATGAAGCAAAACTCCATGGTGGAGAAAGGTAGCATCATTACAGGCATAACATTGTTTCTCGAAGTAACTTGTACACCACCAGTACCTAGTCAAAGGTAAGATAGCACACAAGAAAGGAGAGTGAGAACTGCAGAAACAACAGGTGACAGAAATAGACCGCCCATTGCAACAGGTGAAAAAACCAGCAGAATAAGCCAGGAGGAAGAACGAGTGATCTTAGAGCAAGAATTAGTGAAATAGAAAATATTCAGAAAACAGGAATTCATAAAATTAAATGTAGTTCTTTCAAATGACTAATAAAATGCATAAATCTTTAGCTAAATCAGTGAAGAATAAAAGCACATAACATTGTGACTAGAAAGGGCACATCATTACATATTCTGCAGATATAAAAATGATAAAGTGATATGAAAATTTTGTTGATTTAAAAATTAGATGAAATAAATTCCTAGAAAAGTACAACTTACGAAAATGCTCATAAGGAAAAACAAATCTTGGAGAATTATGTAATTAGAAAATAAATTAAATCAGCAGTTTACAGTCTTTGCATGAAGGAAACTCCAAACTATGACTGTCACTGGCGAGTTCTACCTGCTGTCTGAGGAACAGATCACTGGAATCTTATACAGATGTTTCCAGAATCCATGAAGAATTATATCCTCCATCTCATTTTGTGAAACTAATAAAATCTTCACAGCAAATCAAGACAAACATTGTTGGAAAAAGAAAATTACAGGCCCATCTCACATAAGAAATAGACACAAAAGTCCTGAACAAAATAAAAACATACCAAATCCAGGGTTATATAAAGATTTTTAAATATCATAAGCAATATGGTCTACATTAGCATGTGAGATGATTTCACAGAGTTTGTCGTCCTGGGTACTGTTGATATTTGGGACCGGGTAATTTGCTGAAGGAGGGGACTAGCCTGCTCATCACAGCAGGTTTCTACAGCATCACTGGCCTGCTACCTCCCTAAACTAAAAAACTGTCTCCAGATGCAGCCAAATGTCCCCTTCCAAATTTGTCCCCAGCTAATCCACTGATTAATATTTAAAAAATCAATCGATACAATTCATATAAAGAATTACAAGTTAGACCCATATAATGTAACCAATACAAAAAAAATAAGCAATCATTTGTGGTAAAGGTGATTAACCACTGAGACAAGAGGCACACAGCACTGGCAAGAGACAGATCTTCTCGAATAGGACCATAAAGGCCAGCTGTGATGTGAAGAGTGGCAAAGCCAAAACCCCAGAGAGAAGAAAAGCAACCTTTGAAACCAACAGCCCCCAGTTTTTGCTGGCAAGATGCTCAGAGCGGCCTTCCTCTGCACTCTCATTGTGTGACACCCAGAGTGATCTGCCCTGCACTTGGTGCCATGGCTTCGAGGAGCATCACAGAGTCCTCCTCTGCCCAGCTGTCCAGAGACGCCACTGCAGTGAGGACCTGGGGGAGGTATTACACCAGGCTGCCTGCCTTGCTCCAACACAGCAGGAAGAAACACCTCATGGCTACACTGTGCCCCAAGGAGGAGGACTGGGCGTTCGATAAGGTTCCCCTTTAGTTGACAATAGCAACTAAACAACAGTAACCACCAGCCGGTAGATTAGGAAGAGAAGGGAATTCTTCAAGTTTGGCAACACATTATATTCAGCAAGTAAAGTGCTGAAAGCGTTCCCTTTGACATTGTGAGGACAGCCTACTGCCACCCAGCAGTTGCTCTATTTTGCATTGTACCAGGATGTCCTACGTTGTGCAGTCAGCCAAAGTAGCTGACCAAACAAATAAGAAAAAAGAATGACATAAAGACCAGGACATGTAGAAATAAAATTCAGTACCAAAATAGAGGATTAAGTGTGAAATAAATCCAAAACAGTCTGCAGATAGAGCTAATCAGAATTTAGCAAACTTTCTCCATACAAATTCAGTGTCCAAAAATAAATTATATTTCTATATACCAGCAATAAATAGAAAACTAAATTTTTAAGACTATTTACTATAGAAAACTAAAAAAATGAAGAAACATTAGAGAATACTTTTTAACAAAGAAATTAACCATGTTCATCAACTGGAAGATTTAATTCATGCAGTTTATGGAAAAATCTGAGCCTACTGCTTTTTTTTTTCTTCCTTTACATGTGATTTACTCTTTTTGTATGACTAGCTAAAAACATTTTGTTTCTCCTCGTCTGGGGCTGTCTTGACATCTGTGCCTTCATGTATCAGTTTGTTCTGACATGCAGTGGGTGCTCTTTTAGTATGTAGACGCAAGCTGCCTGTTGCTTAGAGATTTCAACATTTTCCTAAATTCTATTTTCTATCTTCAGATCAGTTAAATATTCCATGCTAATTTTTCTTTTTAGTCATCAGTGGCTCCAGTTATGTGTATGTTGATCTCCTTTGCCCGTCTTCTCTATAATCCTTTGAACACTTTTATTTACATTTCAGTTTGGTCACATTGTTTCGAATTTCTGATAAGGTTACTTACTCAGTTTCTGCCACATCTGTTTCGCTTTGTCCCTGTATGAACTTCAGTGTTGTTTCCATGGTGTGCTTTCTTTCTCTTTCCTGAGTACCTCTAGTTCCCCATTAACTCCTTATGCTTGTCATTTTATATTAGCCAGCTCTTCATCACTGTAACAAATACCTGAGAGGAGCTACATGGGAAGGAAAAAGGTTCATTTTGCCTGATGGTTTTGTAGGTTCACAGTGCAAGATCGGGTGGCCCCTGGTGAAGCCAGAGGATGGTGGAAGAACAATCACTTGGCAAGCCAAGGAGCAGAGAGACAGGAAGCATGTGCATTCCTCTATGTGGTCTCTTAGAACGCCATCGTGATTTGATCATGGGCTCCACCCTAGCAACTTACTCCAGTTCTGTCGCTTCCTAATGGTTTCATCTTCAGACACTATACTTGGATCAAGCCTCCACTCTGCATCCCTTGGCCTATGACCTCGGGATTTAAATGTCTATATCACTTGGGTAGGCAAATCATATTCAAATGATAGCACATCTTTTACTTGAGTTCTTGTGTTTCTTCCCTGTGATCTTTTTTCATAAACTTTTTTAGATTTTAATTTATCAATCATAGTAAAGGGTTTTGACATAATTCTCATCCCTCCCATGGCAATATATTGCTGGTGAGTACTTTGCACCTACTAAATGCTGCTGCCCTTTTCCAAGAGAGTTGTACATTCTTGACCCAGCCACATACAAGAGAAGGTTCATGGAGCCATCCTTGCAGATCATTCTCTGCCATCTGCCACCCTGGGGCTGTTACACTGTTCTCTACATATTCTGTTGCATTTCTCTCATGTTTCACGCTCATTCCTATTCTATCCCCAGCTCTCCATTTCTGCTCTGTCCTCAGATCCTGAAACTTGTATTTAACAATACACGGTTTCCACTGCAGGGTGAAATTCTGATCATCAGCCGAATGTTTTTGACAGAATGAATTCTCTGAAATCTGCTGTCCCTGAGATGTCTGGATATTATCTGCTGATCTGTGTTATAATTTTCTACCGCAGGGTTCTTGCTCAGTTCCTTGCTATTTTCCTTAAATCCCATAAATCTTTATCTCTAGGGGGAAAATGAGTTTCTTACTTTCAGGGTAAGACCCCCTTCTGACCCGTCCAAGGCTGTCGACTCCACGGGTCGTCCTCAGGATCTGCTGCACCCACTCTTGTTCTTACCTCCGTGTGCCCTACACTGTGTGTTTCTGGTATCTTTTCCCTACCTTTGCTGAGAACAGAGTGTATGCAATTCCACCCCCCCATGCACCTGGTTGTTTGCGACACTTAGGATGAGAAAGGGGAAATTCTCATGCTACCAGGCTCCTACATTTTGAGACAATCTATTGACAGTATCTATCCATCTATCAGCAACTGAGAATCCGAGTTGAATTCTCTAATTCAATACCACAAGGTTGGTTCCAGCCTTCCCCATTTCCTTATTTGTAATTTTTCCCCTGGCATTGGTGAAAGTTGGCTCTCATGGCCTATAATTGTATTAGCTTCCTATTGCTGCTGTAACAAATTACCACAAACTGTGAGGCTCAACAGAACAGAAATTCACTACCTGACAGTTCTTAGATTCTTAGTTATTTATTGAGTTGTTCAGGTCAGAACTTTCAGATGCAGTTCTCGTTGGGATATAATCATAGTGCTGGCCAGGCTACGTGACTTTCCAAAGCTCTAGAGGAGAGAATGTTTCCTTGTCTTCACCTTCTAGAAGCTACCTGCATTCCTTGGCTAATCCTCTTCCATCTTCAAGGGCAGCAATGGCAGGTTGAGTCATCGACTGTAATCGCTTCATCGCTCGGGTCTTCTCTGTCTCCTTCCACCTTTGAAGAGTCTCATGACTGCATTGTATCCTCTTGAATAATTCTACAGGATGAGTCTCCTGTGCTACGGCTGACCAGTTGACAACCTTAATTCACCTTTGCTCTGTAGCATAACATACTCACAGATTCTAAGGGTTCAGGAGGGGACATCTTTGCGGAGCCATTATTTTACCTACCACAATAATGTATGCATGTATTTGTTCAATCCAAGTAGAGACAAAGACAATTTCAGAATTGTTAGTCAACATCCTATTAAGAAACATGTTTACATAGAAATATGAGAAGATTTGCAAATAGTTCTGTCTCTAACCTTATAGTATCCAATCAAAATTATTTTCCAAAGTTATTAAATTTAGTTTCTTCCCCTTGCCATTCAGTGTGACTGTGCTAGTCATTGTAACATAGCTGGGCTCATTTTTCACTGTTTGTATTGTATTTGCCCCCCCCCCCAATTCTGACTGGTTTTAATGAATTTTTTTTCTCTTGTTTATTGATGTTCATTTTTGCAAATTGAATGTTATCAACCTACACATCATTCATTTGGAGATGATTTGTCTTTCCCATCCAGTGTCTCTTAAAATTCCTTGTTATTCTTGATATCCTGCAAATTTGCTATAATACATCTAGGCAAAAGCTTATTTTTCTTTGACCAGCTTTGTATTTATATTTTTGACCTGAGGGCTTCAATCATCCTTCAGTTCTGAAAAACTTATAACTCTTATCTCCCAAATATTATTTCTCCACCTTTCTTTCTTTCTCATTTTTTAAAAAATTTCTTTAGGAAAGTTTTTGACAGTCTCTATCTCAAGTCTCTTAATTGCTCATTAATATTTTTTAGCTCTTTGCTACCTTTTTCTGTTAGAATTTCAGTGAATTTCACGGTGTTCTCTTCCAGTTGACTATTTCATTAACTGTGGTCTCTGAAATTTACCTTTTGTACTGTTTATCTCATTGCCCATTTTTTCTCACTTCTAGTATAAATCCACAATAGCTTATCCGAAAGTGTTGGGCCAGATGTATTTCAGAAACTTTCAAATTCTAGAATAGTGCGTGTACCATGTAACATCTTCAGCAGGGTTTGGAGTGACCCATCCTGATCAAACATGTCTAACCATGTTCAAGTGGTTACTCTGGAGCAAATCATGTAAAATTTCATGCTGGGTAAGATATAGAAAGATACTAAATAAACTCACATTGGTTCATAGCAGGTTTTTGCACCAAATATGTTTCACTTCAGT
Source organism: Oryctolagus cuniculus (assembly GCF_051225735.1). Classification (NCBI taxonomy): domain Eukaryota; kingdom Metazoa; phylum Chordata; class Mammalia; order Lagomorpha; family Leporidae; genus Oryctolagus; species Oryctolagus cuniculus. Next base: position 161,697,046 of record NC_142868.1, on the reverse strand, counting down.
CACATTTCACTGTCAAATAAATGAGAGAGTTTTGGTGTTCAGAGTTTGGGAGTTTTATAAGAGTCATGGATCTTACTTTGTTTTATATCTACCTGTAGCTGATTTATTTTTGTCTGTATTCTATGTTTATAAAATTAATTTCTGTAGTTCTTTGAACATCCAAATATCTTTAAACTGCTTATTAGATTGTCTTAGGAAACAAACAGAAATAAAATGTATTTGGAGGGAGAAGAAAACTTTCCCAAAACAAAAAAGTACTATCCTTAACATTCTCAAAGAGGTAAGAGAAACATTTGTAGTTTTATAAGAAAAATGTTACTTTTAAAGAGGGTAAGGTATATTTAAAGAACAACAACTAGCAAAAAGGAGAATCAGAGATTTTTATAAAACAGTTACAGAGAGGTGTAGTAGAATGACTTGGAAATTTTTGAACATTTCTTGAAATATTGCTCTTTCCCCCACTCTAACTCCCTTCCCCTTCAGGGATTCCAGTTGCATGTGTGTTGTATAGTCATTGTCATGCCCCATATCTCACTGCTGATCTCTTCTGTTTTTCCCCACTCTCATTCCTTCTTTCTTTCAGTTCTTCAGTTTGGGAGTGTTTGTCTTCATCTCCCACCAAGTCTCCTAAATCTGTCTTTGTGGTGTCTAGTCTGCTGTGAAACTTGAGGATAAATCAATTCCTGTGTTCTTCTGAAGAGACTGTACTCCCCACCAAAGCCTGCTTTTCATCCAACTTATCAACTGATTACAGCCTGTTCAAGTAACCAGGCTTCTGAATATCAGTTAGCAGCAGCTTCACTCAGCGATCTGCTTTTGTACCAAAGGCCGACCGTGTCCTGAACACAGCGATTTGTAAACTCTGCCAGTACTGAGCTCTACCCTTCCCAAACCTTATACAAAACCAACTTCATGCTTTCCTCAAAAATACTCTGTCTAGGGCCTTGCACCATGGCTCACTTGGTTAATCCTCTACCTGTGGCGCCGATATCCCATATAGGCACCAGGTTCTGTCCCGGTTGCTTCACTTCCAGTCCAGCTCTCTGCTGTGGCCCAGGAGTGCAGTGGAGGATGGCCCAAGTGCTTGGGCCCTGCACCCGCATGGGAGACCAGGAGGAAGCACCTGGCTCCTGGCTTCAGATTGGCGCAGCGCCGGCTGTAGTGGCTATTTGGGGAGTGAACCAACGGAAGGAAGACCTTTCTCTCTGTCTCTCCGTCTCACTATCTATATCTCTACCTGTCAAATTTAAAAAAAAAATACTCTGTCTTGTAAGTGCAGCACAAGAGGGCCTGGTACTGTGGCGCAGTGGGTTAAGCCACCACCTGCAACAGTGGCATCCAATATGGGCACCATTCGAATCCCAGCTGCTCCTCTTCCAGTTCTGCTCCCTGCTAATGCACATAAGAGAGCAGGGGAAGATGGCCTGAATACTTGGGGCCCTGCTATCCATCTGGGAGACCTGGAGGGAGTTCCTAGATCCCGGCTTTTGCCTGGCTCAGCCCCAGCCATTGTGGCCATTTGGGGAGTGAACCAGAGCACATTGAGGATTTCACTTTCTCTCTCTCTCTCTGTCTTTAAAATAAATAAATCAATCTTTAAAACAGCATAATATATTCAGCTTTTTGTCATATTGTAAGTAAAGGCATCTTTTGATAATCCAATCCAGACTTTTAAATTTCAGATATACATTAGGTAGTTATTAGGGGTCAATTATTTTTAGTGTTCTTTTTTTCTCTGTTGTAACACACCCTTATTCATTTATCCATTGTACCTTTGTATTTTTTGTTATATGAATATGGCTATTTACAAATCCTTGTCTGCTAATTCCAGTGACTTATCTTTCTCTCTCTTTTCATATTGACCTTTCTTTCTCTTGATCAAAGCTCCCTTTTCCCTATTTTTTATTTTTGGCAGGATTGCTAGGTTTTCAAGGTAAGCTGAACAGTGTAGAAGCTTGGGATTGTGGTATCTTTCTCTAAAGTAGGAATCAACAAATCAGAGCACACAGAGCAAAACTCTGCCTGCTTTTAAAATGAAGACATACTGGAACAGGGTCCTGTTCGCTACTTTACATATTGTCTGTAAGCTGCTTTCATTTCATAATGGCAGAGTTGAACAGCTCTAATAGAAACTCACAAAGCCCAAAATATTTACTCTCCAAACCTTTACAGAATATTTGTCAAAAGAGTATTGGGGGCCAGCGCTGTGGCGCAGTGGGTTAACGCCCTGGCTTGAAGTGCCGGCATCCCATATAGGCACCGGTTCTGGTCCCGGCTGCTCCACTTCTGATCCAGCTCTCTGCTGTGGCCTGGGAAAGCAGTAGAGGATGGCCCAAGTCTTTGCACCCCTGCACCCGCGTGGGAGACCCGGAGAAGCTCCTGGCTCCTGGCTTCGGATCAGCACAGCTCTGGCTATTGCAACCATCTGGGGAGTGAACCAGCGGATGGAAGACCTCTCTCTCTGTCTCTACCTCTCTCTCTAGCTCTGTCTTAGAATACTAATTTTATAAAAGAGTATTAGGTTTTATTTTGAAAGACAGTTTTTGGGCTGGCACCATGGCGCAGCAGGCTGAGCTTCTGCCTGCCAGACTGGCAACGGTTCATGTCCCGGCAGCTCCACTTTATATATATATGAATTATGAATTATTTATTTGAAAGGCAGAGTTACAGAGAGGCAGAGACACAAGAGAGAGAGAGAGAGAGAGGTCTTCCATCTGCTGGTTCACTCCCTCAAATGGCTGCAACAGCTGGAAAGGGCTGATCCAAAGCCAGGAAACTCCTCTGGGTCTCCCACACTGGTACAGGGGCCCAAGGACCTGGGCCATCCTCCACTGCTTTCCCAGGCAATAGCAGAGAGCTGGATTGGAAGTGGAGCAGCTGGGACTTGAACCAGTGTCCATACAGGATACTGGCACTGCAGGTGGCAGCTTTATCCGCTATGCCACAGCACCAACCCTGTGCTCCACGTCTGATCCAGTTCTCTGCTTATGCCTTGGGAAAGCAGTGGAAGATGACCCAAGTGTTGGGCCCCTGTACCTTCATGGGAGACCTGGAAGAAGCTCCTCGCTCCTGGCTTCAGATTGGGTCAGTTCTGGCCATTGCGGCCATTTGGGCAGTGAAACAGCAGATGGGAGACCTTTCTCTCTCTCTCTCCCTCTCTCTCTCTCTGTGTGTGTGTGTGTGTGTGTGTGTGTGTAACTCTACCTCTTAGGTGAACAAATAATCTAAAAAAAAAAAAAGTAAGACTGTTATTACTACTGTGGGTCAACTTGATCTCATTGAGGCTGGATTTTCACTTTCACTAGAGCAGGTCTGCTGAGTTTTGCCCTTTTTTAGAGCATAGTTCTTCTAGGATATGGCTTTCCTGTGATCTCTATTGAATGCCTAGGGTGTTCATCAAAGTTTCTCCACCTAGCCAGGTAGACGCTGCAATGTCTGCTCACCTCTAGATAATCTCTACGACTCTGTTCAATTGCTAAGCTCCACCCTGCAGCTCATTTTTTTAAGGCCTCCTGGAATCTTTGTTGGTGCATGCACCTCTGAAGATTAGGCTAAAGATCTAAGGAACCCTCTACACAAATTGCTGAGATTTCTCCTCTGTGGTTTTCGTGTCTTTAGCACTATGCCCCTCCAAATCCCAGCCACCGCAGGAGCAGCCCCAAACTCTTGTATCTGTTTCCTCCACCCAGCAAGACTTCCTCTCCTTGCTTGGTCTCCACTTCCTTGTACCACCATTTGGAAGAAAGCCAGAGTAAGCATGGGGTTCACTTTACAATGTTTCCCTTTTTTATGGTTTTCAACATTTTAGAAAATGGACTTTTTTTCAGTGTGTGTGTGTGTGTGTATGAGGCGTCCATCTGATGCTGACTACTCCATCATCATAATCTTAGATGGCAGTATTCAGAGAATAAAGATGACGGGTAGTGTTTGGTGTGGCAAGTGAAACACCACTTGGGTTGCCCACATCCCATCTGGAGTGCCTGGGTTCAAGTCCTGGCTCCACTTCTGCTTCCAGCTTCCTGCTAATGCACACCCTGGGAGGCAGTGAGTGATGGCTCAAACACTTGGGTCCCTGTCACCCACATGGGAGACCTGGATTGAGTTCCTGACTCCTGGCTTTGGTCCAGCCCAGCCCTATCATCCTATCAGGCATTTGGGGAATGAATCAGAAAGTGTGAGATTTCTCTCTCTCTCTGTTTCTTAAAAGGAAAATGAAAAGCCTTCAGGAAAGAAAAATGAAGAGACATTGAGATGTTAAATAGGAATATAAAGCAAATTTAAAAATTAAGGAACTAATTTAGGAGATCCAACACGTAATAACCAGAAGTTCCAGAAAACATTTAGAAAGAGAGTGAGTGAGAGAATGTATTATGCATTGCTAAACAAAATACCCCAATATTTAGTGGCGTAAAACAATAATAAACATTTATGTCTCTTTCCAATTCTGCACCCACTCATGAGTGACTTAGCTCAATAATTTTGGCTCAGGGCTTCTCACAAGGGCCAGCTGGATGTTGGCAAGAGCTACAGTTTTTTTTTTTTAAGATTTGACTGTGCTTGGAGATTCGGCTTCCAAGGTGGCTAACTCCCATGACAGGCAGGCTTGTTTTCGTTGGTGGTGGAAGGTGTCAGTTCCTCACCGTGTAAACTTCTCCGCAGGCTGTCTTGAGAATCTTCATGACATGACACCCGGCTTTTCCCAGGGTGAGTGGTCCAAAAGAAGGAGAAAAGGCTGAACTAACATTCATGACCGGCCTTGGGTGTCGTCCAGTGTCACTTTCACCATATCTGTCGGTCATGTGGGTCACCCCTCCCAGTGCTGCAGGGGACTACAGAAGATCATGAATTCCAGCAGAAATCACAGGGAAGGGGCACAAATCATCAAAGCATAACAGAAGAAAGGGTCCTAGGTGATAAGCTCATGTGGTTCCAGACCAGCAGGCTCTTTAAGTTTCTAGCACAATGGGTGAATATAGACCGTCCTCCAGTGCACATGATGCTGAAATTTCCTAACACAGAAGGTCAAAGAGATGTCTCCTGAAGGATGATATCAGACAGTTAGAATCATATGGCTGGTGTGGGCATTTGACCCAGCAGTTAAGACACCCACGTCCCACATGAGAGGGCCTGGCCTTCGTACTGGGCTCTGACTCCTGACTCCAGCCTCCTGCTAAGGCAGGCCCTGGGAGGCTGTGGTGATGACTCCAGTGTTTGGGCTCAAGCCACTCACATGGGTGAACTGAACTGAGTTTCCAGCCCCTGATTTCAGCCCTCCAGCACTGTGGACATGTCGGGGATGATTCGGTGATGAGAGCTCCCTCTGTGTGTGTCTCCATGACTCTATTTCTCTGCATTGTGACTTTTGTTTTAAAAATCACTATGATGTCCTCTTCCTCAAAGGCAACACTGTGAGAAATGAAACGTCATGCAAAGTGAATGAAGGCAGGGGCTAGTGCTGTAGCACAGCGGGTAAAGTCACCACTTGCAGTGCCAGCATCTTATATGGGCGCTGGTTTGAGTCCCGGATGCTCCACTTCCAGTCCAGTTCTCTGCTATGGCCTGGGAAAGCAGTAGAAGATGGCCCAAGTCTTTGGCCCCTGCACATGCGTGGGAAGACCTGGAGGAAGCTCCTGGCTCCTGGCTTCGGATTGGCACAGCTCCGGCCATTGCGGCCATTTGGGGACTGAACCAGAGGATGGAAGACCTCTCTCACTCTGCCTCTCCTTCTCTCTCTGTGTAACTCTAACTTTGAAATAAATATTTTTAAAAAATGCATGAAGGCATAATATAATGAAGTAATATCTTTAAGATTCTGAAGAGGAAAACTATTGGAAACTTACAGTTTTATACCCAAAGCAAACCTTTCATCAAGTTTCAGTGCAGGATAAAGACACTTAGATGCGCTAGTTAAAAAAGTTATCTTCTGCACACCACTTCTCAGAAACCTTGGGAAAGCAGAGGAATCAGGAAATAAGGAATTCAATACAAGGAAGAAGAGAAGGAAGTCCCCAGAGTGATGCAGAAAGGATTTCCCCAGACAGCAGCCATGTGCCAAGTGCAGAGGGCAAACAGAACAGCCTTGAGCAGGACAGAAGACTGTTCCACATGGAGGCGACGTGGCTAGCACGCCTGCTGCGTTCGAACATATCGAAAGGAGACTTACAAAACTGGGAGAGGGTTTGCGGTTGAAGGACTGACAAGTGTAGGTACAGGGGCAATGGGAAAGTCCCCCTCCACCCTCTCTCGGCTCCCTGGAATAAACAATGATCAAACAGAGGAAAACATAGAGGAATTTGTTAGCATGCGGAAGGGGGAATCACGGGAGTGTGGTTACGACCACTGAGCAGTATTTGCACACTTGTGCTTGGAGCCCCTTTCTGTGCAGGGGAGGGGGAGAACGGGCAAATGAGGCCATTTGGAGGACTTGTCAATAATTATCGAGGAAAGGACAGTTTCGGAGAGTGTCTCTTTGGAATCTGGATGAGGCCAAGGGACAGACGCTATCTTGTGATGAAGTCAGGTGTACTTACATTCCTGTCATCTCTTCCGAGATAGAGAATGGGATCTCAGGGCAAGGATGGAAGACAACTGTGTTCCTTTTGCATTCCGGTCTCGATGCAGATAAGAGAATTCCAGGGAGATATTTTCCTTTACGTCAAATTGCTTGGCATGCCAAAAATCATTGTATTTTGAAGGTGGCCATCTCTTAGTCCAAATACTTCACAAAGTAAGACCTTGGGAAAATGAAATAGGTATTAATTTCAGAGAGGGCACTGTGCAGGAAAGGCGAAACCATCAACGCCTATTGTGTGTCTCAGCCAGAACTAGCATTTATGAAACCATGAAAATATAAATACAAACTAGTAATTTAAGTACATTGTGTCGTTATTTTGGGAGGACAGAGGAATGGAAAGTATGGGAGTCTATGCTGGGGCAGCTCAGAGTTAAGACGTAGCTAAATCCTCATTTACCACAGGGAGAAATCAGTAGAGATCATCTAGAACTGAAAAGGCGATCAGCAGCCAGCAAAACACCCGGGAGTCAAGCTTGGCTGTCGAAACTGTCTGCTGCTCATGAGCAGTCGTTAGTGCAGGGGATGGGGAAAGCGATGCTGCTTTTCACAGGGAGCCTTGTGGGGCTTCTTTATTCTCCCGCCTGTGCCCTGTAAACGTGCATCAAAACAACACTAAGTAAAAACTGTTAAACCTGAGACAAGTAGGGAAGAGGCAGAGAGTGGCCAATTGTTCTGAACGCTGTTGAGCACCCAAAGAAGATGAGAACAGAGAATTATTCAGTAAAGTTGACAACAGGTGAGTCATGGGGACACGGGGAGTACCAGAAGCACAGCCCCCTTAATATTAAAAAAGAGAAATAAAGCAAGAAGAGAAAAGATGCGGCCAAGAGAAAAATAAGTTTAAAAATATGAATAGATGTCATAGAAAAAAAATAATCATGAATAGACACATGAGAAGACTGTTTCATTTATAATTAAATAAAAGCAAAATAAAGCAATATTATTCTGATTTTTGTTACATATTGACAGTAAATTAAAAAAATACACTTATCAGTGGCCAAGGGGAGGCAGATTGACAACCTCACACATGGCAAGTGAGAGAGAAATTGGAGCAGATCCCCTTGAGCGCTAACTTGGAATGTCTAATGCACCTGCTCATTGAGTGCGTCCTTTGTGGGGATTTTATCCCAAAGGTGTATTCACACAACCAAGAAGTCTGTGTCAAAGACACTCCTTGGAAACCATGCGAATGCCTGTCAGTACAGAAAGCGCTAAACAAACGATCCCTCTCCTTTCCCTGGAATCCTACGCACATTAAAATGAGCAGCTGCTCTGCCTGGGCTCCTAAGAGAGGAAGAGAAGTTAAAATTTTTTTGGAATGGTACTTGTAGCAGGGTCGTTTGTGCAACCGATGGAGAAAAGTTGTTTGTAAGGATCTGTCCCCTACTTGATACTGGGTGGAAGTACTTAGCTAATAGCCTTAATGTAAGCTGTAACACTGAATAGTGGTCATGATTCCCAGCCAAATGCAAAAATCCAGCGGCTACTGAGGGCTCAGCTGGCTGCAGGGTTTATGGCTAATCTGGATGGTGCATTTTCATATATGATTTGCAACAGGTTTTCAAATCATTGATCAACTTAATCATGATTCAATGGTATAAATTTAAGCATAAAATACTATAAATTCATAGAACCTTCTGTCTTTATGTGTTTTAGTATATTTTACTGATTGGGCTTATTTAAAACAGGTTTTCTTTAAAAGTTATGTAATCCTTTGGCTAAAATACAACCCTAGAAAATAATATTCCCCATTTCCTTCTCCAGCTGACCTGTAGATTCATGACCCAATAAAACCTCAGCAGATTTGTCCTGGACTAGAATTCAGAGACCTGGGTGCCAGTCCTGGCTCAGTGGCTCACTCCCTGGCCGGGTGACCTTGACTGGCTCCCTCGGGCGCTTTTAGTTCCTCCTCTCAGCTGTCAGGTGGGACACAGTACCTTTACTGCCTACCCCATGAAGCCATCGTGAGGAGCAAATGAGCTAACAGGTATAGAAGCTGTTCCTCTGGTAATCAGGGAGAACCTCTCAGAAGTCAAGTGTTTCTGCTTTCTGGTCTCACCAACGAAAGGCAAGCTTGGTATTTATTCAATATACTTTGACTGCCTTTCTGGGCCAGACATTCTGCCAGGCGGCTGGTGGTCCACACTGAGTAGGATACAGTCCTTGTTCTCGAAGGATCCACAGTTTGGTAGGGGAGGAGACCAAGAATCACCATGAATGGTGAGAGATGCAATTTAATATTTATGAATAATGAGTGGTGAGAAATACAATTGAATATTTATGAATAATGAGTGGCGGGACTCAAAGGAGTAACTGTCTCTGGTTAGGGGAAATGTCACTGAGGATGTGACATTTGTATTAAATCTTAAGAACATAGAAGAATTTTCCAGGTGGAAAATTCATTTCTTCGTTGAACCCAAAAGTTACCCTAACTTGGGACCCATTTCCCACCTATCTTTCTTTATCTAACTTTACCTGTGTTGTGTTAGAACATGAAAAACTGGCTCTCAGCTGCCTGTCCTATCGGAAAATATTTGTGAAAAGATGTTAATAATAGGGTAAGTGTGTTTCCCTCCCCTTGAGTCTGCCAGTAACATGGGTCTCTGCACACAAAGAAGTAACTTTTTAGCTCCACAGCTTGTATTAGGGAAAGTACTTAAGTACTTCCTATGGTCACCACCTGGTGCGAGAGTGTGACAAGTGTGACTTTGATTCATTATCCTAGAAACCGTTTCTTTTCATGCTGCGGTTGAGGGATGGAGGGCCTGAATCACCTGGCCAGCTAGTGGCAAAGCCAGGATTCAAACCCAGGCCATGATCCTGTGTCTCCATCAGGTTTGTTCTTCCATCAGCCATGGACATGGGCAGGAAAGGGGCGTTACTGCTCTTTAAGATGGGAGCTTAGAAAGCTTCGCCATGGACCCCCAGCCAGCCCTCCTGACTCAGGCCCCAGGGGAGGCTGCTATCCTGAGGTGGAGGGAGAAACCCTGACGGGCATTGGGGGAGATATGTTGAGTAGGGCTGCCTCCCTGCTGTTTTTCAGATCTCATTGTGTGTAGCAGCTGCCCACTGGCCTGATGTCAGCCCGGCCATGGCTGGTCTTGGGACCCTATTGTCTTGGAAAGCTATTGGGAAGGTACCTTCCCTACTCCCCTACTCTCCTCCCCACGAGGGCAGGTGCATCCTGTCTACCCGGGTCCCCTCCAGGTTAACTCCTTCTCCTGCCCTTTTCAAGGACTTGCCAAGGCTGTGAGGGGAGAATTTGCCTCTTTGGTTTGAGACAGCATGTGGGGTGATAAAGAGTAATTTCCTCTTTGATGGACAGCTTGGGGTGGTTCACCAAGAAGAGCCCCTCGTGGGCCACTGATGGAAGAACCCGAGTGATGGTTGCCCAGGAGGCAGTCACTCCCAAATGTGAGATGATGTTGAAAACCATACCTATTCGCGGGTCTTCAAAGAGTTCTTGAGAAATGCCCATTGTGATGAAACTCTGCATACATTGCAAAACTTTTTGCACCAAAATACATTTACCTTTTAATTCCACTTTGCACTAACTTTTGGGAGTCCCTGTGTGCATATCATCTTTTAAGCTGCTTGGATGTACTCCTCAGAGTCCACTTGTCTTCCTCCGCCCGTCTGTCTTTCTCATATCTCTCTCGTAGGCCCTTGGGTGTGCTGACAAGGACTTCAGCTGGCTTCCCTCACCCCAGCTCTTTCCTTCTAAACTGTTCTCTCTCCAGCTTACGAATCTCTTCCTCCACGCTTCCTCGCTTCTCTTGGTCCCCACGTCTCCAGCCTCACTGCAAATCTATGTGCATTGAGGTCCCACCGTTCCAAGAGGTTGTTTCACCACCTCTGTTAAAAAGCAGGCGAGTCGCAGCCTATATGCCAAGAAAAAACAAAGTCATCTTAATTTAACTTTTTCTCTGGACATAGGCCTGTAACTGGAGCAAAAATAGGTCTTCCCACTTCTGGCACTCACACACCACCCTACCCAGGCTGTGAGACAGCTCAGCTGGCAGACACAGCTGCGGGGGCTAGAATCCTGTTACCCAACTCAGGGCCTGTGCCAGGCTGCTGAGTGCCCAGCCAGGCCTCCTAGCCAAGGCCATGGATAGTTCTGAGGCCAAGGGGGCCCTCAGGACATGGCCAAGAGCCTTGCTCACCTGGCCCATGGCTAGTGGGCTGCCTCTTCCCCTTCCCTGTGGGACTTCTGGAAGGGCCAGGCTGTGGGCTGGCTCCATCTCAGCTTATCGCTATGCCCCGTGATGCCCTACAGCCCAGTCCAGCACCGCTAAATTTATTGGACTAACATTTGAATCAGGGTTTAGAGTTACAGAAAGTTTTTACCTCGTACCAACCTGGTAGAGGAGGTTTTATAGAGTCTTTAGAGATAACTAAACTGAGGCTCATGGAAGTTAATTATCAGTTGGTCAGAGGGGCAGCTGGTGCTCGGGCTCTGGCATCCCTTGCCCAAATGCTCCGTAGCCAGATTCCAGGGCCTGGACAGCCCACTCCCCCAGGTGTGTTCTCCCAGTGTGCATGGCACTCTGAATCTATCCTCCTGGGTCTGCAGGGTGACCCCAGCAGCAGTGTGGACGTGTAGTCTGGAGTGTCCCCACACGTGAGTGTGACGGCCTCTCCAGGGTTGCGAAGAAAAGTGCAGGGAGCTGGAGTCTGACATGGGGTCCTTCTTCCTCCGTCACCACATCCACCATGGAACAGTCTGAGAAGCTTGCACTTGAACCTGGCCTTTCAGGTCACCACGAACGTATATTGGTGAGGTTAAAGAGGTAGCGGGTATTGACTTACTAGTTTGCTGACCAGATTAATAACTTAGAAATGCTGAAATGTGTTCATTGGGTTGTCACCAGACTTAGGGGTTCCGGGCCCTACAAACATTACAGATGGGCCTGTTGAGCACTGTTTCTTGTGGCTTCGGGGCTGTTTAGTTGTCCTTTTTCATGAAATTCCTTGTCAAGTCTCTTATTTTTATTTTTATTTTATTTTTATTTTTTTGACAGGCAGAGTGGACAGTGAGAGAGACAGAGAGAAA